>NC_073399.1:30094252-31294252 GCF_028641065.1 Leucoraja erinaceus | reverse complement strand
ATAGTTATGTTTGGAGTTGAAAACCAAATTGTAATAAGTGCTCAAATCGTGCAAGACTCAAAATCATTGGTTAGCCCACAGAGATTGAGAAGTTAAATGCATTTGAAATCCTATTAGCTGCATGGGAACTTGCACAATTTATCCTCAAGTACAACAAACCCAATTCACCTGAGGCGATGTAGATATTCGAAATCTTCTGGAGATTAGTGCTGCCTTTGTTTTTTTTGTTTATTTTCTTTCCCATTCACGGTGCTAACGTGGATATCGAGCAGAATGATACTGAACCATGGTGATACCATCAGAATATATAATTATTATAAAACATTTCACACAAGGATTGGAGAATGAACAGATAGATATCAGTTATAATTGAAAGTGGATAAGTACGGAGGAAAATATTGGCTAAACAATAAAAGCAGCAAATCTTAACTGCTGGGGTTCTTAACACTAATGGAAAATAAAGATTCAGAGGAATATAAATGGTGGCTCACAAACACATATATCAAGCAGAACAAGATAAGCATAAACAAACTAACTCAAGATAATTTGCCCCTGCAGTCCATAATAACTACACAGCTGAATCCTACTTTCGTTCGCTAGGTCTATAATCCTAAAGATCCGAACTTTTGAAGTATCCAAATACTCTTGAAACTGTTGGGGAATTCTACCTCTACTGGTCTTTCAGGCTTTGAGTTTAAGATCACTAACTATCCTGTGGATGAAAAGGAAATCCGCCTCTTCTCTCTAATTCTACATCTAATGACTTTTAATCCATGGTCCTGCCTTGTTTATGCACCTCTTGGCTAAGGGTTGTAGTTACTTTTGTCTAGTAAGGAAGTACTGATGCTGGTTTACACTGAAGATGGACTCAAAATGGTGGAGTAATTCAGGGGGTCAGGCAGCATTTCTGGAGAAAAGGAATAGAGAGAAGGGTCTCGACCTGAGACGTCACTGATTCCTTCCCTCCAGAGATGCTGCCTGTCCCGCTGAGTTACTCCAGCTATTTTGTGTCTATCTCATTGGTCTTTCTCATCATTTTATACATCTCCATTATGTTTCCCCAGGGCTATACCTGTTCTGAAGCAAACAGCCCTAGATTATAGGTACACAAAAATGCTGGAGAAACTCAGCGGGTGCAGCAGCATCTATGCAGTGAAGGAGATAGGTAACGTTTAGGGCCGAAAAGCTTCTTCAGTTCTAGATTATATATTCTTTCTCTGCAGCCAAGGTTTTGCAGCTCTGATAATGTCTTCATAAATGTCACTGCTCCTTTCCAATGTAATCACTCGTTGTTCCTGGAGCCAAATTGCTCAGTTTTTTTTTCTTTGTGTGCAAAACTATTTGTAGTTTGAAGAAGGGTCCCGACCTGAAAGGTCACCCATTCATGTTCTGCAGATATGCCACCTGACCCGCTGAGCTACTCCATGAAGCTACTCTGTGTCTTCATTTGTAGTTAGATTTGTGCCCTAATGGTGAAGATGCAGTTTGTGGGATGCTCCCATTTGTTGATTTGATTACAAGACTGCCAGATTGGAATTCCACAATGATTCTGGCACCATGCATTCCACTCCTACAACACAGAAGAACAGCTTTCTCCACTCCCCCCACCCTTCTCCCCATCCACACACAAGTTATTTAAAGGAATCACCATCTTTATGAAGATTTGCTGGTGCTCTGTTTGTACGTTGCTGAGAAATGCTGCCAAGTGAAGGAAGGAATGAGGTGTGATTAAACTAAAAAGTGCATGCTTGTACCGTGAGTACTTTCTTAATCAGATTGTGGGACGAGGCAGCTGAGTGGGATATGGGAAGATGAATTGTTGATGTGTTGTCATTTACAAAGAGCTGATTACAGTCTCTGGCCACAGATTGTGTGGTTGTTTTAGTAATGGCCAACAATACCTCCCTCCATGCACCACTCCCCCACCCATACCCCACTGGGAATGGGTGGAAAGTGACATGAAAGAGTGTGGCCACACCTTCCCCTCTGCAATGTTGCTGGTGCCAAATGTGTATTCCTTTCTTCTATGTGAAACTATGTAGGTTAGCCTCTTCTAAGAGGGAGGGAAGATGCAATTAACTGGAAAGAGATTCACCAGGATGCTATATGGACTTGCTGGCTTGAGATATAGGCATGGGCTGAGACTTTTCTCTTTAGAGCATAGGAGGTTGACGGAGACCTTATTAAGATGTACAAGACCATGAGGGACATTCACAAAATGAACACTCACAGCCTTTTTCTTAGGGTAGAGGATTTCAAAAATACTAGAGGGTTTAAATGTAGGCTGTCTTTAATCAATCAATGTTTTGGGTCGGGACCCTTCTTTAGGTTTAAATGTCTCTCCCTCCACAGATGCTGCCTGGCCTGCTGAGTTTTTCCAGCACTTTGTGTTTTGCTCTTGATTCCAGCATTTTAAGTTTTAATCATGTCTGGCAGGTTGAACTCCTACTAACCAATCAAGAAGTTTGGTTAAGGGTAACAACAGAATGGTTAGCTCAATTGGGTCATTTTGGTCCTGGTATTGAGGAACTAGGTTAACTATGCATTGTGTTCCCAGTGATGGACACACAGTGCTGGAGTAACACAGCGAGTCAGGTGGTATCTGTAGAGAACATCAATAGGTGACATTTTGGGTTGGGACCCTTCTTCAAACCCTTCAGGGGAGGGAGAGAACCGGAAGTAAAAAAACCCGGGCAAATTGGGACCGGGAACAGATGACCTCAGGCAGGGAACTTCCCTGATAGGCCGATTGTTGCTCAAGGCTGGTGTGATTCCAAGAGGGATGCATTGTTGCGAACTGTGGAACTGGTTAACTGACTTTTAGTGGAGGAAGGGGAGGAGGGGAGGGAGGGAGAAAGAAAGAGAGGGGGGGGGGGGGGGGGGGGGGGGGGGGGGGGGGGGGGGGGGGGCGCAGGGGAGTATTTACAGAAGTTACCTAAAATTCGAGAATTCAACTTCCATAACGCTGGGTTGTAAAATGAGGTTCTGTTCCTACAATTTGCGTGTGGACTCACTCTGGCAGTGGAGGAGGCCCAGAACAGAAAGGTCAGAACGGGAACAGGAAGGCAAGTTAAAATGGTTTGCAACCAGGAGATCCAGTAGGCCGAGTGCAAGTGCTCAGCCGAATGGTCGCCAAGTCTATGCTTTGTCTCGATATACAGGAGTTCCCATTGATTCCTTTAGCTGAATCCATCTTGGTCTCATAATTTTTAACGGTGGCATTGTAAATGGGGAAAAGCAGTTACAAATGCAAATAGAATTCAGAGGTTTGGCTCTTAATGGTGTTAACTAATGATGGAAGATGTTTAGCTCATACAGTAGTTGGAATATCACGTGTGGTTCTAAGTATTTGTGAAGGAAGCACAATAGAGTTTTAGGACAATGAACCAGGAAAGGTTGTCTCGAATGACTTGAGATGAGAGATTATAATAATAACGAAAGGCTTATCTGCAAGCTCACCAATTGTATTCTCCAACGTAAGGTAAAATTTAATTGCATTTCTAACCAACTTGATGAAAATTTCTTAGTTTATTCAATTTTCAGGACAGTTGTACAATACTTGCCTATGCATCCTCTTATTTGTTAAATTAACATATTTATAACCTTAATGCGCCAATATATGCACCTCTTTTCATCTGTCTGTTTCCTCTCTTTTAATTGTGAAGTTGCAGGCTAATAGATTGTTCAAAGCATTGATGTTTGTGCATAACACACTAACAAGTTATCAATTCTCTTTGCATTCAGCATGTCATCTTTGCAATTTAACTCTAATCAAAAACTAGTCTTGTAAGTAGAATGCCCAGTGAATATCTAAATCATTCCTTCTAATCATTCCTATCGTTTTAATTAAATCTTAGTTCTGTTCAGAATGGACATTGCATACGTGGGCAGCAATTGGTTCTTTTCCGTGTGTTCACTGGTGGATTTATTTAGTTTTCCTGCTGCACATACAGTATATATACAGTACGTCATGGGATTCTGTTTAGATTTTATTTTTGTTCTTGCGAACAGCCGATCTTTGATTTTTTTTTTCTCTAGGCTGAGGTGTGCTTTGAAGATTTCATGTCTTGTTAGTAGCTTAAAAAGTCTGAAGTTTCATCTTTGAGAAGCTAATCTGAATTATATTTTTTTACAGGGCATTTATTCAGATTGAAAGTTCCTGACCCCAAACGCTGTCTGTCCATTCCTTCCTGAAATTGCTGAGTTCCTCAGGCAGTTCTTTGTTCCTCTGGCCCTTTGATAACATGGTTGCAAAGCCCTTTGGTAGCATGGTGCAGTCAAACCTCGTTCTTGTAAGAAAATAGGACGTGTCTTGAACCAGAGCTGTGAGATTAGCTATTGCATCATGATAGAGGATGACCACTGTTTTTTGAATTAGCTCATCTACCCTATACAAGTCCTTGTGGCACAGTATTAAAATAAGCAGACAACCTTTTTTTGAAAATCCATAATTTTAGGGAGATTCACATTTGTTTGATGACAGCAGTAAATGAAGGTGATAACATCTGTTCCAAGTAGTTCTGATTAAGACTGAAGTCAAGATGAGCTAAATTAGTAAATGATATTGGTGATGTGCAAGGATTCAATGGGTATTTCCATTTCCTCCATGGAAAGCATCTACATGAGGTGCTGCCTCAAGAAAGCAGTGTCAAGCATCAAGGATTCCCACCATCTGGGCCCTGCCCTCTTCTCACTCCTACCATTGGGTAGAAGGTACCCAATTGCCTGAAGTCCAACACCAGCAGGTTCAGGAATAGCTACTTTCCTACAACTATAACCATATAACATATAACAATTACAGCACGGAAACTGGCCATCTCGGCCCTTCAAGTCCGTGCCGAACACTTTTTTTTTTCTCCCCCTAGTCCCATCTACCTGCACTCAGGCCATAACCCTCCATTCCTTTCCCGTCCATATACCTATCCAATTTATTTTTAAATGATAAAATCGAACCTGCCTCCACCACTTCCACTGGAAGCTCATTCCACACAGCTACCAGTCTCTGAGTAAAGAAGTTCCCCCTCATGTTACCCCTAAACGTCTGTCCCTTAATTCTCAAGTCATGTCCTCTTGTTTGAATCTTCCCTACTCTCAATGGGAAAAGCTTATCCACGTCAACTCTGTCTATCCCTCCCATCATTTTAAAGATCTCTATCAAGTCCCCCCTTAACTTTCTGCGCTCCAAAGAATAAAGACCTAATTTGTGCAACCTATCTCTGTAACTTAGTTACTGAAACCCAGGCAACATTCTAGTAAATCTCCTCTGTACTCTCTCTATTTTGTTGACATCCTTCCTATAATTAGGCGACCAAAATTGTACACCAATTTTGGTCGCCTAATTATTGGAAGGATGTCAACTATTACAACTATTAGATTTCTGAACCAACCTGCACAACTCTCATGTGCAGGAAGGAACTGCAGATGCTGGTTTACACCAAAGATATACACAAAATGCTGGAGTAACTCAGCAGGCCAGGCAGCATCTCTGGAGAGAAGGAAGTCTGAAGAAGGGTCTCAAGCTGAAACATCACCCATTCCTTCTCTCCAGAGATGCTGCCTGTCCCGCTGAATTACTCCAGCATTATCTACACAACTCTAACCTTACCTTGGAACAGTTACGGCCAAGCTCTTGCACTACTTGTTTTTTTTCTAATTTTGTTTTTGCATGAATGTCTATATTTTTGTACAGTCTTTCTTTTAGAATTTTGTGTGTAATTTCGATATAATTTATGCACAACTTATTTTTGTGCGTTTGAGTCTATGTCTCTGGGGTACAGGTGGAAGGAAGATTTTTCATTGCACCTGCACCTGGCATTACTCACATGACAATCAACTTAAACTAAAAGTTAAGTGTGTTGCGCTCTCACTAGTAGGTTATTAACAAGCCATAATGATTTTAGCATTACGTAGTCTATGAAGTTGAATAGTCAATCTATGGTGCATTTGGACCATTGTGTGATTGGCAACTCAGAGAATCATAGTGCACCCCTAACCCCCCAGGAAGAAAGCAATGAAGATCTTTATTGATTAGCACTCTTCTGCAAAGTTTATTGTTTCCTCATGTGTTGTAAATTTTTAAAAAAGAGTACATTTTGGAAAAATGGTGGTCATACGGCCCCACAGGCCCAACTTATCCATGACGTCCAAAATCTCCATCTACACTAGTGCCACCTGCCTGCATTTGGCTCATATCCCTCCAAAGATTTCCTAACCATGTACCTGTCTAAATGTCTTTTGAATGCTGTTATCATATCAGCCTCAACTACCTCCTCCTGTAGCTTGTTCAATATATATACCACCCTCTGCGTGGTGAAATAAATTATACAATTTTTTTTTTTTAAATGGACCACAAATGCCGGTGAAAGTTGAATTACAACATTTCTATAATATGTCAAATATGCTTGAAGTTTATTGCACAAAGATAGGTGTTTCATTTTGATTTGTAATGTTGGTCCCAGCTATGTACACGGGAGTAATTTTGATTCATTTACAAAATCATCCATGCAAGGAGAAATTATATTAGAACTTGCATAAACAAAAATATATAAAATCGTGTTTCCACAAGCACATTTTAAAAATGCCATGAAGAATACCAAGTGTAATCTAGGTTTAATTACAAGGCAAGCTACTATGTAAGGGATATACAAGGAACTGGAGATACAGGTTTACAAGAAAAGTCACAAAGTGCTGGAGCAAGTCAGTGGGTCAGGCAGCATCCATGGAGAACATGGAAAGGTGATGATTCGAGTTGGGCTATCATTTAAAGGCCCGTACAATGTAAAACTTTGGTATTAGTTCACTCTTTTGGTACTTTCGTGCATCATATTTTTTTTTGAGTAAGATTACAACTAATGACAGATGTAGCTGCCGGATTGCTGTCTGATCAAATTGAGTGCAAACATGTTTAACACTAGTAACACATGAAGCCGTTAGATATGCAAACACTGAAAGCTCTCCAAGATTAATGTCATAAATCTAAAATAACTTGTATTGCAATTATTTATTTTGAGAGACTTCATATACGACTTCATTAGTGAAGGTGGGTGGAGATGTATTAGACTTAAATATGCTGCTGACAAATAGAGTGGAGAATGTTATTCTCTTTGTGTCAGGCAAGTGACAAAAGATATTATTAATAACCCAGATAAACCTTTATCTCCAGCTGCTACTATTATTATACGAAAAGCCACTGGAGATATTAAAAGATTAGCTTGTTTTATTGGAATAAGGACTAGAATTATCATTTAAAGTACCCATGCAAAGGATCTTTTGATTTTACAATTCATTACAAAAACCAAATGTAGAAATAATTCTCCTTTTCTATGTTTTCAGAACAGCTGCTTTACTGTTGTAACAGCTTTGTTATATTCACCGCGGGAATGTACATGGTGAATTGTAATGTTTGCAACACAGCAATCACAGCAGCAGAGTGGCGCAGGGGTGGAGTTGCTGCCTTGCTGCGCCAGAGACTGAGTTTGATTCTGACTGTGGGTTCTGCCGATATGAAGTTTGAACGTTTTCCCTGTGATTACTTGAGTTTTCTCCGGGTGCTCCGATTTTCTCTCTCATTGCAAAGACGTGTGGGTTTATAAGTTTATTGGCTTCTGTAAATTATCCCTGGTGTATAGGATAGAACTAGTGTACGTGTGATGACCGGTTGATATGGATCTGGTGGGCTGAACGACCTTTTCCATGCTGTAACTCTAAACTAAACTAGATGTCAGAATGATCCTGTAAACATGTTTGAGCCTTGTGAATTATTTACCAAGTGAACTCATTAACGTACTCTCTTAGAAACATAGAAACATAGAAATTAGGTGCAGGAGTCGGCCATTCGGCCCTTCGAGCCTGCACCGCCATTCAATATGATCATGGCTGATCATCCAACTCAGTATCCCGTACCTGCCTCCTCTCCATACCCCCTGATCCCTTTCGCCACAAGGGCCCCCATCTAACTCCCTCTTAAATATAGCCAATGAACTGGCCTCAACTACCTTCTGTGGCAGAGAGTTCCAGAGATTCACCACTCTCTGTGTGAAAAAATGTTTTTCTCATCTCGGTCCTAAAGGATTTCCCCTTTATCCTTAAACTGTGACCCCTTGTCCTGGACTTCCCCAACATAGGGAACAATCTTCCTGCATCTAGCCTGTCCAACCCCTTAAGAATTTTGTATGTTTCTTTAAGATCCCCCCCCCTCAATCTTCTAAATTCTAGCGAGTACAAGCTGAGTCTATCCAGTCTTTCTTCATATGAAAGTCCTGACATCCCAGGAATCAGTCTGGTGAACCTTCTCTGTACTCCCTTGTAACTCTTAATAACTCTTGTAGGTATTTAACTTGGAAAGTGATGTGAATGCGAGGGAACTTGGGGGAGTCAAGTAAAGGAATAGTTGAGTAAAATAAAAACCTGCCCGAAAATCTGCTTGAAACTGACAAGGTGGGGTATAATGTGTGATGTAAATCTACACACTTTGCAGGAAGAATGGAAATGCAGATTTTATTTTACAAATGGACACAAAGTGCTGGAGTAACTCAGCAAGTCGGGCAACAAATCTGAAGAAATGGGTAAGTGACGTTTTAGGTCGAGATCCTTCTTCAGACTGACCTGCTAAGTTATTCCAGCACTTTGTGTCCTTTGTGTATTAACCAGAATCTGCAGTCCCTTTGTGTAAACCAGCATCTGCAGTTCCTTGTTTCTTAAATGTCATCTAATATTTTATTATGACCAAGGATTGATTACAATGGTAAAGAGGACTGCTGCAAGATTAAGAAAGCCAACTGTGATCATATATGGCCTTGGTGAGGCTGCACCCAGTCTACGTTTGGTCTCCTCAACCATGAAAGGATGTACTTGCCATAGGCCGAGTGCAGCAAAGGTTTACTGGACTGGTTCCTATGTTGGAAGGTTTGCTAAATGGGAAGACATCAGTCTTGACCGAAAATGCTGTCTTACTATTCCCCCTTTAGATGCCTCCAGTCCCCGTTGAGTTCCTCCGGCACTTTGTCTTTTTTCTTTGCTCAAGATTCCATCATCTGCAGTCTCTTGTATCTCCATATGAAGACTATATTCTCCTGTGGGTCAAATGGGCTATTCTCTACATTAGGACTGTGTGCAACACATTGTGTGTGGTCTCACCAAGACCATATATCATTCTGTAAGTCTTCCTTACTCTTGTAATCCAAAGTGAATGAGATAAGACCTCATCAAATCTGAAAATAATGTTCAGAGTGTGACAGCACTTGAGGTCCCAGGAGCAGGGGCACAACTTGAGCATAGGGCTAGGCTATTTAACAAAGCAATGAAGAGAACTTCCTTCACTGAGGGTAGTGAACTTTTAAAATTCTCTATTCTAGATACAGTAGCTACGTGAGTCCGGGCATTGGAAATGGATATCATAGAACATCGAATATTAAACATAGAACAGTACAGCCCTTCTGCCCATAATGTTTGTGCCATACATGATGCCAAGTTAAACTGATCTCATCTGCCACTACATCATCCATATCCCTCTATTCCCTGCACTTCCATGTACTTTTCTAAAAGACTCTTAAACACCACCATTGTATCTGTTTCCCACCACCACCCCTGGCAATGTGTTCCAGGCTCCCATCACTATCTGTGGGGGAAAAAAAGCTTGCCCCGCTCATCTCCAATAAACGTCCCCTCCCATCACCTTATAATTATACTCACTAGTGTTGGACTTTTCCACCCTGGGAACAACTTTCTTACTGTCTATCTTATCTATGCCTCTCAATATTTTATATACTTCTATTAAGTTAAATTTAGTTTAGAGATACAGCGTGGAAACTGGCCCTTCGGCCAACCGAGTCTGTGCTGACTAGCGATCCCCGCACACTAACACTATCCTACACACACGAAGGACAATTTTACTGAAGTCAATTGTCCTACAAATCTGCACGCCTTTGGTGTGTGGGACAAAACAGGAATGCCCAGAGAAATCCCACACAGTCACAGGAAGAATGTGCAAACTCCGTACTGACAGCACCCATGGTCAGAATCGAACCCGTGTCTCTGGCACTGTAAGACGGCAACTTTACCCCTGCGCCACCGTGCTGCCTGCAAACTGCTTCCAGTGGCTGAAATCCTCTAATCCAAGCAGCATTGCAGTAAATGCTGGCGAATGGTGCTGAGGTGGAAGATGGCCATGATCTCTGACTGGTGGTGAAGGTTCTAAGTGCCAAATTACTTTGCAATTCTGGCAACGTGAGAAGCCAACAGAAGTAGTGCGCCACCGCGTCAGCAAGTTGTTACTTCCTGCAGAATACTTAATTAAATGACAAACACTGCTCTAACGCCTGCAGGTATTTACTGTTGTACGAAACAAAATTAGTGCTCTCTACAGAATCCACATAGTCAGCAGTCTGTAATGCTAATCAGTTAAATATAATTGCATAAGGCAGCTTGATTTGGTTGTTGGTGAGATGCGAAGATTACATTTTAATTTGTAAGCAATAGAAATGTCTTAATTTGATTTCTTCCGCCATGAGCTATATCGTTCCTTTACCCAGTCTCTTTTGCTCAATAAACGTGAGGTCAGTGAATAGAAAACAAACGTTCCCTAACTGCTACATTAATGCCATTTTTATGAAATTATATGCATTAAAGCACATAATTTAAAAAGTTCTGCAAAAAAACCCATGGAAGCTGTAAATTATACCTTAATCACAAACTTGTCTTTACGTTTAATTTATTTGGAATATCCATTATATTTTGCTATTATTCCAATTGATTATATGAAACATTTATAAAGTTTTTTCCAAAGTGCCTTCTAAATGTAATTTTCAGCAATTTGCTTATGTTATCAAGCAGTATGTTTCATCAGTTGACAAATTGATCTGAACAAATTGGTAGAATGAAGTATTTTGTCCAAGTAGGATACAAACTGTATCAACTCAATTAAACAAAATAGTTCTAATCCCTTAAATTGATCCGTTTTTACATTTACTTAACAGGAGACCAATGTGCCGTTTGAAGGCTAGATCTTTGATGGTAAACTATTTGCAGCCAGGAATTTGCAGGTTCAGCAGGTCTTTCTACCGAGGGGTTTGATTTGACTGGTGACATACATCAAATCTGAGCTGATGTACTTTCCATCTGCTTTCTGGCTTTCTATTAAATTCGACAAGCAGATACCAACATGTACTGCAATCATGTTGTACAACAGAAACACACACTGGTAGCAATTGCACAGCACCGATGAGATGTGATTTCTGTTTGGCTGCTAGCAATTCGCTGTGCAATGGCTCAACTTCATAGATGGAATGTGTTTTCCTGTTGAATGTACAGTTCAAGCAGGTCGCTATTGCAAGTAGGGGATTATTGCGTGTGGGCGGATCACCTCTCTGGTGAGGTGGGCAAGTTTCGATGGATGCTAAGCACTGAGGCTGGGTTCTTATAACTGAAGCAATGGAATGGGTCAATTTGCTTTGCAGGTTATTCCACTTGCCAGAAAGCAGAGCTTTAAAATAATCAAGAATCGGTATTTGGTAAATGCTCTCTGACACATTCATTTGCCACTTTAGGATTTAAAAAAATCAAAGGCATCTCTTTTTCTTTCAAAACATTGTTTAATAAATCATTCATAAAAGCTTGTCACTGTATCCCAGTATACCTGACAATAATAAACCAAGGGCAATATCAATACCAATTATCTTCTTCCCTATTCACAAAGTTTAGCAAATCTTGAAGTTTGTTTTAAACTGGAGGTCCCATTCTCTCTGATCATTACCACTAATTTTACCCCTCCCACCGTTGGGACTGTTCACTTCCAATCACAAACATTGGCTTATTTTAAAAAACATCTACTTGTCTCCCACATTTTTCCCATTTTATTTTGAAATCCTTTGCCTTCCAGAAGTAGTGTTTTCAAAAGCGATACAAAATGAACTGGTTTCGAAAGTTATTAAATTATTTATTTTGTGCATTTTCTTGAGCGCTGCAAATCTCTGCCTTTTGTGTAACCTACTCATTGCTTTCTACTGCACAATTGCCCCAGTGTAATGAAAATGTGATCTCCCTTGCATTAAAGGAATTGGACTGGAGTCCCGTGTGCTGAGAAAATTGACGGACATGTTGGAAATAATATTGAAGAGAATGGAGCCCCTGGCTAAACTGGAAAACGTGAGCGACTTCAGAAAGTTGGAAGAACTTAGCTCTGCTTTAAATCAGTAAGTACCCATGTAAAAAGAGGCATGTTGATGGCTGGTACACTTATTATCAAGTTCCTTCTGGTTTCTTATTCTAGTTAAACAAACAGATCCATATTTAGCTTTTAGCTACAATGTCAAATTATTCTGTTTTTAATACCATTTTAAATTACATTTTAAATTGAAGGTTTCAGTATTCTAAATTTTGATGCTCTCCATTTTAAGGCAATTTCCATGTGGAACCTTGTTCTGATTAAGGTGATGTTCCAACTCAAGGATGGTGTGTGCAGTCATTTTTTGGTGGTCTGTGTGTCATCAATTGAACCATGAAGTCAGCTTTGTGTAAATTCAGAATGTATTATCTACATGGTTTAATTCATGGTATGTTTGACTTTGTATTGGAGCATTGCATCTTCCGCACTGCTCAACTCGAGCACATAGTCTCAACCTCCTATTTCACTTTGGCAGCTCACAACCCGGTAGCATAAATATTGATTTCTCTAACTTCAAGTAACCCTTGCTTTATCTCTCTCTCTCTGACCCTCCACCCTTGTTCTCCGACTAGTTTCACTATTCTCCTGATTAATTTTACTGTTTGCATGTCTCGATGTCACCTTCCCCTCAGCGAACAATGAACATTCTTCAATGTCTGCTTTGATCTGTCCTTTTCACACCATACATGCTCTTTGTACCCTTCCATATCTCTAGTTGCCATCTCCCCTGACTCTCGGTCTGAAGAAGGGTCTCAAATGTCACCCATTCCTTCTCTCCAGAGATACTGCCTGTCCCGCTGAGCTACTCCAGCAATTTGTGTCTATATTAGTTTAAATTGATATTGCTGCAATCTAACTGTCTTTTCATTTTTTTGTGCTCATAGGCATTTCCTATGGCTTAGTAAATCAATCAGTGGTTATATATCAGTCCAAAAATGAACTAGCTTAAGATAATAAATAATAATAATATAATAATAACAATAATTTTATTTATAGAGCACTTTAAAAACAAACATAGCTGCAACAAAGTGCTGTACATCACTAATCATTGACTAAAAAGTCAATACACACCAAAAAATAACAATCAAAAGAAATAGTAGGAAAAGACATGTAAAATAAAGAAACATCAAAAACACCACAAACAGAAGCAAAGCCTCAGGCATGGTCAAAAGCCAGGGAGTACAAATGTGTTTTAACACTGGATTTGAAGATGGACAGTGAGGGGGCCTGTCTGATGTGCAACAGCAGGGTGTTCCAGGGTGCCGGAGCAGCAACAGAGAAGGCTCTATCCCCTCTGAGCCTCCGACTAGACCTCGGTACCTCCAGGAGCAGCTGACCAGCTGACCTGAGGGACCGGGCAGGAGCGTATGGGTGGAACAGCTCAGAGAGGTAAGGCGGGGCGAGCCCATTCAGAGATTTAAAAACAAATAACAGTATCTTAAAATGAACTCGCCAGTGTAGGGAGGCCAGAATTGGCGATATGTGCTCCCTCTTTTGAGTCCCTGTTAAAAGGCGAGCAGCAGCATTCTGAACCAACTGGAGACGAGCCAGTGTGAAGAACGAGCAACACCACAATAGAGTGCGTTACAGTAATCCAGCCGAGATGTAATAAAGGCATGGATTACTGTCTCAAAATGCTGCCGCTCGAGAATGGGCTTCACCTTCGCCAGCTTCCTTAGGTGAAAGAAGCTGGACTTAACCACCGCGCATATAAATAGTTAAGGACTGCACGCACAATTTGGCATTTGAACTAAAAATAACTCAAATTTATACTTTTGTGATCCCTCTCTTGCCTCTTTCAGTGTATTGTAGTCTTTATGATTTTTAAACTGTGTTTGCACAATGCTTTTGCCACAGAGTAAGGGAGCGGATCATAAAGTCACTGTTCCACATTTTGTTTTAACTTTTTTTTGTCTTATACAGTTGATAGGTGATTTGAAAGATGATTCTGCAGTGAGCCTTATCTATGGAGAATCTGCCTCCCTTTTGCTTAATGACAGTAGTCGATACCTATGCATCATAGACACAAATAGCTGGAGTAACTCAGCAGGACAGGCAACATCTCTGGAGAGAAGGAATGGGTGACGTTTCGGGTCGAGACCCGCAACGTCATCCATTCCTTCTCTCCAGAGATGTTGCCTGTCCCGCTGAATTACTCCAGCTTTTTGTGTCTACCTTCGGTTTAAACCAGCATCTGCACTTCCTTCCTACACCTATGCATCATTATCTTTTGGCACTTTGGCCTTCATCAGTTGGAGAATTGAGTATAGAAGTTGGGAGGTCATGTTTCAGTTGTATAAGACGTTGATGAGACCGCATTTAGAATATTGTGTTTAGTTCTGGGCACCATGTTACAGGAAAGATGTTGTCAAGCTTGAAAGGGCTCAGAGAAGATTTACGAGGATGTTGCCAGGACTAGAGGGTGTGAGTTAAAAGGAGAGGTTGAGTAGGCTGGGTCTCTATTCCATAGAGGGTAGGAGAATGACGGGAGATCTTATAGACGTGTACAAAATCATGAGAGGAATAGATTGGGTAGATGCACAGAATATTTTACCCAGAGAAGGGGAATCAAGGACCAGAGGACATGGGTTCAAGTTGAAGGGGAAAAGATTTAATAGGAATCTGAGGGGTAACGTTTTCACACAGAGGGTGATGGGTATATGGAACAAGCTTTCAGAGGAAGTGGTTGAAGCTAGGACTACTGTATCCCATCATTTAACAAACAGTTGAACAGGTACATGGGTAGGACAGGTTTGGAGGATTATGGACCAAGTGCAGGCAAGTGGAACAAGGGTAGCTGGGACATTGTTGGCCAGTGTGGGCAAGTTGGGCCGAAGGGCCTGTTTCCACACTGTATGACCAATTCAATCTATTCTTTCGATTATTCCGAATTGAGGGCAAATCTAATTTGCAAGGATAAGTTTTTCAAAAGCTTTCTACTTTTGAAATTTTGCTCATCAGAGTTGTCATCCCTTATCTTTGATTTTGTTTTGTACTTTGACAAGTGGCATTCATGTCAAGGCACATCAGTTTGCATTGTCAGTCAGAACACTATATGGGGGAGAAATATAATCAAAGCACAAAAAACATTAAAAAAGAGATCCATGATATGATAATTTTCAAAATAAATTCTTTTTTTTAATATAGTGGTACACATTGATGTATGCATGATTATATTCAGTTCCTTGTAATAGATTCAATTAGCTTTACAATTGAATAATAATCTGTTTAAAGATAGTTTCTGTAATTTTCACCTGAAAAAGTGGCATACTAATAGAAATAAATTATTTATAGCAAATTCTTTTATTCAAATAATGTAGGTGCCAATGACACAATATTTTCTTGGGCTTTATTGCAGAAAAAACACTGCGTCCACTTGCAACCGCATACTTGATCATCAGCAATATTGATACCCCGATTAAAACTTACTGCATGTTTCTCAGAGGGAACAATGAATAATTCCACAGAGTAGAAAATGAAAATTAATTGTGTAGGAAGGAACTACAGATTCTGGTTTAAACCGAAGAAAGGCACAAAAAGCTGGAGTAACTCAGCAGGACAGGCAGCATCTCTGGAGAGAAGGAATCGGTGACGTTTTGGGTCGAGACCCTTCTTCAGACTCGTCGGGGGGAAAGGGAAGGCAGTAAGAGTCCTTTTCTCGGGGTGGATATGATGAGCACTAAATTCATAGGTTTAACATGGGAAAAGATTATTTACTTGGCATGTTTTTACTTACATGAAAGGTACTATCCGAGGAAGTGGTGGATGTGGAGATGATAACACCAATTAAGTAGATTTAGACATGAACATGAAGAGATATAGACAGTGATGTCGAGAGATATAGAACAAATGAATGAAAGATATGCAAAAAGTTATGATGATAAAGGAAACAGGCTATTGTTAGCAGTTTGCTAGGTGAACATCGTACATTTATGAATCAAAAATGTATATTCATGCATTTTGACAAAATTGGCCCCGTCAAAATCCGCACAGAATTCCACATGCAAGCCAAAAATGGAATGAGCTGGAAGTTTTCTCCTTTAGTGCTAAATAATGGGTGATGTTTCCTTTCAGTAGTATATTAGAAGTATTGCAGCATTGATGTAGAGAGGGATCCTGGAATTAAAGTCTCTTGGAAAGTTGCAACACAAGTAGATTGGATAGTAAATAATGTGTATGGCGCGCTTGCCTTCTTCGATTGTGGTTTTGAGTATAAAAATCGATAGGCCATGTTGTAGCCATATTACATTTTGATCAGGTCACATTTGGAGTATTGTCTGCAGTTCTGTTCGATGCATTACAGGAAGGAGGTAGAGGCTTTCGAGTGGGTTCAAAAGAGGTTCATCAGGATGCTACCTGGATTGGAGAGGCATCAGCAATAAGGAGCGGATGGATAAACTTGGATTGTTTTCTTGGAGTGTAGCAGGCCACGGGCATCCTGATGATGGAATTATGTGGGCATAAGTAGGGTAGGCAGTAAGAGTCCTTTTCTCGGGGTGGATATGATGAGCACTAAATTCATAGGTTTAACATGGGAAAAGATTATTTACTTGGCATGTTTTTACTTACATGAAAGGTACTATCCGAGGAAGTGGTGGATGTGGAGATGATAACACCAATTAAGTAGATTTAGACATGAACATGAAGGGATATAGACCACTTTGTGCACTTTACAGCTTTGTGATTGATGCAGATATTATGGGCTGAAAAAAATGGTTCTGTGTTATATGTTCTTTTAATATGCAGCTTTTAGGAGTGATCCATCCAGTCCTTCACTACATTTCAATTTCTCCTACTTTGTTTTGTGTTTGTCTTATACACGTTCTCCCATTAGTTAACAATGTCAGGGTTTATACTGAATTTCTCCTGTAGTCTTTACTTCAAGTTCAAGTGAGTTTATTGTCATGTGTCCCTGATAGGACAATGAAATTCTTGCTTTGCTTCAGCACACAGAACATAGTAGGCATTTACTACAAAACAGATCAGTGTGTCCATATACCATAATATAAATATATACACACATGAATAAATAAACTGATAAAGTGCAAATAACAGATAATGGGTTATTAATAATCAGAGTTTTGTCCGAGCCAGGTTTAATAGCCTGATGGCTGTGGGGAAGTAGCTATTCCTGAACCTGGTTGTTGCAGTCTTCAGGCTCCTGTACCTTCTACCTGAAGGTAGCAGGGAGATGAGTGTGTGTCCAGGATGGTGTGGGTCATATCATCAACTTACTGAAAACAAAGTTTTTAGGGAGGTTTCTGGCACTGGAGATCTTTGTGCTGCTTGGTATTTTTTTTCTAAGAATGACCATGCAATTCATTATACCTATAGATCCCAGAACTCCCTCGTTTCTATCCATTCAGCATACAGAATGGGTAATGGTATCATGAAAAGTCCATAACATTTTGAAATCCTGCATCCATTATTATTTATGCAAGTTTCAGAACCTGCTTGCATCTTAAACATCGGTCACCTTGAATCAGGATAGTACTATTAGATGAGAGAGAATGTAATTAGAATCAACGTAGTTGCTGATTTCTCTGAACTTCACACTCAAATTAATTAACAGCAGCTCTACCTTTCAAGCGGAAGAGAATTAGTCAGATTGAAGCCCTGGTTTCGACTCTTTGAGTTATAGGTATGGATTAAATGTCTCATTTACTTTCCTCCCACTCCCGTCATTCTGGCTTTTAAGAGTGACAGCAAAATGGCCGTCATTTGTCATTTTCTGCTGAGGCTCTCAAAATAATCTTGATAGGCTAATAGTGCTTAGAACTTCTGTATTACATCTCATCAGTCTGCCAAAAGTTTAAATTACCTTAAAATTAAATGTACACAAAGAGAAGTGCAGTGCGGATCAATGCTAGAGAATGCTGGAGACTCTTACAATCTTTCCATTTAGGACAGAGAACATGCAGCACAGCACAATGTCTGTGCCGAACACTATGCTGAGTTAAACTAATCTGCTCTGCCACATGTGATCCACATCCATTCTCTGCATATCTGTGTGTTTATTTAAAAACCTCTTAAACACTCTTACACACTACTATCATATCAGCCTCCACAGCCCCTGGCAGTGTACAACTCAATGTGGGGAGAAAATAACTTGCCCCGCTCTTCTCCTTTAATCTTTGCCCTTCTCACCTGGAACATATTCCCTCTGGTCTTTGACATTTCCACTCTGGGAGAAAATGTTCTTAATGTCTACCCTATCTATACCTCTCATAACTTTATAAACACCCATTAGTTTTCCCCTCAACCTCTGACTTTAATCATAAACTCTGATACCTCATCAGAATTAAATTAACAATAAAGCAATAGAACTGTACTTCCAGTAAAATTAATGCTAGTTTAAATCTTTGCTATTTTGCTCCCAAATTCTTAAAAGACCAACTTAATTCATAAGGTACACAAAAAAGCTGGAGAAACTCAGCGGGTGCAGCAGCATCTATGGAGCGAAGGAAATAGGCAACGTTTCGAGCCAAAACCCTTCTTCAGACTGATGGGGGTGGCGGGGAGAAGGAAGGAAAAAGGAGGAGGAGGAGCCCGAGGGCTGGGGGATGGGAGGAGACAGCCCGAGGGCTAAGGAAGGGGAGGAAACAGCAAGGGCTAACAAAATTTGGAGAATTTAATGTTCAAGCCCGCAGGCTGCAGACTCCGCAAGTGGTATATGAGGTGCTGTTCCTTCAATTTCCGGTGTTGCTCGCTCTGGGCATGGTGGAGACCCAGGACAGTGAGGTCGGATTTGGAGTGGGAGAGGGAGTTAAAGTGCTGAGCAACTGTTATCCAGTGATAGTTTTTTTTTAATTTCCCAATACCACCAATGACTGCTGGAAGGATCAAAGAACTCATTCATCAGTCATTCAAATGTGTTCATTAATTTAATCATAATTAATTACATTTTCCTTTACTAATTTGCCTGGTTGAATTCTGACTGACTGGAAATGAGCTATTACCTTAGAGATATTCTTGCAAACCTTTAGTGATTATCTATTTGTGTTGCTCTCACACCGTGGAGATGTACCTCTGGGGAAAAGGTCAGAATTAACTATTTTAAGAAATAATCATTTATAATAGTAATTTGTTAAGATGTGAGCTTTGCAGAACTATGACAATTACAACATTCAATTTGTTAGTGACTTTCTACTCGATGTTTCTTTTAAAGGTTGCTATCTACTGTAAAATTTGGCCTAATATCTCCATCCATGTATCAAAAACAGACAATGTTAGAAATACTCGGCAGGTCGAGCAGCATCTTTTGGAGTAGAAACAGTGTCAATGTTTCAGGTCAGAGGTCCCATGTCAGATCTCCGAAGGAAAATGAAACCTATAATGCTACAGGGAGGGTGGGGGTATTTTCTGATATGGTGAAACTGGGGTGACCATGGGGGATAAATTGGTTATCAGTTCAATGAGAATATGGGAGCCATTACAGATTGAGAATAGAGACAAGGAAACGTGGGAGTTTTGAAATGCAGGAAGAGGGTTTGCCCAGCCCATTCAATGGTACTTTGGTACATTGAAATTTCTGTTTTGCGTACAGTTCAGTGAAATCAAGATACAAGATACATTTATTTGTTACATATACCAATTGGTACAGTGAAATGTGTGAGTAATAAAGAGCACAGAACACGATAGCCTTTAACACAGACATCCCCACACAGCGGGATCAAAGTTTCCCCACTGTGAGGGAAGGTTCCAAGATCAGTCATCCTCCTCTGTTGTCCTCTGTTGTTCACCCGTGGTCGGGGGGCTCCCGAACCCCTCGCTCTCGCCGTTACGGGCGGCCCGATGTTCAGGCCCTCTTGCCGGGATGATGGAACTCCGACGTCGGAACGGAAGAACCACCTCAACGGCTTGGACATCCGAATCGGCCACTTCCTACCGGAGACCGCGGCTCCCGAAGTCCACAGGCCGCGCTGGGTGGAGATTCACGCTGATGGCCCTCGGCAAAAGGTCCCAGGACTCCACGATGTTGAAGTCAGCGCTGCCCGCGCTGGGAGCTCTCCAAACCCCAGCTCTGCGATGTTGAAGCAGCAGGCCCAGCACTCCTGAGCTACAAATGGCGATCCAGGTAGGCATCGCCCGCTCCGCGGTGAATCCAGTGCTGCGCCGGCGCCGCTGAAGCTTTGGCCGTTCCCGGGAGGAAAGGCCACGCCAATCCAGTTGGTTGGCCGCGAGGAGATGGGCGAGGACGCAACTCGGAGAATAGTCACATCCTCGTCAGGAAGTGATTGCGAAACAGTTTCCCCCTTACCCTACCCCCCTCCCCCACATTGAAAAACTAAGGAAACCTCCAAATCACACTTTTAAAACAAACTAAAAATAAAAAAAAGATAGAAAAACAGACAGACTGTAGGCAAAGGCTGCCATCAATGCGGCGCCCCTAGTGGGCACATCTTGCTATACATAGACACATTCATACGCAAGTACAAAATTGTAGGTATATGGATAACACCGAGGCAGTTCGCAATAGTTGCCACGTTTCTGGCACTGTCTTAGATCCAATATTTAAAATTTGTTAAAAATAAAGTTTCTAACTTGGTCATAAAGGTCTGTTGTCGTGGCAGTGGCATTGGAGCTTAGTTGGAGGGTTCCGCTTGACCAGACGATGTTGTTGGTGTCCCCCACCACTGCTCTACTGCTCTGTTCAGTGCAGCTACAGGCCATGACCGACCCATGTAGGGCCGGCATTAGGAGGTGCGGGGCCCAATTGGGAACAATTTTGATGAGCCCCAGGTTCCCAGCCAAGGTCTGTAGAATCATAGAAATATAAATAAAGTCTATTATAGACTTTATATCCCTATAGTAAAATGGAAAGTAATCAAAATGTGCCCTATATTTTTAGACCCTTTAGAAGAAACAATGAATATTAAGGCTGATTCACAAAAATTAATATCATACTTTTATAATAATATATTAAATAGAGAATCACCCTCAACAGAAGGACTAAGGGAAGATTGGGAACATGAGCTAATGATAAAGATCTCGAAGGGTAGATGGGAAAAGTATTTGATGAATACACATAACTGTCCTATTAATGCAAGACATAATTTAATTCAATTCAAATTATTACATAGACTATATTATTCAAAAACGAGGTTGAATAAATTTTATCCAAACGTCTCTCCCAGATGCGATAAATGTTTGTTTTAAAATGCTAATATAACACATTCATTTGTAGGATGTACAAAGTTGAATAAATTTTGGAGTGATATATTTGATATATTTACAAAGCTTTTCAAGTCAAGAATAGCCTTGACGGAATGGATTATATTTGGAATAATAGGAGAAGATACCAATTTAAATAAATACCAAAATGTTTTTTTAAATTATGGGTTAATAATTGGAAAGAAATTGATACTTAAATTTTGGAAAAATACAACCATACCAACTGTTAAAATGTGGATTAGGAATATGATGGACATAGCACGCCTTGAAGAAATGAGACTCCGACTAATAGATAAATATGACCAATTCTTAAGGCGTTGATCTCCTTTCATCGACTTTTTGGAATCATGTGATGCAGCGGTACCGTAAAGATTGCTGATTTCAATTCATGACGCGGATAGATCTACATCTCCGAATACAGATTTGAAAAATTCTCTTTTAAGGGGCCTTCTCTTCTATTTCTACTTTCCACTTTTTATTTTTATTTTTTATTTTTTATATACACACTTCACGTTTTTCTACTCTCTACCACCTATTTTTCCACTTTTTCCTCTTTCTATTGTTTTCTTTTTCTTGTCTTGCTTACTTCCTTCTCATAACATAAAACTAGAGGTTGTACATAGAATGGATTACGGTATTACATAGTTGGCACCTAAAATTAGGTTCCACTGTACTGTTTTGTACTGTATTAACTTCTAATAAAATAAACAAAACAAAAAAAAAAGTACCTGCGAGTTAACGGACCAAACAGATCTAAGATACATTTTAATATAAAATTGCATACTTGTAAGCCTATAAGTAAGAAACAAAATGTGTAGATCACCTCTGAAAAGTACATAGAAACAATACCACTTGTTTTAGTGACTGTGAAATGAAAAAAAAGGTTATTTAATTAACCAGATCCTGGAAAACCAATAACAATTGGTGAAAAGCCAGTCCAGGCGCGCGTGTGTGTGTGTAAACGTTGCTCCAACCCCCGGCCCGGCCCTCCCTGTATTGTTCACCGCACCTCCCCGGGGAGAGAGAGGGGTGGAGCCAGGGCTGTGTGCGTGAAGCACGGCGACTGGCGAGGCGGGAGCGCTACCCCAGGACCGTGAGGGAAGGACCCACCTCCCCCTCTCCCCCTTCTCCATTCACCCCTCACACCCCCTTTCCCGTCTACCCATTTCTTCCCCCTCCATCCCTCTACTCTCTCTCCACCCCTTTACCCAGAGTAGATCGAGCTGAGCCGGGAGTAGATTACCCTGGCGCGGGGCCCCCTTAGGCACGGGGCCCAATTGGGAGCAATTGGTCCAATTGGCTTGAGGCCGGCCCTGGATCCATGTCCCCTGTCTCTTGGTGTGGTGCCCGATCCAATTGAACCTAGGCTGCTGCTAGGCCTCCAGCGGCCCACTCCACAATCACAATGGTCTGGCTGCGCATGTCCTCTGCAACCAATGGAGGCGAAAAAGAAAGGAAAGTGACCCTTATCTCCAGTACTCTTTGTCCCACCCTGTCTCCAGTGAGGATTCTTTTCCATTCTCCCAGTTCCTGCATTTCTGTCATATTTACTTTGACCATGAGACGTTCCATACGGGTGCCTCTGAAATGTCATCTTAATTTCAGAATCTGGGCTTTCTCTTTACTGCTGGTAGCAGCTCTGGACCAAATCTCTTCCATTTCACATGCCTCTACACACAGCTCCTTTCACTGGGATGGATAAAGGACAGAGTTCTCCTGGTCCTCGCCTTCTACCCCACCAGTATCCACTTTTAACAGATCATTCTCTGCAGTTTCCACCACCGTCAAAGAGATTCCAGCACCACACAACCTCCCTGTGGCAGACTTTAGTCAACAATATGGGCAATAATGAACGGCACAGGGACACAACGGTAGGGTTGCTGCCTCACAGCTCCAGAGACCCGGGTTCAATCCTGACAACAGATGCTGCTTGTACGTGCTCCCTGCGACTGTATGGGTTTCCTCTGGGTGCTCTGGTTTCCTCCCACACTTCAAAGAGGTGCAGGCTAATTGGCTTCTGTAAATTGTCCCTGGTGCATAGGATAGCACGAGCGTATGGGATGATCGCTGGTCGGCGCAGACTCGGTGGACCAAAGACTTCAACGTTGTGTCTCTACATACATTTTCCTGCCATTCTTGGTTATATGCCAAGTCGGAAGCAGATGGATATGTTTGTTATAACAAAGACACAAGGGACTGCAGATGCTGGTTTATAAAAAAAGATGCAAAATTGTTGAGTAATTCATTGGGTCTGGCAGAATCTCTGGAGAACATGGATGGGTGACATTTCAAGTTGGCACCCTTCTCAGGCTGATTGTTGTAGTGGGGGGAGAAAGCTGGAAAAGAGAGGAGGGGGCGGAACAAAATCTGGCAAGTGATAGGTGGATAGAGATGTATCCTCATCTCATCTCACTCTCGCCTCTATCCGCCTATTACTAACCAGGCTTTGTTCCACCCCCACATCTCTTCCAGCTTGCTTCCCCTCCTCACTACCCACCACAATCAGTTTGAAGAAGGGTCCCAACTTGAAACATCCATGTTCTCCATGCTCTATCTCTTGTAAATCTCTCTGATGGTGGGAGGTTAATACCTGCAATAGACCAGGCAGTGTCCACCATTTTGCAATCTGCTGCGTTCTGTACATATTGAAAATGAAGAGCATATCTCACACCAAGCTGGTGTGATTTTTAATTTGTCAGTTCAGATTATTTTAATCTCTCTTCAAGAAAATGATTTACATTGTGAACTGCTAAATGAGCAAAATGGATGTCACCAATTTTAAACATGCTTTTTCTGCCAAGTATAGGAATCTCATTTTCCTTCTGACATCAGAATTAATAAAACACTGATAAATCAATTAATAGGTTTGATTAAAAAAAACTTGGCTGAAAGTTTTTTCTCAAAATTGAGAATTGAGTTTTAAGAATAAACAAAGCAGAGAATGCAAGTCATTTGTCTTGAAGATGATACAAAATTTGGAGTTTTATTTTGCAAATGAATAAATTATCACGTACACAGGCAATGTAGTCTCTGACTGCTTTTTTTACAACACAAATCATTTCTTAAATGCCCAAATGACTTGCACAGAAGCAAGAAAAGGCATGTATTCTTTTTCCAATTAGTGGTTTAATATTGTCAGTACCACAATTCACCAAATCCCGAATCTAACTGGAGATAAATGCTCTATACAGGAAAAATGGACTTCTGCAGGATTCTTCCTCTGGCTCCAGCAGCTTTAAATGAAATTACAAGGAACTGCAGGAGCTGGTTTATGAAATAAAAACACAAGGTGCTGGAGTACCACTTCAGAGATGCTGCCTGACTTGCTGAGCTTGATTCAGCATTTTCAGTGACTCTGGGAACTAAAAGTGCTGGAGTAACTCATGGGCCAGGCAACATCGCTGGAGGACATGGATAGGTGACATTTCAGGTCAGTCTAAAGAATGGTCCCAACCCACCTAACCATGTTCTCCAGGGATGTTGCCTGACCTGCTGAGTTACTCTAGCACTTTGTGCAGCTTTACATGAAACCAACACTTTAAATTAGAATATTTTAAAATGAACCTGATGTTTAATCAATAATTATATTTGTCATATCAAGTACCTGTTTAATTCCTAAATTTTATTATTTGATTGTTTAGTATTTAAAGCAGGATAACAAAAATCTGCACCAGCACCAGCAGTTCCATGTTACTAACAAAATATTGACTGGAGCAATGTCGGGCAGATGCTGGAAATCTAAAATGTAAACACGGAATGCTTAGATCAGGTATCATTGGGGAAGAGCAAGGATTTCAGATTGGCCACCTATCTTCAGAGAAAAGATCATCAGTTGTCTGCTGTGCTCACTGCTGAAGATATCAGAGTAGGTTGAAAAAAGAAATATGATTATTGTCTTTGATTTCCTCTCAAAGGGAAATATTTGAAATAACCTTCGCTCCCTTATTTCATTTTATGTAATCACTCTCTTTTCTTATTTAGTATAAGTTATACATTTAAAAATTATGAATTTTATGAATAAAGAGGAATAGCATGGGGAAATGGAAATTCTCTCCACACATTATTTTCAGGTTATCCGATACTATTTAAATTAGTAGTTAGTTGCAAAAAGAGACTGCTGCTCTACAAGCCTGGAAGAGGTACCTTTGATTTCAAGTTTATCCCTGAATTATAAGGATTTAATTTTTTTTTAATGCAATTGTTATACAGACTTCTGGCCTTCACCAACACTAATTCAATATTGTTCTAAAGCTTTGTGTGCATTTTCTGCATCGCTTTCCAATTTCTATGTTTGGAAAGCTAAGCTTGAGTACATTCACATTAAAGACTGACTGACATAATTTGTGGTCACTTATTGCATCAGTACTGTAATATAATGTATGTTTAGCACAGGGAGGATCTGGAACAAGATTTCATGTGAAATATTCTGCTGCTATTTTGCAGAATTAATATATCTTCACCATAGGGAAAAGCTGAGTTCCAGATGAATTATAAATTGATATGACTGATATTTTAAACTGAATTATATTTTTTTATTAAAATGATTGTAAGATTTTTAGTATGACAGAATGACAATTATCTCAGCAGTAGTCACAAGTACAGCCATGAGTCTACTGAAGTTGGTCTTTTAGGCATTTATTCTTTGTGGGTATTAGACACATCTTCATCCTTCAAAAATGTACCTTCTGTCAAAAATCCTCCGAACAGTAATGTTTCCAAAGTAAAATCAAACTAAGACCCAAGGAACTGCAGATGCTGGAATCTTGAACAAAACACACAAAGTGCTGGAGGAACTCGGCGGGTCAGGCAGCATCTCTATAGAATATGAATAGGTGCCTATCCACGTCCTCCAAAGCTCCTACAATATATGCTGAGTTACTTCAGCACTTTTTTTTGTCTTTTTCTGGAAACCATCATCTGCAGTTCCTTGTGCCTGCTATTAACCCTGAAGTATAGTTCCATAAAGTCATACAGCATGGAAACAGGCCCTTCAGCCCAACTTGCTCACACCGACAACTATCTACACTAGTCCCACTAGTTTGGCCTGCGTTTGGTCCATATCCCTCTAAACCTATCCTATCCATGTACCTGTCTAAATGTTTCTGAAACCTGCGATAGAGGCTGCGATAGTTCCAATTTAAATGTATTTGTCTGTGTTCTGTTTAGATGAGACATCCACTTTAGCTTAAGTTTCCATGATTCATAAAGTAAATCCTTACTCAAGCTTGAATCCACAACTTTGCAAAATTGTTAGAATTAATGCACTCATATTTTTCAAATGAACTACAGCATTTATCAGATACAAATATTTTCCACAGGGAGATTTCTCCTCTTTGCAGTAGCTCTTGCCTATTCCTGAAAATGAATCTCTTATTATTTCTCATAAAGACGTCAGAGATTGTTGCAGAATATAAATTGAAAATTATTTCAATTATAGAGTTATGTAGCAATTAAATGAAATGATAATTGAAGTGTTGTATTCATGAATATTCTGAACACTAAAGAATTATGAATTTACAAACAACTGAAACTAAGAATAAGAATGCTTTCATTATTTCAGAGAATTCATAATTCTTTGAAATAATGAAAACATTCTTATTCTTAGTTTCAATTGTTTGTAAATTGAATAGTTTTCGAAATGATTTCAAAGACCTGTCACCAGTGAAACCATTTATTGTAGATTATTGTTTGCTTATGATAAACACATCACGTTTCTACCCACATACCTATAACTGAGCTACCGAAGAAGCAATGTTTAAATGAAAGGATGTTATAAATATAATTGCACATTAAAAGAGTTATATTATTGAGAAATAGTCATTAGAAAGAGAATGTACTGGCGATGTGAAATCTACCACCTTGTGTTGCAAAACAAAATCTAAGTAATTGATCAGCTAGGATAATAAAATAATCTTTCCCTATAAGGCATTTTCTAAATGTTTTATTTGATAGTTGTAGCGTTGCATGCTAAGTAAAAAAAAAACACACCTCAGGTACCGTCTGCCTGTGACTGCGAGAGTTTCCTCTGGGTGCTCCAGATTCCTCCCTCATCCCAAAGACATGTTGGTTTGCAGGTTAATCCGCCTCTGTAAATTGCCCCCAGTGTAGGACGTGGATGAGAAGGTGCAATGCCATAGAACTAGTGTGAAAGGGTGATCGCTGGCCGGTATTGACTGGGTGGACTGAAGGGCCTGTTCCCATGCTGTATCTCAAAACACAAGAAAGAGAATGATGCGTTGGAGATTTATCTGCTGTAACAAAAATATCTTGACAGCGGTTTCTCCCCCGTGCTCTCTACTTCTGTTTCTCGTAATTTTTTTATTTTGAACAAAAGATGATTTTCCCAAACATGGAATGGCATTGCCTTATCATTTTTTTATACAGGCGCTAAAAGATATAGTAAAGTAGCTTGGAATAATTGATCTGAAGATATCAATGTTTAATTCTACCTGATCGTGAGAATGTACATGACAGGACCACGTCAAATTGGGGCAACTCTTCTGGTTTTCTTCCACTTGAGAATATTAAAAGTCAACTTGTGGACTTGCTGTCTGCCAGGATATGGGTCAGCGCTGTCGGGGAGCTTTCTCTAAGGCTGCTGTAGAGAAGAATGGTGCAGTGGTGCAGCAGTAGAGTTGCTGCCTTACAGATCCGGGTTCAATCCTGTCCAAACAAACTTTGTACGTTCTCCCCGCTACCGCGAGGGGTTTCTTTGGGTGCTCCGGTTTCCTTCCATATTCCGAAGGCATGCAACTTTGTAGGGTAATTGCCCCTTGTGTGTAAGATGCAAAACTGGGATAGCATAAAACTATTGCATGGGTGATCAGTGGTAGGCGTGGGCCAATGGGTCTGTTTCCATGCTGCATTTCTAAAAAAAGAGGGAGAATGATGGATGGGCCACACGTGTGGAAGTTGGTTAGTGGGTGGCGAAGGCAGATGGAGGCGAGAAATCGGGTGTTTTGGGAGGAGTAATTGAGATGGGGGTAGGATGAAACAGTAATTTGATAATTGGATCCCAATTTGCCCAGCTGCCACGTTGCATACAAGCTTAATTCTCCTCAATGCTGCGATTGATGTAGCAACATCTCGTCCATTGATGCTAAGCCCTTTGTTAATACAGATAGCCCTTGTTATAATGGACCCGGGGTGGAGGGAGGGGAAGGGTGTCCATTATTGCCGATTATCCACTATAACCGAGTAACGTGTGTAAATGTGAGAGTAATGGAAAAACAGCCAAAAAACATTCACTAAACAAGACGAACAATAAATAGATAAACACAGACTGAGACGGGGTTTGCTCCAGCAACCTAGCGATCACTCGGTGAAACAACAAACTTTGTTACGGATGCACACGAACACCTCGGTTAAAACAGATTTAATCCGATTTAACCAAAATAGTAAGATTAAACGAGAACTTACCAGTTTGAAGTTTGATCTTTATTTTAGGAGGAGTAACGTTGAGGGATTACGTGAAGAACCCGCCAGGACGCATGCGTGTCAATCTTCAAAGCAGCGGTGTGAAATCACAGATAACAGTAAATGAACTGAACATAGTAAGATTAGAGAAATAGGATACCAGTTGAACTTTATGATCGAGGGTGGGCGTGGAGGGCACGTGATCCCTCAACATTACTCCTCATAAAATAAAGATCAAACTGGTAAGTTCTCATTTAATCTTACTATTTTACTTCAGAGTCACGTGAGTGACTACGTGAAGATTTTAAAGCTCTGTGATTTCATGCCGTGGAAACGAGTCCAGGCATCAGACGCAGCATCAGTGGGCCAATGATGAGTGAACATTAATATAGCATTCAGACATGACATAGATATAGACATGTTGATGCCATTAATGAACAATAGTGGGAATCGTAACTTCCCTCAACCTGCAGGAAGTATGAACCATACCTAACATAGAGTTGGCAAATACCCCCGATCTGGCAATAGGTTTAGTCTGAATATTTGTACAGATTAATAGTTTGACCATCCTGCAGCCACTAGGATGTGGTCCATAAGCCTGCTGCTGAGGTACAGCGGTCCTGGTAGAGTGGGACTCAATTTCAATGTACACTCCTGTATATGCCAGACCCATTTAACCCTCTGGAGAAGATTTGTAGTGATTCCTTCTAACGAGGTTTTATGTAACTAACAATATTGCTAGTCAGTCTATGAGGCTCTTAGGGACCTTGACATATTGGTGTAGATGCGTGATCATACGCAACCCAAGGTCCATGGTATATGCAACATCTGGTTTGGTCTGTGTCCCCGTCTACTCTGTTTGACTAATCATAAACAAAACATGTTATTATAGCCCACAGATATGATCATTCTATCCAGTATAGCAATGACTGACCCGTATTCAATGCTATGGCATAACCACTAGTACGTGAGTTTGACCAAGGACAGGGATGTTGCTGGTGCCTATCAGCGAAGTGATGTAGTACAATGTTAACAACCCATATCTCTGCGTCCCTAGGCCTAGGAGGTTTTTAGTTGACGATATCCTTCGTAACCTATACGTCAGAGGGTGAGACCGAAAAGAGTGGTTTATATTCTCCGCAGCCAAATGATGAGGAGGTACTTCAGGCACAGTAAATGGAATTTTAACTTGATGTTATAATCCCATAAAACTGAATTTCAATGTGTCAGTCATCCGTGCCGAGTTAAACGTGAAGAAGAATAAACAATACTTCCCATCTCCTATTCGGTTTGCTGCTATTTGGTGCTATCCCTGCGATCTGCAGTGAGCACTCCTAATGCTTATGGTTAGACAACCCGAGCCGCAGGAAACGGTCTCTCAGAGTCTGTAAGTCTATGAATTGATTATATCATGCAGAGGATGGTTTCAACATCACAACTGAATCAGCATATTTTTTATCCGGAAATAACCATGTGAGGTTTTATGCTCATTCCCCACATCAGGGACTATGAAACCTGGAAGTGGGAATCTTGCTGAATTTTGCAAGACCCGTCTATTGAGGCCAAATGGAGGAAGACACAAAGAACATTCCTCCCTTGTGTAGCGAGAATGCACCCTTCGCCACTAATATGCCTTGTATTTTTTGCAACTGTTGATTGAGCCTGGATGCAAGCATCTCAATAGTTAGTATTCCATCGATCCACAATGTTACTAAATGCTTTGTGATCACACATTCATTCTGTGTTGTCATTTATTTTGCATGATAATACACCAGTGCTAAAAGCGGTTAGGTAAAACTATCACCGGATACTTTGATTTGATTGTACCTTAGTGATTAACATATACCACGACCAAAGTGTATCACCTTGGACTTGTGCATATCCACATGCCCTTTAATGCACAGTATGCACCTGGTGTCCTTTGGCAGTTGATACCATAACTGAACACTTGATAACTCATGCTAATCCCATCTGCCTCCGTAACTAGAGATGGTATTAGTAGATTTCCCATCTTTGGGCAATAGCATCAGTTTGGATATGACTGAAGATTTACAGATGAGAGGTTTTTAGTGGAGCAACGCTGACTGCTGTTCGTCCATCATTGTGACTTTGTTAGTTTCAGCTGAGAATAGCAGAGATCTAATCTTTTGTCTCAGAGCTGATCCCAGACAAATAAATGGTTTGATTGTATCCCAATAATCAATAGTTTCAGTTGGTATCAACTTAATTTGAATTTAACTGGACGGGTGAGAACCTCAATTTCTCAAATATAGCTATGTGGCTGATAAGGCTAATTTAGTAAAATACAGTATGTTCTATATCATCCAGATTGGCCATGCCACTTATTTGTTAGCTCTGTGCAGTCGAAGCACTGATTGTAGTGATTTGGTAATAATCTGGAAACTGAAGTTAGCCCATTTTGCAACGCCACTGAGTGTATCATTGCCTCATCCAGTTAAATTTCAAATATCTTCTGTGAAAGGAAATGATCACATGGAAGTTATTCAGAAATGTCTATACTGCACATGCGGGTTGAGGCTGTTGACATTGATCAGTCCACATCCCATATTGTGAGCCTGCCTTGAAAGGCAAACTCCACCATACCTGTTGTGCAGTATAAACTAATCTTATGTTATCCCAAACCAGTGTAAATATTCAAACCAGTTTAAGTATTACCAACTTGTATCCGTGACGGGAGACGTCATCGATGTGGCTCCATACCTTTATCCGAATGGGAGGACTTATGCAACCCGACCCAGGAGCTGCCTCAACCATGTGTGCATGATTTTGCACTTCTGCTCCTGAGAGGTAGAGGAGCTCGAGTACGGGGTTGGCGCATCTTCCAGGAAGGCCGTTCTGGGCTATGGCCTAAAAAAGACCTTTGTTCTGGTTGTACGGCCTTCAAGCTTTCACCAGCTTCAGTGCATCGTGGTTTGCTGGTGGGTGCGTAGGGGTGCTGCCGCCGGAGATGTGAGGTCTTGTGTGATGATGTGGCCTTCCTGAGCCCGATGGCCCTCGTCGAGCTCCTGCTGCTGGTTTTGTTGTTCCTGCACCTCCTGTACACTTGTGGTATCTTCAGCCAAAAACCCTTGTCTTCAGAGTCAGCCCAGAAGTGACTACTAATGCTCCCCTCTGTCGAGGGAGATGCATTATGCAGCCCTCAATAAGGTGCTGGGCGTCCTAGGACCCCATGTTGACTTGACTCCATTTACCGGAGCATGTCACATTGGAGCATCTGCTCCATCAACCGCTCCATGCGGGATATGCGATCACGGTGCTCCCGCCGGCAGTGAGTCTTCACAGCCCGACTTGTCCGAGTCATCGGGCCTGTCTGACTTTGCTTGGCCTTCCCTTCAGTCAGTGGTGTCGAATCCGACTGTGCAGGTGCCAGGTCGGAGACTGATGATCGATTAGCGGTTCAGGTGTAGCCAACCGCTGCTGACTGCCCGCACTCCCGCGGTCCTCCACAGTCAGTCTCCATTTGACTTAGTCCATGGTTCCTTTCCTGTAACACATCCTCACAGAAATAGAACTAAACAACCTGAGAGTAAAGAATTTACCTGCAGGTCCTGTTTTAAACCTTCTGCTGCGGGGGCAACGCGCCACCCCCCTTCGAGCTTGTTCTCGAGGTCATTATATGCAGCCGGGGTAATGCATCGCCGCAGTTTGTGCAGCAGGGATATCCCCGCAGTCCCTGTGAAAGGGATAGCCGCGATATACATTGTTGGGTGGTATCCCCGCTGTATAGGTGCCACTGGCACCAGTATGAAGCCGCTGGCTCCAATGCCAACGGCCGGAGAGACGACTTCTCCGCCGCCCGCAAGCGGCTGTGTGTCGGGGTATCCCCGCTGTGTTTCCCAGGTGCCAGTAATATGAGGCTGCTGGCTCCAAAGCCCGCGGCCCGAGAGGTGAATTCACCGCCGCCCGCTCCCACATTCCCCGGTCTTTAATGCGGCTATATGTCGGTATGCCCGAGGTCGTGACCGGTATTCCCTTGACTGGGTCCTCCGGACTTCGCCCCGGGCTTTAACAGGACCTCTAAGGACCTGTACTTCCGTGAGTGTGGCCCTCCGTGGCTGGCGGATTGCCGATAGTGCCTGGAGAGATTTCGGTGTCTTTGATGTTTCTAGCACCAATCGTCTGCCCCAACATCGTTTTGCACAGTGCTGTTGCCTGGCTTAATGTGAAGAAGGTACTTTTGTTTCCTGCAGGGCTTTAAAAAGCTTCCCAAAAGCTTCTCTCGGCTGTGGATGAGCTTGTGGACTTTCCCTGCTTCAGCTGGAGGAAACTGTTTCTGCTGCTTATCTGGACCGTGACTGTCTCTGAGATTCGCTTTCAGCTGAGTTGCTGGGGTTCCTGGAGCTGGTTTGTGCCACTGTCAAGATGGAGGGGGCTCGGCCGAAGGACCGGAGTTATGCAGCTGTGGTTTCAACGGCGGCTTCGGGGCCATTTGAGGATGAGCCTCATGTTGACTTGGATTGGGACATTTTCGGGGATCTCGGTCCAAACCGGGTCCCTGTGGGACAGGGGTGCAAGAGAGAAGTAATTGTCTCTTCTGAGCTTGCAGGAAGAAAGGTTGAGTAGATACTAAAGTCCCGGGAGGATGTGGCCCTAGCGTTGGAGAGGGGGCTCTCAGTAGTTGGGGGGGGGTCCACATACAGGTGGATCCGTAGGTGTCCACTGTGAGACAATTCTCCTGTGGAATTGCTCCAGGTGTATCCGGGATGCAAAACCTCTTCCGCACTTGTCTAAGTTTGGGGAGGTGCAGTCTAAGGTTTTTAGGCTTATGCACCCCGGGAATGACCCGTATGAAAAAGGGGTCTTGAGCTTCAAAAGGTGGGTTTTCATGAAGGTGGGAGAGGGGAAGGGCGCTGAGTGGAGCTTCGTTGTGGAGGACAAGGGTCTCTCCAGACGCGTGTATTGGAGTTGGGGAGAGGCACGGTGTCATGCGTGTTGCGAGTTTGGACATCTCCGTAGGGAGTGTCCTAATCGCCCGGCGGCTGCTAGAACTTCTAGCACAGCGGCCCAGGAATGCATTGCTGGCCCGTCCGGGATGGTTTGTCATGCCTCAGTGGCGCGGGGTGGTACTGCTGACTCGGCTGGGGCTGCTAGCTCCGCCTCGGTGATCCTGGTCGGCAATGCTTACCCATCTGGGGCGGCACGTTCTGCCTTGGCGACCCAGGGCAGTGGTGGCCCTCGCACCCCACTGCCTGAACCTGTGGTGGTGGTTGATGGTGAGGCGCTGGTGGAGGGTGAAGGGGGGAGAGAGATTGGGAGAAGCAGAAGAAGAAGAAGAGTAAGTATGGGGGTGCCTCTTGCCTTTTCAAAGGTTCAAAGGTTCTTTATTAGTCACATACACCAATTGGTGTAGTGAAATGCGTAATGCCATTGCAACATATAAAAAAGAAAACAACATGACAATAATAAAGACATTTAACATAAAAACATCCCCCCACAATGGTTCCCATTATGAGGGAAGGCACAAAGTCCAGTCCCCATCCCCATATCCACCCATAGTCGGGCCCATTATGACCTCTGCAGTCACCTTTACAGAGGCCCGATGTTCCAGGCCGTTCTCGCCGGATGATGGTGCTCCGGCGTCGGGAGAATCCTCTCAGCGGCTTGGGAAACCTGGAACGGATACTTAATTCTGTAAAGCAGTGAATGCTCACATTTCTACGACTTTTAAAATAAAATGCCTTGATTGTGAAAAGGACAGATTTTTCTCTGTAGGAATTGTAAATAAATACGTCGGTGAAACACTATAAATCTTGACTGGCTTTAAACTTTCAGAAAATAATTGAATATTGTGACTTAAAGGTCAAATTATAAGATACTGGATGCTACTGTAGTAATGCTCTCTATTACAAATTATTTACATAAATATGTTAAGGATGCCGAATTGGTTTAGACCCAAATATTCAGTAGATTAAAGAATGGGCTGTTATTAAGAAAAGGTCTTTATAATGGAGTTATCTCTGTAGCATAATATTGATACCTCCAAAACTAGTTGTGATTTTTCATATTAAAAATCGACGAAGTAAAGGTTCTTTTTGTGAAGGGATTCAATTATATAGAATGAATTTAAACACAGTGGTTGTTTTCTGTATGAAGTGAGCTTAAACTTAGTCATCTGAAGTTTATCCATTAAGATGTGGTAGCTCACTAAATGTTGCCATGAAATCTATCTCAACGCAGAAGTTGTTCAGTAGGAAAAAGTCCAAAGTCGACAAGTAGAACAGTGTATAAAGTGTATATATGTACTGTTTAACACTAAGTGTACTTGGTGTTCCAAAATAAGTCATATCAAGAGTATTTAATTGGTAGACACAAGGAACTAGTTGCTGATTTACAAAAAGGACACAAAGTGTTGGAGCAACTTAGTGGGCCAGGCAGCCTCTGTGGAGAACGTGGATAGGTGACGTTTCGGTTTCGGCTACTGTTTGAAGATCTGTATAATGTAACACTTTTGCATTCGTTCACTCTTTTGATAATTTTATGCATCATATTTGTTTTTGAATTAAGATCGCACCTAACCATAGAGTGACAAATTTTGCTGCTGGATCGCTGTCTGATCAAATTAGTGCAAACACGTTTAACACCAGTAACATATGAGAAAGTGCTGGAGTAACTCGGCAGGTCAGGCATCATCTCTGGATGAAATGGATAGGTGATGCTTTGGGTCAGGACCCTTCTTCAAACTAATTCTAGTAGGGATGGGGAAAGCTGTATGAGAGTTGGGGGCAGGACAAATCCTAGCAAGTGATAGGTGGATACATGTGAGGGGTGGGGGGGGGGGGGGGGGGGGGGGGGGGGGGCTGATTGGCAAATGGTTGGACAAAGGCTAGAGATGGTCTTTATCGTGACCAAAGACAGTTCATGGTTGAGGTTAAAGTTGTGCAGTGATCAAGAGCCTGATGGTTGTTGGAAAAAAGCCATTGTTGATCTGGTGGTCATGATTTTCAGATTCTCGACCATTCTTTCCAATAATAGTAGAGACATGAGTTTGTGACCAGGGTAGGGTGGGTCTGCTGCCTTTTTGATGCCCTATCTCCTATAGATCTCTTCAATGGTGGGGAGATCAGTATTTGTGATGAACAGAGCAGCGCCTAACATTCTTTGCAATCCTGTGCATTTGAGTTACGAAATCAGGCCATGATGCAACTAGTCATGATGCTTCCTACTGTACCTATGTGGAAGTTCAAGAGATTTGTCGACATACTGACTCTCCTCAATCTCGAAAGAAGTAGAGGCGTATATGGGCTTTCTTCATGATTGCATCAATGTGTTAACGTTGTGCTTTAAAAAAAAAAAAGTCTGTTGTTACTACCTATAAGCCTAGGAATCTCCACGTTATCAGTCCTGTTATGTTATTTTTTGGCTGTTGCAAACATTTTATTCCACGAGCTGTCATTTTAACAGATTAGGGAATCGTTGTACAATCATATAGCTTGCATTGCTTCTGCTCCTATAGTGCAGCTTCACTCTCCAGAGGATAAGTTTTAAATTGAAGTAGAATAATGGAATATTTAAGTGTTTTGTCTAAGAATGGATGACCGAACTGTTTACTGAATTATACATCATCCAGCCCTTAATGGGAACGAAATGTAAGAAATGAAACTTATTACTCTGAGGTACCTTTTTAATCTTTAGTTTTGATTAATAGTAGTTTTTTTATTCTGCGTTAAGGTACATGTGAATATTTACATTACTTTCATGGATTTAAATCTATAAATATGCAGAAGTAAGACACTCATAAGTCCAATAAATTCAAACAGCAGCAATTTGAATTTTTAGAAGATTAAGTGGGGAATTGGACTCCTTCGTCCAAAATGCATGAAGGGCAATCGGTCTATTGATGGAGGTTTTGCTTGTCTGCAAGCAGTGTCAAGAGCATAGGCCATAAACTAGTACAGCACAGAAACAAGCTCTTCAGCATGCAATGTCCATGCCAAACATGATCATAAGATCATGTGATATGGTTAGATTTAGGCCATTCAACCCATAGTCTACTCCGCCATTCAATCATGGCTAATCTGCCTCTCCTAACCCCATTCTCCTGACTTCTCCCCATAAACTTTGACACCCGTACTAATCAAGAATCTATCTATCTCTGCCTTAAATATATTCACTGTCTTTGCCTCAACAACCTTCTGTAGTATAGAACACCCTACAGATGTATCACCCTTTGACTAAAGAAATTCCTCCTCATCTCCTTCCTAAAAGAACGTCCTTTAATTCTGAGGCTATGACCTCTAGTTCAAGGCTTTCTCACTAGTGGAAACATCCTCTCCACATCCACTCTATCCAAGCCTTTCACTATTCTGTACATTTCAATGAGGTCTCCCCTCAATCTTCGAAACTTTAACGAGAATTGGCTCAGTGCCGTCCAACACTCATCATATTGTTAACTTACTCATTCCTGGGATCATTCTTGTAAACCTCCTCTGGACCCTCTCCAGAGCCGACACATCCTTCCTCGGATATGGTGCCCAACATTACGCACAATATTTCAAATGCAGCCTGACCAGTGTCTTGTAGAGCCTCAGCATTACATTCCTGTCTTTGTATATGCCCTCTCGAAATAAATGCTAGCATTGCATTTGCTTTCTTTAACTCGACTTGCAGAATATCTTTTTGGGAATCCTGCACCAATGCTCCCAAGTCCCTTTGCACCTCTGATTCCTGGATTCTCTCCCAATTTAGAAAATATTCTATGCCTTTATTCCCACTTCCAAAATGCATGACTCCACAATTTGTTACACTATATTCCATTTGCCACATTTCAGCCCATGCTCCTAACGTATCCAATACCTTCTTGCAGAGTTCCTATTCTTTCTACACCACCTGCCCCTACACCTATTTTTGTATCAAGTGCATGATGCCAGGTAAACTAATTTACTCTGCCTGCATAAGATCCATATCCCTCCATTCCCTACATACTCGTGCCCCTATCTGATAACCTCTTAAACACCAATATCGTATCTGCCACCACCACCACTCCTGGCAGTGACGCAATGGTAGCACTCGTGCGTGTGTGTGTGCGTGAATGCGTGCATGTGTGTGTGGAACTACTAATATTCCTTCTGCACATTGACTGTAAAAGCAATAACTTCATTTGTTTATTTATATTTTCAATTATTATAAACAACAATCAGAAATGCGAGGGTTGGAGCTTGGATGGGGGCTTGCCTTGCCAAAGTCGTGCACCTTCAGGATATACAATTAATGTGCCTGCTTCTCACTGAAAGAATCATTTGTAGTAAAGAAAGAACTCTGAAATGGGCAGAGTATAAAATAACACAAAATTCCAAAGAACAGAATACATCATCTTGGCAGTACCATATTTTGTCATTATGTGAATGGCTCTCCTCAAATATGTTTGTTGAAATCACCAGATTTGCTTAAATAAATCTGTGTGGTTTGCAATTTCTTTCAAAGTTATTTAGTCTCTCTCAAGTGTTCCACATTAAAGTACCATTTCTCAATTGGGAAGGCGAGGTTAAGTTCATAGCCACACAGCACAGAAACAGGCCCTTTGGCCCAACTTGTCCATGCCAACCAAGATGCCCCATCTACGACATTCCCACCAGCCTGCTTTTGGCCCAAATCCCTCTAAAACGTTCCTGTCCAGTCTTTTCTCCATTCTCTGCTGGTCACACTGGAGTCATTCACTCGGTAGCAAGCCACTTCACTAAACTGATTTATTTTATGATTACTGCTTGTAATGGCAATTTCTTCTTTTTCCAATGTCCAACTTTCCGTTGCCATTACTACACAGGTAGGTAGGAGTGATCTTATGCAGATTAAAAAGAACAGATCTTCTAGTTGTTATTTCCAGATTAATTGATTCTTGATTGAGGTAGTTGTGCTAACAAAGAGATGAACATACCAGGTTCTCCTTATTCTCATATGAGCTGTAAATTTCTATTCTCCCATCTGATGAGAGCTGTGTACTCTCCACACCCTATGCCTGGCCTGAATCACTCCCTGTCCCCCAAGCCCATTTGTTACGCCCCTCTATGCATCGAATGATCGCCCCCAAGTGTCCAAAATAATACTACTAGAAATATCTAGACAAAATAATATATGTGCCAACAGCAACTAGCCTAAACATAAATGGCTCCTACATTGCTTGTCCTGCAAAGAGAGTAGACATTGGAAGATACATCTCCTCGTATGGTCTAATGCAGAATGGGAATTTTTCTGAGTTACTGTTAACTTCATGGTGCAACTTTTTTCAGTACACCAAACTAGTCAATTATATTTGTATCTTATTTATTAAACAACAAAGGGCGACTAATGGTGAAAACGGAATTTAATCTTTATAATTAGGCATTAAGCTGCATGCTGACCTCTGCATAGGTTCATTGTATTTGCATAAGTGCTGTGCTGTGGGTGGATCTGATTTTACAAAAGGGAAAATGTTCAAAGGTCAGATCAATTAAAACAGCCATGGACATAATTTAGTTACATGCACAACAGTACTTTTGTGAAACTAAAAGAAACAATTATAGATGATGTAAAACTATCCATTTGCAAGATTGGAATGAAAATGGTCAACAACATGGGTGGCACAGTGGTGCAATTGATCAAGCCACCATCTAACTGGACCAGAGACCCGGGTAGGTGCTGTCTGTATGGAGTTTGCATGCTATCCCTGTGATCATATAGGGTTTCTCTGGGTGACCTGGTTTCCTCCCACATCTCAAAGACGTGCGGTTTTGTAGGTTAATTGGCCTTTGTAAATTGCCGTAAATGTGTTGTCAATGGAACTGATGGGCTACAATGCTGAGAACTATACTTTGCACTCTGTATCTTCCCTTTTGCTCTACCTATTGTACTTGAGTTTGACTTGATTGTATTTATGTACAGTCATATCTGATCTGTGAAGGAAGGAACTGCAGATGCTGGTTTAAACCAAAGATTATCTGATCTGATTGAATAGCATGCAAAATAAAGCTTTTTACTGTACCTTGGTGCATGTGACAATAATAAACTTAAACCTAGTGTAGAGACCACATTGTGAGCACTGGGAGATTGGAAGACGCAGGAAAATGGATGGTGGGAAGAAAATGGTGAAAGGACATCCGCTGTAGTTCTTGAGGTTGAATGGGAGAAGGTCATGAGAAGGGTAAGACCAAAACATTCCTGTTGATGCATTTTGCCATCTGACTCCCCATTCATAGAATGGCATATAGCCTCTTTTTACTTCATGAATATAAATTAAATTCACCACAATTTTACTATAATAACTTACAATGCTTTACTAAATCCCACTTACTGACCACCAATCTCCACATTTAGGATGGAGAACAATTTGATTAACATGGGTGTCAGGGGTTCTGGGAAGAAGGCAGGGGAATGGGGTTGAGAGGGAAAGTTACAGTGGCTTGCAAAAGTATTCATACCCCTTGAACTTTTCCACATTTTGTCACGTTACAACCACAAACGTAAATGTATTTTATTGGGATTTTATGTGATAGACCAACACAAAGTGGCGCATAATTGTGAAGTGGAAGGAAAATGATACATGGTTTTCAAATTTTTTTACAAATAAAAAACTGAAAAGTGTGGCGTGCAAAAGTATTCAGCCCCCTTTACTCTGATACCCCTAAATAAAATCCAGTGCAACCAATTGCCTTCAGAAGTCACCTAATTAGTAAATAGAGTCCACTTGTGTGTAATCTAATCTCAGTATAAATACAGCTGTTCTGTGAAGGCCTCAGAGGTTTGTTAGAGAACATTAGTGAACAAACAGCATCATGAAGCCCAAGGAACACACCAGACAGGTCAGGGATAAAGTTGTGGAGAAGTTTAAAGCAGGGTTAGGTTATAAAAAAAATATCCCAAGCTTTGAACATCTCACGGAGCACTGTTCAATCCATCATCCGAAAATGGAAAGAGTATGGCACAACTGCAAACCTACCAAGACATGGCCGTCTACCTAAACTGACAGGCCGGGCAAGGAGAGCATTGATCAGAGAAGCAGCCAAGAGGCCCATGGTAACTCTGGAGGAGCTGCAGAGATCCACAGCTCGGGTGGGAGAATCTGTCCACAGAACAACTATTAGTCGTGCACTCCACAAATCGGGCCTTTATGGAAGAGTGGCAAGAAAAAAGCCATTGTTGAAAAAAAGCCATAAGAAGTCCCATTTGCAGTTTGCCACAAGCCATGTGGGGGACACAGCAAACATGTGGAGGAAGGTGCTCTGGTCAGATGAGACCAAAATTGAAGTTTTTGGCCTAAATGCAAAACGTTATGTGTGGCGGAAAACTAACACTGCACATCACCCTGAACACACCATCCCCACTGTGAAACATGGTGGTGGCAGCATCATGCTGTGGGGATGCTTTTCTTCAGCAGGGACAGGGAAGCTGGTCAGTTGATGGGAAGATGGATGGAGCCAAATACAGGGCAATCTTGGAAGAAAACCTGTTAGAGTCTGCAAAAGACTTGAGACTGGGGTGGAGGTTCACCTTCCAGCAGGACAACAACCCTAAACAGTCTGAAGAAGGGTTTCGGCCCGAAACGTTGCCTATTTCCTTCGCTCCACAGATGCTGCTGCACCCGCTGAGTTTCTCCAGCTTTTTTGTGTAACCCTAAACATACAGCCAGAGCTACAATGGAATGGTTTAGATCAAAGCATATTCATATGCTAGAATGGCCCAGTCAAAGTCCAGACCTAAATCCAATTGAGAATCTCTGGCAAGACTTGAAAATTGCTGTTCACAGACGCTCTCCATCCAATCTGACTGAGCTTGAGCTATTTTGCAAAGAAGAATGGGGAAAACTTTCAGTCTCTAGATGTGCAAAGTACCCCAAAAGACTTGCAGTTGTAATTGCAGCGAAAGGTGGTTCTACAAAGTATTGACTCAGGGAGGCTGAATACTTTTGCACGCCACACTTTTCAGTTTTTTATTTGTAAAAAAAATTGAAAACCATGTATCATTTTCCTTCCACTTCACAATTATGCACCACATTGTGTTGGTCTATCACATAAAATCCCAATAAAATACATTTACGTTTGTGGTTGTAACATGACAAAATGTGGAAAAGTTCAAGGGGTATGAATACTTTCGCAAGCCACTGTAGATCAGCTATGATTGAATGGCCTAATTCTGCTCCTATAACTTAAGACATGAACATAGACCATAGAACAGTTGAGCACAGAAACAGGCCCTTCGGCCCACAATGACTGTGCCGAACATGATGCCAGGACAAAATCTGATGTGCCTGTACATAATTCATATCCTTCCATTGTCTGCAAATCCAAAAGTCTCTTAAATTAATTTAATTTAAAAATTAATATCATCAAATATGGAATCTCAGTCCTTCAGCTTGTAATTTTAATCTGTTTAGAAGAATGAGACATTGATTTTATTCTCTGCTTCTTAATCCCATATTTCTTCAATGTTTTTCTTTATTCCTATCTGTTTCTGGTTTGACATTTGAAATCAATATTGTAACTTGCATCTTGTGACTTGGACTCCAATCTGATCTCCAGCAGTTGTTCTGGCCAATAAATACACAATTGCCTCTTGTATTCACACGGGTTTCTGGTGCCCTGCAGAGGGAGCCATACTGTTTGTTTGACAACAGCCAGCTGTTCAACACCTCATTAGAAAGACTATGGGGAAAAATCCAGCTCCAACAAACCCTCTAATTGGAGATGAATTCAACTCAGCGTTTTTAAAATGGACGCAGTTTACTTCAATCTTGTTTTTAATAAATACCAAAACTGATAACATTGCCTGGAAACTAACCCACTGTACTTTTTTATGTGTAAGATGCATGGTTTTTTTTAATTTCCATTTCATTGCTTATCAGGATGAGATTCAGCCGGGAATGGCTGTCTCTTCTCCATCTAAACAATGCATGCAATGCTCATTTCTGCAGTGCCTGAGATAAAATTCACTAGTCGTATGCAACATATAACCTGCTTTTCATGCAGCAAAACATGCTATAAATCCCGCGTCAAGTCTCGAGCTGCACGTGAATTCAAGTGGAAACGAGGAGCTGCAGATGCAGGTTTTAAAAAGACAAATGTGCTGGAGTAACTCAGCGGGGCAGGCAGCATCTCTAGCGAAGATGGATATGTAACATTTCGGGTCGGGACCCTTCTACAGAGTGTGTGTATGTAGGTGCGGGAGGGAGGGAGGTGGGAGAGAGAAAGCTTGAAGAGAGGACTTTGTTTCTATCTGTGGGGTAAAACAAAGCCTGGCAGGTAATAGACTGAGTTTAAGAGGGAACTGCAGATGCTGGAGAATCGAAGGTTACACAAAAAAGCTGGAGAAACTCAGCGGGTGCAGCAGCATCTATGGAGCGAAGGAAATAGGCAACGTTTCGGGCCGAAACGGTCTGAAGAAGGGTTTCGGCCCGAAACGTTGCCTATTTCCTTCGCTCCATAGATGCTGCTGCACCCGCTGAGTTTCTCCAGCTTTTTTGTGTAACCACCAGGTAATAGACTGATATGGCTGATGGTTGAACAAAGGACAGAGATGAAAAGACTGAGGATGTGAGAGAAAAGGATTGAAGCAGTGTGCTGGCTCGAAGGGCCGAATGGCCTACTCCTACACCTATTGTCTATTGATTGTAGGGGGAGGGGAGAAACAGGTGTGATTCTATATGGGGTATGGGAGAAAAGCAGTGGAGAGGGGGATGTTTGTGGGGGAATATGGGAGAGGGGGAGGGTTTTAGGAGTTGCCTAAAATTGGAGAATTCATCATTCATATCGTTGGGCTGTAAGCTACCCATGTGGAATATGAGGTGTAGTTCCTTGAATCTGCGCTGGGTCTCACTCTGCCAATAGGGGAGGCCCAGGACAGAAAGGCCAGTATGCGAATGAGAAGAGGAGTTAAAATGGTGAGCAACTGAGAGATTAAAATGTCCCCCTTAGGGAAGTCAATGCTTTGCAGTCTGATTGTGTCTGCCTTGCTGTTAATTACACTGCGAGTGGTGTGATCTTGCAGCTCGGGTATTGCAGGAACAAGGTTAATATTAATTGACACTAAAGGTTATGATTCCACTGCCAGGACTTCACCTTTCTTCCCCTCCATTAGCCCCTACTTCCTGTCAGCAATTTTCCCTCGCCCTCATGTCAGCCTTTTATTCTGCTGCACAGTGGCTGCTGTGGAGAGTAGACCTTAAGGCCATTTACTGCCTTCTAGCAGTCAGTACAAGAATGTTGTGTAATCTGTCAGCTATGTGGCACAAAATGCTGGAGTAGCTCAGCTGCTCAAGCAGCATCTCTGGAGAACATAGATAGTTAGTGTTTGGGTCGCCACCCTTCTTACAAAACTCTTAAGGGGTTGGACAGGCTAGATGCAGGAAGATTGTTCCCAATGTTGGGGAAGTCCAGAACAAGGGGTCACAGTTTAAGGATAAGGGGGAAATCTTTTAGGACCAAGATGAGAAAAACATTTTTCACACAGAGAGTGGTGAATCTCTGGAATTCGCTGCCACAGAGTGTAGTTGAGGCCAGTTCATTGGCTATATTTAAGAGGGAGTTAGATGTGGCCCTTGTGGCTAAAGGGATCAGGAGGTATGGAGAGAAGGCAGGTACAGGATACTGAGTTGGATGATCAGCCATGATCATATTGAATGGCGGTGCAGGCTCGATGGGCCGAATGGCCTACTCCTGCACCTATATTTCTATGATTCTATGTTTCTATGTTTCAGACGGATTGTAAGTGTGGGGTGGGGGGGGGATTGAATAAAACTGGAAAAGAGGAGAGGCAGGACAAAAAGTGGCAGGTAATAGGTCAACTTTTTAAAGTTTAGTTTAATGTAGAGATACAATATGGAACCAGGCCCTCAGGCCCATCGAGTCTGCACATTAACACCATCCTACACACACTAGAGACAATTTTTTACATTCTTACCGAGCCAATTAACTTAGAAACCCGCATGTCTTTGGAGTGTAGGAGGAAACCGGGCCTCCCCGGGGAAAACCCACGCAGGTCACGGGGAGAATGTACAAACTCCTGACAGACAGCACTCATGGTCAGGATAGAACCCGTGTTTCCAGCACTGTAAGGCAGCAACTCTACCGCTGCGCCACCGTGTTGCCTGACATAGTGAAGAAGATTTTATTATCCCTCAATTAAGAGAATGATGCAATAAATGACACTTAACTCTTCTTTATAATTAGTAGATTTTTTTACATCAGCACAAAATGTTGTATTAATGGGATGCAAGAAACTCAATTAACACGAATGAATGAACCTCAAAAGGAGTTAGTTTGCCACATCAAGATTAGTTTTCTCTGTATGCATTCCATCTGTTCGTCTGTGTGTGTTGAGAAATATTCTTGGTATGTTATTGATTTTTATCTAGTGCCATTCCAGATTGTCCTAAATTGAATTACTATTTAATTACAGAATCCAGCACATCTTGTACTTTCACACAGTAACAGTCTCAAATTTTGCCTGGTTAGCAAGATATTCTTGATCACATTTTTCTTTGAGGCTGAGGGGTGACTTTATTGAGGTGTACAAGATCGTGAGGGGCATCTATAAAATGAACGCTCACAGACTTTCTCCCGAGGGTAGAGAATTCAAGAACTAATAGGCGTCGGCTTAAGGTTAGATAGGAGAGAAACCTCAGGGGCAACTTTTTGACTTACGGGTATTCCGTATTGGGAATGAGCTGCCAGAGCAAGCTACAGAAGTGGATACAATTCCGACTTTTAAAATAAATTTGGACAGCTATACGGATAAGAAGGGTTTAGAGGCCTTTGGGCTAAAAGGAGACTGGCCCATTATGCCATCTAGCTCGGCATGAACAACATGGGCCCATAGGGCCTGTTTCCATGCTGTACGGCTCTGTGACAATTTACACACACTCACGATTGCATGGAAAGAAAGCCAACAGCCTTTCACAGTTGTGATTCTGAACTGTGATCAAGTGTGACTTAGACAATTAAAATGGGTACATTTCCACTGGGTGAAGTTACACTGATTGTTGACAGTAATATTCTAACTGTTCTCGAGAATTGCTAACAACAGGATTTAAATTAGTAGATCCGGAACCATTAAAAGTCTTTCTTCCAAATCACATAATGTGCTCTCCTTTTTCTGACAGTCCTGTCAACTCGTGTTAACTTCCATGTCGCTACAGGTGACAAGAGAATGAGCGACAGCTGTAAAACTTTCCAGAACTGCAAAAACAGGAGCTAATGAGAGATAGGAGAAGAGTGGGAGATTAACATCCTGTGGGTAGAAATAGATTTCACCCATTTTTTGGTGCACTCCTGCACTAAAAGGAATAGAGATAGACAAAGAGAAGGTGGGTTGTTCAGGAGTTCGCTGAGGGGATTTTCAGAAGTGACAGGAGCAGAATTAGGCCATTTGGCCCATTTAATCTACTCCGCCATTCAATCATGGCTGATCTATCTTTCCCTCTCAACCCCATTCTCCTACCTTCTACCCATAACCACTGACACCAGTACTAATTATGAGTCTGTCTATCTCTGCCTTAAAAATATTCATTGACTTGGCCTCCATAACTGTCTGTGGTAATGAATGACACAGATTCACCACCCTCTGACTAAAGAAATTCCTCCTCATCTCCTTCCTAAAGGAACGTCCTTTTATTCTGAGGCTATGACCTCTGGTCCTATACTTTCCCACTAGTGCAAACATCCTCTCCACATCCACTCTATCCAAGCCTTTCACTATTCGGTGAGTTTCGATGAGGTTTCTCTTCATCCTTTTAAACTCCAGAGAGTATCTATAGGCCGAGTGCCATCAAATACTCATCACATGTTAACCCACTCATTTTTGGGATCATTCTTGTAAACCTTCTCTGCACTCTCTCCAGCGGCAGCACATCCATCCTCAGATTTGGGGCCCAGAACTGTTCACGAGACTCCAAATGTGGTGTGAGCATTACTCAGCATTACATCCCAGTTTTTGTATTTTAGTCCTCTCTAGTCCTTTGTTGATAAAGCAAGGTGATGGAGGAAGGAAGTTTCCCTGAGAGTCCTGCAAGGACAGGAGAGCATGGAGGTCAGGAAAACATTCCTGCTCAAAAGAACACAGAGTGCTGTGGAAATGATGCAGCATCTCTGGAGAACATGAATAGGTGACATTTATTAGTAACTTAGCAGGTCAGGCAACATCTCAGGAGAACTTGAATAGGTGGCATTTTGGGTTGAGACCATTCTTCAGTCTGGAAGTCCAGAAGCCAATTAACCTACAAACCTGTACGCCTTTGAAATGTGGGAGGAAACCCGGAACACCCGGAGAAAACCCATGCGGTCTCAGGGAGAAGGTACAAACTCCGTACAGACAGCACCCATAGTCAGGATCGAACCCGGGTCTCTGGTGCTGTAAGGCAGCAACTCTACTGCTGCACCACCTGTCCTTATGGAAAACAATTAAGATTAAATTGTAAAGGTTCCAAATTGGTGTAAGGCCATGTTGTGAAACAAGAGAATAACTCACCACATCTTTTTACTGTTCTAGATGAAATACACTAATGTGACTGATCTGTCACATTAGGAGAGATATACGGAGGGATATTTGGCACAGTGGCACAGCTGGTAGAGCAGCTGCCTCACAGTGCCAGAGACCCAGGTCAAATCCTGAATTATTGAAGGTTATAAACATAATATGCAAAAGCTGACTTATTTTCCAATTATTTCTACTTGGAGCAGTGTCAGAGGATTGGAGTACTGTTAATGTTGTACAGGTGCACAACCTTTTATCCGGTGTTCCAGAAACCGAAAAGCTCCGAAAACCGGCCATTTTTTCCAGATGTCGTCTGCGCACCAAAGCTCGCGTTTGGCGCCAAACCTGACCCAAAACGACCCACGGTCAACCCAGGTCTGTACTACTGTAGCGGCTGCCTCCTCCCTGGAGACCGGGAGACGCTTAAACATCTGTAAATCATTGCTTAAATGTTAGTCAGTTAGTTCGGAGGGCTTTTATGTGAAGGGGGGTGAAGGGGTAAACTTTAATTCTTAGTCCCCTACCTGGTCGGAGAGGCGGGGAGCGGTCAATGCCTTACCGGGTCGCCGTGCAGTAAGCTCCGCAGCGCTGTGGCCGGTGGGGCAGCGGGTGGCGCCGGTTGTAGCTCCGACCCCGGCAACTCTACCCCTGGCTGCGAGGCGCTCCAAATCCAGCGCGGCCCGCGGCCGGACGCCCCAGCTCCGCGAATGTCGGGAGTCGGCGGCATCGCAGCGCTGGGATACCAGCGGGGAGCGGGCAATGCCTTACCGGGTCGCCGTGCGGCAAGCTCCGGAGCGCTGTGGCCGCCGACACACAACATCGCGGAGCGTCGCTGGATTTGGAGCCGCGCAGCCAGGGGTAGAGTTGCCGGGGTCGGAGCTCCAACCGGCGCCGCCCACGGCCGGACGGAGCCCCCAGCTCCGCGGCTCCAAATCCAGCGACGCTCCGCGAATGTTGGAAGAAGGCGGCCACAGCGCTCCGGAGCTTGCCGCACGGCGACCCGGTAAGGCATTGCTTGCTCCCCGCTGGTATCCCAGCGCTGCGACGCCGCCGACTCCCGACATTCTCGGAGCTGGGACGTCCGGCCGCGGGCCGCGCTGGATTTGGAGCGCCTCGCAGCCAGGGGTAGAGTTGCCGGGGTCGGAGCTACAACCGGCGCCGCCCGCGGCCGGACGGAGGACCCAGCTCCGCGAGGTTGGGAGTCGCCGACCAGGTAGGTAGGGGACTAAGAATTAAAGTTTCCCCCTTCACCCCTACACCACCACCACCACATAAAATCCCTCCAAACTAACTGACTAACATTTATGCAATGATTCTCCCGGTCTCCGGGGAGGAGGCAGCTGCTCCAGACTTTTCAAGCCGCCCGCGCTACCTACCTAATCTACGCTAAAAATCTTCCATTCTGAAATCCGAAAATGTCCGAAATCCGACAAGTGTCTGGTCCCAAGGCTTTCGGATAAAAGGTTGTGCACCTGTACTATTATTTGTACGTGGATATATTTAAAGCCAAATGATTGAAATCGATTCTGAGGGGTAGTATATATCTTTGTTTAGAATGGCAGAGATTAATCAAGAACAGCTACCAAGCCTTTGTTAAGGGAATGTCATATCTCAGGATCTAGACTGAACATTCTAGACTGAAGTAACAAAGATGGCTTCCCTGATTCCAATTGTTCCAACTTCAGCACAGGGTTTTCAGCAGTGCTTCAGATTGCCGCCTGCTTTGCTACATATGTGAGTCTGTGAACATTTTATCCTGATAGAAATAAGCACTCATTGTGAACCAAGACGGCACCAAAACATAATGACTCTCTGTGTGCTGTTCCAGAAGAGGTTCTATTGGATCCCACCTCCAGTTTAAATTCAATTTGGAATATTTTGGAGGACCAGGAAACTAAAAACCAAGAACCAAGACTCATGATTGCTGTATGATTTGATGGATAGTACACAGAACAAGAATTTCACTATATGGCACATGTGACAATAAATAAACAATTAAACCATGAGAGAGGAGGAAAGCAATAGGATATTGTAGACGGTCTGACCATTTGGGCTGAAAAGTAGCAATTTGGTAGCACAGTGGTGCAGCTATAGAGTTGTTGCCTTATATCACCAGAGACCCGGGTTCCATCCTGTCAACGGGTGCTGTGTCTGTACAAAGTTTGTACATTCTCCCTGTGACCATATGGATTTTCTCCGGGTGCTCAGATTTCCTCCCACATTCCAAGAACGTGTAGGTTTATTGGCTTCTGTAAATTGTCCCAAGTGTGTAGGATAGAAATAGTGTATGGGTGGTAGGCACGAAGAGGTGGACTGAAGAGGCTGCTTCCATGATGTGTCTCTAAACTAAACTAAATTCAACCCAGAGAAATGTAAGGTAATACATTTGGGGCGATACAGCATGGCGATGAATATAATGAGTGGGAGGAGGTTGTGTGGTGAAGAGGGTCAGAGTGACCTCAGAATGTATGTTCACAATTCCTGAAGGTAGCAGAATAAAATGGTTAAAAAGGCAAATACAATGCTTTTGCTTCTGAGTCGAGGCGCAGACTGTCAGATCACGTAAGATACATTGGAATGCAAACGACACTAGTTAGACCACAGCTTGATTACCAGAGAGGATGCAAAGAATATTTACGAGGATGTTGCAAGGACTGGATTATTTTAGAAATCAGATAAAATTAGGCATGATGGAGTGGATTTATTTAGAATGGAGGTCAAAGGGAGAATTCATTGAGACACATAAAATCATGATGGGTCTAGATAGTAAATGGGAATAATTTAATTCCCATAGCTGGGCAAAAAACAGGGGACATAAATTTAAACTAATTGGTGGAAAACCCAGCAAGGAGATGTGATAAACTTTTTAATCTAGAGGGTGATGATGCTCAAGTACTTATTGAATAAAGGGATTGCAGGAATAGAAATGTCATCATGTTTTTTAAAAGGTCAACATGGAGATATGGGCAAGTTAGGTGAGCGGGCAAGAAGGCTGCAAGGGGAATATAATATGGCTCTGTGATTTGAATGGAAAGCAGTAGTTCTGAGTAATAAAAAGTTATATATTGCTGTGCGTTCTGCCTTTGGCATACTGTACATTCAAGTGTAGCAAGCAACGTAAAGGGCAAGATGTGCGCTATGCGGGAGAGTTGCACGATGGCACGATGGCGCAACAGCAGAGTTGCTTTCTTACAGCGCCAGAGACCCGGGTTTGATTCTGACTACACGTGCTGTATGTATGGGGTTTGTACATTCTCCCTGTGATGCATGGGTTTTCTCCGGGTGCTCTGGTTTCCTCCAACAAAGACATAGGTTAATTGTCTTCTGGAAATTGAAAATTGTTCCTAGTGTGTGGGATAGCACTAATGTACAGGGGTGATCTCATGGTCGGCATGGACTCACTGGAGCAAAGGGCCTGTTTCAGCTCTCTATCTCTAAACTAAACTAAAGTAAGGTTGAATGAAAACATCAGGCAGCACAGAAATGGGTCCTACAGTCCACAATATCTGCTGAATATGATGCCAAATTACTTTATCTCCACTGCCTGCACATGATCTATTGCCTGCATATCCACATGCCTATCTAGAGACCTCTCAAACACTCTGCTTTCCTCAGGGTGCTCCGGTTTTCTCCCACATCCCAAAGATACGCGGATTTGTAGGTAAATTGCTCCTAGTGTATGAGGATTGGATGTGAAAATGGGATAACATATAACAAGTGTGATCGACGGCCGATGTGCCCTCATTGGGCCGAAGGGCCTGTTTCCATGCTGTATTTCTAAACCAACTAAAGGTGTGGTTTGTTGTCCATGGCTGTACAGTAACTGAATGCTGAGAGACTGAAATATATTTGCAGAGTTTGTATGTAATGCCTCTGATGCTGTATGCATGGGGTCAATTCTGGCAAAGCATTACTATGAGGCTTTGCAATTATCTTCAGTTGAAGCCTACAAGAAATTGGAGTTGGGAACTGCTTCATTTCCCTGATAACCCTGGCAGTTTGTGAGCAGGACCCGATCAATGGATGCTGTCTCTCCAATTTCTGTCCTGGTCTTGTAACTATATTTACCAAACCTGTGGTGTGTAGTTCTGTGTTTCTTACAAGCTGTTTGAAGACTGTAAAGATTTTATGTTTCAGGATATTATATTGCAACATTTTCCTCAGTTTAGTCTTATTGGTGACTCTTGATGATAGACTTCAAAGACCAAAGACAAGGCTAATTCCAAGTAAAATTTTAGTTCATCTTGAAACGCAATTCTAAGCTGACATTTCAATTAAACAGTTGTTGTAGATGTTACTTTCCAGATGGGTTTAAGTTGATTTTTATTTGGTGTATAAGATGAGGACATCCTCCAGATGTTGCCTGGGTGGTGCTCCAGGATTGTATCTGATGTAAAATTCTGCTATTCAGGCACCTTTGACATTTTGCATTGGTAATGTTTCAGGCTATTTTTCTCTCATTAATACCTCAACATATTGCCAATTCATTTTTTTAACATTTACATTCAGTAATATAATAAATATTCTGGAGAGCCAAATGGATTTGAACAGAGTGCAGGAAGCAGAACCTGGTGATTTTAAAGGGAGTGTGGGAAAGTGGCCCCAGTGAGTTTAAAAGGAGAATGTAGAAACAAGGATAGACACAAAAAGCTGGAGTAACTCAGCAGGATGAGCAGCAGCTCTGCAGAGATGGATTGGGTGACATTTTGGGTCGAGACCCTTCTTCAGACTGGTTAGGGATAAGGGAAAAGAGAGATATAGGCGATGATGTGGAAACAAGGAGCTGCAGATGCTTGTTTATACATTAAAGGATGAAAAGTGCTGGAGTAACTTGGCAGGTCAGGCAGCATCTCTGGAGAACTTGGACAGTGATGTGTCGGAATGAAATGCAGATACTGGTTTACACTGAAGATAGACAGAAAATACGAGAGTAACTCAGAAGGTCATGTGGCATCTCTGAAGAAAGGAATAGGTGAGGTTTCTGGTCGAGACCCTTCTTCAGGCTGAGAGTCAGGGAGAGAGACGAATTACAGATGGTGATGAGTCAGAGTATAGAAGTGAGAATGACCGATTGACAACATGCTGCCAGCACAACATCCTGGCTCTCAACATCAGTAAAGCCAATGAACTGATTGTGGACTTTGGAAGAGGAAGGATGAGGACCCACAATCCTGTTTATATCAGATGGTAGAGAGAGGCAAAAACCTCTAATTCCTGGGCATGCATATTTCCGAAGATCTTTCCTGGACCCAGCACACTGATGCAATTATAAATAAAACACATCAACGCCTCTACTTCCTGAGATGATTAAGGAGTTTCGGTATGTCAAAGAGGATTCTCTTCAACTTCTACAGGTGTACAGTAGGGAGCTTATTGACTGGTTGCGTCATGGCCTAGATGTGAACTTGAACTTCATGCAACTTGAACGTCCAGGAGCGGAAAAACCTGCAAACATTTGTGAACACTGCCCAGTCCATCACCGGCTCTGACCTCCCCTCCATCGAAGGGATTTATCAGAGTCGCTGCCTCAAAAAGGCAGCCAGCATCATCAGAGACCCACACCATCCTGGCCTCACACTCATTTCACCTGCTATTGGGAAGAAGTAACGTCCAGGTTCAGGAACAGCTTCTTCCCTACAGCCATCAGGCTATTAAACACTACAACCTCAAATAACCTCTTAACTGCAATAGACTATTATTATTATTATTATTATTGCACTAGTACTGTTTGTGTTTTGAGTATACGTGTGTGTATATATATGTGTGTACATATATATATGTGTTTATATATGTATATATGCAATATTCCACCTCTCCACCAATTACAATATTGGTGGCCAGTGGAGGGGGGGTGGGGGGGGTCTGGAGTGTTAGTATGGGTGTTGTGGGCTGAAGGGACTGGTTTCCAGAAGGCTACTATGGACATTGTGTGTGCATGGATTCTTGGGGTGGCAGCTCAGTCACTCAAGCCCGGTGTGCTGGCAGCTCACTCACTCACGGCTGGTGGGCTGGCGGTTGACTCATGGCTATTCCTTGAAATTCCACTTCAAGTAGGGTGCAAGGCCACCAAATTCAAATGCAGTTCCATACCATTTCCAGCAGGGTGCAAGGCCACCAAATTCACGTGCAGTTTCATACCATTTCAAGCGGGATGCAAGGCCACCAAATTCAAATGCAGTTTCATACCATTTCAAGCTGGGTGCAAGGGCACCAAATTCAAGTGCAGTTTCATGCCATTTCAAGCAGGGTGAAACCACCATGAAATCCACATAAAACACCACAAAACCACATAAAAACCACACTCACAGTTCAGCAGGCATTCAGTGTGTTCCGTTCATTCACAGCTCAGACAGAGAGTTGTGACCTCTCCCTCCCCCATCTTACAGAGAGTGAACCATGCCCACACTTCCGGGTTGTATAGTCCCTCCCCCTCCCACTGAAATGGGCTTGGCCTTCATGGCACGATTGACAGGAGAGAGAAGCTCAACATTTTTTAAACACTAATAACTCTTTTAATGATGAGAAAAATCCTCCGCACCTGATGAGCAGAGGGGGACTCTGAGTATGATGGCCAAAAATCACAGTTATGCTACAGCAAGTAAGAATGTCATTGTTTTATCTGGGACATATGACAATAAAACACTCTTGCCTTGACTCTTGAATGTATGAAAAGGTACAAAACAAATCAGAGCCGGCAATAGCGATGTTTCGGGTCGAGACTGCTCCACTGTGAGATCATTTGTTCCTCGTTTCTACATATTGACTGCTCCACAGTTAAAAAGGCATATGGGAGAAGGGCCACAGTGATTAATGGGGAAGTAAGAAATGGGGTCAAAGTGAGTTTCACAGGAGCAAGGAATTGAAGCCCCAATGAACCTAATACTGAACATCCCAGATTTCTGAAAAATTGGTTTATTATTGTCATGTATATTGAGGTTCAGTGAACAGCGGTGTTTTGCATGCTATCCGACAAAATCATATCGGGTGAATGGGATTCAGAGGTGAATTCATAGCTTATGGAAGGACTGTTCAGAAACCTGATAAGAGGAAGAAGCTGTTCCAACTGTCCTGGTTAATGGACGATCAGAATTTTACTGTATTATGTAACTTATTCTCTTTATATGTACTGTGGCTATATCATTTCACCAGGATCCCTATTAACCTTGTCTGCTGCAACCTTGTAATCCCTATGGCCACTGCAACTGATGAGCTTCTCCACAGGTCCCCACCTTGTCGTGGTGGAGAAACATGCATGTGCCTGAGACCCTGAGCTTGGTGAGCTGTGCTCCTGACAGGGTCACCCACGGCATGCAGGTCAAGGGGGAGGTTCCTGACGAAGCGCGGCCTAAGAAGACGACCTCGACAGTGGAACAGGCGGAGGAGGATGGTGTCTGGCCGGCGAGTGATGACCACAGCGGCTGAGAAGGTGGAAGAAGCTGCAGCAGGGAGAGACCCTCCACCATGGTGGAGTCCATGCCGTTGGAGCCGGGTCTGGCTCTGTCACGGACCAGGCGGTGGCTGTCCGTGCACCGGTCTCCCCACGGGAAAAGCTGTCACACCCGGACACCCACCTGTAGGGACATAAACTCTGTGGCTCCAGGATCAGCCTCTTAGACCCACAGAAAGGACCCAACAGGAGGGAAAAATATGCTCGACCAAGTGAATGCTTATGACAATGATGAGCTGACAGTTAATGCAACGGCAGAAGATAAAAGGTGTAAAGGTCGTTCCTCAATATATGGACTGCACAGCTTGTATTGCAACAGAACACACTTTGGTTCATCAAATGAGATCAAATTTTGATCTAATTTGATGTACCAGATTTTTTCAAATTGGATCTTTTTTTCTCCTTTCTCATGCCCCTCGTTATGAATTCACTTCCTCTTTTTCAAACACCACTCTGTATCTTGAGCTTGCAATGACAGGGGAAGGCTGTACCTCTGCAAGCAAAAGCTTCAATCATTTTCTCCATGATACCATCATTCAGAGCAGTCTACGAGTCGGTAGGTAGAAACAAGTAACAGCGGATGCTGGTTCACAAAAAAACCCCACAAAGTGCTGGAGTGATTCAGCGGGTCAGGCAGCATCTCTGGAGAACATGGATAGGTGGCGTTTTGTGTTGGGACCCTTCTTCAGAAAATTGTGAAGCTAGAGGAGAGTATGTATGGAGGAGAGAGATCGATGTGAGTGCAGCTGGAGCATAGAGGAGGGGGATGAGGAAATGAATGTGTGGGAGAAAAGGTTGTGGGGGAGGAAAGGGGGAGTGTGGGGGAGACACGGGAGGGGTGTTAGAGGTTATCCAAAATTGAAGTTCAACAATGCCATTTCAGAAATGTACAACTTATTCGGTAATCCAATTAGCAAACTGAGTTTAGTTAATTTGTTTATTGTCACTTGTAATGAGGTACAGTGAAAAGCATTAGTAGTTAATAGTAATTTAGTAATTAAAACTTTAATAGCAATTAAAGTTGCTTGTTAGCTGATGAAGAAGTATTAAAGCGTGGTCTGTGCTGAAATTTCGGGATTGGCTGATCTACTATTGCTAAGAATAAAATCAACTTGTCGAAAAAAATGCATCTGGCATTTTAATAGGTCATAAAAAATCTTATTAGGAAGGGTTATTAACCTGTTTCCAAATTGGCGGAATGTCATCTGAGACGCTGGGAGAAACATCAATCATTAGATACAATTTGTGAATCATTAGATACAATTTGTGAATTCCCATCCGATGGCATATAGTTAAAAATGAATCAATATAATAGATAAAGAGGCCAACATGATCACCCGGTTGACAAACACTTCAAGGCTTCAAGGTGTTTCAAGGTCAGTTTATTGTCACATGTACCAACAAGCGAGTTCGGTATTACAAGTGCGCATGCCCATGTCATGGGTCATTCGGGATAAACATTCTCGCCAGCTGAGCTACTGTGTGTGTGTACGGACCTGCGTATTCATTTCAATGAGATTTATAAATAAATGCATTTGTCAAATATGTCAGCAGTAAGCCACAATGTACTGCAGGCTGCACAAATCCACAATCGTATCTATTTAAATTATCAGTATATTAAATTATTTACTCAATACAGCCTTGAAAACGCAAGAATACCTGGAACAAACCTGTCAATTATCAAATCCCTGGCATTAGCCTGAGTCACAGCCATTCAAATACGATAATGATTTGAATTGAATTGAATTGAATTTCCTTTATTGTCATTCAGACCTTACGGTCTGAACGAAATTTCGTGCCTGCAGTCATACATACAATGATACAATAATATACAACAATAAACACAAATTAACATCCACCACAGTGAGTCCTCCAAACACCTCCTCACTGTGGTGGAGGCAAAAATCTTAGGGCTGCAGTCTCTTCCCTCTTCTCCCTCTGCGCTGAGGCAATTCCCCACCGGGCGATGGTACAAACAGTCCCGCAGCTCACCGAACCCCGCGAACGGGCCGGTTCAAACACTGCGGCCCGGGGTGGTCGAAGCCGCCGCACCTCCAGTCCAGCACACGCAGCCGCCAGCCCGCGGCTGAACCCAGGACTCTGGACACCGCCGCCAGAACGTCGTCCCAGCCACCGGAGCACCGTCCCAGCCCCTGGACCGGATCGCCCTCACGTGAGTACCGTTCCACCCTCGGGCTGGGCCACTCCGACGGGAGTGCCGTTCCTCCCTCGGGCTGGGCCACTCCAGCGGGAGTGCCGTTCCTCCCTCGGGCTGGGCCACTCCAGCGGGAGTGCCGTTCCTCCCTCGGGCTGGGCCACTCCAGCCCCTCACCAGGCCGCTCTCACGGGAGCACCGTTCCATCCCGGGCTGGGCCGGGAGCGAGCCCAGGACGAGTCCTGTCAGCTGCCTCCAGAGTCCCGAGGTCGCCGGCTCTGCTAGGCCTCAGCGTAGACGGAGGCAAAGAAGGGGGATACGACAAAAAGGTCGTATTCCCCCGAAGGGAGTGACAGCAGCCCCCGTTTCACCCCCCACCCCCCTCCCCACATAAACACAGCCTAAAAACCAAAAACATAACTAGACAAAACGAAAAAAAACAACACAAAAAAGTAAAAGACAAACGGACTGCAGGCGAGCCACTTCTGGTATTTACACAAATTACAAGTTGTGTGGACAACCAATTTGAAACAGTCCTTACATTCTTATCTAAACAACCTTCCTGGATTGAAGGAAACGAGGAGAATGTGCTGTGTGGGGGTAGGTTGGAAAGTTCAGATTGGATTCAAACAGGCTGGTTAAACTTTCGAGGTGGGTTGGCTTAAATAAAGACGCTGTCACTTTAACCTCTGGTGTTGGTTCCAGTCTGTCAGTGCACACAGTTGGGAGCCGGGTCCTGGTGACCAGGCGGTGATAATTATGGGAATTTGCAGCCATTTGAACCGCAGCCAAACTAGAGGCTTCACTCAGGAGTGGGGCGCAGCTCACCAGCTGATGGGACCTGTTCTTGCTCTTTGAAGGAGGCGCTGCCCGCCTCAGCGAGTGGGCAAATGCGGAGCCAACCCGCAATATGAGTTGGAGCATTTTCTCAGTCAGACTTTGTCGACAGTTGGGGTGGGGGATCTGGGAGAGAGAGGGAGAGCTGGCGATGCCGCCCAGACGGAACAGTTTAATAACGACCCATTAATATCTGCCCTTCGGCCACTCGGCAACCTGGGCTGATCTGATCTGACAGCCCTCTCGCTAGCTCGATGCGTGCCTGATCCCAATGCAGAACCTCCACAAAACGTTTGGGCTTCGGGTAACACCTGCACAAAGAGCCTCTGCTAACAAGAGCTGGCAAACGGAGTTGGTCAACGTGCACTGGGCGAGATGGCCGGGAAAACGCACTGCAACCACCGCCAACTTGGAACAGCACAGACCCTCCACTCAATCGATCCAATACTAAAGGGCAGGCAATTCACAGTTAAATGTATTATATCGGATTGGCGGCTCCTTCACAGGGCCAACCCTGTACTCGGTTTTCCTCGGAGATGAATCTTTGCCTTAACGGTACATTCACACCACCTGTAGGTAAAGCATCAGCCCACATCACACTGATACAGTCGCTGCCTGCCTCAGATTAAATATATTTTTACACAAATATTATGAATAAAGATAAGAAAATGTTTCAAACACGTAATATTTTCTTATTCCAGTAGCAAACACGTTAAGGATTAAATGAAAATAATAAATTCTTTAACATTTTGAATATCTCATATTTGCAGATTAATGAACTGAACTAGAACTGGGACTGTGTAAGTGGTGTGTGAACTGCAGAACAAGAAAGGAAGCTATTGAGTTGACAGAATTCTAGATTAATTCCTTGGTAGAATAGTTACCAATTTATACACATTTTATACAGCGCTGCGTTCTATTGGGATTGTGTCCTCACCTATCGTGAACACCTGAAGAGGGTGGCTGAAAAACTGAAAGCAAGGGTCAATATCATCAGGAAACTTGCAGGCAACAGCTGGAGATCCAATGCACACACCTTCCGTACCACAAGCTTAGCCCTAGTCTACTCAACAGCCATGTTTTGCTCAACAGGTTGGGCTAATAGCTGCCACACCAAACAAATTGACACTGTCCTGAAACAGCCTGTCCCACTTACGCGATTTTTTTCGGCGACTTGCCGGCACCCGTCATACTTGCAGCAGGTGGCCGAAAATGTTTAACATGTTGAAAATCCAGCGGCGACCAGCAAAAGGTATGACTCTTTGGGCGACTACTCACGACCCTACAGGTGTCACCCCGCGACATGTTGCAAGTCAACACCTTTGCAGTGGCTGCCTGTCCTCTCTCATATCGCTCCTCCCAGCATACGCAGGAGAGGACGTTGAATGATGGTGCACCACCGAGGCTACTTGAGGCTACCTTCCCATCCATGCTGACTTGAACAATCTGCTCAGCATGCACCTGAAGTCCCGTAAACCCTTCTGGTCTTCCGTTAAATCCCTGGAAGAATTTGACTCCAAGACTGAGTGGCGCAGAGCCTGGAAAGATGCCAACACCAACAACGGAGATGTCATCACAGACCTCACAGTGAAACCACCGGGTTTTGACATCCATCGCAAGCAATGGCTAACCCTGAACATAATCCGCACCCTCCATGAAAGAACAGCCCATCACCTGCATGTGGGGGATGACAGATGTTGTGTCCTGCAGTCACTACTAGAGGTCTCTGTCTCGAAATGAATGTTTCCTCAGGGAGGGTCCCTGGGGGATCTGCAGGGCTTTAGCAGCAGCCGTGTTGGCTTATAATAAATACACTTCGGGTTCTGGACACCAAGTGTAGTTTGTGAGTTATTTAGCCCACAAATACAACATCTGGCGACGAGGATGGCTAGTTTAACCCTCGCTGCCCCATCTCCATTCTTGGAAACTCCAGGTGAGCCTTGGGTACCTGGATATGCTGGTATGAAAGTTTCAAAACTTACCTGCTCGCAAGTGGCCTGGACGGGGCGGCCATTTTGGACATTCGCCGACAAGCGATTCTGCTGCATTGTCTTGGAATGGAGGACCAGCGAATCTTCGCGCAGCTCGACAGTGCTGCAACGAGTGAGTACAATACTGCAGTTAATGCACTGAGCAAATATTTTGGCCCAAAGACAAGTGTGCTGATGGAAAGATATCGGTTTCGCCAACGGTCACAGGGACAAGGCGAACCAGTGAAGCAATTTGCTTCTGCATTGATAGAACTGGCTGCAAAGTGCAATTTTGGAGCACTGACTGATGAGATGGTGAGAGACCAGCTGATCGAAAAGACTTCTGTCCCGCGGATTAGAGAGCGCCTTCTCATGGAGGATGTTGCTCTCACACTCGAAAAGGCACAAGCGTTAGCTGTGCAAATTGAAAGTGCAATGCATAACGCCGAGGTGCTCAAACAACAGCCGATGGCATGCTCTGAGGGAGCATTTAGTCCTGCATCTCATCAGATGAACATAGCACCAGTGCAGGGCATTCAGAGGCAATCAAAACACAATCGCTCAAACAAGCAGTCAAGATGGTCATTACTAACAGTTAAATAATTCTAATATAGCTGAAATGTAAGGAAATATATCCTGGATGTATTCTAATACTCAATAACTAATGAAAATATGTATAAGAATATTATAATACTATAAACCTGTAGTAAAGGGGGAGGTGTTAAGAATTTGGAATAGTTCCAAAGGTTCGGACGGGAAGATGGTTACTATTAAGATAAAGAAAATTAACCCTTGGAACAGGCTGGTAATTAGGTGTATCTCTGAGTATAAGGACAAGGCCTGTCCTTAGGTTTTATGATTCCATGATTGTAAGTAAGGAATAAGAATTCTAGGTTTAAAGTTTGGGTATTTAAGAGATTACGTGGAAAAGTAATGATGATGATAATTTTCTATGATGAAATTTTGGTTGTTTATTCGGCTTGACTGGTTATATTTTTTTCTCTCTGTAGGTTAAGATTTTTGGCTATATTAAGGGGAAAAGGCATGATATTGTCTATGGCTTAATTCGGGGGCTGAGCTCAATGTACAATTCCAATGGCGGAAGTCAATAATATTCTGGCCACCTCAGGTGGCAATGAGAATTGAAGGTATCTCTTTTTTGATACCTTAAAATCACCCTTTTTTAATTATTATAATTCACTGTTATACGGTTCACTTAATAATAGTATTCTGTCTTTTCTATCAATTTTTCAACGCACTTCATTTTTCTTCCTATGGAGGTTCAATAGACGGAGGAGATGCAAAATAACGTTAACAGGGGGCAGTTACCCCATACCCAAAACCTCAAGGTATTTAACCACACCACATGAATTAAAACTAGCAAAACTAATTAAGAATGCAAGACATTAGGGGAAAAAAAGAATGGAGGAATCACATTTTGTAGTTGGAACATTAGGGGTGCGAACGAACCAATTAAAAGGGGTAAGATTATGGCTCAATTAAAATCTTTAAAGGTGGATATTGCGTTTTTACAAGAAACGCATGTGAAATTACAAACACAGATGAGACTAAAAGCAAACTGGATCGGCCAAACTTATTATTCGTCAATTACTTCTAAAGCTAGAGGCACGGCTATTATTATTCGGAAAGGTATACCATTTATATTAAAGAACACAATATCTGATAAGGAAGGAAGGTACACTATAGTGGCAGGAGAAATTTATTCCACACCACTGACTCTGATAAATATTTAAGCGCCAAATTTTGATAACCCCCAATTTTTAAAGAAAATCACGGATATAGTAGATGAGTATAATTACCAAAATGTAATATTAGGGGGGGGATTTTAATTGTGTTATAGATACATATTTAGATAAATCAATAAAAGTAAGGAAGAGTAAGGTTAAATCTAAAACTAGTGATTTTTTAAACATATATATAAAATACACTAATATAACAGAGGTATGGGGAATAGTCAACCCTACGGGAAGGGAATACTCATTTTACTCAGCGGTACATAAAACCTATTCAAGAATTGATTATTTCTTAGTGGACACAAAATTAATTCCTTATACGATTAACCCTAAATATCACATTAGTATTATTTCTGATCACTCACCATTGACCTTTACTTTAAAACTAGTATAGTAAAGAGGGAACACCAGGTATAAAATCGTTTTGGAGATTTAATACACAGTTAATTAATAATCCACAAGGTTATGAGTATTTAAAACAACAAATGAAATTATTTTTTCATACAAATGTGACACCAGGTATTTCACCATCTTTATTATGGGAAACGTTTAAGGCATTTATACGTGGAGTTATAATCTCATATCAAAGTTACCAAAATAAAAAGAACTCCATAGAACAAGAGACTTTAGAAAAGGAAATTAAAATATTAGAATTAGATAATGCAAAAGACCCAACTATAGATACACATAATAAGATCACGTTATTGAAATTTAAACTTAATTGAATATTATCGGCAAGAGTAATAAGATTATTTCAGATCACAAAACAGGCACACTTTGAATTTGGGGATAAACCACATAAACTTCTGGCTAGACAATTGAAGAAACAGGAAAAGGAAAAGACAATTATTAAAATCAAATCAGAGAATGGGGAACTATTAACGTTACCCCAGGATTTTAATAAAAGGTTTGCCCAATTTTATCAAAACTTATATACATCTAAAATTAAAATAGAAGACTATAAAATTTCAGATTTTTTAGATAATTGTAATCTGCCAAAATTGGATATTTTGGAACAAGAGGAATTAGGAGCACAGATCACAAGGGAAGAAATAAGTGAATCAATAAAAGAGCTGAAAAATGGGAAAACGCCAGGACTAGATGGTTTTAATAATGAATTCTATATAGGTTTTCAGGAGTTAATGGTACCACGGTTACTTAAATTATATAAGTTGCCTTTACCGAAAATAAATTACCAGAAACATTAGCCGAATCCACAATTACGCTAATACCTAAAAAAGATAAGGACTTAGAAGAACCGGGCTCACATAGAGCCATATCACTCCTAAATACAGATCAGAAAATTTTAGCAAGAATTTTAGTAAGATTGAGTAAATATATTAATAAATTGATAAATCCGGACCAAACCGGGTTTATACCTAAAAGACAATCATCTAACAATTTGCGACGACTTTTTAATATAATGTATTCATACAAAACGGAAAAGGAAGACTTATCAGTTATATCTCTGGATGCAGAGAAAGCATTTGATCAGGTAGAATGGCAGTATTTATACAAAGTACTCCAAAAATTTAATATGGGAGAGAGTTTTATCAGATGGGTTAAATTACTATATGATAAACCAATGGCAAGAATACTAACTAATAATATATTATCTTCAAAATTTCAATTATCGATGGGCAATAGGCAGGGCTGTGTTTTATCTCCCCTGCTATTTGCACTTATGATAGAGCCACTTGTTGAAAGGATAATAAGGCATCCAGATATTCAGGGATATAATACTAAGGATACTAGTAATAAAATATCACTATATGCAGATGATATACTTTTATATATTACAAACTCCCAAACGAGCATCCCGAATCTATTAAATCTAATAGAGGAATTTGGCTCTTTCTCCGGTTATAGAATAAATTGGAATAAAAGTGAAATTATGTCATTAAAACCCCAGAAAGCGAATCACCTATTAAAATTTCCATTTAAAATTGCAACGGAAAAATTTAAGTATCTGGGTATTCAAGTTACTAGAAGATATAAATCATTATTTTACGCTAATTTTATACCATTATTAAATAAATTTGATTCACTGATTAAATTTTGGAGAACGCTCCCACTATCACTAATCGGCAGAATAAACGCTATAAAAATGATAGCGCTACCACAAATAATATATTTATTCCAATCTATACCAATATATATACCAAAACACTCGAATATTTTAAATTTTATTTGGGATTATAAAGCACATAGAATTAAAATAAATCACTTGTGCAAACCCAAAGAGGTGGGGGGATTTGCACTACCTAATTTTCTATACTATTATTGGGCAGTACATATTAAGAATATAATTTATTGGTTGGACAGTTCTGCTCAACAATTGGAATGGATAAGAATGGAGAAAGAGGATTGCGCCCCCAACGATCTAGGAGCGATCATCTTTTCTCCAATAAAGCTGAATAATATGTTATATAAGAAGAATCCAATTATACAAAATACAATACGAATCTGGAAACAAATATAATTAACTTTAAAATTAAGAAACTTATCAGTGCTAACACCAATAGTGAATAACCCAGTATTTAAACCATCTGGTATGGATAAAACATATAAACAATGGGAAAGAGTGGGAATTAAAAAGTTAGGTGACTTGTATGAATTGGGAAACTTATTTTCATTCAAAATTTAAATTGAATAACAATCGATATTTTAAATACCTACAGGTATGTGATTTTATGAAGAAATATATACCAAGATTCCAAAGTATAATTTTAGACCCACTGGAAGAAGTAATGAATATCAAGGCGGAGTCAAAAAAATTAATATCATACTTGTATAACAGTATTTTAAACTAGAATTACCATCAACAGAGGCAATTAGAGAAGACTGAGAAAAATAATGAATGATAAAAATCTCAAAAGAAACATGGGAAAAATATTTGATACATATACATAAATGTTCGATCAACGCTAGACATAATTTAATTCAATTTAAAATATTACATAGATTATATTATTCCAAAACTAGGTTGAATAAATTTTATCCAAATATTTCTCCCATTTGTGATAAATGTCTTTCTCAAAATGCCAATATTATGCACTCATTTGTCTCTTGTACAAAACTTTATAAATTTTGGTGTGACATATTTGATATATTCTCAAAGCTATTTAAGACAAAAATGGAACCTAATACTGAAATGATTATATTTGGAGGAAGTGGAGATGGGAACAAATTAAATACACACCAAAACTTATTTTTCAATTATGGGTTAATAACAGCAAAAAAACATACTTAAATTTTGGATAAATGCTAATATACCAACATTTAAAATGTGGATTAGTAATATGCTGGACACAGCACATTTGGAAGAAATGAGACTCCTCCTAATAGACAAACAAGACCAATTCTTAAGGAGTTGGTCCCCATTTATTGATTTCTTGGATTCATGTGGTGACATAGTATCATGAAAACTAAAAGTTTCAGGTATGGGTGAAAGATGATTTAGAATATTTAAAAAAATCATCTCCTTGTGGCGACTGAATAATCTCCCTCCTGCTTTCCTTCTTCACTTATTCCTTTTTTTCACTTTTTCTTTATCTGTTTTTCACTCACGCTTACTAGTCTATTCTTCACTTTTCACAACCTCTTTTTCTTCTCTCTTTTCTCACTTCTCTCTTTAAAAAAAAAAGGAAGTTGTACAGAGAATGTAATATGTTAACATAATTTTTGTACCAATGCATTGTACTCACTTCTAATAAATATTTTAAAAATCAAAACCAAAAAAAAAAAACAAGCAGTGTCCGAATTGTGGCCGAACACACACTCCCGGGGAATGTCCAGCGTATGGTAAACGATGCATCGCGTGTTCAAAGCTGAATCACTTTCAGAAAGTATTGATGGAGCACTCAATCTCCTCGATTATGTCATTGTCCATGGAAGGGACAAGGAGGAACACGATCGACGAATTAATGCAGTGTTAGCTCGTCTCGCGCAACACAACTTGACGCTCAACACAGCAAAGTGCACATTTACAGCATCCGAGATTGACTTTCTTGGGCACAGTGACAGCGACTGGAGCTGAGCCTACTCAGGACAATGTCCAAGCCATCAACGCGCTCCCCGCCCCAACTAACGTGAAAGAGTTAGCGTCATTTCTGGGCACCACCAACTTCTACCGCACGTTTGTGCCGCAGTACGTGCAGATCGCAGAACCGCTACAGAAGCTGCTACCGAAAGACACACAGTGGGAATGGACGGAGGAGCAGGACTTTGTGTTCAACACGCTGAAAGACAAAATAGCATCTCCTCCTGTACTCGTGCACTTCGACCCAAGTGCTTAAATGTACGTCACAACTGATGTTTCCGGTATAGCGATCGGAGCAGTGTTCTCGCAGAGTATCGATGGAAGTGAACAACCGATCGCATTCACGTCCCATCCCTTGACTGCAACCGAACGCATGTACTCCATCGGGGAACGCGAAGCATTAGCGTGCATCTATACGTGTGAACATTGGCACGTATACCTATACGGGAGACCATTCACTCTCCGTACGGGTCACCAAGTGCTGACTACGTTACTGGACACGTCAGGCTCAGGAGACCGTCCGCTCAGGATCTACAGATGGTCCGATCGCCTTCACCAGTACAACTTCAAGGTAGAATACCTCGCAAGTTCACGCAATCCCATCGCAGATATGCTCAGTCATGTCCCAACGGCGGCACTTGCAAGCACACGCGATAGCGATGCTTCAAGCAACATTGACGAATACGTTCTCGCGGTGATTTCGCACGCGATGGCAAATTTAGTGACGCGGGGAGAGCTGAAAGCAAAGTCGACAGCTGACGGCACACTGCAAATCGTCTGCCAATATCTCAGGACCCACTGGCCCAAGGAGATAGCAGACGACTTGGTTCTGTACCACCGGGTATGCCACAAACTGGCTGTAGTTGACGATACATGTGTCACGCGCGGACCTTGAGTGGTTATACCCAATTCACCACAACACACCGCGTGTTACAACTGGCACACGAAGGACACCTGGGCATTGTTAGGATGAAACAATGGTGTCGCGAGGCAGTGTGGTGGCCAGCAATAGATCGTCGCGTAGAAGATTTCGTAAAAAATTGTGAAGAATGCACAATTAGTGAGAAAGCAACTAGACCATGCCCTGCCCCTCTTCAGCCAATCCCATGGCCGGACAAACCATGGAGGCACTTGCAAGTCGACATCTTCGGAGAGGAGCAAACAGCGCCAAGAAGCCAGCTGTTTCTACACAGCAAGTGGCCTGAGATCACTACTACTTCTTCAGTCACGACAAGCTCAATCATCGCGATTCTCGAAAAGCTGTTCACTAAGTGGGGACTGGTGGAGGTCATAACAACTGACAACGAGTTCATATCTGAACAGTTTTCCACTTTCCTCACGAGTTATGACATTCAACATCAGCAGATGTCGTGATACAACCCCCAATCGAACGGTAGGGCTGAATGATTCAATCGCGTGATCAAGGAAAGCATAAAAGCGAGCATGTCGGAGGGGAAAACGTTTAAACAGTCAATCCATATCCTCCTCCGATCATACAGATCCACACCACACACGTTGACTGGGAAAACACCAGCAGAGCTGATGATAGGGCGAAACCTGCGAACAAAACTGAATGCTCTTCAACTATCATCGCACCCAAATCAAGAACACAAAAGCGAGGGCGGAAATGATAGCGCACAGACAAGCGAAAGGGAAAGCGTACTGTGATGCCAAACACGCCACGATACGAGCGCCACAGTTCAAGGTCGGCGACTGGGTATGAATCAGCCGCCCAAACTGACAGCATAAGCTCGCAAGCGCACTCTCCAAGCCGATACAGATTAAACGGAGATTCGGCGAGAATGCGTACTTCCACCAAGTTGACACCAGATGGAACGCGAGGCGTCTAATTGCAAGTAGACAGGGACAGTAAGAAGACGAATTGGACACTTTTCCTTTCCCAATACCCAATCAAGACAATGATTGTGGCCAGCATACAGCAGAGCATACAGCAGAGCAGTCTATTCCCGCTCGACCCTGTCAGCGACAGAAGAGGAGACCTCAGTATGTGCACGATTATCAGCTGTGAAGCCATAAACGTTATGTTCACCGAGCTGTTATTTTGGACTGATTGCATACGGACATATTTGGGTGGATAACTGGACTTAAATGATCACCTTCATTTACAAGAAGGGAAAAGTGTTGTGTCCTGCAGTCACCACTAGAGGGCTTTGTCTCGAAATGAATGGTTTCTCTGGGAGATCTGCATGGTTTTAGAAGCAGCCATGTTGGCTTGAAATACACTTCTGGTTCTGTACACCAAGGGTCGTTTATGAGTTATTTAGCCCTCGAATACAACAATAGACAGCCCTGCTTGCGACTGCGGATGTCCAGACCAGACCATCCTACACATCGTGAATGACTGCTCACTGAGGCTTTTCCCTGGTGGCATCAAAACCATCCACACAGTAACTGATGCTGTCCTGGCCTGGATGCCTACCCTTGATCTACAACTTTAGGCTGTGCGCGCCATACGCAAGAAGAATAAGCGCTGCGTTCATTTAAAAAAAATCCTGAATGACCATTGACAAATCCCATGATTCCTTGTGTTTATCGAGATACCTAAGGTACAATGAAATTTGAGTTACCATACAGCCATATGACGTGAAAAGCAACAAGACACACAACCACATAAAAGATAACATAAACATCCATCGCAGTGGATTCCACATTCCTCACTGTGATGGAAGGCAATAAAGTTCAATCTTCTATTACATTGGTATGAATATTGATTTCTCTAACTTCAAGTAAGCTTTGAATCCCCACCCCCCCCACTCTTCCCCACCTTAATTGTCTTACTAGTTTCAAAGTCGTCTTGCTGAGTGTCACCGTTTCTATCTCTCGTTATCACCTTCTCCACAACCAACAATAGACCATTGTAGGCTCCACCTTTTCTTGATCAACATTGCTGGCTTTGATTTGTCCTTTTGCATACCTTTGTTCATTTGTTCTTTGCACCTTTTCATATCTCTCATCTCTTGACTCTTAGTCTGAAGAAGGTTCTCGTCCCGAAACATCATCTCTTCCTTTTGTCCAGAGATGCTGCCTAACCTGCTAAGTTACTCCAGCTTTTTGTGTCTCCAGCATCTGCAGTTCCTTCCTACACATTCCTGGGCATAAATATACAATAGTCTGAATTTTGGCCTTGGATCCACTTTAAGAAAAAGGATGCAAGTTTGCACACTCTGCAGGAAGAATAAGAATGCAGATTTTTTTTTACAAAGGACACACAGTGGGTCAGGCACCATCTCTAGAGAACATGATTATATTAGCGGGGCAAAAGCTGGAAAAGAGAGGTGGGGGTGGTACAAAGCCTGGCAGGTGATAGGTGGATACAAATAACAGATGGAAGGATTACTCTTAAAGGTATAGCCATTTCTAAAATCCTGGATTTCAAATAAACTTTCCATTCAAAACAGTGATTAGTGTGCACTCTTTCAACCTTGCGTTTACTGACAATGCAGTTTAGATTGGGGAGACAAATTGCTGCCTGTATTTGTGGGTATTAGCTGTGAGGGTTTGCACAAACTTGCATTGTTTTCTCTGGAATGTTGAGGGGAACATTATCGAAGAATATAAAATTATACGAGGCATAGATTGGGTAGACAATCAGAATTATTTTCCCAGGGTGGAATTGCCAAGGATGAGAGGACATAGCTTTAAGGTGAGAGGGACAAAGTTTAAAGGAGATGTGTGGGGCAGTTTTTTTTCTACATAGAAGGTGGTGAGTGCCTGGAACGTGCTGCCAGGAATGGAGGAGGGGGCAGATACAATGGTGCTGTTTAAGAGGCTTTTAGATAGATTTGTGAATATGGAGGGATAGCGATCATTTGCAGTCAGATGAAATTGGCTTACCTTGGCAGCATGATCAGTACAGCCATTGAAGGCTGAAGGGCCTGCTCCTGTATTCTACATACGTTCTATATTCTAACACAGTTTGTTGACTGTTTTGTCTATCATTTTGTTTTCCTTCAGTCTCTTCTGCTCTCATGCTAATTAATTTTCTGTCCCCATTCCCAACCCCTGTGTTCTCTGCTGGCAATGGAGCACAATGCATGATTGATACGATGCGATACGATAGTGCTTTATTTATCCCAGGAGGGAAATTGATCTGCCACCAATCACAAAATACATGAAACATGAAATTAAAGTTGGAGCATCCACCCACATCTTTGTCAGTTTGCTCCCTAGCAGTGCAAGGCCAGATGGTGTTAAAAACACTGGAGAACTTAAAAAAACCCTTAATCTCACAATGCTTCCTGGCTTATCCAGGTGAACATAGGAACGATGGAGCAGGTGGATGATGGCTTCCTCAACTCCCATCTTTGTTGGCGAACAGCATGTGATTTTTCGACTGGGCACACATTCAGGACTAAACAGATAATCAGCATTCCCAGTGCTTTGTAGTTGTTTCTAATTTCCGGCATCCACAGTATTTTCCCTTGATAGTTTCAGTTAACGTTTCTGCTTCCTTTGATCTTGTTTTTTTATGTCCAATCATTCACCCCATATCTTGTACCATCATCTCATTTGTCATTTAATCTCAACCGCAATCAATCCCATCACAGAATGTGTCTATCTTGCGTCTATCTACAGAATAGATTGTTCTGCTCACATTTTTTCATTTATCTTGAGATTTGGTTGTCTCTGTTTTTTTCTCTTATCGTTATTTGAGAGCTACCGCTGTTTTTTTCTCTTTTGATGTTTTGTGATGTGGAATACATACACCATTTTCTGTTTTTTTTATTTATTATGTCTCCAAAATATTCTAACAATCTGTCATCTGTCACCACGGATAGTATTTAAGATAACATGCTCTTTTGAGATGAACAGCGATGTGTCTTTCAAGCAAATAATGTTAATAGGAAAATAAAGACGGTATTGCGTTTGATAAAGGGGGCGGGTTCGATACTGACATCTTGGCCTGCGTGGAGTTTGCACATTCTCTCTGTGACCTCGTGGGTTTTCTCCGGGTACTCTGGTTTTCTCCCTCATCCCAAAGGGTTTGTAAGTTAATTGGCCTCTGTAAATTACCCCTTGTTTGTAGGGAGAGAATGAGGAAGTGGAATAACATGGAACTAGTGTAAATAGGCGATCGATGGTCGGCATGGACACGATGGACTAAAGGACCTGTTTCCATGTTGTATCTTTAAAAATAAATGAAACTGGGATGATATTAATTTACATGTGAGGAGTGGCAGAAGTATGGAATGGCCTTGAGAACTAGCATAACGATGGGTCAAAAGGTCTCCTACCATATTGTGATAATAATAATAATAATACATTTTATTTATGGGCACCTTTCAAGAGTCTCAAGGACACCTTAAAAAAATTTAGCTGGTAGAGGAAAAACATGTAAGGGGAATTAAATAAATAGTAGAGACATGACTAGTACACAAAGTAAAGACAGAATACAATTCAAAACACAATATGAGGCAATTAATGCACAGATGAAAAGGGAGGGGGACGTGGGGCTAAGGATAGGCAGAGGTGAAGAGATGGGTCTTGAGGCGGGATTGGAAGATGGTGAAGGACACGGAATTGTGGATCAGTTGGGGGAGGGAGTTCCAGAGCCTGGGAGCTGCCCTGGAGAAGGCTCTGTCCCCAAAACTGCGGAGGTTGGATTGTGGATGGAGAGGAGACCGGCTGATGTGGATCTGAGGGACCGTGAGGGTTGGTAGGGGGAGAGGAGGTCAGTGAGAATTGTAAGGAAATAAGAGAATAAAGACAGAACTAACATTTAAATGTTAAAGATTTTAACTGTTCCACATACCTGTACTTGGCATTGGATGACATTACCTTTGAAATGATCATGAAAATATTAACTTGAGACATTTATAAATAGGTAATTGAAAAATTAATCAATTATCTAATAACACTATCATATACAGAGTTTGTTCATATAAGAGCTGCTGTGGTGTTTTAATATTTATGGTAATGAAATCTGCCCAGCAAAACTGTCAATATATAATATAGTTAATTTAAAATGTTTCAGCCACTAAATGAGAAGTTCTCTCTTTTGTGTATCACACCATTTAAAATTATTTACATTACCTTTCCTGATTTTTTTGTATTTCAAGCACGTGCTGAAAGAATGTATTGAAAATTGTGTCAAGTTTTTGAAGGAATAACTTGCATGCATTGTTGTCGCCTTAATGAAACACAAACAACTAATTTACACATTGATTAATGTCTGTTTATAGAAAATATTCTTCCTTTCAACGAGGCAGCATGCTTTTGTTTCTGAGACTGAGTCTTGGCCGGCATTAGCAAAGTTCAGCAGCTTCTAAGAAAGTGGTTACTTTAAGGTTGGTAAAACCTACTGATATAGGAGCAAAAAACAAAATGCTGGAGGAACTCAGTAGGTCAGGCAACAACTGTGGAGGGAATGGGTAGATAACATTTTGGGTCGTAACCCTTCTTCAGTCTGATCAGTCTGAGCAAGGGTATTGACCCAAAATGTACTGTGTCCATTCACTCCAAAGATGCTACCCTACCCACTGAGTTCCTCCAGCACTTTTTTTCCCTCAAGATTCCAGCATCTGTAGTTTCTGTGTTTGCCTAATACCAATATAGGGGACATCTGCCCAATATAGTATCTGCCAATCAGATACTGTATTTTCAAGCAGCAAAATAAAATTATTACTTCTCAACCAAAATTTAGGTTTAATTATAATTAACACGATTGGGAGGCAATTGGGGGTAAATAACAGGTTTTCGCAAAATTCTAAATGTTCTTATAGGTTTAAGGTGAGGGGGCAAAGATTTAATAGAAACCCGAGGGGCAGCTTTTGACATAAAGGGTAGTCGTTACATGGAACAAGCTGCAGGAGGAGGTAGTTGAGGCAGGTGCTATCAGAAAGTGTAAGAAACATTTAGATAGGATAGGTTTTGAGGAGTATGGGCCAAATGTTGGCAGGTAGGACTAGTGTAGGTGGGGGTATGTTGATCGGCATGGGCCTGTTTCTACGCTGTGGGACTCTGACTTGTGAAGTCATCACAAAGCTTAATAATTGTTATAATATTTTCTTGCATCATTTGTGTTCAAGCAGCAGTGGTGTGATCAGAAGCACAATGCCATGGGATCTCCACGTCTGCATCATGTGTTTTAAAATAGAGCAAAATCAAGAGTTTAATCCTCATATGTATCAGCAACGGGACAATTAAAATTTTACTTGCTGCACCTAAACAAGTCCTTTAACATAATATCACAAATATATAATAATCAATAATCCATTAAATTACTAACAGTAATACGAGTTTAGTTTATAGTCACATGTACTGAGGTATCGTGAAAAGCTTTTACGTAACCATAATAGTGCAAAATCAAAGTCTGTACAGAAACGGCACGGTGGCGCAGCAGTAGGTTGCTGCCTTACGGTGCATGCAGCGCCAGAGACACGGGTTCGATCTCGATTACGGGTGCTATCTGTACGGAGTTTGTACGTTCTACCCATTACCGCGTGGGTTTTCTCCAAGATCTTCGGTTTCCTCCCACACTCCAAAGACGTACAGGTTTGAAGGTTAATTGGGTTGGGTTTGTACAGTTACATAAGTATAAATTGTCCCTGATGTGTGTAGGCTTGTGTTAGTGTGCGGGGATCGCTGATCGGTGCAGACTCAGTGGGCCGAAGGTTTCCGTGCTGTAACTCTAAACTAAACTAAACTTGTTCCATATACTCATCAACATCTTTGTGAAAAATGTGGCCCTCTGGTTCCTATTAAATCTTTCCCCTCGCACCTTAAACCCTTGCCCTTGATTTCTTGATTCCCTACTCTTGGAAACAGACTCTGCATTCATCCGATGAATTCACCTCATGATTGTATACAACTCCATAAGATCACCTCTCAGCCTCCTGCACTCCAACGAATAAAGTCCTAGCTTGTCCCTGTAGTTTGGGCCCCCGAGCACTGGCAACATCTTCATAACTCTTTTTGCGCCAAAATTAACGACTATCTTTTACCTCAGCACCACTTACTGCACTGACACCATACCTCTTAATTCTCTTAATTTCCAAGAAAACTGTTAAACATATACAACTTTATAAAACATCGAGATTTCACATGGATTATTGTGTGTTCTTCTGGTTGCCACAAAATAGGAAGAATGCAATTATGCTGGAGAGCGTGCAAAGTTGATTCTTTCAGATTCTGACAACTTTATACTGTGTGTGTTAACTTTAAAATGTATTTCCAGTGTGGTACAGTGCCTTGCAGCACCTGGGAACTTGGTTTCATCCTGACAACGGGTGCTGTTTGCACGGAGTTTGTATTTCTCCCTGTGTGTGCGTGGGTTTTCTCTGGGTGCTCCGGTTTCTTCCCACAATCCAAAGGCGTCCAGTTTTTCAGGTTAATTGGCTTTGACAAAAATTTGTGAATGCCCCTTGTGTAGCGGCATATTTTTATATCGTTCAAGAGATTACTCCCTCTAGCCGCTAAGGGGACTGCATGGTTAAGGGGAATGTCGTTATACGCATGCAAGCTCTCCGTCCGTTCTTTATTGTTGATGAAAACAATAAGGTATACATCCAAACTTCTTCCGACTCGTACACTATAATCTTCATCGAACTCCAGCTCATCGCTTTAAATGTTAGAAAACTTCTCGTGTCTCCATTACGCTTCGCATGATCGAAGGGTATGACTTCCTCATGCTGGTCTGAAAATAAACTGAGAACTAAGCTTCTACGCAAGAAACTTAACTCCCAACACACCCTAAAGTACGTCATAGATCCCACCCACAATATAACGGGCAGTCTAAAATTTAAAGACACATGCCATCACCAATGACATACAAAACAAGCCAAATGGCCACTACACCTAGGGTGTAGGATAGTGCCAGCTTACGGGGTGATCGTTGGTCTGCGCAGACCTGGTGGGCTGAAGGGCCAGTTTCTGTGTTGTACCTTTTAATGGTCCTTCCTACACATATGATCATCAGCCATGATCATATTGAATGGCGGTGCAGGCTCGAAGGGCCGAATGGCCTACTCCTGCACCTATTTTCTATGTTTCTATATACTTATTTTCCCAGCTGTATATGAGAGGTTAAATGGGATTGTGGAAGTACATGCATTAAAATGGAGAAATAGGTACTAACTATCCTCAAAAAGCAAAAGAAAGTGGATGTATTGCCAGAAATCTATTGAAGACACATGATAGACACTGGTATGGGGATTGCAGCTGTGTGAATATTTGTTAAGTTGCTACTCCATTACCGTAGCCAAGGGCTGCTTGAGTACATATTTCCTGAAGTAAATTGAGGCAATAATTTACTTTGTGGAAATGACATTTCATCATCCAAACAATGGGCTGAGAATGTGAAAAAATGTTTGTTAGTTAGGCTTGGAAGAATATGTTGGTTAGGACTGTCTAGTTGCAGGGATCGCGGTGGAGGCAGACACGATAGTGGCGGTTAGCCTGGTTTTAGACAGGCACATGAGTATGCTGGGAATGGAGCAATGTGGATCATTTGGTACACAAAAATGCTGGAGAAACTCGGGCCGAAACGTTGCCTATTTCCTTCGCTCCATAGATGCTGCTGCACCCGCTGAGTTTCTCCAGCATTTTTGTGTACCTTTGATTTTCCAGCATCTGCAGTTCCTTCTTAAAGACAATGTGGATCATTTGCTGGCAGATGAGATTAGTGTATCTTGGCATCATATTCAGCACCGCATTGTGGGCTGAAGGGCTTGTTCTTGTGCTGTACTTTTCTATGTTCTAGTTCATGGCAAATGGAGTATGAAGATATTAAATCACATAAGATTTAGCAATCTGAAACACTGATAACTACATTTTGTCAAATTATTAAAAAAGTACCTACATTTTGTTTTGTTTGAATGATAAAATTAAAATCCGCTCTTTTTGCCTCCATATTACTATCGCCTGTTAATGATTTAATCAGTGCTTTTTCTGTATGGTATGCATATTGTTCCTTACTGTTGGTGTCCATGACGGATAAGCGTCCTCTAAGCTGTTTAAGGGCCTGAACATCTAATTTAATTAATGCATTTAATTTTTTTTTAAACTGTAGTCGTCCTTTTGTAAAATTCAAAATTCAAAATATTTAAAAAATATTTTAGAGGTGCCAGTAGGTACCGTGGCAAAAAAAATCATTAGCCTTGATTTCAAATAAAGCTGTATCTATTAACTTCCGCATCTACGGTTCTTTTTAAGTGATGAAGTTAAATTAATAGAATAGTGATTAGATTGACTTCCCATGGCAGTTCTGCTCTTTGTCAATGTGTCTGAACAATTGACTGATGCATATCTACCTCATAGAAAAAGCGAGTATACCAAGAATCCTAACTGGTCTCTTACATTGAAGTGTTCTTCACCTGAAACTCTTCAATATTTATATCAGCAGTGTGCCTGGTATAAGTTTTCTTATTATCACCAAGGTACAGTGAAAGGGGGGTGGGGTGTCGAATGGGATAGTGGAGGATGGAGTTAAATGGAAAGGGTTTCTTAAATGTGTGAGCGTAGAGACAGAGGGGTGTAAAATGAGGATAGAAGCAGGCAGACAAAACCAGGGCAAAAATCAAAAAGGGCCACTTTTCAACATAATTGTATAAGGGGTAACAGTGTTGTAAAAACAAGCCTGAAGGCTTTGTGTTTCAATGCTAGGAGCATTCGTAATAAGGCGGTTGAGTTGAATGTGCAGATAGCTATTAATGACTATGATATAGTTGGGATCACAGAGACATGGCTCCAGGGTGACCACAGCTGGGATCTGAACATCCCGGGATATTCAATATTCAGGAGGGATAGAGAGAAAGGAAAAGGAGGTGGGGTAGTGTTGCTGCTTAGAGAGGAGATTACCGCAATGGAAAGGAAGGACATTAGTTTGGAGGATGTGGAATCGGTATGGGTAGAGCTGCGAAACACTAAGGGGCAGAAAACGCTGGTGGGTGTTGTGTACAGGCCACCTAACAGTAGTAGTGAAGTTGGAGATGGTATCAAACAGGAAATTAGAAATGCGTGTGACAAAGGAAAAACAGTTATAATTGGTGACTTCAATCTACATATAGATTGGGTGAATCAAATTGGCAGGGATGCTGAGGAAGAGGATTTCTTGGAATGTATGCGGGATAGTTATCTAAATCAACATGTAGAGGAACCAACGAGAGAGCAGGTTATTTTAGACTGGGTATTGAGTAATGAGGAAGGGTTCGTTAGCAGTCTTGTTGTACGTGCCCCCTTGGGCAAGAGTGACCATAATATGGTTGAGTTCTTCATTGGGATGGAGCGTGACATTGTTAATTCAGAAACAATGGTTCTGAACTAAAAGAAAGGTAACTTTGAGGGTATGAGACGTGAATTGGCCAAGGTTGACTGGCAATTAATTCTAAAAGGGTTGACGGTGGATATGCAATGGAAGACATTTAAAGACTGCATGGATGAACTACAAAAATTGTTCATCCCAGTTTGGCAAAAGAATAAATCAGGGAAGGTAGTGCATCCGTGGATAACAAGGGAAATCAGGGATAGTATCAAAGCGAAGGAAGATGCGTACAAATTAGCCAGAAAAAGCAGCATACCGGAGGACTCGGAGAAATTCAGAGACCAGCAGAGGAGGACGAAGGGCTTAATTAGGAAAGGAAAAATAGATTATGAAAGAAAACTGGCAAGGAACATAAAAACTGACTGCAAAAGTTTATAGATATGTGAAAAGAAAGAGATTAGTTAAAACAAATGTAGGTCCCTTGCAGTCAGAAACAGGTGAGTTGATCATGGGGAACAAGGATATGGTGGACCAATTGAATAACTACTTTGGTTCCGTCTTCACAAAGAAAGACATAAATAATCTGCCGGAAATAGCAGGGGCCCGCGGGTCAAAGGAGTTGGAGGAATTGAGTGAAATCCAGGTTAGTCGGGAAGTGGTGTTGGATAAATTGAATGGATTAAAGGCCGATAAATCCCCAGGGCCAGATAGGCTGTATCCCAGATTACTTAACGAAGTAGCTCCAGAAATAGTGGATGCATTAGTAATAATCTTTCAAAACTCTTTAGATTCTGGAGTAGTTCCAGAGGATTGGCGGGTAGCAAACGTAACCCCACTTTTTAAGAAGGGAGGGAGAGAGAAAAACGGGGAAATACAGACCAGTTAGTCTAACATCGGTAGTGGGGAAAACTGCTAGAGTCAGTTATTAAAGATGGGATAGCAGCACATTTGGAAAGTGGTGAAATCATTGGACAAAGTCAGCATGGATTTACGAAAGGTAAATCATGTCTGACGAATCTTATAGAATTTTTCGAGGATGTAACTAGTAGCGTGGATAGGGGAGAACCAGTGGATGTGGTGTATCTGGACTTCTTTTCGACAAGGTCCCACATAAGGGCATACGGGGGGGGGATGTGGATAGAGAACTGGCTGGCAAACAGGAAGCAAAGAGTAGGAGTAAACGGGTTCTTTTCACAATGGCGGGCAGTGACTAGTGGGGTACCGCAAGGCTCAGTGCTGGGACCCCAGCTATTTACAATATATATTAATGATCTGGATGAGGGAATTGAAGGCAATATCTCCAAGTTTGCGGATGACACTAAGCTGGGGGGCAGTGTTAGCTGTGAGGAGGATGCTAGGAGACTGCAAGGTGACTTGGATAGGCTGGGTGAGTGGCAATGTTTGGCAGATGCAGTATATGTGGATAAATGTGAGGTTATCCATTTTGGTGGCAAAAACGGCAGACTATTATCGGTTGGCCGACTCAAAAGGGGTCCGAACCTGGGTGTCATGACACCAGTCATTGAAATAGGCATGAGGTGCAGCAGGCAGTCTGTTATGAGCTTTCTAGCAAAAGGATTTGAATAGGAGCAGGGAGGTTGATCAGGGTTGGTGAGACCACACCTGGAGTATTGCGTACAGTTTTGGTCTCCAAATCTGAGGAAAGACATTCTTGCCATAGAGGGAGTGCAGAGAAGGTTCACCAGAGTGATTCCTGGGATGTCAGGACTGTCTTATGAAGAAAGACTGGATAGACTTAGTTTATACTCTCTAGATTTTAGGAGATTGAGAGGGGATCTTATAGAAACTTACAAAATTCTTAAGGGGTTGGACAGGCTAGATGCAGGAAGATTGCTCCCGTTGTTGGGGAAGTCCAGGACAAGGGATCACAGCTTAAGGATAAGGGGGAAATCCTTTAAAACCGAGATGAGAAGAACTTTTTTCACACAGAAAGTGGTGAATCTCTGGAACTCTCTGCCACAGAGGGTATTCGAGGCCAGTTCATTGGCTATATTTAAGAGGGAGTTAGATGTGGCCCTTGTGGCTAAGGGGATCAGGGGGTATGGAGAGAAGGCAGGTACGGGATACTGAGTTGGATGATCAGCCATGATCATATTAAATGGCGGTGCAGGCTCGAAGGGCCGAATGGCCTACTCCTGCACCTAATTTCTATGTTTCTATGTTTCTATGAAAGGCTCTATGAAAGTGCTTTCTAATTAAATCAGATAATACTATCCAATCAAATAATGCAATCAAGCCCAACTCAAGTACAATAGGTAGAGTGAAGAGAAAGATAAAAAAGTACAGAATATAGTTTTTAAGTTCTGTTGCGTTCTTCAGGAGATTTCCATGTGGCAATGCCCTGGAATGAAAACAGGAAGCTTCAAAAACGATTGAAGATACCCTGATACCAGACTTGTCAATAATGGGGAGAGGATTTCAGCGAAGGAAGGTTGTGACCAAATCTATCAAAATCTCTCATCTCGGCATGATACCTAACAACAATCTCCATGTTCATCTTAGTGTCGTTTTGTGTGAGACCAAAGACAACTCTCGTATCCCTGTTATGCGTGTGGCATTTGACATTGTGGCCACGTGTGGTGGGAGGGCTGGGTTTATCGCTACGCAGAAGGTCCTGACTGTAGGGGGGAGTTCGTAAACCCTGAAGACCGGAAAGTTGAGGAGGGAGCCTCTGGTGACTACGGATATGAGGAGTGGATGGTAGGAGAGGGACAGGGTATTGCCTCTTGTACCTTCAAGGTCGGCTGCAGGAGGCAACACCCAGGACAGAGATGGTCAGTTGAGGAGCGGGACATCGGGTCGCGGGCCTCCACCTGGATCGGGGGCGCTCTAATACTTCCAACATGTGGACCGGACTTTGGATTTTTTCTTTTTCTTTGTAAACGGCGCCAAAATATGGTTCACTTTGCGCTTGTGGGTTGTGCAAAAGAATTTCACTGGGTCGTAAAAACCATTGAACTGCAATTTAATTTTTTTCGAACTTTTATGAACGAAATGTTGTAAAAATCAATGGTTGGCTGAAAATAGTGTGTAAACTCTTTGAAACAAACTTATCCCAGGTTAACCTATGTTAGCCTATCCAACCTATAACTCAAGCTGGTTACATTTCCGACACCATCTTGTTCAAAGTTGTTAAATCGGTTAATCTTAACTTGGCCATGAAGGCCCGTTGTCTTGGCAGCTGCACTGTGTCGGGTTTGCAGGGTTGGCCTGGTCAGGCAATGTCATTGATTCCCTCTGCTGCTCTGTGCCTCTGCAGGCTGCTTACGATCCGGGAGCTCGGACACTTGGAACGGCATCCAATCTAATCAAACCCCAGGCTGCTGCAGGGCCTCCAGCGACCCACTCCAACAACAAAATTATCCAGGCATGTCGACACACAAATGCGTTGTCCCTCGCCTCATGCGACCACCACTCGGCCTCCTGCCCCAGCGGGCCATCTGCAGCCGACCACGGAACACCCAGAACATCTCAGCCCACTCACCGACATTGTCCATTTCCTCTGCCCACCCCCACCGCCGCCATTTGGCAGCTTGATATCGTTGACAAAAACCATCCTGGAATCTCTTGTATTACCTCATCTACTGACAATGGAAAAGATTACCATGTCAGCAAACTACAGTGATTAATTTAGACTTTAGAGATACAGCCCAGAAACAGGCCTTTCGACCCACCAGCGACCATCCCGTACATTGACATTATCCTACATACTCAGGCCAATTTTTAAAACTTACTGACGCAAATAATTCTACAAATCTTTGGAGTGTGGGAGGAAACCAGAGCACTCGGAGGAAACCCAAGGGGTCACAGCCAGAATGCACAATCTCCGTACAGATAACACCCAGTAGTCAGGAACGAACCCGATTCTCTGGCGCTGCAAGACAGCAACTCTACTGCTGCACCACTAAGATCGCATCATTTTCCTCAGAATGGATCCTGAACTACGCACTTATGAACAAGGATAGTTTCTTTATGCCACTAACCACTCATCAGAATGGCTAACTCTAACCCTAAACCATGTGCAGGCAAATTAGATTAGTTTATCCTGGCATCATGTGCAGCACAGACATTGTGGGCTGAAGGGCCTGTTCTTGTGCTGTACTGTATTTCTAGTGATATCCAGTTGCCAGAAAAGCCATTTTATATAGTTAAATTATTATTATTCTCGGCATGGAGATGTGCCAAAGAATGTAATTGTTTTTAATTATACCTTAGTGACAACATCAGGTTTGAGCTGCAGGACATTCCATTCCAATGCCTGCCTTCTCTGTTTTCTATCAGAGCTATCTTTTAGCCTGCTTTTCCCTTGGTACAGTAAATGACAGTGATGTACAATGAAATGCTGCTGACAATGAAATAGATAATGACTAGCCAAATACATTTGAATGAGGACCATTGTAACCAATAGAGGGAGAAATCACGGAACATTAAAGCGGAGAAATAGTCAATAAACATAAATGGTTGACATCGCCTTCAGCCAGACTTACTATCACAAGTTCAGAAGTTATAGGAGCAGAATTAGGCAATTCAGCCCATCAAGTCTACTCTGCCATTCCGTCATGGCTGATCTATCTTTCCCTCTCAACCCAATTCTCTTGCCTTCTCCCCATAACCCCTGACATCTTGGCTGGCTCTCGAGAACCCCGTTTTTTAAAAGTTCATTTTCAACTAATTTAACTAGTGTGATATCAAGAAAAGGGTGGAGGGCGCTGAATCTTTTCTGATTGTTGTGCTGAAGGCTAATCATCAGCATAGGGCCTTTAATGATCCAAACTGTTACATCTCATCTACAGCACCAACATCTACCCAACATTGGAATACCACCCTATCATCCACAAGAGAAAGCAGGGGAAATGTTATTTCCCATCATCAATGATTCTCCGTCATCAATCATAGCCGTTAGCAAAGAGGCCGCTGATATTCCATGACGAAGCACTTAACCTGCTCCCTGATGCTCAATTTGGCTTTTACCAAGCCGCAAGGCCCGAGATTTCCTTGTGTCATGGCTAACACAAGGACATAAATAATTGGATTCAGCACCAATTTGTTGTGTGAAGAAATTCTAATAAAGTTGAAATCACATATAAAGAAGAGGAGTATTGTCCACTGGCTGGGGAATTCTGTTTGTTGGATCTCAAATCACTTTATTCTAGGACGACGTTAAAGAAGTTCCTCGGGACAGTACTGCAAGTCTTTTCTTTTAGTTATTAGTGTTACAGCATGATAACAAACCCTTAGGCTCTCCGAGCCCACACTGACCAGCAATCACCCGATACACTAGTTCTATCCTACTCTCTAGGGACAATTTACAGAAGCCAATTAACCTTCAAACCTGCATGCCTTTTGAATGTGGGAGGAAACTGGAGCGCCGGAGAAAACCCATGTTTTTCCACAGGGAGAATGTACAAACTCTGTACAGACAGCACCTGTAGTCAGGATCGAACCTAGGTCTCTGGCGGTGTAAGGCAGCAACTCCACAGCTGTGCCACTGTGCTGCCCCAAGTCCTATCATTGTTAGATATTTCAATCATTTTCTTTCAAAAAAAGGTCAGAAATGGGGTGTAAAATGTTATTTTCTATTCGCCACTCCTCAGATAACAAAGGGAAATGCCACAAGCAGGATATCATTCAGACATGGGCTCTGTAGTGCCAATGACATTTGGAACATGTTGTCAGATAATGGTACTTCTAATCAGAGAGTCTAATCATCTCTAATCGACACTCAATGGAATTACTATAACCAAATCCTGCACCTATCAACATCCTGTGGTGCCAGCATCGATCAAAACCTAGCTATATCAGCAATACAAATGTTATAGCTGGCTATGTCAAATATTATGCTGTTCCTTCTTCATTGGCTGGCCCAAATTCTTGAACTCCCAAACAACTAGTGTCATATCTGCAGTATCTTAAAAAGCATTTTTTCACCGATTTGCAAAAGGCAATATTAGTCTTGTCTACGAAGCCCACATCTTGTGACTGAATCTCTTCTGATAATAAATCCAATAAATCTGCTTTACAGAAGGTCCCCATATCCTATAATTCTCCTTCGCAAATAACTATTTAATTTCCTTTTAAGAGGCATGAAGAATATCTTTTAGTACAGAATTCCACACCTAAAAATCTTCCATTTGTATGATTATTTTAAATTGGTGCTGTTTTCCTTACCATATCACCATCTGTAGATCCAAACTATTGCCTGTCCTTGAGGTTTTCACATTCATGAAGGCCTCATCAGAAAACCCATCGATGTTCTCCTGAGATGCTGCCTTACTCCAGCACGCTATGTTTTTGGTAAACCAGCATCTGCAGTTCCTTGTTCCTAAAACCTGTTAATCTTGTCTTTGTAATAAAGCTACATCATTGGAATTGTTGTGAATATATGCTGAACTGTTTCTGTAGATTTCACATCCATCCTATGGGCTGTCAAAATTAGCGTGCAATAATCTTACTGCAGCTCAATTTTGGCTTTCCATAATATCAGTGTTATTTTTTTTTATACACCTTCAGATGTTAAAAAATGTCAATGATGTCTTGTTTTATCCATTTATGTTCCATATTTAAGGGTGTAGATCTTCCATAATGCCTTACCAGGCCAGAGACCCGGGATTGATCCTGAATACGGGTGCTATCTGTATGGAGTTTGTACATTCTCCCTGTGACCGTGGGGGGTTTCTCCAGGTGCTCCGGTCTCCTTCCACATTCCAAAGATAACAGGTTTGTAGGAGTTGTCCCCAGTGTATAGGTGTAGGGGTGATTGCTGGTCGGTATAGACTCGCCGAAGGACCTGCTTCCAAACTGCATCTCCAAAGTAAACAGTACTGGATGTCAACTCTAGGGCTCTGCTGTTTCATCTAACTTGGCCCTGCGTACAGTCTTTCACTGAGAGCCAGGACCTCAGCCCATCAGCTTGGCAGAGTGTGGGTAGTGACTAACTATCTCAGCGCAGGCAACCAGAATGGCTAGGATAGTGAGGTTGGCCATGGCCCATCAGATAATAACGTTGTCTTTGTAATTGAGTAGGGACAGAAGCAACTGCAGATGCTGGAACCTTGAGCAAAAAACAAAGTGCCGGGGTAACTCAGCAGGTCAGGCAGCATTGGATGGGGGGGGGGGGGGTGGGGGGGGGGAATGGACATCATGGTCCTGACCCAAAACTTTACCAATCAATTCTCTCCACAGATGCTGCCCAACCCACTGAACTACTCCAGTACTTTTGTGTTTCACTGTTATATTTACATACATTAGCATTGACATTTATAGACATTCAAAATCACTTAGAGCCTGTCAATAATATAATTAAGAATAAAGATTATTAAAAAAAAAAAATTAAGTTAAAAGAATGAAATTAAATTAAGTACTCAGACCTTGTCCAAAACACATTGAAGGCATTTAAACTGTCTTGGGTGCACTGAATTTAATTTTCGCCTACAACTGTTTTCTCCCATTCAGATGAAAGGGACGTGAATTTGTGCAATTTGCCATGTCCCACAACAACACAGGACACTGTGGCTTCACTGAGAAATGTGAATAATTCCTGAGATAAGCTTTGGCATTTGGCCAAATATTTTGTCCTTTCTATTTGTCTCTGCGCCAAGGTTCCTTTGACCATCCAAATAATTAAAAACTCATTCATTACTTATTTTCCTTTCCCTAATTCTCTATTTGCCCTTCCCAAATGTATTATTTGACTGCCCAATCTGCATGTGTCTCCCCGATATCGTTCATTGAACCCATGTTAAACTTCTTACTTGTTCAAGAGTTCTCTTAGATCTGTCCTTTTGACATCTGTGCTGATTGGGTCGGCTCAACTTGTCTTTTTCTTAGTTTAATTTATTGTTACGTGTACCGAGATACAGCGAAAAGCTTTTGTTGCATCTTATCCAGTTAGCAGAAAGACAATACATTATTACAATTGATCCATTTACAGTGTATACTGTAGATACATGATAAGGGAATAACGTTTAGTGCAAGGTAAAGCAAGCAAAGGCTGATCAAGGATAGTCCGAGAGTCACCAAAGAGGTAGATACTAGTTCAGCACTGCTCTCTTGTTGTAGTAGGATGATTCAATTGCCTGACAACAGCTGGGAAGAAACTGTCCCTGAATGTGGAGGTGTGCGTTTTCACATTTCTATACCTTTTGCTCGATGGGAGAGGGAGGAAGTGGGAGTGGCCAGGGTGCAACTCGTCCTTGATTATGCTGCTGGTCTTCCCAAGGCAGTGTGAGGTATAAATGGAGTCAATAGAATAGGTTTGTGTGATGGTGTTCGGTGTGTCCATAATTTGTTGCAATTTCTTGCGGTCTTGAATGGAGCTGTTCTCAAACCAAGCTGTGATGCATCCTGATAAAATACTTTCTATGGTGCAACTGTAGAAGTTGGTGAGAGTTGTATGGGACATGCTGAACTTCCAAAGCTTTGTAAGGAAGTAGAGAGATTGGTGATATTGTCCCCTAGGAATTTGAAATTTTCACCCATCTCTCGGCACCGTCAATGCACTTCCTGAAGCCGACCACTTTCTCCTTTGTCTTGCTGACATTGAGAGAAAGGTAGTTGTCTCAGGACACAAGGACACAAGGTTCTCGATCTCCTTCCTATACTTCGTTTCATCATAATTTGATATCCGGGTCACAATGGTGGTGTCGTCTGGCAATATGAAAATTGAATTTGATTTATGCATCGTTGCACACTCATGGGTGTACATGGAGTAAAGAAGGGGCTGAGAACGCATCCTTGAGGAGCCTCCATGTTGAGGATTAGTGTAGAGAATGATTTGTCTCCTATACTCATTGATTGGGGTCTGTTCGAATGCTTGGTGATGTAACCTGTGTCCTGCCTTTGGAAATAAGAGCAACTACACATAATCATATGTTTTTTTACAAATCTTTGTGCTTAGAACAAGGATGTCTTAGTGGTGGAGGCAGATACGATAATGGCATTTAAGAGACTTTTAGAAATTCCCATGGGTATGGAGCTATACAGCATGTAAACAGGCTCTTCAGCTCAATGTCCATGCTGACCAAGATGCCCCATCTAAACTAGTTCCATTTACTTGCGTTTAGTCCGTATCCATTGGGTATGCTGAGAATAGAGGGATATGAATGACGTGTAGGAAGATGAGATTAGTTTATCTTGGCAATGTGTTTGACATAGTCATTGTGGGCCGAAGGGCTGGTTTGTGTGCTGTACTTTTCTATGTTTTATCTGCATCAACTAGGTTTGAGTTTGACCCAGGTTCTTGAGGTTTAGGGGAAGAGTGTAGGATGGCAATTCACTATGCATTAAATAATCCAATTTGTGTGGAGCTGTGAAGACTTTTTCATCTGTGGTCTGGATCACAAAACACAATTTGCAACCTCAGTGACACCTTGGTTATATTTACAGGGTAATCTAAAGTTGTTCACAATTTGTTTATGTATGTTTGGACACTAACTTATCCTGCAGCACTGCTGAAGTTGATACATTTAATGTCCAAGGTGAAGATATGTTTAGAACCAATTTGCTGCAGATGCTGGTTTATACCGAGGATAGACTCAAATTGCTGGAGGTACTCAGCGGGTCAGGCAATGTCTCTGGAGAAAAAGAATGGGTGACGTTTCAGGTCGGGACCCTTCTTCAAACTTGGTCACCTTCTTCAGTCTGAAGTAGGGTCCTGACCCGAAACGTCGCCCTTCCATTTCCTCCTGAGATGCTGCCTGACCCGCTGAGTTACTCCAGAATTTTGGGTCTATGAAGATATATTTGTTCTTCCTGTGACAATGATAAATATTTTGGGAGCTGAAGAGATGATGATGATGATTCACATGTGCTGATGTGATGAAGACAAATCTCATGTGAAAAGCTACATGTATGATCTATGACAAGAAAAATGTAATATTGGTGAAAAGTGTAAAATGCTGACTAATGATTTGTCATTCAACCATAACACAGACTTCCACAGCCACATGATGAGTTGTGAAGTTTTTAGTGTGATCGTCAAATCTTGGGGGAACTCATAGATGTTTGATTTCTCTAAGCAGAATTTTTCTTTCTAGGACTTGCAATAGATTCAATTGCTACGGAGATATGGAAACATAACATGTTGTCCAACTTTGTGTCACAAAAGCGGTTAATTGGCATTGCAAAGTCTAAGTAACATTATCTACATCAGATTAGAAAAGAATATACTGCATCAGTAAATATGATTTTCTGCAGAGTTGTGTAGAGTTGGGCTGTTATGTTGAGGGAGGAACACCACAAAAGGATACAAATAGCTCATCTTAAAAACATCTATTTACCATATTAATCACAGGAAGACCTGGCACCTCCACATCCACAATGACCATCAAGCACCCATTTACCCAAATTCCATTTTCTTTTCCCTTCATTCCCCGCAATTCCCCCTTCAGATGTTACCACACCTACCCAAACTTCAATGCAATGTTGAGCAGCATTGAATAGTCTAGCACCAATTTGGCACAGTATTTTCCAGAGAGCTTGGAGAATTATTTCCTGTATAGGATTACACCCAACTCTTTTATTTCACCACATAAAAGACTGCAGATCAAAAGACTGCAGATGTTGGAATCTTGAGCAAAACACAAAGTGCTGGAGGAATAGTCTGAAGAAGGGTCTCGACCCGAAACATCACCCATTCCTTCTCTCCAGAGATGTTGCCTGTCCAGCCAATTTACTCCAGCATTTTGTGTCTACGTGCTGGAGGACCAATGGGTTATGCAGTATCTGGGGAGGGAATGAACTGGTAAGAAAGACTGGATAGACTTGGCTTGTACTCGCTAGAACTTAGAAGATTGAGGGGGGATCTTATAGAAACTTACAAAATTCTTAAGGGGTTGGACAGGTTAGATGCAGGAAGATTGTTCCCGATGTTGGGGAAGTCCAGAACAAGGGGTCACAGTTTAAGGATAAGGGGGAAATCTTTTAGGACCGAGATGAGAAAAACATTTTTCAAATTCTCTGGAATTCTCTGCCACAGAAGGTAGTTGAGGCCAGTTCATTGGCAATATTTAAGAGGGAGTTAGATGTGGCCCTTGTGGCTAAGGGGATCAGGGGGTATGGAGAGAAGGCAGGTACGGGATACTGAGTTGGATGATCAGCCATGATCATATTGAATGGCGGTGCAGGCTCAAAGGGCTGAATGGCCTACTCCTGCACCTAATCTCTATGTTTCACCTAATTTCTATGATCCAAAATGTCTCTCCATTCCCTCTCCAGATGCTGCCTGTTTGACTGAGTTCCTCCAGCACTTTGTGATTTGCTCTGTTTTGCACAAGTTGCATGCACCTTCTGCAACTTGTGCAAAAAATGTATATGCTATGAACTGCTTGCTGCCTACACTGTTTTTGGGCATGGTTAGCTTTTTGCCATGCAAAATTTGGCAACTGTCAAAGATAGTTGTCCAAAGTGGGTTAGACAATAGACAATAGACGATAGGTGCAGGAGTAGGCTATTCGGCCCTTCGAGCCAGCAGCGCCATTCAATATGATCATGGCAAATCATCCACAATCAGTACCCCGTTCCTGCCTTCTCCCCATATCCCTAAGCCAATGCACTAGAATAATTAAGAACGTAGAAACAAGGAACTGCAGATGCTGGTTTACGTAAAAGGTCACAGTGTTGGAGTAACTCAGCGGGTCAGGCAGCATCTCTGGAGAACATGGATAGGTAATGATTCGGGTCAAGACCGTCCTAAGCAGTTGTCCAGGTGTTTCATTTTACATGTCGTTGATCTGGTCAGATTTTGTGATTCACTCTCTTGCCATACATATATAGAAGGGAATTGCAGATTCTGGTAAAATACCGAAGATAGACACAAAGTACTGGAGTAACTCAGTGGGTCAGGCAGCATCACCTATTATTTTCTCCTCCAGAGGTGCTGCCTGTCCCGCTGAGTTACTCCAGCACTGTGTCTATCTTTCTTCATTCATTGCATGTTCCATAGGTGCATTCATTGCACATTAAAGTCATCATCCATGTCATCTTTGGATCGCTCAACAGACACATACCAGCTGTGCTTCAAATTGGAACAATGGCTCAAATAGAGTTGGCATTTCAGACTGTCAAGCAATGATGGTATGATGGTATTCTGCCAGGATGCCGAGTGTGGACCTGCATGGTTTGCTGTCCGTGGCTCTATTGAGGCACTTGTTTCAGTGAGGACTCTTGCACAACGACAGATGGCACAATGGGCTAAGTGTTCGGCTGGCAACCGGAAGGCAGCCGGTTCGAATCCCGCTTGGAGTGCATACTGTCGTTGTGTCCTTGGGGCAAGACACTTCACCCACCTTTGCCTGTGTGTAAATGTAATGTAATTATGTGAAGCACTTTGGGGTCAATGCAAGTTGACTAAAAATGTGCTATATAAATAAGATTATTATATTATTATTACAGGACGTGAAAAACATTATTGACCAGGAACAAATGGCATGACAATTTTGCAGTTAGTCCTTCATATTTCCAGCAACCCAGGTTCAATGTTGACCTCTTGTGCTCTTTGTATCATGCTTCTTCGTTCTCCCTGTAACCTGGATGGGATCCAACAGGTGATCCTCTTTTGCGCCGTATCTCAAAGGTGTGTGGCTTGATGTGCTATTGTACATTGCCACTTGTATTTTATTTATTGGTGGAAGCTTGGGATGGGATGGGTGGGAATGGAGGCTTGAGAGTTTTAATTCCTGAATCCTACACCTATCGTTTCTGTAGTTTGTAGTTATTTCTGGTTCACAGAACAAAGAAATGCACAATTATATTTATGTCAGCTGCATTCCCAAGGGATTAGAACCAGTCTTTAGGATTTTTATCACCAATAGATAATTCAACATGATATATTTGTTTCATTTTAAAATGCAGGATAAAACAGAGCATAAAATCTAAAGCATAATTGAAAGGATTAATCCATTTTGTGCACACTTTTATCAGGAGTGTTATGCTTTGATGCATCCTGATGGTATGTTTGCAGTGGGTATAGGCTGCCTTTGATCCTATGTTTTATGCTGGAAGAACACCCAAGGCACTTGGACAAGCTACAAGTGATTTGTTAATGAGTGGAACGAGAACTCTAAATCATTTTGATAAACTATCTTTGCATAATAGCATGCATCATTAGCATATCAGAAGACAAACTATTGCAGTTGGTGGATGAGTGGAAACAAAGATAAAATGTTGGAAATAGTAGTTCTGCCTGCATCTACAGTGGGAAACGGAATTAACATGGAGGCACAAGGAACTGTAGATGCTGGAATCTTGAATATAAAACGCAGCACTGGAATAATTCAGCTGGTCTGCGTTCTAAATGGCTTACTCCTTATTCTTAAACTGTAGCCCCTGGTTCTGAACTCCCTCAACATCGGGAACATGTTTCCTGCCTCTAGAGTGTCCAAACCCTTAACAATTTAATATGTTTCAATGAGATTTCCTCTCTTCCTTCTAAACTCCAGAGTGTAAAAGCCCAGCTGCTCCATTCTCTCAGCATATGACAGTCCTGCCATCCTGGGAATTAACCTTGTAAACCTACACTGCACTCCCTCACTGGCAAGAATGTCCTTCTTCAAATTAATGGACCAAATCTGCAGACAATACTCCAGGTGTGGTCTCACTAGGGCTCTGAAAACTGCATAAGGACCTCTTTGCTCCTATATTCGATTCCTCTTGTTATAAAGGCCAACATGCCATTCACTTTCTTCACTGCCTGCTGTACCTGCATGCTTACTTTCATAGACTGATGTACAAGGACCCCCAGATCCCGTTGTACTTCCCCATTTCCTAACTTGACGCCATTTAGATAGTAATCTGCCTTCCTGTTTTTGCTACCAAAGTGGATACTCACATTTGTCTGCATTAAACTTCATCTGCCATGCATCTGCCCACTCCCCCAACCTGTCCAAGTCACCCTGCATTGCAAGCCACCCTGCAGTCCTGACCCATCCTTTTTTCTCCAGCGATGCTGCCTGACCTGCTGAGTTACTCCAGCACTTTGTGTCTATCTTTGGTAAAATCCAGCATCAGCAGTCGTTTGTTTCTATAGAACAATAGGGCACAGGAACAGGCCATTCAATCCACAATGTCCACGCCTAACATGACAAGCTAAATTCATCTAATCTGACGACATAATCCATATCCCTCCATTCCCTGCATATCCATGTGTCGATCTAAAAATGCCACTATTTTATCTGCCTCCACCACCACGTCTGACAGTGCATTCCAGGCACCCACCACTGTGGTGGGACTTCAGTTTCCACCATTTGCACTCAGCCACGAGGAGGGGTCGCAAAAGAGAAACAGGCAGGATGATGGCACCTGTATGGCCACAAAAACAAGTGCATTAAGTGCATAATCGGCATAGACATTCTGGGCCAAAGGGCCTGCTCATGTGCTGCACTGTTCTGAGTTCATTCATTAAAATTCCTGCTTTGGTCCATTGCATTCAAACCCAAAAACTCTGTTGCAGTCTCTATTGATGCTGCCTTCTTCTTTTTCTTTTCTTCTTCTTCTAGCATATGGCATGTACAGCCTAAAGTTGTAGGACAACTTGTTCTATTTTATCTTATTTGATTGTGCACGCCGGGTTGATTGCATTCGTCGAATCGGGGCGGACCATGTGAAGGTTGCAATCTCCTGCCTGATTTCTGAAAAAGCAATTAGTTTTTTTTATGGTGGAAATCACAGCTGCATAATTCCATGGGCATAACAGTGGTGCGGCAGGTAGAGCTGCTGCCTTACAGCACCTGACCTCAGGTGATGTCTGTGTGGAGTTTGCCCGTTTTACCTGCGACTGCCTGGGTTTTTTTTCCCAGTGCTCCAGTTTCCTCCCATATCCCAAAGATCTGCCATTTTTTAAGGTTAAGGGCCTGTCCCACTTGGGCGTAATTTGCGCGTCATTTACGCGTCACGACGCGTGCATTACGACGCGCATGGTGCGTGGTGACGTAGGCAGTAACGCGCGGTCGTGCGTGGCAACCCATGATTTTGGGATCTACAAAATCTTTGCGGGCCATCTGAGTGACGCGCAAATATCACCCAAGTGGGACAGGCCCTTTAGTTAATTGACATCTGTAAATTGCCCCCCAGAGCATAGGGAATGGATCAGAAAGTGGGATAAGATATAACTTGTGTAACGGATGATCATTGGTCAGTGTAGATGCAACGGACCAAAGAGGATGTTTCCACGCTGTATCTTTAAACTAAAACTAAACTAAATAAACAATTCCTGGTCAGAATCTAGACCATTTATCAAGACTTTTCACTGAAATATCGTGAATGCTTGTATGGTACATTTTGTTAGCATGAGAGATTCTCTAAACTATAACCAGAATTAAATTAAATTCTAATGGATTTGGAACAAACAAAATCATTCAGGCATCGCAATCATAAAATATTTTACGGGCATCTGCCACTAATTCCTTCTGCTCATGTGTCAGAGAGCAGGAGGCAGCAAAATTATACAAGCATTAAACAATTGGAAATGTATTGCATTTTCCACACTTACATCATCAGTTATCATTTGAGTCTAAATAAAGTAATGGATTTTTTTTAGCCTTGTTGTAGATGTTTAATAATTGTTTACCTTTGAATAGGAACATAGGACATAGAATATGGAATGATACAGCATGGAAACAGGCCCTGTGGTCCACAATATCTGTGCTGGACCTGTGCCAACACCATTCTTCAGTCTGAAGAAGGGTTTCGGCCCGAAACATTGCCTGTTTCCTTTGCTCCATAGATGCTGCTGCACCCGCTGAGTTTCTCCAGCACTTTTGTCTACCTTCAATTTTCCAGCATCTGCAGTTCCTTCTTAAACACTGTGCCAAGACCAACTCTTACCTGCCTGCACATAAAACCATATCTCTCCATTCCCTGTCCATATTCCCATTTGCCTTGGTGCTCCGCCCACAAGTAACAACATGACATATAGTGACAGTTACGAATGATTCAGAAAACACTAAACATTAATAATAATAAAACATTAATGATAAAACACTATTGATCAAGCATGTGAACCAACAAAATACCAGATGAAAGGGAGGCTACAGATTTTTGGCTGTTGAGTAGAGCAACTACTCGTGGATAAAAACTGTTTTTATGCCTGGCAGTGGCAGCTTTGACAGTCCGGAGTCGCCTTCCAGGGGGAAGTGATTCAAAGAGTTTGTGGCCAGGGTGAGAGGGGTCAGAGATGCTTCCTGGCCCTTGCAGTGTACAGTTCATCAATGGAGGGAAAGTTGCCGCCAATAATCTTCTCTGCTGATCGAATGATTCGCCGCAGCCTCCAGGTGTCGTGCTTGGTGGCTGAGCCAAACCAGACCATGATGGAGAAGGTGAGAACAGACTCTACGATGGCCACGTAGAATTCGACCACCATTGTCTGTCAGGAAGTTGGTGACCCACTGACAGAGAGGTTCAGGCACAGTCAACTTGGAAAGTTTGGAGTGTAGTAGTTCTGGCACAATGGTGTTGAATGCAGAGCTAAAATCACCAAACTGCCTACTTTTGTATATAAGCCGTCTCGAAATAAATGCTAGAATAGCGTTTGCTTCCTTTACTGCTGATTTGACACAGATTAACTTTTGGGTAATCCTGCATTGGCACTCCCAATTCCCTTTGCACCTCTGATTTCTGGACTCTCTCCCCATTTAAAAAGTAATCTACACCTTTATTCCTACTACCAAAATAGATAACTCCACACTTTGCTGCACTATTTTACATCTGCCACATCTCTGCTCATTCTCCCAACCTATCCATGTCCTTCTGCAGAGTCCCTGCTTTCTATACACTACCTGCCCCTCCACCTATTTTCAGTTAAACTAAACAACACCATGTAGTCATCACTTAGATTATACTGCTATTTGAAATAAAAGATACCATTTCTTCTACTGTGTGAATAGAAAGCCTTGTTCAGGCCTTTAACTGTGTGTTCATTAAAACACTCTTCTTGCCATCAACACAGCTGTAAATATAGATGTTGTGCCTGGTGTTCACCTCCAGAGGGGGAAGGTCAATTTTATTATATTACAAATTAAGTCTCTAAGTTGCATATTCCAGCAACATGCTTTAGACACTGTGATTCGGCCCACCAGGTCCACACCGACCAGCGATCACCCTGTGCACTAGCACGACCACTATCCTACACACAAGGGACAATTTTACAATGTTACCAAAGCCAATGAACCTATAAACCTGTACTTCATTTGGAATGTGGGAGGAAACCGGAGCACCCGGAGAAAACCCACGGGGTCACATGGATAACATATAAAGTGCGTGCAGGCAACACCCGTAGTTAGGATTGAACCTGGGTCTGTGGCGCTATAAGGCTGTGCCACTGTGGAGGGATTGCTGCTTGTGGTGACTTCTTGGCCCAGCTGGCATTGAAAAAGAGAATTTGACTTCAATCAAGTCAAGTCAAGTCAAATCAAGTTTATTCGTCACATACACATACGAGATGTGCAGTGAAATGAAAAGTGGCAATGCTCGCGGACTGTGTGCAAAAAGACAAACAAACAAATAACCAAACAAACTACAAACAGAATGGAACAGAATCACATATTATTTTACATATTAAATATTGTGGGCGGAAGGAAAAAGGGTGAAAAACAGCACTTTAAAAAAAAGCAGTAGAGTGGTACAGTATAAGTTAGTCCCTGGTGAGATAGGAGTTTACAGTCCGAATGGCCTCTGGGAAGAAACTCCTTCTCAACCTCTCTGTTCTCACAGCATGGCAATGGAGGCGTTTGCCTGACCGTAGCAGCTGGAACAGTCTGTTGCAGGGGTGGAAGGGGTCTCCCATGATTTTATTGGCTCTGGAGTTGCACCTCCTTATCATTAGTTCCTGCAGGGGGGCGAGTGAAGTTCCCATAGTGCGAGCCTTCTTGTCCTGGGCAGAGTAATTCCCAAATCAGATGGTAATATTTCCGGACGAGATGCTTTCCACAGCTGCTGAGTAGAAGCACTGGAGGATCCACAGAGATAAACTGAATTTTCTCAATTGCCTGAGGTGGTAAAGGCGCTGTCTTGCCTTACTCACGAGTGCTGCGGCGTGTGATGTCCATGTCATATCCTCAGAGATGTGGAATCCCAGATATTTAAAACAGCTCACCCTATCCACAGGATCCCCATTTATCCTCAATGGAGTGTACGTCCTCGGATGATGTGCCCTCCTAAAGTCCACGATCAGCTCCTTAGTTTTTTTGATGTTCAAGAGGAGGCTGTTGTCCTGGCACCAGAGTGCTAGATCAGCCACCTCCTCCCGGTAGGCCTTCTCATTGTTGTCTGAGATCAGGCCCACCACCACAGTGTCATCAGCAAACTTGATTATTGAGTTGGAGCTGAACCTAGCCACACAGTCATGTGTGTACAGGGAGTACAATAGGGGGCTGAGGACGCAACCCTGGGGCGATCCTGTGCTCAGGGTGAGGGACTTTGATGTATTCCCTCCCATCTTGACTACCTGGGGCCTGGTGGTGAGAAAGTCCAGGGCCCAGGCACACAGGGGGGTGTTGAGCCCTAATTCCAGTAGCTTCTCGGCCAGTCTGGTGGGGACTATCGTGTTGAAGGCTGAACTGAAGTCTATGAACAGCATCCTCATGTAGCCCCCCTTCTGGCTGTCAAGATGAGAGAGAGCGGTGTGCAAAACCTGGGAGACCGCATCGTCCGTGGATCTGTTCGGACGGTATGCGAACTGTAACGGGTCCATGTTGCGAGGGAGGAAGGAGCAGATGTGTTTCTTCACCAGCCTCTCAAAGCATTTCATGACTACCGAGGAAAGGGCCACCGGACGGTAGTCACTCAGACAGGCTGGGGAGGCATTTTTTGGTACCGGTACAACGATGCAATCATGAGGAACTTGTAAGCCATGTAAAGGAACTGCAAAACCTTTGCCGAAAACATCAGTACATGATCTTCAATCACTGTAAACCAGCCTGTTTCGACGAATGCAATCAAACGACGAGTGCACAATGAAATAAGATCAAATAGAACAAGTTGTCCTACAACTTTAGGCTGTGCACGCCATAGGCAAGAAGAAGAAGAAAAAGAAGTCACCCTTAATCTTGTTTTATGTCAGGTCATGATTTCTCCAGTACATCACAATATTAAATGCAACTTAATTATGGGAATCAGTGTAGAGTTGAACTTAGAAAATAAAATACTGTGATTTAACAAAAATAAGAATTTGCAGTAAAGAATATTTGTGATATCTGATGTTATAAAATTCTGGTGCATATCCCTTGTTGTTTAAATGTAATGGGTAGTATCTTCGTACTAATGTGGTGTACAATTACTGGCACACATTTGTGGGCAAGGGCATGCTTCCTGCCATGATGTGAAGTGCCTCAGTTCATGTGACAATCTGCATCCAGGGATGTCTGCTGCGTTTTAGTTTTCAGCACCTGCGCTGCATCGGAGACATCACAGATGCTCTGCTCCAGGAGAGTGCAATTCATTCCATGCTCCCTCGTCAGAGAGCAGGAGGCATCAAAATCATATGGTTGCAGAAAAATTCCAAATTTCCCAGCAGGGTAGGATGTCATTGCCTGCATGAATGCTGTCCGTCAACTCTGAAATGAACTGCAACCTCAATGTTTCCATCCTTTGAATGTGCAGCTGGTGAGGACCATAACCAGTCTATCCTGATTGTCATTAATTACTTTCTTAGAAGCAATAAAGTGCAGATTCTATACCCAGTCAGTCATGCCCTGCCTGTCTGAATTACTTGGCTCCATCGTGGGATGATGGAGGTATTCCCATGGACCTTTAAGTTGTTAAACCCAAGATATAGGCTGTGGGCTGAGGAGCTTTATTCCAGTGTTTCGTGACCCAAGTCACAGAACTACATGAAATTTTCACATATTGTGTAAGAAAATTATATAAATCACCCCTGAAACTCATCATGAACAAGACTTGCACATTTTTTTATTAAATTAGAGAAAAACAGGAAAAATTTCGGGTATTTTTAGTCCAATCAAAGCACGTTTGACATTGAGTTGTCTGCCAGTTGGCCAATCACGCGCTTTGTTTCAGGCTAGCACACATCATAGCTGAGAGGGCTTCACTGATGCCTGTTTTACTGGCGATTCCGATTCTTTGTCGTGGAAACTTGTAGCAGGGTAATTGAATTTAGTGAGAAAAGCATTAAGAAGTCTGAAAAATGTGCAGCTAAGTGGATAGAAGTGGAAGAAAGTTTTGAAAGCAAAGTCCCTGCTGAGATGCTGCAACACAAATTTGTGAAACTTTGTGAATCAACTCACACTGAAAGGTAAGATCTAATGTCTGAATTTATGAAAATTAATCTTTATGGACTTTAATTTAATTGCACCCTTTATAATGTGAAAAAATGAGACTTGGAGGCTGTACATTCACTCATTCACTCATTCATTCACCCACTCATTCATCCCTTCATTCAATCACTCACTCATACATTCATTCATTCTCACTCACTCGCTCACTCACACTCACTCACTCATTCACTCACTCACATTCATTCATTCAATCATTCATTCATTCATTCAATCGTGCATTCATTCATTCATTCATACATTCATTCATTCATTCATTCATTCATCATTCATTCATCCATTCATCCATTCATTCAATCATTCACTCATCACTCACTCATTCATTAATTCACTCATTCACTTATTCATTCATTCATGAAGTTGAGGGCGTAAACTATATGTATCAATAACAAGGTAAATTAAACATTTTCACTAATGCCAGCTTGTTGTAGAGTAATGTGTTAATCATCTAATCTCGGAGCTGCCTGCGATAACTTACCGGGAAAAGGTGCTCCGGTCGCGGGGCCTCTGTATTTAACATAGTGAAGCCGCGGTCTCATTTAAAAAGCGGCTGATTCGCAAAAGCGGAGCCGCGGATCTTCTCCGCGGGCGGGGGGTGTACATAATGCCATCCGTAGCGGCCGTTTCCAGGAAAACGGAGGACTATATCTATCTGGAATATATGTAGGTATAATAATATAATATTGATCTGATCTGCATTGAACTATATTATTATACCTATATTACTATCTGGAATATATATAGGTATAATAATATATAGTTTAAATGGACTGCAACACGGAAATAGGCTGCCCATCATGTAATATTGAAATAGCATGAAACTGCACTTGAATTTGGTGGCCTTGCACCCTGCTTGAAATGGAATTTCAAGGAATAGCCGCGAGTCAACTGCTAACCCACCAGCCGTGAGTGAGCTGCCAGCACATCAGGCTTGAGCGACTGAGCTGCCACCCCAAGAATCCATTTGGCCCACAATCGCCATACACAATAACCATACTAGCCCTCTGGAAACCAGTCCCTTCAGCCCACAACACCCGTACTGACGCTCCGGAAAGCCCCCCCCCCCCCCCCTCCCCAGGCCACCAATATTGGAATTGGTGGAGAGGTGGAAATTTGCGTTGGGGGACCAGCCCTCCCGGGTGAACATGGGACCCAATGGGTCCCACTTAGTCTAGCAAATAAATATTAATAAAATAAAAAGATCAGAGAGAAGAAAGCACATTTGTTTTGAACATCTTTGCTTATGCTACAATACAGATAAGGAGAAATAATTCACATTGAAACATCCTTATATAGTTCAATGCAGATCAGATCATCAGAAGACATAATTATTAGTAAAAAGTAAAACAAAGGTAGAGAGGCTTAGTATTTACTTCAAATAAAGCTATCCTGGCCTTTATTTGTGACAAATTTTGAATCACAGCATCTATATTACTAAAAGTCTGATCTTGACCACTTCCTGTTGTTCTGCATATTGATTTTAGAAAAAAACGCTGCCACTGACAGCTGTGATTTTTGGCCATCTTACTCAGAATCCTCCTCCGCCCTGCAGGACAAGAGGATTTTTCCCATCAATGAAAAATAAAAGAATTATTAGTGCTTAAAAAATGTTGAGATTCTCTCTCCTGAAGACCACGCCCCTTCCGGAGGGACTATAAAACATGGAAGTGTTGGGTGCCTCAATCAGTCTCTGCAAGATGGGGGAGCGAAAGGGTCACGTCTCTCAGTCTGAGCTGTGAATAACACTGAACACATGTCCACTAAACTGTGAGTGTGGTTTTACTGACCTTGAGTGCCCGTAATGTGGTTTGAAAATGAAAATGTGGTTGGTTTGAAATAAAGCACAACAAATGGTTGGTGGCGGTTGGTTTGAAATGGCAAATGATTAAAAGTCTAAACTTGACAACTTCCTGTTTGCACTGCATATTGATTTTAGATAAAATGCTACCACTTACGGCTGTGATTTTTGGCCATCTTACTCAGTCCCCCTCCGCTCATCAGGTGCAGAAGATTCTTCCCATCAATGAAAAATAAGTGTTATTAGTGTTTAATAATCTATCTCCTGTCAATCATGCCATGAAGGCCACGTCCCTTCTGGTGGGAGGGGGTAGGGATTATAAAACCTGGAAGTGTGGGTGTGGCTCAGTCTCTGCAAGATGGGGGAGGGAGAGGTCACGACTCTGTCTGAGCTGTGAATCAACTGAAAACACTGAATGTCCACTGAACTGTGAGTGTTGTGTTTATGTGATGTTTTGTGTGGTTTTATGGTGGTTTCACCCTGCTTGAAGTGGTAGGAAACTGCATTTGAATGTGGTGGCCTTGCACCCTTGCTTGAAGTGGTATGAAACTGCACTTGAATTTGGTGGCCTTGCACCCTGCTTGAAATGGTGGGAAACTGCATTTAAATTTGGTGGCCTTGCACCCTGTTTGAAATGGAATTTCAAGGAATAGCCATGAGCCAACTGCCAGCCCCCCAGCTGTGAGTGAGCTGCCAGCGCATCAGGCTTGAGTGACTGTGCTGCCACCCGAAGAATCCATTTGGCCCACAATGTCCATACTAGCCCTCTGGAAACCAGTCCCTTCAGCCCACAACACCAATACTAGCGCTCCAGAAAGTGCGCCCCCTCCCACCCCTCCACTGGCCACCAATATTGGAATTGGTGGAGAGTTGGAATATTGCGTTGGTGGATCAGCCCTCCCGTGTGAACATGGGACCCAACGGGTCCCACTTAGTCTAGTGAACATCTATTGTTCTGGCAATGTTTGTTTCAATACCTAGCCTGGCCAAACCCACGAGACGTTCCTGAGACATTGTAGACCTTAAATAATTCTTAATCTGCTTGAGTTTGCTAAATGACCTCTCTGCAGAAGCTACTGTTGCTGGAATTGTTAATAGTATTCTTAAGCTGGCACAATTGGAAACAGGTCACCAAGTCTGTTAACACGTTCAACAGATCTAATGGCTTTAACTGTGCATTTACAAAATTTGCTTTATATATTGAGGGTAAATGTTGCATTTCTTTTCCAAAATCATCAGTGTTAAGGTCAGCAGGGAGGCCTTCACTCTCTCACACACACACACACACACACACACACACACACACACACACACACACACACACACACACACACACACACACACACACACACACACACACACACACACACACACACACACACACACACACATCCACTCATAACCCACATACATCAGCCCACTCACTCACACACATCCACACCCACCCAACCACTAACACACACACACACACACACAACCCCACACTCACACACACACACACACACCCACACACACACACACACCCACACACACACACACACACACACACACACACCACACACACACACACCCACACACACACACACACACACACACACACACACACACACACACACCCACTCACACCCACCCACACACACACACACACACACACACACACCCACACACACACACACACACACACACACACACACACACACACACACACACACACACACACCCACACACACACACACTCACACACACACTCACACACACCCAACCACACGCACTCACACACACCCACACACTCCACACACACTCACAAGCACCACACACACCCACTCACACCCACCCCCCCACCACACACACGCCTACTCACTCACGCACGCACCCCACACCCACCTACACACACACACATCCACACACACCCATACCGTTGTATCATCAATGAAGGTAAGTGAACCAGTACCTACAGCAGCCATACATGCCCAGGCAATAACACCCCCGCCACCATGTTTCGCAGATGAGGTGGTATGCTTTGGATCTTGGGCAGTTCCTTCTCTCCTCCATACTTTGCTCTTGCCATCACTCTGATGTTTTAATCATCGTCTCATCGGTCCACAAACCTTTTTCCAGAACTGTGGTTGATATTTTAAGTACTTGGCAAACTGTAGCCTTGCCATCCTATTTTTGCAGATAACCAGTGGTTTGCATCTTGCAGTGTAGCCTCTGTATTTCTGTTTATAAAGACTTCTGCGGACAGAGGTCATTGACAAATCCACACCTGACTCCTGACGAGTGTTTCTGATTTGACAGGTGTTTGGGGATTTTTCTTTATTATAGAGAGAATTCTTCTGCCATCAGCTATGGAGGTCTTCCTTGGCCTGCCAGTCCGTTTGCGATTAGTAAGCTCACCAGTGCTCTCTTTCATCTTAATGATGTTCCAAACAGTTGTGTTTGGTAAACCTAAGGTTTGGCTGATGTCTCTAACAGTTTTATTCTCAGTCTAATAATGGCTTATTTGACTTTCATTGGCACAACTTTGGTCTTCATGTTGATAAACAGCAATAAAAGTTTCCAAAGGTAATGGAAAGACTGGAGGAAAGGCTACTGTATGTACTGAGAGCTATCTTAATCCTGCATTAAGGCAACATTTATACACACCTGACTGATTACAAACACCTGTGAAGCCATGTGTCCCAAACGTTATGGTGCCCCAAAATAGGAGGACTATGTATAAACACAGCTGTAATTTCTACATGGTGAAATCAAAATGTATAAAAATACCCTTTTATAAAATCTGACAATGCGCACTTTAACCACATGTGATTTATTTCTATTACAAATCTCAAATTGTGGAGTAGAGAGGCAAATAAATAAATGATGGGTCTTTGTCCCAAACATTATGGAGGGCACTGTAGATTGTTAATTGACTGCAGGAAGTATTATTGTTACACTTACCAAGGTACTTTGACAAGTTTTTTTATTGCCTGTTATCCAGTCAGCCAAAAAACTACACATTGTTACATTCAAGCCATCCACAGTGTACAGATACAAAATAAAGGATATAATTTCGAAAATTAACTTATTAACTTCCTAAAGGCAAAGCAATAAAAAAGGATTTTTTTAAATTGCAAAATATTTGTGGAGTTATGTGTGGAAAATGTTGCCCCTCTATTTCCTATTAAATCTTGCCCCTTTCACCTTAAACCTATATTCTCTGGTTTGTGATTCTCCTATTCTGGGTTAAAGACATGGTGAATTTTTAATTAAAAAATTGTATTGGAAGAGTACACAAGGAATTGCAGATGTTGGAATTGAGCAAAACACGAAGTGTTGGAGGAACTCAGCGAATCAGGCAACATCTGTGGAGGGAATAGACGGTTGATGTTAAGGGCTGGGACCCTTCTTCCGACTGACAATTCCCTCCACAGGTGTTGTCTGACCTGCTGAGTTCCTCCAGCACTGTATATGGAAGGGTATCTGATCTGAACAGGGCAAGTGTCATAAATCCTTTAGTTGGGTGAGTATATATATTCAATATATACTGTATTTTGATTTTAGTTTAATGTTATGTGTAATTGTTGGTAATTAAATGAAAATAAAATGAAATGCAAAAATTTGCCTTCCTCAAGCCTGGAGCCCTATATATGTAAAGTTATAAAAATGCCTGTGTTCAATTGGGTGTTAAATCCAGTGTCATTTTTGCAGACAGAACATTTTCCATGTGTAGCGGATTTAGATTGTGCATCGAGGCTGAACCAAGCATATTTTCTCTGAGTTTTCTAGTCAGTGATGTATATCAAAATAACCTTTATATGCAAGAAGTGTCAGTCATGTAGAAAATACAGCAGCACCTGTGTACCGTAGTATTAAAACATCTGCTAGAGAAGCTGCAGAATTTATTTTCTATAATATTAAATCAATTGTAATTCCTTATCAATGTTAGAAACATAGAAATTAGGTGCAGGAGTAGGCCATTCGGCCCTTCGAGCCTGCACCGCCATTCAATATGATCATGGCTGATCATCCAACTCAGTATCCCGTACCTGCCTTCTCTCCATACCCCCTGATCCCCTTAGCCACAAGGGCCATATATCTAACTCCCTCTTAAATATAGCCAATGAACTGGCCTCAACTACCCTCTGTGGCAGAGAGTTCCAGAGATTACAATGTTATTGGTGATGCACATATAGATGGTAATTTGATATTTTCCATGCAAACTGAAACATTGTTATGCATTCATTCCAGTTAGTAAGTCACGTTCAACAAGAATTTTAAGCATTATTTTTTTGCAAGGTCTGCAGGTTATGGATTTATACTTCAATGAATTATTCCTGAGATCTGCAACAGAGAATATGATGGATATTCATTCATAAAAACCCCTACACAAAGCACTGGAGTGGGTCAGGCAGCATCTCTGGGTGACATGGATAGGTGATGTTTCGGATTGGGACTCTTCTTCAGACTGATTGTGGCATCGCTCTGGCAATGGAGGAGGTCCAGGATAAAAATGCTGCTATGGGAAAGGGAGTTAAAAATTGTTAGCAACTGGGAGATCCTCCTCCATTGCCAAAATGAGGCCAACTGCAAACTGAAGGAACAGCACTTCATATTCCACTTGAGTAACTTACAACCCAACGGTATGAATATTCACTTCTCCAATTTAAGGTAGGAAACCCCCTCCTTATTTTCCCCTCTTTTCCCTCTGCCCTGGCCGTGTGCACACCCATTTCTTCCATAATTCTTCCGTCGTTTCCTCTTCCCTGCTTCCTCCCACCCCTCATATCCCTTCCTCTGGGTTCACAATTTATTCCTTCCCCCCCCCCCCCCCCCCCCCCCCCCCCCCTTAAGTCGGCCTTTGTCCATCCTTCTGTAAAACAGGCGAAACATCTTACAATATACTTGGTGCCACCTTTGAAGAATCCAAACAACAAGTATCTTGGCATCAAATTGCAGAATGATCTGTGTTGGAGTGGTCAGACTCATCATGCAACGGTGAAAGCAACAGGTGTCCTAAACTTTCTGAGGCGCAACTTTCATCATTGTTCAACTTCTGTCAAGGAGAAGCTATACTTCACCCTCGTTAGACCTCATTTGGACTACGCAGTTGCAGCATGGGACCCATACACAAATAAAAACATTTCTTCCATCGAACGTGTCCAAAGACAGGCAGCTCGATTTGTTACTAACACCTATGAGAGAGAAGCAAGTGTCACCAAACTTCTGAATTCTCTGGGGTGGAACCCTCTCCAAGACAGACGTGAAGCTCACCGTTTGACCTGTTTTTACAAAATGTCAAATGGTCAGCTCGACATAGACTACAAGACCTACACCAAACCCAAACCAATTAGGAGCAGACGAGGGCATTCGATCCAATTTGTGATCCCAGCTACAAAGACAGATGTGTACAGCAATTCGTTCTTCCCCCGCACAATTAAAGCATGGAATAATCTCCACCCAACTATAGTTACCCAACCAGATGCAACTAAATTTAAAGTAGCTCTTTCTCCCAATAACCCTTTCTGGCTTAAGCCCTCCCTTCACCACCTCCAGTTTAAATTTCATTTGGAATATTTTGGAGGGCCAAGAAACCAAGAACAAGAACAAGAACAAAACAGAACCCCCCCTCACCTGTATCTACCGATCACTTGCCAATCATTTTACCCACCCCAACCTCTTTTCCAATTTTGGTCACCTCTACCACAAACAATCTGAAGTGTCCTGACCCAAAATGTCGCCTGTTAATTTTTGCCACACATGCTGCCTGACTCGCTGAGTACTGAGCACTTCAGCACTTTGGGGTTTTTTTTGGTAATCCAGCATTTGCAGTTCTTTGCTTCTCCAGGATTATTACCAGAGTGGAACAGTTACTGGAACATCTAACTATCTCCTCCCAAGTCTGATTCAGACCTCCTCTTCTCAGGTAGAAGAGCATGATACCCTCAAGATTCCAATGTCCTTTCCCTGCCTCAATTAGGCGATTTTTCAGCAGACTGTCAAGTTGTCAGCAGTCGCCTGAAAAACTAGCAACTGGAACGGCGACTGTCAGAGTGGAACACGCACACATGCACACAAACACATCGCTTCCTTCACCAGCCCATTATGCAGGCGGGGACAGGGCAAGCGGGGGGATTACTGTCTAAAAAATTCACAGAGAAAGTCAAGGTGATGCAGACACACCGCGATGAATAGGAAGGTTAGCTCTAATTAAGACGGCTAAAGCACAGTGTATGGTAAGTAAGATAAGATAAGATAAGATAAGATAAGATACATTTATTGTCATTTGGACCCCTTGAGGTCCAAACGAAATGCCGTTTCTGCAGCCATACATACAAACACATAGACCCAAGACACAACATAATTTACATAAACATCCATCACATCGCTGTGATGGAAGGCCAAATAAACTTATTTCTCCACTGCACTCTCCCCCCCCCCCCCCCCGATGTCAGAGTCAAAGTCAAAGCCCCCGGCTGGCGATGGCGATTGTCCCGCGGCCATTAAAGCCACGCCGGGTGGTGCGAGGTCGCACACCGGGTCTTGGTGTTAGAGCCCCCGGCGTGCGCTCGCAGAGTCCCGCGGCCATTCCAAGCCGCGCGGGGCAGTGGTGTCAGGCCCCGCTCCAGGAGCTCTTCAACCCCGCAACTCGGGCGGGGGAAGTCGCCGTTGCGAGAGCCCTGAAAAGCGGTCTCTCCCTCCAGGGAGCCGCGGGCTCCCGGTGCCGCCGTCCACAGACCTGTCGTTGGAGCCTCCGACTCTCCGGTCGGGCCGCAGCAGCAGCAGCAGCAGCAGCAGCAGCGCTCCTCCACCGCTCCACCCGCTCCGGACTCGGCCAGCCCCGCGACGGCGACGGTGAGTTGTAGCACCAGAGTCCCCGGCTTCTTCCTGTTGTAGGCCGCTCCTCGTTGCGGCCTCAACGACAACGGAAACCCGACGAGAAAAGGTCGGGTCTCCAGTGCAGGGAGAGATTTAAAAAGTTTCCCACCCCCACCCCCACCCCCCCACCCACATACACCCCAAAAAAAAATAACAAAAACTACATTAAAACACAGACAGAAAAATAATAAAACGCGGACAGACTGCAGAGGCCGCTGCTGGCCGGAGCCGCGCCTCCCACCGGAAAAGTGAATACACAAGTCCTTTAAAAGAGGAGGGAGAAGGGGGGGAGAATATATCGCTTCCTTCACCAGCCCGTTATGCAGGCGAGGGACAGGGCAAGCGGGGGGAGTGCTGTCTAAAAAATTCACACGGTGCAAAGCCAAGGTGATACAGACACACACCGCGATGAACAGGAAGGTTGGCGCTGTAATTAAGACGGCTAAAAGCACAGTGTACCGTGAGTCCTTTAAAAGAGGGGGGAGAGGGGGGGAGAAGGGGGGAGAAGGAGGGGGGAGAGAGTAGTGGAGACAACTTTTAAGAAGCCAGAGATACACGGCTGTGAAACTCGGCGGACATTTAACATTACCAGCTGGTTATCCTTGGTTCTGAAAACTACTGCTTACCTTTCTTTCCCCAATCAGCATCGGCTACAACCTATGAGAACCTCCGAGAACCTTCGACCTCCTGGTAACTCATTAGGACCTCCTGGATAGTCTCCTGCAGTCGCCTAATAAGTTGCCTAAGTGGGACAGGACTTACATTTCCTACATGGTTGGTAGATCTTACAACAAGACAGTAATGGGCTTGTCCCACATAGACAACTTTTTAGGCGACTGCAGGAGACTATGCAGTCTCCACATGTGCGCGGGTAGTTGCTGGGGAGTCGCCTTCATGGTCGTGAGGAGTTCCCGCATTCTGGGAACTGGTCGCGGACTCATTTTGGTTGCCGCAAATTTTTCAACCTGTTGGAAAATTAGCAGCGACTAGAATGAAGCCGCCATGGAGAGTAGCGAGAATTCTCGAGCGGGAGGTGGGTGGCTAGGAGGTCCTAATGGGCTGCCAGGAGGTCAAAGGTTCTCGGAGGTTCTCGTAGGCTGTAGCAGGTGCTGACCAGTGAATTTCATTGGCTCATTGGAGGAAAAAAAGGTAAGCAGAAGTTTTCAGAACCAAGGATAACCAGCTGGTAATGTTAAATGTCCGCCGAGTTTCACAGCCGTGTATCTCTGGCTTCTTAAAAGTTGTCTCCACTACTTCTCCCTCCTTCTCCCCCTCTCTCCCCCCTCTCCCCCCTCTTTTAAAGGACTCACGGTACACTGTGCTTTAGCCGTCTTAATTACAGCGCCAACCTTCCTGTTCATCGCGGTGTGTGTCTGTATCACCTTGGCTTTGCACCGTGTGAATTTTTTAGACAGCACTCCCCCCGCTTGCCCTGTCCCTCGTCTGCATAACGGGCTGGTGAAGGAAGCGATATATTTGTGTGTGTGTGTGTGTGTGTGATTTTTCAGCGGACAGTCGCCGGCAGTCCGCTGAAAAATCGCCGAAGTGTGACAGGCCATAAGGGTTCTGTTTAAAGCGTGATTCCCAGTGATTGGGGGTTCCTCCTTTCCTGGGTCTTCTATGCCGGCTCTGATATCTTATCATTCCTGTCGTTTCCCTCTCCCCTGACTCTCAGTCTGAAGAAGGGTCTTGACCCGAAACGTCACCTATTCCTTTGCCTGGCCCGCTGAGTTACTCCAGCACTTTGTGTCTATTCCCAGCAGAGTTGTTTTTTTAACCTACATTCTGCACATCCTTAACTTCTGGAGGGAACTGAGAGACGGATATTCAATGGAAATATTTTCAATTGCCTCATCAAATTGATTGTCATTTCACAGAGATGACAGAAATCTTTTGCATACATATAGCTACAACAAATAGATTCTGGTGAGGAGATCAGTAAATCAGTAAATCTACTGATTTGTTGATTTTGCTTCCTGCCATTAATATTCACTTATTATTATCTCAGAACATGAAGTTAAGATCAATTTTGTTTGATTATGTTGCTTGAGATTAAATGTCACCTTTCTTTTGATAGACTAAATCTGCATAATGCAGTCCGACACGAGAATACCGCAGCAAATTGCAAAGTAAAATTGGTTAAAAGGCTTTTGATACAATAGGCAGCACCTGACATGCACTGTAGTTTATATGTTTATGTCATAGAACAGTACAGCACAGCAACAGGCCCTTCGGCCCACAATGTTTATGCCAAACACGATGCTAAGACTTACTCTTAACTGCCAGCACATGTTCATAAGTCATCGGAACAGCATTAGGCCATTCGGCCCATCAAGTCTACTCCGCCATCCAATCAACCCCGTACTCCAACCTTCACCCCGTAACCTTTGACACCCTTACTCATCAAGAATCTGTCATTGTCCGCATTGTAACTACCCAATGATGTGGCCTCCACGGCAGTCTGTGGCAATTAATTCCACAGATTTACTACCCTCTGATGAAATAAATTCCTCTTCATTTCCTTTCTAAAAGTACATCCTTTCTGTACCTGCCAGAGATTGCTAGGTGTCCAAATTGAGGACATTGACATCACTCCTTATGACACCAGGGTTACTTCCTGCTGTGGTCTCAGGGAAAACACCACAACATGTGTCCCGTGACCAGACAGTCTGGACTGCCACTTCAACTTTATCTGAGCAGCGGTCTGAGGCTTGGTGAGCAATGGGAAGAACGTCTCATGCCTCATCTTCCCCTTCTTTATCTGGGTTCTAGATGGTCCTTTCACAAGGTAGGGTTCTGTTCCCTGACCCCGTTTCTAAGGGTTAAATGAATGGGGTTAAATGTAAATCTTCAGTTTATAGACTTGAGATGGACTTCATTCTGTGTAATACCATATGTAGTACAGCAATAGTGTTTTGGAACAATAATTGTTGGTTTAAAGGGCTTGTCCCACTTAGGCGACTTTTTAGGCGAGTGCAGGAGACTGCGCTCGCCTCATGATGGCCACATGGTCGGCACATGTTCGCTGGTGGTCTCTGGTGAGTCTCCTTCATAGTCGCGAGGGGTTCCCACATTCTGGGAACTAGTCGCGACCTCATTATGGTCGCCGCAAATTTTTCAACATGTTGAAAACTTTTCTGTGACCAAAAATTGGTGGTCATGGAGAAAATTGATAATCCTGTAGTCGCAGGTGCAGTTGTAGTGGGGTCGCCATGTAGTTGTAGGTAGTCAAGGTAGTCATAGTTAATCGTCTTTACTGACTGGGCATTTTCATTAGCTCATTGGGGAAAAAAAACGTAAGCACGAGTTTACGGAACCAAGGATAACCGACCGGTAATGTTAAATGTCCGCCGAACTTCACAGCTGTGTATCTCTGGCTTATTAAAAGTGTCTCCACTCCTTCTCCCCCCCTTCTCCTCTCCCTTCTCTCCCCTTCTCCCCCCTTCTCCCCCCTTCTCCCCCTTCTCCCCCCCCCCTTCTCCCCCCTTCTCCCCCTTCTCCCCCCCCCCCCCGCTTTTTAAAGGACTTACCACACACTGTGCTAGCTGTCTTAACCTTCCTGTTCATCGCGGTGTGTGAATGTATCACCTTCGCACCACCAACACCGTGGGAATTTCAGACAGCGCTCCCCCGCTTTCACTGGCTCCCGCCTTTGCTGTGTGTGTGCGTGTGTGCGTGTGTGCGTGTGTGCGTGTGTGTGTGTGTGTGTGTGTGTGTGTGTGTGTGTGTGTGTGTGTGTGTTTTGTGTGTGTGTGTGTGTTTTCCACTCTGACAGTCACCGTTCCAGTACCCGGTTTCTCAGGCGAGTGCCGCGAACTAGACAGTCGCCGGCGGTCCGCTGCAAAATCGCCTAAGTGGGACAGGCCCTAAAGGCTTTCATATTTAAAACGATCCTGCTATGTGAATAGCTGTTCTCTGAACTGCATTAAAGACTTCACTTTAAACTTCAGACTTTAGAGTGTAACTTAGAGATACAGCATGAAAACAGGCCCTTTGGCCCACCATGTCCAGGCCAACCTATAATCATCCTGCACACTAGCACCATCTCACACACCAGGGACAACTTACAGAAGCCAATTAATCTACAAACCTACATGTCTTTGGAGTGTGGGAGGAAACAGGAGCACCTGAAGAAAACCCAAACGGTCACAGGGAGAATGTACAAACTCCATATAGACAATACCTGAAGTCACGATTGAACCTGCGTCTCTGGCACTGTGAGACAACAACTCTACAACTGCACCACTGTGCCGCCCTAGCTATAACCATGTTCATAGAAAATTCCAGAGTGACAGTCTGTGAAGATTCCTTGAATAGCGAGGGCACAACTTGTGTCTCGTACATATTTGGTGGCATGGTTTGCAATAGGACTTTCTGGCTGTTAGGAATCTACAGAGAATATCTAGCATATAGCACAAGAAATCTTCCCATGCAGCAGTAAATGATGAAGTACAGGGTATTATTATTCATCTTGATTTCCAGATTAAATGGTGGCGGAGACTCATTCGGTATCAGACGGGACCAGCCATGGAATCAGTGAACCGCTGTGGCCTGTGTGCTCTCGAATGTAATGGAGACATCTGGCCTACATCCTCATTATCCCTTTCTCTATCTGCGAACAATGCACTTGGGGCTTTTGAGAAATTGAGTGGCTGTAAAAGCTATCTCAAGGGTTGCCTGTCCTTTCCACCAAGGTTAGTAATAGTGTTGGCTACCGCTTGTCCAACCTCATCAGAGCCACAGCTGATGGTTGTTTGATCATCTCTGATGGGGGAAAAAAAGCTTCAAGTGCACTATTAAAAATAATGAACAAAAAACTTGGGTTAAATCTCTGCTCTCTATGGACATGACAATATAATATAATGACTCTGTTAAATCCTGAGGATTTAGGCCCTGTTGGATGGGGAGGGGGAAAGGCTGGATTAGTTCATTTACAACTAATGTTACTGTCTTGAGATTCGTATGTTCACTGAACCTGATTTGAAGTGGCATCAACGCATTGCTTTCAACCACAGAAAGAAAGCATGTGATCTACTGATGCTCCCATATAATACATGTACATTGACTAAATTAAAAAAACATTTTTGTTCAGTATTTGGTTATTCTAAACTGAATCATCGTTTAGTTCTAATTTGGAGATACAAGCCCTTCTGCCACATAAGTTCATCGATCACCTGTTTGTACCGTTTTTATGTTATCCCACTTTCTCATCTACTCCCTACACATTCGGGGCAAATTGCAGTGGCCAATTAACCTACCAACCCGCACGCCTTTGGGATGTGGAAGGAAATTGGAGCGTCCGGAGGAAACCCATGTGGGTCACAGGGTGGAACATGCAAACTCCGCACAGACAGCACCTGAGATCAGGATCAAATCTGGGTCCCTGGCGCTGTGAGGCAGCAGCTATAACAGCTGCGCCACTGTGCCACCCCAGTGCATTTGAAATGATCATACTTTTATTTTAAACCTTCCAAAATTTATCTTATCTTTGCAGCCTGCCACACAACCAATATACCTCTGTAAAAATGGAACTGGCATAATGGGGAATAGAGTTACAGAAGCAATTGAATAGCATTGATTGCGCAAGTAGTCATAATGAATCATATGCAGGGACCACCCACATGAATTGACATAATTCATTCACAATGCCGCACAACTACTGCAATGCCCTATTAGTAACTTACAACAGAAAACCTACTCTCTTTTTCAACCATGGCATTTACTCGAGTACCTATCTAATATGCATGAATCCAATAAAAGGCCTGCAGTTTAATGCCATGTGATAACTCAAAATAAAAGCATGTTCAGTGAAAGGCTTTCACCAAACAGTACAGTCAAATTAACTTAAGTCATATGTGAACTAACAAACTGATGGAATAAATCTGCGGGCCAAGCAACATCCGTGGTGGAGGAAAGAATTGTCAATATTTTGAGATCAGGACACTTGTTAACACTGACAATTTTTCAATAAAAGAATAGCTGACTAGATTGCATCCACCGATGCTGTCTGGCCCAAGAGTTCCTGCAGCAGTTTTTTTTTCACTCAAGACCCCAGATAGTTCTATTTCTTTTGTCTCCCTTTGCATGCATTTGAAGGGTGTTTGGTGATCCTTAAACGAGGCCCTAATTTATCACATTCTCCAGTTACTCTTCCTTGATCCATTCTGCCCTATTGTCCATGAGACTCACTTCTTCCTCCTGTGTTGTTAAGATAATCAAAGACAATGAGGTAGTAGGAAAGTGGTTTAGTTTAGTGAAACAGCATGGAAACAGGCCCTTCGGCCCACCGCTCATACTAGTTCTAGGTTAGACCAAGTTTCGCATCCTACAATAGTCATTTGCAGAAGCCTACATTAACCTACAAACTTACAAATCTTTGCAAAAAAGGAACAGAAAGATGTTATTTTAGTTTGATGAAATATACCCAATAGCAACACAAGGAACTTAAATCTTAAACAAAACAGAAAGTGCCGGAGGAACTCAGCAGGTCAGGTAGGATCTGGACTGAGGAAGGGTCTCAACCCAAAATGTAATCTGTCCATCCCCTCCACAGATACTGCCGTACCCATTGAGTTCCTCCAACACTTTGTGTTTTTATCAACTTTCAATACAAGATGGAATCTCTTTTCTCTTTCCACTATCTGTCATATGACAAGTCCCCCCCCTTCCAATGTATCATCTTTATCACATGATAGTGCAAATCAGCACGGGGTCAAACCCAATCACTGCACGTACCATTGGAATCCAGCAGCTGATGCATCGTAAGTGTAAATAAATATACTGTATATGCTTTGAAGAAATGTAAATCATCCAACATATTACTGATCGTGCGGGCATGGAATCAACAAAATTCATTGTCCAGTAGCCCTGTACTTCAAAATGTACACAATGTCATTGGTAGTAAACCGCTTTCAAATAAATGATGAATAAGAGTGAAGTCTTGAGTGCTTAATGGTCATATTACTGACAAGAAGACAATTTTTTTATACCTTAATTTCTTTTGAAACTATACATACAGTGGCACAGTGGTAGATTTGCAGCCTTACAACGCCAGTGACTGGTTCAATCCAGACTACGGAATCTGTCTGCACGGAGTTTGCACGTTCTCCTGTGACCGCTTGGGTTTTCTCCGGGTGCTCTGGCTTCTCCCACACTACAAAGACGCAAATGTTTGAAGAAGCATCTCCACACGAAATGTCACCCATTCCTTCTCAACAGGGATGCTGCCTGGCCCGCTGAGTTACTCCAGCTTTTTGTGTGTACCTTTGGTTTAAACCATCATTTGCAGTTCCTTCCTACACAAGGTTTGTCGGTTAATTGGCTTCAGTAAGTTGTAAAATCGTCCCTAGTGTGTATGGGTTAGTGTACGGGGTAAGCACGGACTCGGTGGCCGAAGGGCCTATTTTTGCGTTGTATTTATAAATTCTAAAATAAAAGTAGCATTAAAATATTCCTTCCATTCCCATTAACTGTAAAGCAAATATGTATTACGTACTGACTTCATAAATGTCACATTTGCACTTTATTATAAAACAAGCGTTCCACAATCCATATTTCAGCTCATCACAGGTATCTGCAGCCTTCACCACGGAACTACAAAGCCCTTTACACTTAATTAGTATCTTCCAAGAAACCTTCACACGTCCGGTCCAAGAGTGTTATAATTGATGGCGTTGATAGGTTTTAGTTAAAGGTGGGACGTAAATGAATTGAAATTAATCTCAGTTCAACAGGGCATTAGTAATGTGTTGTAATCTTGAGAGGACAGTGCTCAATGTGGCAAGCTATCAATTTAATGTTCCGCAGGTATTCCTACATTTGACAAGCAGCCTGACATTTAGCGAAGGTCTGTTTTTTATAGGACTGTCATGGCAAGGAGAATATTCCGATCAAAACATTTCAAAATTATTCATGTTGCAGGACTGCAGAGGCACCTCGGCCTGATCAAGTATCACTGGCTGATTTATATCCCTGAACATTATCAATCAATGACATTTTATTACAATCTGGTCATTTTGTGGTTAGCGGTACAGATCTTAGCTTTAAATGCAGACATTTATTAATTAATAATCATTAAGTCTGAAGAAGGGTCTCGACCCGAAACGTCACCTATTCCTTCGCTCCATAGATACTGCCTCAGCCGCTGAGTTTCTCCAGCATTTTTGGCTACCTTTATTAATTAATAGATTTGAAATGCCCCAGTTGTTCTTACAGACGTTGCCTCAGTAGTAGCCCAGGTCTTTGGATTGTTATTGCATGAACCTAACCACCAAGCTAAAATATTCGACAAATGGGCTACTCCCTAATTTTATCATTACTACTGCAGGCCTTCACATACAGTAAGTCATGGGTTCTTCATACTACTGAGTACTTCATCATGGCCTGAAAAGTAGTGCAGCAGTACAGTTGCTGCCTTACAGCGCCAGAGATCAAGGTTCGATCCTGACTACGGATGCTGTCTATACGGAGTATACACATTCTCCACATGAGTCTTCTCCGGGTGCTCCGGTTTCCTCCCACACTCCAAAGACGTGCTGGTTTGTAGGTTATTTGGTTTCTGTGAATTGTCCCTAATGTGTAGGATAGAGCTTGTGTATTGGGTTTGCTGGTTGCAATGGACTCGGTGGGCTGTTTCCAATACTGTATCATTAAACTTAACTATACTAAGGGGCGGCACGGTGGCACAGCGGTAGAGTTGCTGTCTTACAGCGCCATAGGCCTGTGTTCGATCCTGATTATGGGTGCTGTCTGTACAGACTATGTACGTTCTCCCTGTGACCATGTGAGTTTTCTCCGAGTGCTCCAATCAGTGAAGGAGGATTGCTAGTCAGTGCAGACCCTGGGCTTAGCTTCCAAATTAAAAACTTAACTACTTTACTGTACATTACATGGAACACTGTCCTTGATGTCATTGACAGTATAGTGGATTCATTCTGATACAGGATTCGAGCATGCATTCAGCACACCCTGACAAGATTAGCTGTTCTGAAATGAACCTTGCTTTGAGATCCATGATCCCATGCGCTGCAAGGTTCGCGATGTTGCAATCCTGTTCTATCATGCTCTATGTGCATTCTCCAAGGCCAGAGCAGCTAAAATCTGTCAAGTTACAAAACAAGGTGATGTTAGTGATGATAGCCCATGTCCTATAGCCAGATAACAGTGTGAAATTACTCCACATTTTGTTGCTTTGATGGTACATTCAAAGCAATGACCCAGGGTACATATTTGACAGCCAAGTGACAGTGCTCACTGCTGACCTTGAAGAGAGCTGTCCACATGCGCCTGGACTTCTCTGTGATGTGAATTTCACCTTATCTGATTTAAGATGTTGCCAGCATTCAGTGAGATCAGAAATTCTCTGGCCACTTGATTCTCAGGTCACTCAGATCCTGGCTTCACATCACTCCAGTCCTCAAACAACTTCACTGACTTCCCATCTCCCACCGGATCACCTACAAAGTCCTGATCCTCACCTACAAAGCCCTCCACCACCTGCCCCCCCCATATCTCACTGACCTCCTCTCACCCTACCAACCCTCACGGTCCCTCAGATCCACATCAACCGGTCTCCTCTCCATCCACAAGTCCAACCTCCGCAGTTTTGGGGACAGAGCCTTCTCCAGGGCAGCTCCCAGGCTCTGGAATTCCCTCCCACAACTGATCCGCAATTCCGTGTCCCTCACCATCTTCCAATCCCGCCTCAAGACCCATCTCTTCACCTCTGCCTGTCCTTAGCCCCACGTCCCCCTCCCTTTTCATCTGTGCATTAATTGCCTCATTGTGTGTTTTGAATTGAATTCTGTCTTTACTTTGTGTACTAGTCATGTCTCTACTATTTATTTCATTCCCCTTACATGTTTTTCCTCTACCTGCTAAATTTTTGTAAGGTGTCCTTGAGACTCTTGAAAGGCGCCCATAAATAAAATTTATTATTATTATTATTATTATTATTACTATCAGAAATATTGCATTTTTAAAAAATGCATAAAAATTTGAAAATAACAAATATGATTACAGGGAGAAGGCAGGAGAATGGGGTTGAATGGGAAAATAAGATCAGCCATGATCAAATGGCGGAGTAGACTCAGTGGGCCAAATGGCTTAATTCTGCTGCCATGTGTTACGTTCTTAGGAAACCACATTTGTTTTTTTATTTTTCCTTTTTTGGGGGTTTTGGCATTGTTGGCAAGGCCAATATTTATTGCTCATCCCTAATTAACCCCGAACAGAATGACACATGATAATTATTGGGGATATTTAAGCCCCTGTCCCACTTAGGCGATTTTTCCGGCGACTACTGGCGACTAGGCTGTCACCACATGTTTGAGAGGTGACGCCTGAATGGTCGTGAGTAGTTTGCTCAAGTCGCCTAAAGAGTCGTCACATTTTTCTGGTCGCCGCGGAATTTTGAAATGTTCAAACTATTTTGGCGATTGTGGTCTTGTCGCAGCTTGTCTTCTGTCGTATGTGCTGTTGCCAGTTGTCGCTAGGATGACGCAGTTCGCCGCCAGGTGTCGTTGGTTGTTGCCGGGTGCTGACTTTGGTGAATTCCATTGGCGACTACCTACGTCAACCTACAACAACCGGCGACAGGTACTGGCGACTGAATTGTCTTCAGTTGTCGCCGACAAGGTCGTTGCTTGTCGCGGGTGGACATGGGTTGACTTTGGTTAAGAGGGAACTGCAGATGCTGGAGAATCGAAGGTTACACAAAAAAGCTGGAGAAACTCAGCGGGTGCAGCAGCATCTATGGAGCGAAGGAAATAGGCAACGTTTCGGGCCGAAACCCTTCTTCAGACTGATCGGGGGCGGGGACAAGAAAGGGAAAAGGAGGAGCCCGAAGGCTGGGGGATGGGAGGAGACATTGCCTTTGGGCTCCTCCTCCTTTTCCCTTTCTTGTCCCCGCCCACCCCCGCCCCCGATCAGTCTGAAGAAGGGTTTCGGCCCGAAACGTTGCCTATTTCCTTCGCTCCATAGATGCTGCTGCACCCGCTGAGTTTCTCCAGCTTTTTTGTGTAACCTTCGGTTGACTTTGGTTGTTGCCTGTGTGGTCGCAGGTTGTCGTAGGTGTGGTCGTAGGTGGACATCCTAATGGGTTGTCGGTTGTCAGTAACTTGACGTCAACTAGGTGGTAGGTTGTTGTAGCTTGTTGTAGACGTTGTCGTGGGGGGGGGGGGGGGTCCAATCGCTGCTTTTCCGACGACCTGCTACGACTGTGACAATCGCCAGCAGTCGCCAAAAAAATCGCCTAAGTGGGACAGGCCCTTATCAAGGGTTAGGCAACATTGGAGGGGGAAACAGATGAATTTTTACTACAATCCGGTCGTTTCCTGGTTACCATGACCAGCTATTTTGTTATTTACTTACAAACATTTTTTTTAAGACTACAAAGTTGTTTTGTCGCAATTAAACATTAAAACTTCAGTAAAACCTTAGATCTATCCCATGCAAAAGACAAAAAAATGTTTGAAATGTTTTTAACTAACAGGGAAATCAACCAGCCTTTCCTTCCTCTGGCTTTATCGTGCCCCTCATTTCTTATAGTTTTCTTCCCCTCCCTCCCCAAAATCAATCTGAAGTCCCGTCGCAAAATCTTGACTTTCCACATTCTCCAGAGAAGCTGCGTGACCTGCTGAGTTACTCCAGCACTTTGCGTCTTTTTTTCTGAACTAGCGTCTGCAGTTCCTGGTTTCTACAAGTAATCGGGCCATTGATTGTAGCAGATTAACTGAGAGAACACTGTAAAAGAGCTCACATTGCTGAGGGGCATGGAAGCGATGTTAGCGGCTTCTTCATTTCAGTATTTTACATGTGCACATGTCTCCAGATGTTGCTGACAAATTTTGGCAGATTCTGACTTTTCTTCCTCAATACCCTTTCTTGTATTTTTTTCCTAATAAGGATAATTGTTTAAGCTCTGTGGGACAGCACAGAGACGCATGGGTAGAGCCACTGCCTCACAGTGCTTGAGACTCGGGTATAATCCTGACCTCAGGTGCTATCTGTGTGGAGTTTGCACGAGCTGCCTATGACCACGTGGGTTTCCTCCTACATCCCAAAGATGTGCAGGTTTGTCGGCTAATTGGTCTCTGTAAATTTCCCCATGTGTATCAGGAGAAGATGCGGAAGTGGGATAACATAGAACTAGTGTGATCGTGTGATCGATGGTGGGCGTGAACCCGATGGGCCAAAGTGTGTGTTTCCATGCTCTATCCCTAAACTAAACTAAACTCATTTTCTGCTATTTTTGGGATGCTTCTAATACCTTCCACTATGAAGACGGACTGTAAATATTTGTTCAAAGTCTCTGCTGTTTTTTACTTTCTGTTGTTAATTCCGCATTCGAATCTCTAATGGCCTGTCCCACTTAGGCGATTTTTTTGGTGACTGCAGGCGACTGTCATAGTCGTAAGCAGGTCGCCGAAAAACCAGCAACTGGACAATGTCTTCGACAAGCTACAACAACCTACCACCTAGTCGACTTCAAGCTACCGCCAACTGCTGACCCATTAGGACGTCCACACCTACAACAACCTACGTTCACTTGCAACAAGCTGCAAAAAGCTACGACAAGCTACGATCCTGTCGGCGACAACTGAAGACAACTTAAAGGGCCTGTCCCACTTAGGCGACTTCTTTTGCGAGTGCAGGCAACTGTCATTGTCATAGTCTCGTTGAATCGCCGCAAAAGTGAATGTATTAAATGCATCCTACAACTATGTAGAAGACATCCTACGACTATGTGGGACAAGCTACGACTATCTACGACTTAATCGCTGATGCACTCATGACAATTGGCGATTCAATAGTGGGGACTGAAGATGACCACCTTCGACTTACAGATGACTACAGCCATGATCACAGACAAGCTACGACAGGCTACGACTCTATAGTCGTAAGATCACCTAAAAGATAAAATCCTTTTAAATGCAGTGCATTTGAAGTGCGTCTGTTTCCTTCATCAAAATAAATGTGGAAAGTCAAACTTTAAATACCGTGCATTCCTTCCTTGCGTTTGTGTGTGTTTCAATTATCTAAATATATGAGAAATGAAATATATATAAGTACATGAGGAACTACTATGAAAAAGAATGATATTCATACATAATTTTGAGGTTAAAAAGTTACGGTTTTCCTTTATTGGTAATGAAACATACAAAAGTCTTATAAACAAACAAATTTTGATAAGAGGCTGGTGGGTGGTGTTGAGGGTTGTGCCCTGCTCCGGCGCTGAAGCCTTTTCCTCGGAGCCATGTCTCACACCGTCTGATCCACTGAATGAAAAATTGCACAATAACCATGCACTGGAATCACAGCGCATCACATGCTGCTGTTTACATGCCTTTTTTTTTCGCAATGAGCCAATGAAAATGACCGGTCTGCAAAGACGATTAACTAAGACTACCTACGACTATCACGACTACCTACGATTACGTACAATAACATGGTGACCTCACTATGACAAGACCTACGACTACAAAAGTATCAATTTCCTCCATGGCCACCAAATTTTTCAACATGTTGAAACATTTTCAGCGACCATACTGAGGCTGCGACTAGTTCCCAGAATGCGGGAACTCCTCCCGACCATGAAGGAGACCACCTGCAACCATGTGGCGACCATGTGACAATCTTGTGGCGAGCACAGAGCCTCCTGCACTTGCCAAAGAAGTCGCCTAAGTGGGACAGGCCCTTAAGACAATTCAGTCGCTGGTACCTGTCGCCGATTGACGTAGGTAGTCGCCAATGGAATTCATCGAAGTCAGCACCGGCGACAACCTAGGACAGCACCAACGTCAGGAGAAGTTACGCTACGCTCATTTGCATCAAGTCCACTGTCGCCAAATGTCGCTGAAACATTTACAACATTTCAAAATCCAGCGGCGACCAGAAAAACGCTACGGCTCTTTGGGCGACTGAGGAGACGACTCACGACCATACAGGCGACACCTTGGCGACCATGTGGCAACGGCCTAGTCGCCTGTATCGCCTTAGTGGGACAGGCCCTTTAGGGGCCAACATTTAGCCAGGCTTTTCCATTACTTAGATATGATGCCCATTTTTGTTTATTGTCAATCCTGTGCCATTTGTATTTTTAGTGATCTTTACTTTTTAGTGGCCTGAGAAACGACTACTGGAGTATTCAACAGATCTTTATTCAAAAGTTCGATATCCAGTATACAGGTTCTACAAACACGTCTGCCCACGGCGCTGAACTAACGCGCGCAGGTGTAAAACCGCGCGAAAAAAGCAGCCCCTCCCGAGTCACGTGACCGCGGCTTCCGAATGACGGGTTCGATATCTGCGTGCGCTAGCAGGCGCCACCACAACTTCACCCTTTCCTGCTTTTGTAAATATTTTAAACCTTCTGCCTATCATTATGTTCTGCAGCATGTTGGCCTTTTCCTTCAATTTGATACGAATCGTAATTAAAACACAAAGTGCTGGAGTAACGCAGCAGGTTAGACAGCTTCTCTGGAGGACATGGGTAGGAGACCTTTCTTCAGAATGTTTTTCTGCTGCCAAATAGTCAGACTGGCATCTCTGGAGAAGGGTCCCAACACAAATATCAGCTATCCATATCCTCCATAGATGCTGCCTGACACCGGCACTTTATGTTTTACTCACGATTCTAGCATCTGCATTTCCTTGTGTCACCATTCTTATACTTTTATACACGGATTATACTTTTCAGTCTTTATTTCTCAGTGGAATATATCTTCGCTGGGAATTATGGAATATTTCCGTAAAGTCTGCCACAGCACTTGATCCACCCTCCATCTTGTCCGGAAATATTACCATCTGGTTTGGGAATTGCTCTGCCCAGGACAAGAAGGCTCTGCGGAGAGTAGTGCGTTCGGCCGAACGCACTATGGGAACTTCACTCGCCCCCCCTGCAGGAACTATACATCAGGAGGTTCAACTCCAGAGCCAATAAAATCATGGGAGACCCCTTCCACCCCTGCAATGGACTGTTCCAGCTGCTACGGTCAGGCAAACGCCTCCGTTGCCATGCTGTGAGAACGGAGAGGTTGAGAAGGAGTTTCTTCCCAGAGGCCATTTGGACTGTAAACTCCTATCTCACCAGGGACTAACTTTACTAAACCTTTTTCCTTCCACCCACAATATTTAATATGTAAAATAATATGTGATTCTGTTTGTAGTTTGTTTGGTTGTTTGTTTGTTTGTCTTTTTGCACAAAGTCCGCGAGCATTGCCACTTTTCATTTCACTGCACATCTCGTATGTGTATGTGATGAATAAACTTGACTTGACTATCTATGCTTCTGCCCCTGCTTAGTTCAGCCAGCTCAGTGTAGTTTAGTTTAGAAATACAGTGCAGAAACAGGCCCTTCAGCCTACCGAGTCCGTGACGACCAGTGATCTCTGTACACTAGCACTATGCTCCACGCACTAGGGACAATGTACAATTTACAGAAGCCAATTAACCTACAAACCTGTACGTCTTTGTAGTGTGGCAGAGAACCGGAGCACCTGGAGCAACAAAGGTCATGGGAGAATGTACCAACTCCATATAGACAGCAATTTGGGGATCAAACCTGGATCTCTGCATTGTAAAGGGCCTGACTTAGGAGACCTAACCGGGAACCTGTATGGTACCAGCCGGCCACCCAGGTTTCCATGAGGTCAAGGTGGTGTTTGGTCACTCTCCACAATGGTCAAAAGAGGTTTCCGCATGGTCGACGGTGCATTTTGACCAGTGGAGCTTTTTGAGGATTGAAAACCGGGCTGCAGAGTAAAAATGGTTGCCGTTTTAAAAATCGATAATTTTTTTTTTTGCAGGTCAAGTGAGGAGGGCGTTGCAGGGGGGGATGGGGTGGGGAGGTGGGTCCTATTGGTATGGGGCTTTTGTATTTTCAGCTTGAAAGGGTGGGGCGGGTGCATACTGTAGCGATGTTTTTAAGATTAAACTTGAATGCAGCGTGTGATATTTAAATTTGATTAGCTATGGGTAGGGTTAGACAAAATTACATTCCTACTTACATCCCACAGAGCCCAGGCTCTGATCAACGTGACACATGACGGGATCTTAGGTGGGTCATGTATGGACATCAGCCATAATCAAACATGCCCATGGTGACCAACCTGGGTTTTGGACAGTGTGGACTCCTGACCCAATTACAATGCATACCTTCTCTCATTTTCCATTGAGTTTTAGAAGGTTGACATGACATCCAGTATGCTACATAATAATAATAATAATAGACGGGTAATGATAATAATAATAATAATAATAGGGAGGTGTTTTTATTTGTGGAGCCTTTCAGGACACGCATCCACTCGAGGACCTTACAGTGACATAAAATATTCCAAAATGATATCAACATTAACATCAAGTTGTTTGAAACATAAAACAAAAAAAAAAAAAAAATACCCAAAACCGACCCCTGAGTCATTAAATCAGGGTGACATGTGGCAAGTTATGTGCGGGTATGCTAATCTAAACCCTGGTGTGTTTGAGTTGTGTTTGAATTGACCTAATGTCCAGGTACGGCATTGTTGTTGATGGGAGAGTGTTCCAGAGATGTGGGGCAGAGCAGCTGAAGGCTCTGGCACCCATGAGGTCGAGTCTAATTTGGGGACAGATAAAATTGCAGCTGAGGAGCTGCGAAGAACCGTGATCATTTGTAATTTTTACCAAGGCAGTTTCAGTGCTGTGATTGTGGCGAAAAACCGGTGGTGAAGGGGTTTGAGAGGTCATTGTTAAAAAGGTGGAGTTGAAGGTGTGTTGCTACTGGGAGCCAGAAGTTTAGTGAGTGAGGGAGGTTGGATGTGGTCAAGAGTCAAGAGTCTGGAGTGCGGGTAATGATCATTTGGACTGCAGAGTTCTGAACGAAATGCCGTTTCTGAAGCCATACATTGGAGGTGCAAGTGAGAGGGCGTTGCAACATAATTGCGGGATTTGACCATAAACATGGATGAGGACTTTTGTATTGTCTTGGAAGGGGAGGGGCGGAGTCTGGAGATGTTGCGGAGATGAAAGTATCCAGAGCCCGTGATATTGTCAGATGTCAAAGTCAAAGGAAAGTGTGGCGTCCAGATTGACGCCGAGGACCATTGAAGGGACGCCGGTGGGTGGTATGGTGAGCGCATCAACTGGTCTGGTGAAGCCCCCGGTGTGCGGCAGAGTTTGGACTTTGAGCCAATTAGCATGATTTTCTGTTTGATTTCCATTGAGTTTTAGAGCTCCAGGAGCTCTTCAAGTTGCTGATAGGGCGGGAGAATTCGGGTGGTGAGGGCAGTTGGGGGAAAAGAGGTGTTTCCAGGGATCCGCGGGCTACAGTTGCCGCCGTCCGCGGCGTAGCAGTGAAAACTTGATTCCAAAAGCACGGAGAGCGGCAAGAGGTTGAATATAGATGATAAAAAGCAGCAGCAGCAGCAACGATCCCTGAGCAACACCATGGGTCCTCTGTAGCAGTTGTGGATGTGTCTCGGCCAGCTCCGCGACGGTTTTCGGTGTAGTAGCACCTGAACCCCCGTAGTGCATTGTTGTTGAGGCCGGTTGCAGATAGACGTTCCAGAAGAATTGGGTGGGAGATGGTGTCAAAGGTTGGGTGTCCAGTCGCAGGGATCAGGATGGAAAAAGTTTCCCCCCCCAGCTGCGAGAAGGAGATCCCCATAATTTTTACCAAGGCACACACAGTGCTGTGAAAATGGCAAAAACCAGACTGAAATGGTTCAGAGAGAAAATAATAAAAGTGGACTTGAAGGTGTGTGCTACTGTCCGCTTTCCAGAAGTTTAGTGATGAATGCGAGGCCTACCGGATGGGGCGGTAGTTATTTGGATTGTTTGGATCAGAATCTGTTTTTTTTAGAATCGGGGTGACAGAAGCTGTTTTGAGAGATGTAGGGACAGTAGCAGTTGATAGGGAGGAGTTAATTATGGACGTTATGATGGGTGAGATAGAGGGCAGACAGGATTTAACCAGGACAGCAGGAATGGGATCAAGCAAGCAGGAGGAGTTCTTGGATTATAGCTGCTTTCCTGCTTAGGTTCCCAGTGCTGAACACTCCCATTTCCCCCCTTCTCCCTCTCTCTCTCCCCCTCTCTCTTTCTCCCTCCTTCTCTACCTACCCCTCTCTCTCTCCCCACATCTCTCCCCCATTTCTCCCTCCCACCTCACTCCCCCCCTTGCTCTCACTACCCTCTCTCTCCCCTCTCTTTATCCTCTCTCTATATCCTCTTTCTCTTTGCCCCTCCTCTCCCTCTTCCCCCTCTCTCCCACCTCACTCTCCCCCCTCTCCCCCTCTCTTCCCCCTCTCCCTCTTCTCTCTCCCCATTCTCTCCCTCTCTGTCTCACCCCCTCCTCTCTCTCCCCACTGTCTCCCTGGCTCCTTTCCCTCTCCTTCTCCCCCTCTCTTCGGAACAGTGACTCTCACGGCAGCGACGCAATGCATCCGACGCCTCCGACGGCCCGGGACTCTTGCACTGGGGCTGCTCCATGGCCAGAGCTGCAGCGTTAAATTTGCCAGCCCCGCAAACACTCGCCAGCCCAGGCTCCCCGCATCTGTCCCCGCCCGCTGCTTCCATCCCTCCTTCAGCCCCGGCTCTCCAACACCCGCGGGCGGCCCATGCAGTTTATGTAAGTTTTGAAATTTTCGTTGATCACAGAATTGCTCACGACAGAGTGTGAGAAATTTGTGATCAGCGTGAGAGGGTGAGAATTTACCCAAATGCGTTATTCTCACGCTCAAAGCGTGAGAGTTGGCAGCCCTGGTTGTGCCCTCCCCCTGCGCTGCTGCCTTTTTGGTGCCATCTCTAAAACCCCGGAGCTATTACCTTCGACTGCCTCCGACCACTTCCGATTACCTACGACTAGCATCACGACCTACTACGACCCACCTACAAGTAAAAAGTATTGATTTTTTCCATGCCAACCTTTTTTCAACTCGTTGAGATTTTTTATCAGGCTAGAAAAAACGCCGCGAACTACTTGATGCCACGAGTACCTACGACTAGCATCACGACCTGCTACGACCTACCTACGACCCTACGACCTACCTACGGCCTCCTACGACCTCGTGGCGACCATGCTGCGAGTATGAGTCAAGGGCAAACTCGGCAGAGGTCATGAATTAGAGAATTGGATCGTGAAAGTGGGACAGGCCGTTAAGACAGCAACTCTACCGCTGTCCTACCATGCAGCCCATAAAGCTCTGCTTTGAAACTTTTGTAATTGCCATTATATTCAAGATATGCTTTAACTTCTTTGATATAAAATGCAAACTGTAAATTGGTTGTCGGCGAACTGTTTTGGCAGCATGATTAAAACATTTTCTGCGGTTAGGTTAGTCAGTTTATCAGTAGGCAGTATAATCGTATCATAACTACATTTCTTTACGATGTGAATGGTTCCACTTCGTAGTTCTGGTGAGATTTTTTCTGCTCTGTCTCCTGTTGCACACATTTGTAAATGACTTGCATCCTTGTATTCCACACTAAACGTAATGAATTCTCATGGACTTTTGGCGTAACACTTGTGTTGAGATAGTGGGGATATAAAACGGCATAGTGCAAATATCTTTAAAAAAAAATGCAAATTGATGCAATCAGTAAAAGGTGAGACAATAACAAATCAAAAATAGTTTTTCACATTCCTACCTGATATAAAGCAGGCATTTGTACAAAATAATTATGGTGGTTGATTTGTCCAATACAATAAAATAACATCTAATTATAATATTTTTAGTCCCATTTCTACAGCAACAAGAGAATTATTTGTTTTATTGATTTAAAAAGTTTGTGTCCACAGAAAATGTCTCCTTTTTAATCTGGGGGAAAAGATGACATTTGTTGTTGCGGTTTAATGTAAAATCGTTACTTCCTTAATCAATACCACTCTTCAGCAAGTTGATGATTGCTTTAGAGGAAGAATTCTCCAGGAACTCTCACAGAATGCAAGAAGTAAAACGGCAGGCTGTTCTTTGTTCCCCATTGCACTTGTCTTCCAGTTAAATGTAAAAATAGTCTGGAGTGCTTTATAGAAAATTGAGGAGACAAATTGCATTAGCTTCAGAAAATGGTGCTGAAGACACGCTGAAGCCTGGAACAAGCATCATACAGTGCTGTTCAAAAAGCACTCACTCTTCATTTCTTCCTACTAGCGTCAAATGGACCTCTCAATTAAGCAGCATGAATATTATAACTGGCTTCGGAAGACTGTAATAAAAATATAATCAGGTTCTCTTAAGCAGTCAATGTGATTTTTCTTCTTTTGCAAAAATATTTGCGCTGAGTGATGTGCTTCAGACAATTTACCAGGAGGACACTTGAACACTGCATGATTTGACTTTATTATACGTTGAATGTTCAGCCAGTCTTACAGTTATAAAGAATATAATGAAATATTACACCAGGGTTTCTTTGCTCATCTCCACCTGGATGTTTCACTGTCTTTATCGTGAATTTCTATTCCACTTCAAATAAATTCCTCCCGATTTCTTTTAACTTGTCACAGATGACTATGGAGGCCATGTCATTGCACATTTTCTAAGTGGAGATTGACAGATTTTTCATTAATAAGGGTTTTGATGCTTATGCAGAGACGTCAGGAGAATGAGGTTGAGAGGGAAAGATAGATCAGCCATGATTGAATGGCAGAGTAGACTCGATGGGCCAAATGGCCTAATTCTACTCTGATATGCTCTGAAACTTGGCTTGCTGCCTCTTTCCTTCTGCCAGTATATAGAAAGGTTTATGTTTAGTGGAGGTTTAGGTTTATTATTGCCACGTGCACTGAGCTACTGTGAAACCCTTGATTTTGCTTGCTATCAGATTACTTGTATACATAAATAAAGGTACCTTGCATTTTATGCAGGGGTTGTTTTCTTAAAAAGCAAAGGGCGGCACGGTGGTGAAGTAGTAGAGTTGCTGCCTCACAACGCCAAAGACAGGGGTTCGATCCTGACTATGGGCGCTGTCTGAATGGAGTTTCTATGTTCTCCTGTGACCATGTGGGTTTTCTCTGAGATCTTCGGTTTCCTCCCTCATTCCAAAGCCATACAGGTGTGTAAGTTAATTGGCTTGGTATAAGTGAAGTGTAAATTGTCCCTAGTGTGTGTAGGATGGTGTTAATGTGTGGTGCGGACTCGGTGATCCAAAGGACCTGTTTTGGCAATTCCTAAACTAAACTGAACTAAACTGTAATTCAAAAAACTTAAAAAGGGGTCCTACTGTGCGAGTTCACCCAAGAGCTCTCCCGAGTTTAAAAAAAAATCAAACTCATGGTAAGCACGTAGAATGAACGTAGCGGGCATGTCGGAGCTCGGGACGTCTCTTAGCGCTAACGGCAGGTACTCGGGAAACGTGGTAACTCGTGAAGATTTTTCAACATGTTGAAAAATGTCCACGAGTAAAATATACTCAGGATGGAAAAATTGATACTTTGTAACTCCTAGTTATACCGTAGTAGCTCGTGAGTTTACCGTAGTAGGACCTGGTGTCCCATATCACCATTGTATGTTCATGATGGAAATAAGAATACTCAGTATATTCATTACCTTTGAATTGTAATTTTATGTAATCCTCTCATAATTTCTGCGTTCCATTTCACAATATCTATCAGACATACAGAATGTTGCAAGGTAATATTTTGCCCAAACTCAGTTGTATCTTTCTACCTCAATAAATATCACAAAAGATGCCATTGTTTCAGCCACATTATGACAACATATAGAATGTAGGTTATTTGTAATCAGTCACCCAATCCCAGAAACAACAATACCTAAAGAAGAACATTTGTTTTTTTACTAATTTACATGCAATTGCCATACATAGTCCGTTGATCCATATTCAGCATAATGTTGTGATCATTTCATAAAAGGTCTAAGGAATTTGGTGTGGAATGATAATCCATCGCAGTACTCGTTTAGGCAAGTCCCAAGCTATAGATACTTTTCCCCCACCCCCAATTGTAGCAATGTTACAAAATTTTGAGATTTTAAAAATCAAGTCTGCAATTTATCCCATCAGATAAAGCATAACAATAAGTTTAATTTGACACCAAATTCACTTTCATATCTCAAGTATTAAAAAAGTTATGGCCATTTTCATACTCGGAAATTAGCACCTTGTTCCCTATTGATTTTCAATGGACATTACAAAAAAGCTGTGATCTTGGATAATCAAAAGCCCATTTCTTAAGGAAAGATTAACATTTTTAAATAGCCTAAGTGTCCAAAGATTATTCACAAATAATTCACAATATAACATGATTTTTATATCTAATTTACATTAATTTATAGGCCAAATGGAAGGAATTTAGTGTTCAATTGCTGTAAATAAATGCCCATTTAAATCGGCTTTCTAGTGGGTTCATGTGAACGCGCGCTGGTTTAGAACGTTGACACCGCGCTGGATTAGTGCCCTCAAATGCCGAGAAAAATACTGCGGGATATAAAAAGCCCAAAATAAACTACTCGCTATAGATAACTTGATATATAGGGTTATATATATGCCCCATTTAATGTAAAAATAAGGTACATACCTTTAATTGTTTGCTTTATAAAACCCTGGGGCTGCGAGAGGTTGCGGAATGAAACAGTAATTTTATACTATTATAACTATATTATCGAGGCCTATAAAACTAATAATACCTTTTGCGACCGGGTCTTGCAGCGATTTTTCGTTAATGATTTACTAGGCTGAACATGTGCGATTAGTACAGCCTAGTAAAAATCGCGTTTTAAACCCGCCCCCTCCAAACAGCGCCAAAATCGCGGACCTGGCTGTGGGCAGATTCCCAATGGCGATTCAGGTAGGTTTTGTAACATACCTACCAATTGCCCTCGCCCGATCTTCATTGAGCCTACCATTTGACCAATCTTTTACTCAACTGCCGTAACATTTCCTTCCTATCGAAATCTCTGTGTTTCTGTCCCTATCTTCAAATTCTCACTTTGAAATAAAATACAACTTTCGACTTAAAAATTTCGCAGCAGGATCGCGATTAGTCGATTCCCACTCATTTTCAATCATCGTTCGATTCAGTGCAATTTTCACACCTGGTTGATTTTATTTTTTAAAGATACAGTTCATTACAATAAATTGTTTCAAGCATACCCGGTACTAAACACACGCACATTAAGGTGGTTACTGATGTTGTAAACGGTTATAAATGAATATAATTTCAAAGTGAAATAGGAGATTTCCGTGGAAAGAATATTTAACCAGAATATAAGGTGAGATCACTGCAAAACGCTCACTTAAAACGATACGCCGTCAACTCAGGATTATTTTTTAGCCCTCTGACAGGTGTTTCAATCTCAACTCGTAGCTCGCTGTCAATCGATTCATAGCTATTAATTTTCATTCGTGGACCGTATCGAATTTCTCCAAATGCAAATGCTTCCAGTTATGCTTGTTGTGTGGTGGTAAGGGGGGGGGGGGGGGGGGGGGGGGGGGGGGATGCTAGGATAAAATACCATATATTTGTATTTATATAGCAACTTGAAAGACATTCATCATGTCACAATAACGCAGGTTGTTAATTGCACATCGGTTGAATCACGTGAAAGATCCCTCCTTTGTTTAAAGAATATGACAGGTTAAACGACATTTAACATGGTTTCAATGCACCTCGAATACAAGATATTCTCAATTTATATTTGCCGGATCCAACCTTTTTAACGCGATTAGTATATTGATTATTATGTTGCTTTCAAATTTTCTCAGAAGCCTGAACAAATATTCTGCAAAAGCAAAGAAATGATCTTAGTCAATAACAAGAAATTGCATTTAGATAGCGTCTCCAACCAGTCAAGCTTTCCACGTGGACAGGTGGGAGAGTTATAAAACATATTTGATAGGAAGGAAACGTTACAGCAGCTGAGTAAAAGATTGGTCAAATAGTAGGTTCAATGAAGATCGGGCGAGGGGGATTGGGGGTGGGGGAAAAGTATCTATAGCTTGGTAATTGCCTAATTTCTACTAATTAGTACTGAGATGGATTATCATTCCACACCAAATTTCTTGGACAATAATACCTTTTATGCAATTATCAGGACATTATGCTGGATATGGATCAACGGACCATGTCTGGTACATGCTTGGAAATTAGTAAAGCAAATGTTCTTCTTTAAGTACTGTTGTTTCTGGGATGGGGTAGAAAGATACAACTGAGTTTGGGCAAAATATTACCTTGCAACATTCTATATGTCTGATAGATATTGTGAAATGGAACTCAGAAATGATGGGAGGATTACATACAACTACAATTCAAATGTAATGAATATACTGAGTATCCTTATTTCCATCATGAATATACAATAGTGATATAGGTCACCAGGCACTATTACGGTAAACTCACGAGCTACTATGGTATAACTAGGAGTTAAAAAGTATCACATTTTTCCATCCCGAGTATATTTTACTCGTGGACATTTTTCAACATGTAAACAAGTCTGCCTGATTTATAGCAATGCTGATTTGAGAAGCTCATTCAAGGAACTCCTTCAAGCTTGTAATATCAAACAATCAATTATTTTTTTCCAACGTTCCTCCAACCATTTTAATTTCTGACCTTGCCAGTGGAATAAGCTTGAGGCATTTTTACCTCCTCCTGTCCCTATGTACAATATCAGTTATATTGACAAATCACGCATAATTTCTGAAGAAGGGCCCTGGCCTGAAACAACACCCATCTATATTCTCCAAAGATACTGCCTGACTCGCTCAGTCACTACAGCCCTATGTGTCTTTTTTTTTAATATATATTTTGTCCTAATCTCAGTATAAATCAATTTTAATTAGCTCCTATATTCTGGGTTTAGATAGCATTCCCTTTGTTCTCTGAAGGATTGCAGTTATCATGAATAATTAGAGTCATGGAGCTGTCTATGAAAATAAGCATGCAGGTACAGCAGGCTGTGAAGAAAGCGAATGGCATGTTGGCCTTTATAACAAGAGGAATCGAATATAGGAGCAAAGCGCTCCTGCAGTTGTACATAGCACTAGTGAGACCACACCTGGAGTATTGTGTGCAGGTTTGGTCCCCTAATTTGAGGTAGGACATTCTTTCTATTGAGGGACTGCAGCATAAGCTTACAAGGTTAATTCCCGGGATGGCGGGCCATTCATATGCTGAGAGAATGAAGCAGCTGGGCTTGTACATTCTGGAGTTTAGAAGGATGAGAGGATATCTCATTGAAACATATAAGATTGTTAAACGTTTGGTCACTCTAGAGGCAGGAAACATGTTCCTGATGTTGGGGGAGTCCAGAACCAGGGGCCAGAGTTTAAGAATAAGGGGTAAGCCATTTAGAACGGTGACGAGGAACACTTTTCCTCACAGAGAGTGGTGAGTCTGTGGAATTCTCTGCCTCAGAGGGTGGTGGAGGCAGGTTCTCTGGATGCTTTCAAGAGAGAGCTAGATAGGGCTCTTAAAATTAGCGGAGTCAGGGGATATGGGGAGAAGGCAGGAACGGGGTACTGATTGGGGATGATCAGCCATGACCACATTGAATGGCGGTGCTGGCTCGAAGGGCTGAATGGTCTACTCCTGCACCTATTGTCTATTGTTTATTGTCTATTGTCTATTGTTTGTGCAGCTCACAAACAGGCCCTTCGGCCCCACCTTGTCCATGCCTGGCTTATTGAGCTAGTCCCATTTGTCTGCATTTGACCCAGAGCTATCTAGGCCAGTGGTTCCCAACATGGAGCGTACGCCCCACAGGGGGGCAATTTGATTTTTAAGGGGGGCAATTGAGCGCGACTGAGGAGGTCTGGGTCCAAATTGTCGATTTTTTTTTTTTTTGATTTTCCATCAGGTAAACATATGTAGTTTATGTTTCAGATGTTATTTTGAGTAAATAATTTTTTTGGGGTAAAAAAGGTCTTTATTGTGTAGTTATTACATAATCACCGTGCCATCGCTCTTCATGCACGTCGCACGAAGCGCGCGAGGTCATGGGAGAACCTTATTTATTGAAGTGGATTTAGAAATGCGATTCAAAGAGCTTTTGCTAAGTTACCCTTATAATATCGATTTCCTCCGTTTTCTCTCAAGGGAAAGCAAGCGGGGGGGGGGGGGGGCATCAGGATTTTAGAGGTGATTAACCATATAACCATATAACAATTACAGCACGGAAACAGGCCATCTCGGCCCTACAAGTCCGTGCCGAACAAATTTTTTTTCCCCCTTAGTCCCACCTGCCTGCACTCATACCATAACCCTCCATTCCCTTCTCATCCATATGCCTATCCAATTTATTTTTAAATGATACCAATGAACCTGCCTCCACCACTTCCACTGGAAGCTCATTCCACACCGCTACCACTCTCTGAGTAAAGAAGTTCCCCCTCATATTACCCCTAAACTTCTGTCCCTTAATTCTGAAGTCATGTCCTCTTGTTTGAATCTTCCCTATTCTCAAAGGGAAAAGCTTGTCCACATCAACTCTGTCTAACCCTCTCATCATTTTAAAGACCTCTATCAAGTCCCCCCTTAACCTTCTGCGCTCCAGAGAATAAAGACCTAACTTATTCAACCTATCTCTGTAACTTAGTTGTTAAAACCCAGGCAACATTCTAGTAAATCTCCTCTGTACTCTCTCTATTTTGTTGACATCCTTCCTATAATTGGGCGACCAAAATTGTACACCATACTCCAGATTTGGTCTCACCAATGCCTTGTACAATTTTAACATTACATCCCAGCTTCTATACTCAATTAGGTGGGGCATGGCCAAAAAAAGGTTGGGAACCACTGATCTAGGCTCTTCCGATTCATATGCTTGTACAAATATCTTTTAAAAGTCATAAATGTACCTACTTCATTAGTTTCCTCATGCAGCCCATTCCAAATACGGAATTGCCATGAAATAAGGTGGCATCTATAGATGCACACTTTTTTAACTTGAGGTATATTTGTAAAACAGAAAATCTCAAAATGAATGCTAAAGACAGGAAAATCAACAGTGAATTTATATTTTGTGCATTGTTTTTCCATTAACTAAATAACATAAACAGTAAGTAAGATGAGAGGTAATGGATTCTTACTCCATAAAGTCTTTCCATTTCTAAAACTGGTCTGAAATCTGCCACGTGGTAATAATGCATGCAATTATTGAATGTGTAAAAAATCAAAAGGCTGGAGGACCTCAGTGAATCAAGCAGTATCTGTGAAAGGAATGGACATATTGGACATTAATTCAAGACAGTAATTGGAAAGGAATTCTGACCACGGGTGCTGTCTGAACAGAGTTTGTACATTCTCCCTGTGATTGCGTGGGTTTTCTCCTGGTGTTCCGGTTTCCTCCCACATTCCAAAGTCATGCTTGTTTGTTGGTTAATTGGCCTCTGTAAAGTGAAGGATAGAACTAGTGTATTGATGATTGCTGGACAGCGTGGACTCGTTGGGCTGAAGGGCCTGTTTCCATGCCGTATCATTAAACTAAACCGAACATAAAGAATATCCTAAGATATCCTGCAAATAGACACAAAGTGCTGGAGTAACTCAGCAGATCAGGCAGAATCTCCAGAGATGCTGCCTGAACTGCTGAGCCACTCCAGTACTTTGTGTCTATCTTTGGTATAAACCAGCATCCACAGTTCCTTTGTTTCTAACCTAAGACTCCTGCAGTCACTGGAAGGTCATGTTAGTGATGTGTCACAGCAGCAAGCATCAGCACCATTCTCTGTCTAACTCCCAGAAAATGTTTTTTATTGGAAAGAATCGCTGGCATTGCTGATTTGCTAAACTCGGAGATTTATTGAGAATCTCAAGAAAGCAGTTGGACATTTGAAGAAATAAATTAATCATTTGTCGTGGCAGTGAATCAGCTCTTATAAGCAAGTTCGGTATCTCGATAAACGCAAGGAATCATGAAATTTGTCAAAGGTCATTCGGGATTTTACAAAAGTGAACGCAGTGCTATGTAAAATGTGTATAAATTGGTAACTATTCTACCAAGGAATTAATCTAGAATTCTGTCAACTCAATAGCTTCCTTTCTTGTTCTGCTGTTCACACACCACTTACACAGTCCCAGTTCTAGTTCAGTTCATTAATCTGCAATTATGAGATATTCAAAAAGTTAAAGAATTTAGTATTTTCATTTAATCCTTAACGTGTTTGCTATTGGAATAAGAAAATATTACGTGTTTGAAATTTTTTTAAATCTTTATTCATAATTTATGTGTAAAAATATATTTAATCTGAGGCAGGCAGCGACTGTATCAGTGTGATGTGGGCTGATGCTTTAGCTACAGGTGGGAATGTACCGTTAAGGCAAAGATTCATCTCCGAGGAAAACCGAGTACAGGGTTGGCCCTGTGAAGGAGCCGCCAATCCGATATATGACATTTAACTGTGAATTGCCTACCCTTTAGTATTGGATCGATTGAGTGGAGGGTCTGTGCTGTTCCAAGTTGGCGGTGGTTGCAGTGCGTTTTCCCAGCCATCTTGCCCAGTGCACGTTGACCAGCACCGTTTGCCAGCTCTTGTTAGCAGAGGCTCTTTGTGCAGGTGTTACCCGAAGCCCAAAGGTTTTGTGGAGGTTCTGCGTTAGGATCAGGCACGTATCGAGCTAGCGAGAGGGCTGTCAGATCAGTTCAGCCCAGGTTGCCGAGTGGCCGAAGGGCAGATTTTAATGGGTCGTTATTAAACTGTTCCGTCTGTGCGGCATCGCCAGCTCTCCCTCTCTCTCCCAGATCCCCCACCCCAACTGTCGACAAAGTCTGACTGAGAAAATGCTCCCACTCATATTACGGGTTGGCTCCGCATTTGCCCACTCGCTGAGGCGGGCAGCGCCTCCTTCAAAGAGCAAGAACAGGTCCCGTCAGCTGGTGAGCTGCGACCCACTCCTGAGTGAAGCCTCTAGTTTGGCTGCGGTTCAAATGGCTGTAAATTCCCATAATTATCACCGCCTGGTCACCCGGACCCGGCTCCCAACTATGTGCCCTGACAGACTGGAACCAACACCAGAGGTTAAAGTGACAGCATCTTTATTTAAGCCAACCCACCTCGAATGTTTAACCAGCCTGTTTGAATCCAATCTGAACTTTCCAACCTACCCCCCACACAGCACATTCTCCTCGTTTCCTTCAATCCAGGAAGGTTGTTTAGATAGGAATGTAAGGACTGTCTCAAATTGGTTGACCACACAACTTGTAATTTGTGTAAATCAATATCATATTTGAATGGCTGTGACTCAGGCTAATGCCAGGGATTTGATAATTGACAGGTTTGTTCCAGGTATTCTTGGTTTTTAAGGCTGGTGCTGTATTGAGTAAATAATTTAAATCATTGTGGATTTGTGCAGCCTGCAGTACGCTGTGGCTTGCTACTGACATACGTACGCTGAGCACTGGCTCCCCTCAAGGCTGTGTGCTCAGCCCGCTGTTGTTCACACTGCTCACACATGACTGTGCTGCTAGATTCAGGGACAACAGGATTATAAAATTTGTAGATGACACCACAGTGGTGGGACTCATCAGTGGAGAGGATGAAACAATGTACAGGGAGGCAGTGAAACAAGTAGTGGACTGATGCGGCAACAACAATCTAGAATTAAACGTAGAAAAAACAAAGGAGATGATTGTCGACTTCAGGAGGTCGCAGCCCAAACACACACCCCTCAACATCAGTGGCACCACGGTGGAGAGAGTGGAGAGCATAAAGTTCCTCGGAGTGCAAATAACAGATAGTCTCACCTGGTCCTGGAACATCACTGGGATTGTCAAACTGCACTCAGCGACTGCACTACCTGAGGAAACTCAAACAGGTCTCACTTCCCACCAACATCCTCAGGACTTTTTACAGGGGCACGGAGGAGTCTGTACTCACGTACTGCATGAACACGTGGTACTCCAACTGTAACTGCTCAGACAGGAAGTCTCTGCAGAGGGTAGTGAGGGGAGCAGAGAGGATCATTGGTGTCTCGCTACCCTCAGTACAAGAACTGTTCCAGAGCCGCTGCCTGAAAAAAGCTCTGAGAATAGCAAAGGACAGATTGCACCCCCTCCACACACATCTAGATCTCCTGCCATCAGGCAAGAGATACCGCAGCATCAAAGCCCAGACAACCAGACTGCTAAACAGCTTCCTTCCACAGGCTATGAGGCTGCTAAACAGTAATTCCACATGATTCTGCTGCGTTTGCACTGACAATTTAATAACTGGCAATGAGTAATAACTCTGGCACTGGCTCAGGCCACTTAGATCAGCTCCCTTGGACATTTTATGACTTTTTTAAAATTGTATTTTAATGTTGCTTTTTACCTGCACTTTTTTTTAAACTATTCATACTGTTTTTTTTAATCAGGAACTGGATTGTTTTTATTTATATGTGAAATGTTTAAGTTTTTATGTGCGATGCTCCGGTATTCCCTGAGAAACGTCTTCTCATTTTGCACTGTACAATTTGTTGCTTTGCATGATGACAATAGAGGATGATGATGATGATGATTTGACAAATGCATTTATTTATAAATCTCATTGAAATGAATAAGCAGGTCCGTACACACACAGTAACTCAGCTGGCGAGAATGTTTATCCCGAAAGAACCTATGACTTGGGCATGTGCACTTGTAATACCGAACTCGCTTATTAGGCTCTGCTTATTTTTTTGTTGACGGCCTTTGTCTTACGGAAAGGCAGTGGCGTTATCCTTCCCTCACTCCCTGCCCCTCAAGAGCAGAATCTCCAAAGTGTTACAGCACCATTAAAATCAGATTGACCCAAGAACCTGCACTAGTTATATCATTTTATTTCCAGCCATACCCTGCCTTTATTCTGTTTGAGTCTGATCAGAGTACAGGATGTTTTCAGCTTGACATCCCTGATCTTTCGCTGGGCTACTTTAAGAATCTGTCAGCTTTCTATTTCTCAGTAACTGGATTTCTCCTGATATCCCTGGATATCTTTCAATAACTGTATGAATTGGACACCTCTGGATGTTATGATGTGATTTTGCTTCAAGCTTTGATAAAGTCTTATTTAGTTTAGTTTAGTTTGGAGATATAGCATGGAAAGAGGCTCTTCAGCCCACCAATTGCTGGCCATCTATTCACACTAATTCCACCTTATCTCACTTTCACATCCATATCCTGCACTCTCAGGACAATTTAAAGATATTCTGTAGTCATAATAAAACCAGGAATCACGACGTGGGTTTTATTGACCTTCAAAAGACATACGATACTGTCAGCAGAAATAATATTAATAAGATTGTATCAAAAATAAATCATTCATATAAACTTCGATTTTGTGGATTTAATAATAACCTGAATACAGACGCACGCAATAGTGCCGGCACAGTGGGACAGTTGCAAGAGCCGCTGCTCCACTGCTGCAGACACCCGGGTTCGATCTTGACTTCGAGTGCTGTCTGTGTGGAGTCTGCATGTTCTCTCTGTCACTGTAGTTTCCTTCAGGTGTTCCATTTTCCATAAGGTATAGGAGCAGAATTAGGCCATTCGGACTATCGCATCTACTCCACCATTTGAACATGGTTGATCTATTTTTCCCTCCCAGCCCCATTCTCCTGTCTTCTCACCATAACCTTTGATGTTCTTACTAATCAAGAGGTTATAAATCTTTGCTTTAAAAATATGCAACATCTTGACCTCCACAGCCATCTGTGGTAATGAATTCCACAGATTTGCCACCGTTTGGTTAAAGAAATTCCTCTTCATCTCCATTCCAAAGGTATGCCCTTTAATTCTGAGACTGTGCCCTCAGGTTCCAGCCTCTCCCATTACTGGAAACATGTTCTCCACATTCTCCACATCGGGTCGAAGAGCCGAATGGCCTACTCCTGCACCTAATTTCTATGTTTCTATGTTTCTATCCAGTCTATCTAGGCCTTTCACTATCCGGTAGTTTTTTTAAAATAGGATCTCCCCCTCTTCTTTCCAAACTCCAGTGACTATAGACCCAGAGCCTCCTCATCAAACACTCCTCAAAAGTTAACCCAATCATGTGTGGGTATATGTGTTAATTTACCTCTTTATGTTGTCCCAAGAGTGTGGGGTATGGATGTGAAAGTGGGATAACATGGAATTAGTGTGAATAGATAGTCAGCGATTGGTGGGCCGAAGGGCCTGTTTCCATGCTTTATCTCCGAACTAAACTAAATTAAACTAAATAAGACCTTATCAGAGCTTGAAGCAAAATCACATCCTTGCATCCAGAGGTGTCGTCTTCTCTGTTCTCAAATATGTTTTTGAAAATAATCAATCCAAAGAACCTACTGAAAAAAACGTGGATGGTGATTAATTTACCATCACCTTGTCTTTTGTGAAAGTCCACATCCCCGGTATTACAAAATATTTTTAAATAAGAGCCCTTTTTGGAAAATGTATTGAAAGTATGTTAGATCGTTTCTCCATTTTCTAAGGGGGAATGTTCTAACATTTACTAAATTGTCACTGCTCAGCAATATTTTAACAGGTGATATGATAGTATTGATCGAGTTATGCAACACTAAAACTGGCCCTTCAAAACAACTCGCCCATGCCGAACCTAATGGCCATTTAAACCATCCTGCATTCTGAGTATGTGTGGATCTGCATTGTCAATTATAATATTTCCTTATCTTTGAGTCTGATATTATTTTACCTTGGATAAAATATCGTACAATCTATATTACTAAAACTAAGGCCTTGACTGCTTTTGACACTGCGATGTGATTTCCGAGAGAACTACGCAACTTCCGGCCGTCATTTTTGGCCACCTCGCCCTGAGCCCCCCTCCGCCGGACTGGACTGGAGGATTTTTCCCATCGAAGAAAAATCAGAGAGATATTAATGTTTTTAAATATTTCACCATTCTCTCTGCTGCCCCTGCTGGTGGGAGTGGGGAGGGACTATAAAAGTGGTGTGCCTCATTCAGTCTCTGCAAGATGGAGGAAGCCAGAGGGTCACGTCTCTCTGAGCTCTGAATAACACTGAACACATGTCTACTCAACTGTGAGTGCCCTTAATGTGGTTTGAAAATGAAAATATGGTTGGTTTGAAGTAAAAAGGCACTGCAAAGGGTTGTTTGGGGGTTTTGGGTTGAAGTGAAAAGGCACTGCAAAGGGTTGTTTGTCTAAACTTGACAACTTCCTGTTTGCACTATACTGATTTTAGATAAAACGCTACCACTTACGCTGTGATTTTTGGCCATCTTACTCAATCCCCCTCCGCTCATCAGGTGCAGAGGATTCTTCCCATCAATGAAAAACAAAAGTGTTATTAGTGTTTACAAAATGTTGAGAATCTCTCTCCTGTCAATCACGCCATGAAGGCCACACCTTTTCCAGTGAGAGGGGGAGGAATTATAAAACCCGGAAGTGTGGGTGTAGCTCAGTCTCTGCATGATGTGGGAGGGAGAGGTCATGACTCTGAGCTGTGAATCAACTGAACACACTGAATGTCTACTGAACTGTGAGTGTTGTGTTTTGTGTGGTTTTATGGTGGTTTCACCCTGCTTGAAATGGTATGAAACTGCATTTGAATTTGGTGGCCTTGCACCCTCCTTGAAATGGGAGGAAAATATATTTGAATTTGGTGGCCTTGCACTCTGCTTGAAATAGAATTTCAAGGAGTAGCCGTGAGTCAGCTGCCAGCCCACCAGCCGTGAGTGAGCTGCCAGCACATCAGGCTTGAGGGACTGAGCTGCCACCCCAAGAATCCATTTGGCCCACAATGTCCATACTAGCCCTCTGGAGACCAGTAGTCCCTGTAGCCAACAACACCCATACCAGCGTCCAGAAAGCCCCCCCCCCCCCACTGGCCACCAATATTGGAATTGGTGGAGAGGTGGAATATTGCTTCGGGGGACCAGCCCTCCCGTGTGAACATGGGACCCAACGGGTCCCACTTAGTCTTGTATAATCTGCATTTTGACTTTCCACAATTTCACCCTGGTGTGTTTTTAGCAACCTTTTTGGTCATGGTTAATTAAGCTTGCTTTTGTTCTGTTTGTCAGGTTCTAAATGAAATACAATGCAATTAAGGCATTCAGGAGAACAATATTGGCGAAACCAATGTGTAAATCACTGGAAAATTATATTTAGATTAAACTGCAGTTTATTTTGCAAGCATAAATGACGTTGTCATGAGTCATATCTTCTATCCATCAACACACACAAACAAGTGCAGCTTACATCATATAATTCATTTCTAAATCTCCTGAAAATCAAACATACATATTCAGATTTTTGTAACATATTTTTGAATTTTGTATGCAACATATAGAAATGAAATACAGTATACGGTAGTTATCTATCATATCTGCATACAACTGTTTGATATAATTTACTGTGTAGGAAGGAACTGCAGATGCTGGTTAAACCGAAGGTAGACACAAAATGCTGGAATACCTCAGCAGGACAGGCAACATCTCTGGACAGAAGGAATGGGAGAGGTTTTGGGTCAAGACCTTTGTTCAGACTGATGTCAGGGGAGAGGGAAACACATAGATAAGGAAGTGTAAGGTGTGAAAATAGGACAGGGAATGAAGTTCAAAGAGCCGAATGGCCTCCTCCTGCACCTATTTTATATGTTTTTTTATATATGTTTCTATATATATAATTCATTGTGATCATGGCTGATTGCTAAAATATTATTGCTATTTCCTGTTACTTTGATGGTCTTCACTGGTATTCCTGAAATATCTTACAAAAGGGAGTTTGTTAGATGTCTAAGCAGGCAGCGAGGACTGAAATTGCAAAGCAAATAGTTGATAACTAATGTATTCAAAAATTTAAATAGTGGAATGCTCTATGAGAGGATTATATGAAATGTGTCTATTTCTACAGATTTATTACCATTATTAAGATGTCCAAATATTCTAAATGCTCATTAAGTTCTCTACAGATTATGAGTCTTTAGCTATTAATAGAATCTGAATGTTCACGTATAAAGGTGACAGTTTACAATTTAATTGGATAGATTTACCAAAAATGCTTTTATTATAGTCCTCGACAAGTGCAGGGTTCGATGAAAGTTAATGAAGAATTGTTGGTTGCACTAGATATTTGCATTAGGGCAGCACAGTGGCGCAGCAGTAGAGTTGCTGCCTTACAACGCCAGAGATTCAGGTTCGATCTTGACTATGGGTGTTGGCTGTATGTAGTTTGTACGTTCTCCCCGTGATCTGCGAGGGTTTTCTCTGGCAGGTCCAGTTTTCTCACACACTGCAAAGACATACAAGTTTGTAAGCTAATTGGCTTGGTAAAATTGTAAATTGTCCCTAGTGTGTGTAGGATACTGTTAGTGTGCAGAGATCACTGGTTAGCGCGAACTCGGTGGGCCGAAGGGCCTGTTTCCATGCTCTGTCTCTAAACTAAACTAAAGTTATTAGTGGGAACAACAGCATATGCCACCTACTGACAATGCATTCCAGAGCTGGGAACCTTACTGCTCAAAGAGTCTTGGATTAGAATTAGCTATAGCCTCTTTACAATCTTGTACCAGCATAAATGAACAAATTGTAAAAACAAAAAGTGACTTACTTTAGCAATAGCGTAGACAAAAAAATTGTGAAGTATCCTTTTGAGATTTGCATTATTTCTGAGAATTAAATGTTATCTGTTTATAGGATTGATCACGGTATCAAATCAATAGTATTCCTTATGAGTAATTCTAGATTGTGAGTGTTGATGGGGTTATTTAACGGTATAATATAACCAGATGAAGAAAACATTGTTGGACAGTTTAGTAAGATCCTGAGTTGCAAGGACTATTTCCTGCTTTAGGCTATGAACCAATATTCAAACACCTTGTTTCAAGAGTAATCATCATCACAAGAACGTCACTTGGCTACAAGTCCCCTTTGGCAAACGTCAAAATAACCCTCAATCACTGTGCCATCATTGGTCAGCATGAAACAGTTTTTTGTTTGTGCCAGCTTGCATAAGCAATGGGTGGGAATTTTTATCTGATTGTGATTTGGATACTCAGAAAACTGGGTTGTTTTGAGTGTAAATTAGCTCTACGTTTCCAATGAGTATCTTCTCTCATTGTGTGTTGGCATTGTTGTTGACAACATGCATGTTTTTATATCAGTGGCTGTTATCACAAGGACTCCGGTTACGTCAAACCAAGAACTGCCGGGGAAAAACGACGCGGTTTGGCGTTAACACCGAGGCTGAGACTCGAGAACAGCTTCTTCCCCCCTGTTATCGGAGCTTCTAAACGGTTCTTCCATAAGCTCAGTCTTTCCCCGCTAGGGTACTGTCCGATACATCTCTACCCCAGTTCGGAAATTCAAGAGAAAGTTAGATTTAGCTCTGAGGGCTAGTGGAATCAAGGGATGTGGGAAGAAAGCAGGAAGGGGTGCTGATTTTGGATGATCAGCCATGATCATATTGAGTAGCGTTGCTGATTCGAAGGGCCGAATGGCTTACTCCTGCACCTATTTTCTATGTTTCTATGCAAACTCTTCTACCCCAAGCCCACCAGATTGACGTGCTTGGGCCCCTGTGGGGATGACAGCAGTCCAGAACATGGATCTGGTTGGGTCAGCATCTTGGATGTGTGAGTCAGATCCAGGGATGTGGTTTGGGTGCTGGGATATAGTGGAATATATAATCATCAATTCAGGCATTGCCAGATAGACCCTTAAACTGAAGTGAGGGGATGAGGGAGTCCAATGACAGGTAAGAAGGTAGTTTGGTGGCTCGGTAGAAAGCATGTTTACAAAATAAGACACACATTGCTGGAGTAACTCAGCGCGTTGGGAAGCTTCTCTGGAGGACATGGATAGTTGACGTTTCGGGTCGGGACCCTTCTTCAGACTGATTGTAGTGGAGGGAGGAAGCTAGATGTAGAGATGTGGGGAGAATAGGACAAGGCCGGGCAGGTAACAGGTACATATAGTTGAAAGGTGGTTCATTGGCAGATGGGTGGACAAAAGCCAGAGATGTAAAGAAGAATAAATAGCCATGAGATAGGGAGAGAAGGTGAGAAAAGGTGAGAAATGGGAAGCTAGAGGAAGGGATGTAGGTGGAGGGTTGGGAGTGGGGGGGCAGGATAGTGGGGAAAATAGGTGTGTGTGCAGATGGGGAACTGAGAAGAGAGGGGGGTAAAGGTGGGAGGGGGGATGCTCGTTGGTTATAAACCTAAAATGGAATAACTCGATATCAATACCATTTCTTGGCCCTTCCCTTTGCTCTGAAGCCTGCTTTGCTTCCCTACAATTTCAGGGGACTGTGAAACACATGAATAAATAGCTGTAACTGAAAACAGGATGAATGACAAGTTTTTGTTCTATTCAGATATTTAACTGACCAGACCAGTGCCCAGGGTAGGAGTTTGGCAGCCTGCCATCTTCGCCTCTCTTCCAATACATCTCAAAGTTGATGCTCAGATATCCTTTAATTAAGGCATGACTGGCATTTATTTATCCAACAAGTCTAGAAATGGGTGCATTATGCACAGTTTTCATTTCATTAAAGATGTGGCAGGCATTTATTGTCCCTCTGTATTCGTCCCTTTGAACTTAGTAACAAGTTAGGTAATAAAATAAAATAGCTTGTCACAAAATTCAATGGGATAATTACAGGTGGACAATTTTATTTTATCGCTGCCACCAGTTAACTGTGTCGGTGGATCTGAATTTACAGGCCATCTGATCCAGCAATCACATCAGGGTAAAACGCAGCCCTTCAGCCCTAGCATAGTGGCGCAGCAGTAGAGTTACTGCCTTACAGTGTTAGAGACCCGACTTTGATCCTGACCTCGGGTGCTATCTCAATGGTTCAAAGGTTTGTTTATTGTCACATGTACCAATTAAGGTTTAGTGAAACTCGGATTACTTGACAGCCCCACTAAAACAAGCAACAAGACACACAACTACATCAAAGTTAACATAAACATCCACCACAGCGGATTCCCCACATTCCTCACTGTGATGGAAGGCAAATCAAGTCTAATCTTCTTCCTCTTTATTCTCCCGCGGTCGGGGCAGTGGAACCATTCGCAGTCGGGGCGATCGACGCTTCCGCAGCTGACGATTGAAGCCCCCGCGTTGGGGTGGTCGAAGCTCCTGCCGCTTGGAGCTCCCAAAGTCTGTCTCTAATTAGGATCCATACGCACCACGATGTTGGCCGCAAGCTCCCGTGGTTGGAGCTACAAGGTCGATCCCCAACAGGGATCGCCAGCCCCACGATGTTAAGTCCTGCAGGCTCCCGTGATTGGAGCTCTCCGAAGTCGGTCTCCAGCAGAGACCGCCAACTCCACAATGTTAGGCCGCAGTGTGGACGGAGATACGACACTGAAAACAATCGCATCTCCATCGGGGTAAGAGGTTAAAAAAAGAGATTAAAAAAACACTAAAATATACATTTAACACATACTAAAAAACGACAAAGAAGGATGGGACGAGACAGATTGTTGGCGAGGCAGCCATTGCGGGTGCCACCCGGCAGGAGTTTCAATGTGCTCCCTGTGACCACATGGGTTTTGTCTAGGTGCTCCGGTTCCCTCCCACATCCCAAAGTTGTGTGGGTCGTAGGTTAATTGGCCCCTTTGTAGATAGATCCCTAGTGGATGAGAAAGTGGGATAACATGGAACTAGTGTGAATGAGTGATCAATGGTCAACTTTGGCTCGGTGGGCCAAAAGGCCTGTTTTCACGCTATGTTTCTGAACTAAACTAAACTTCTAGCTTTGATTAGTCACGCACCCAGTGATGCCACAGCTCCTAAATGGGCAGCACAGTGGCAGAGCAGTAGAGTTGTTGTCTTACAGTGCCAGAGACACAGGTTCGATCCTGACAAAAGGTGCTGTCAGTACGGAGTTTGTACATTCTCCCAGTAACCGTGGGTTTCCTCCCTGTTCTGCAGTTTCCTCCCACACTCGAAAGACGTACAGGTTTGTAAGTTAATTGGCTTGGTAAATGTAAAAATTGTCCCTAGCGTGTAGGAAAGTGTTAGTTTATGAGGTGATCACTGGTCGGCACGGGCTCGGTGGGTCGAAGGGCCCGTTTCTACACAGTCCAAAGTCTAAAGTAAACATGATGCAAGTAAGGTTGTGCAAGTTGCTATGTTGTAAACTATGAGTTATTTTCACCCCTGATTACACACTGCACAGCGCTGACAATTCTGGCCAATAATGCACTTTACTGCAGGCCAAGATCAAAGTAAATAAAGAGAAATTATTTCCAGTGACAGTTTGAAAATTACAAGGCACATTTTGGGGGATTGGGAAAAAAGCCAGAGGTGAGATGAAAAGAAAAGTGTACAGGCAATGAGTTATGGTGATCAAGGATGAACGGCCTGCAAGCCTGAGGGAAGCAGATTCAATTATAAATGTCCACAAAGAAATTGAGCAGATATTTGAAAAGTGGTAAATGACAGGATTATGAGGGAAAGGTTGGGTGTTGAACTAACTGGATAGACCTGTTGAGGAGCTGGTACAGACACAATAAGCTGAATACTCACATTTCGTGCTACATGATTCTATAGTCCTATGATGAAATAATTTTTAGATGATCTCTTACCACTGCTTTGGAAGGTCTTTTGAATTGCATTTTGGGGTGTTGAATTACAACATACAATACAGAACAGCACACTGCAGGAACATGCCCTTAGGCCCTCAATGTTTGCGCCGAACATGATGCCAAGATAAACTAATCTCGTCTGCCTGCACCCCTCATTTCTCCGCATAGCCATTTGCCTATCTAAAAGTCTCTGAAACACCACTATCGTACCTTGCTGACAAATATTTCAAATCAACAAGTGTTAAAAGCATTAACATCAGTGAAGGACAGTTTTATTGAAGTAAAGAGTATCCTTCTTAAGAGTATCCTTCTTCTTGTAATAGCATAAAACATCGAACAGTACACACACAGGAACAGGCCCTTCGGCCCACCATGTCCCTGCCATATTGGGCCAAAGGGCCTGCGTCTGTGTTGCTCTGTTCAATATCCCGCGCTATTAAAAGAGTAAGAATGCCAAGTTATGCTAATTTCACCCTGCCTGCATGTGATCCCTATCTCTCAATTCCCTGCATATCCGTGCCTATCCAAAAGCCTCTTAAATCTTTCATCATGAAGCTTTAAACGCTCAGGCAGGCTTATATAATACATATTGTTCGACAGATTTTATTGGAAGAAATATGTTCATGAAATAACAGACTGCAAAGTAAAGGATTGTCAAAACTCATAAGAGAGACTTAAAGGCTGAAATCCAGGACGAAGTAGCAGATTGAAACTGAAACCATTGAGCAGAATAAAGGAGTCAGTAAAATACTCAATAACGTACCAGTGATGGGGCAGATAATCACAAATGAGAGATTGGGGATGGGAGTGAGGGTGTAAGGAGTGGGTAGAGGATCCAGGGCAAGAAGACAGTCAGGCAGAGGGAAGAAGGGGCCCCACCTGAAACATTACCGATGAAGGGTCCCATCCCGAAATGTCACCCATTCATGTTCTCTAGAGATGCTGCCTGACCCGTTGAGTTACTCCAGCGCTTTGGGTCTTCCTTCTCAGGTAGAGGGAAGGTCAGGAAGACCAAATCGCTCCCTGAATAAGTTGGTTGGTTGAATGTAATTGAGTTGAAGTCATCTGACAGCAGTTGCCTAAAAGCATCGGCAGGGAAGGTAATATAGGAGCGATCACCAAAAATAACTTTTAAGACTGTGCTAACTAGAGGCAAACGATGCCATGGACTTCTTTGCAATAAACCAGCTTAAATGTTCATAGTCATAAGCAGGCATCATAGCTGTGAGCTATGCAAGAATTTTTGTCATAGAGACATACAGCATAAATACAAGTCCTTTGGTCCAACCTGCCCCATCTACATTAGTTCCACCTGCCTGTATTTGGCCCATATCCCTCCAAATCTTTTCTATCCATGTATCTGTCCAAGTGTTTCTTAAATGTTGTGATAGTACCTGCCACAGCTCCTTCTTCTGGTAGCCCGTTCCATAAACCTACTGCCCATTGTGTAAAAACAGGTTCTTATTAAGTCTTTTCCCCCCCTCACCTTATCATTCATTTGCCAAATTTATTGCTCATCCTTAATTATCTTTGAGTAGGTGGCTGTGAACTACTTTTCTGAATAGTTGCAGCCCTTCCGGTGAGGACATTCCTATGTGCCTGTTACCATTATCCTTCTTTGAACCAGTAATTGGGGTCTTGAGTAGGTATGTTACAAAACCTACCTGAACCGTGGCTGAGCATCTGCCCCACCCCTTGTGTGTGATTTTGGCGCTGTTTGGAGGGGGCGGGTTTAAAACGCGATTTTTACTAGGCTGTTCCAATCGCAGATGTTCAGCCTAGTAAATCATTAACGGAGAATCGCTGCAAGACCCGGTCGGAAAAGCTATTATTAGTTTTATAGGCCTCGAATAATAGATATAATAGTTTTAAAAGCTCTTGTTCACTCCGCAACCTCTCGCAGCCCCAGGGTTTTATAAAGCAAACTATTAAAGGTATGTACCTTATTTTTACATTAAATGGGGCATATATATAACCCTGAATATCAAGTTATCTATAGCGAGTAGTTCATTTTGGGCTTTTTATATCCCGCAGTATTTTTCTCGACATTTGAGGGCACTAATCCAGCGCGATGTCAACGTTCTAAACCAGCGCGTTCCACATGAACCCACTAGAAAGCCGATTTAAATGGGCATTTATTTACAGCAATTGAACACTAAATTCCTTCCATTTGGCCTATAAATTAATGTAAATTAGATATAAAAATCATGTTATATTGTGAATTATTTGTGAATAATCTTTGGACACTTAGGCTATTTAAAAATGTTAATCTTTCCTTAAGAAATGGGCTTTTGACTATCCAAGATCACAGCTTTTTTGTAATGTCCATTGAAAATCAATAGGGAACAAGATGCTAATTTCCGCGTATGAAAATGGCCATAACATTTTTAATACTTGAGATATGAAAGTGAATTTGGTGTCAAATTAAACTTATTGTTATGCTTTATCTGATGGGATAAATTGCAGACTTGATTTTTAAAATCTCAAAATTTTGTAACATTGCTATCTTGAGTGGTGTCTTGATGAGTCGCGGCATTGCCATTCATAGGCTATATATTGCAGACTTGATGCATCATTGGCAGAGGTAGTGAATGTTGAGGGCGGTGGATGGAGTGGAAAGTGGAATACTTGGTGCTGGTTATGATGGAGCTTTCTGAAGATAGTTGGAAGTAAGTGGGGATCATTCCCACAAACTACTGAGCCGTGCCTTGTAGACAGTGGGGAGTCAGATGCGGAGTCATTGATCACAGAATGCCCAACCATTATTGTCCAAGTGATCATCAGAACCTATATGGTTGGCCCTGTTAAGTCTGTAGCCAATGGTAATCCCTTGAGAATGCCATTGAGCATCAGGGGTGTGTGAATAGAATCTGAATTGCCGGGTGGGACACTGCCTGGTACTTGCGTGAGATTTATTAGCCCAAGATTGGATGTTCTCTGCGGCATGCAAACAGTGACTACCGCACTTTCCAATGTTGTTAGTAAAACTAAACATGGCACCATCATCAGTAAACATTGATGCTGCTGATTTTTGCAATGTAATGAAGGACATTCCAATAAATAAAATATTTACCGAATAAATAATCTTGCTTTACTTTATTTGCTATTGGCTGGAATGTTTGTCTATTCACTTCACACTTCCTCTGAATCCTTTTATAAAAATGCAACTGCACACCATTCTCCAAGCGTTGTCATAGCAAGGTCGATTACAGGTTCAGTATAGGTTCAGGTCGATTACAGGTTCAGTACTTCCATGTTTTGCAATTTGCTTCCTCAAGAACTAAAGCCCAGTACTTGATTTGATTTATTTTTATGGTCTTGCTAGCCTGTGACATAGCTTTCACTAACTCAGCGAACCAGGCAGCATCTCTGGAGGATACGGATAATGACATTTCGAGTCGGGATCCTCCTTCTGTCTGCACAAGGGTCGCAACCCACAGTGTCACTTAGTCACGTTCTCCAGAGATGCTGCCTGGCCCGCTGAGTTACTCCATGTTGTAGTTGCACTAAATTCCGCTATGTTGAGTATCTGCCACAGCGTTCCCTATGGATGGGAGAGTCAATTCTCAACAATTACAACTCAAACACCATTTCTAATTTGCTGAAGGCTCCACATCAAGAATAGCTAATACTAGCTAAGAAGAACAGTAAACTCTAGAAGAGGCAAACAGTTGGCAAGAAAATGCTCAAAGCAGTTAAAGTGAGATAATTTGGCAATGTGAAAGCTAACTTATTACTTAGATGGTGTGAGTCTAGATGTCTAGAGTAGAGGTACAAATGATCTCTGAATGGAAATATATCAGTCAGTGAAAAGTGTGGAGACACGAGGATGATTGTTTACAAAAATAGCAAGCAACACAAAGTGCTTGAGTAACTCACGGGGCAGGCAGCATCTCTGGAGAACGTGGATGTGACATTTCGGGACGCTACCCTTCTTCATTCTGAAGAAAGATCCCGACTCGAAATGTCACTATCCGTGTCCTCCAGAGATGCTGCCTGACTCACTAAGTTAGTGAAAACGATGACACAGGCCAGCAAGACCATAAAAAGAATTCAAATCAAATACTGGGCTTTGGTTCTTGAGGAAGTGAATTGCAAAACAGGGAAGTAATACTAAACTGTAACAGGCCTTGCTTGGACCACATCAGGAGAATTGTGTGCAGTAGCATTTATCTCAAAGGATTCAGAGGAAGTGTGGTGTATCGGCAAACATTGCAGCCATTACTAAATAAATAAAGCAAGATTATTTATCTAGTAAATGTTTTCTTTAATGATAATTGCCCAGTTTGATTTTTTTTAATCCTTTTAGCCATACAGAATAGTTGTAATTTTTCCAATTTAACACAAAACTATTAAGATGATATATTCAAGAAATGTATTGCAACTTAAATCTGTTTGATTAACATTATTGGATAAATTAACTAAATAATCTAATTGTCATTCCTTTATTTTTATAGACTGTTTTAAGAGGCAATTAAATTTGTTTTATACTGCATGATGCGAGTTGGCAGCTTTTCTGTGGGTTCAAAATATATAGCCTTTAAACACAAATAGAATATCTTGAACTATTTATTAAAGTAAAACATTGTTACCAGATAACTTCTATGAGTTGCTTGCATAATCTGTATGAATCATTTCCTTTTGTTAACAAAATATTAAAGGAGAGCTGTGGGCCCTCTCTCACCATAGAAATTATAAATGTTAATTCAGAAGCCTATAATAGTATTAGCTTAGCTATTATACTTCGAACAATAAGTAAACTAGGCCAACTCTTTTTTTTTAATCCTTTGATGAATTTATTGAGCTCCCTGGATTACTAATAAAACGAAACATTTTGAATCTAAGTTTTTTTTTAATTGAATTCAAGGACTTTATTGGTTTGAATATTTTTATAAATTGTCAGTGCAGTTTAGTGTATCACGATTCTTAATTTTCCGTTGTTTAAAATGTGATAATGCAGAACTGTAACCAGTTACAATACAGGAAACTATTCGAGTTGGCCACTGTTTGTGACATATTAAGTTTAGTTTAGAGATACAGCATGGAAACAGACCCTTCGACCCACCGAGTCCACACCGACTATCGATCGCCCTCCATCGTGTCCATTACCCGTTCACACTAGTTCTATGTTATCCCTCTTTTTCACCCATTCTATACACACGATGGAATTTTCAAAGGCCAATTAGCCTGCACGTCTTTGGGAGGTGGGAAGAAACCGGAGCACCTGGAGGAAACCCAAGCAGTCACAGCGAAAACATGCAAACTCCACAGATAAGGTCCTAGGTCAGGATCGAACACTGGTCTCTGGTGCTGAGGCAACAGCTGCGGCACAGTGCCACACAACTTTCTGTTAATTTTGGTGTGAACAAAAATAACTAAATTATTCAATAATATATTTATATATTCAAACCAGGAGAGATATGAAACCACGTCTGTGAGAAGTAATTCATGCGGAATTAATCTGTGAGAAATATTACTTGGAGAGATTTGGGATAACCTATTTATTTACATTTTTCTTTCAAATAGATGTTTAGATTGATGAACGGTGCCATTTGGCATGGTAATATGCCCTCGGTTTCAAACTTTTTGAGGTAGGGTGAAATGAAGACATAAGATAATGCAGATGCTGGAATCTGAAGCAATAAACAATCTGCTGTCTGATAGACACAAAGTGTTGAAGAAATTCAGCGGGTCAGGCAGCATCTCTGGAGAAAAGGAATAGGTGATGTTTTGGGTCGGAACTTTTCTTCAGACACAAACTGAAGCGTCACCTGGAATTGATGACTTTGGAGAGAATAAAGTTGGTTTTGTGTAAATGGGTAGTTGATGGTCAGCGTGGCCTTGGCGAGCCGCAGGGGCCTGTTTCCGTGCTGTATCCCCCTACCCCACCCCCCCCCTGGACTGTCTCCCTCGGATGGTCATGACACACAGCTTATTTATTTATTTTACTTTTCTTTTTCATCGGTTGGAGCTGCATACTAAATCTTGTTGCACTGACGTGCAATGACAATAAAAGATATTATTATTATTATTATTATTATTATTATTATTATTACACTATGACCCACTTAATTCCTCCAGTAGATTTCTTGCTGCATGAATCATATTAACATCCTTATTTTAAATGCAGTGTTTAAATATATAGGAGCATGACAAATTGGATATCAAAAAGCTGCAGCCGCTGGAAGCCTGAGATTAAAACATGCCAGCATGTCAGCAGCAAAGGTGGAAAGGGAAACAATTAAGATTTAAAGCCAATGATTCTTAATTCCATTTCTCTGTTCACAGCAGCGACCTGACATGCTGAATGTTTTCAGCATTTTCTGTTTTTATTACAAATGTGGAATTCGATTTACGTGAAAAATAATTGAAAAGAAGTACTGACATAATTTCCCACTGATCTATCTCACATTTAGAAATATGGAAATCAAATGCCTTGTAATTGATTTAGCACGAAGAAATGTGCTGGCCTACTAAAAGCTATAAAATACAAAAATACCAGCAGGCACTCAAAATGTTTGTCCCATTAAGTTCTTTTTAAATGTTTTAAAGCAAGTGGATCTTACAATAGTCACGGCAATTATTTTCTTTAATAGGTTTCAATGCTTGGAGAAAGCGAGTGTCAAAGGATGCCTGAATATTAAAAACCACCACAATATTTTTTTCCACCTTCATTAGTCTTACGCACATTTGGAAAACAAAACAATATTATTATAGATCTAATAGAAACTTCCCAATAAAAATGAAAACAAGCATTTAGAGGCCCTTGTATAGGTTTCTGTTCTGTCATCTCTTACTTATATCCTGATGCTGTTTCTCATCATTGATTTCAGACATATGATTGTTACTTTTTGTGTCTTGCTGATCTGATGTTCACCTGCTACTTTTCTAGCAACCTTCAAACATGATTCATGGAAGCTTTATTTGAAGTTGCAATTATATCTCTGGATGGAACTCAAACCGACATATTTTAAGACTGTGAACTATGAGCTTTATTCCTTTACAGATGGAGATTTATTATTAGTTAACGTGCTGGATTGAATAGCCTGGTTGCTAGGTTGGCATGTCTATCTAACGAGGGGAGTTTGAGTAATCTCAACATTGGTTCCTGACAGTTTAGAAAAATGTAAAGGTCTGTCATTGATACAGAGGTGAGGATATCATTGAAACACGGCAAAGGAGTCACAAACCAAGGATAACGGCCTCAAGGTAAAAGGAGAACTAATGAGATATTTCTTTCTTCGGAGGATGGTGAACTTTTGGAAGTCCCTGAGGGCTGTAGATACTCAGTGATTCATTGCATTCAAAGCTGAGGAGTGAGGTTTTCAATTCCAAGTCAAACAAGTAGATAAAATTGACTCAGCCAACCTCGTCAACTCCAACCATTTTGCCTATCTACACAATTGCCTGCATTCGGTCTGCATACATGGATGCCTTGCTTATTCAAGCACCTGTCTAAATGTTTCATAAACTTAGTGATTGTCCCTGCCTCCACCACTTCGTATGGCAGCATCTTGCAGACATAAACCACTGTCTGTGTATAAAACCTTTCCCACCAATTCCCTTTTCTCCCCTCTTGTGCCAGGCAGAACGAACAAAAGCTATAAAGCATGTCCCATCATTTTCAAGAACAACTTCTTCCCCTTTGTTATCAGACTGCTGACCGGTCCACTAATAAGCTAAGGATGCAGTCCCGATCTTCCAACCTACCTCTCCACGTTATCCTTGCACTTTTAAAATATCTGCAGTTTCTCTGTAACTGTAACGCTCTGATGCTGCAAAACCATATTCTGCACTGGTATAAAGTGAAGAAAGGAAGGTGGAAGACAATGATGAAGATAATTAGTAGCAGTCGTACTTACAAGGTATCCAGTGAGTAAATCTGCCTGAAGATATGAGGTAAAATGTGCATGATGTCAGCACTGCAGAAACAATATTTTCAGAGACATCTATCTCTTACTACACGGTGGTGTAGCGGTAGAGTTGCTGCCTTAGAGTGAATGCAGCGCCGGAGACCTGGGTTCGATCCCGACTACTGGTCCTGTCATAGAATCATAGAATCATAGAAAGTAGGTGCGAGAGTAGACCACCAGGTCCGTCGAGCCCGCACCGCCATTCGCTCATGGCTGAACACTAAACAGACACACTTACCCACAAACAGTAGACACAAGACACAGAACACAAGACACTACCCTCCCCTTTATACCGCTATCACCCCTCTCCACCCCAAGAACCTCGTGATCTCCTGGGGGAGGCAAAAAACCGGATAAAAACCCAGGTCCAATTCGGGAAAAAAAATCCGGGAAATTCTATGTTTGTATGGAGTTTGTACGTTCTCCCCGTGACCTATGTGAGTTTCCTCCGAAATCTTCGGTTTCCTCCCACACTCCAAAGACGTACAGGCTTGTAGGTTAGTTGGCTTGGTAAATGTAAAAATTGTCCCTAGTGGGTGTAGGATAGTGTTAATGTGCAGGGATCACTGGTTGGCGCGGACCCGTTGGGATGAAGGGTCTGTTTCCATGTTATATCTCTAAACTAAAGTAAACTACTAATACTAAAATTTCAGAACAAAACATGGGTGGCAATAAAGGTCCCTGTCAATGTGATCGTGGGCATACCATTTTCCTTGCCTGCCTGCTATCAGAAGGGAACAGAATAATCAATTTTTGCTCTCAAGGCAAAAAAATACCCATTGTCATTCATTCTTTAGAAACGCTGAAATTTTGGGAAAATTAATGCCTCAGTTCTTAAAATATTCTATTCTTGTGCTAAAATTGGAATTGGAATTTTTTTCCATTTAAAGCTTTTCATTTTGTTTGCTGTCTCGTCTACTGTGCCCATCCTTTAGCTACCCGTACTTACACCCAGCCAGAATAATTCCAAAGCAATTTCCCAGAATTATCACCCACTGAACTCAATTATAAAAGCCCCATTTGCCACGCATTTGCCACTCTATTTAAGGCAATTCAAAAGGTTTTTGGAACCACTCTGATTACTTGAAACACATTTAAGTAATTTCTGAACTACTGCTACAATAACTCCATTGATTTCAGACGAATTGAGGTGATTAGTTTAGTTTAGAAATACAGCATAGAAACAGACCCATTAGCCTACTTGGACCATGCCATCCATTACCCGTTCACACTAGTTCTATGTTATCCCACTTTGACATCCACTCCCTACACACTAGGGGCAATTTTACAGGCAATTAACTTACAAACCTGCACGTCCTTGGGATGTAGGAGGAAACCAGACCTAGGTTTAAGGTATTTTTCTTGAAAATCAGCATTTGAATTTCCTTCTGGAAACATAGAAAATACGTGCAGGAGTAGGCTATTCGGCCCTTCAAGTCCGCACCACCATTCAATATGATCATGGTTGATCATCCAGAATCAGTACCATGTTCCTTCTTTCTCCCCATATCCCTTGATTCCCTTTGCCTTAAGGGCTATATCTAACTCTCTCTCGAATGCATCCAGTGAATTGGCCTCCACTGCCTTCTGTGGCAGAGAATTCGACAGATTCATAACTCTCTGGGCGAAAAAGTTTGTCCTCATCTCAGTCTTAAATGGCCTACCCCTTATTCTTTAACTGTGACCCCTGGTTCTGGACTCCCCCAACATGGGGATTTTTTCCTGCATCCAGCCTGTCTAATCCCTGAAGAATTTTATATGTTTCTGTAAGATCACCTCTCATCCTAAATTCTAGAGAATACAAGCCCAGTCGACCCATTCTTTCATCATATGCCAGTCCCGCCATCCCGGAAATTAACCTGATGAACCTATGCTGCACTCCCTCAATAGCAAGAAAGTCGTTCCTCAAATTAGAAAACCAAAACTGCACACAACTGCAACTTGTATCCACAAGGCCCTCAATCCAGTTGAACCTCTGTAACCATTTCCAGGCATCACACATCAAAAAATACCTTAAGGGCTTCGAGAGAGTGCAAAGGTGTTTTGTAGAATGGTAACAAAGATAATGGGTTTCCATTTATTCAGCAAATCTGGAGATGCTAGAATTATTATCTTTACAACAGAGATGGGTAAAAAGATTTATTTACTGAATTCAAATATTCTGTTTTTTTTTCCCACTGTTACACTAGCACTAGGGATCTTACCCAGAACACATGGGGTTTAACAATTGTAAAAATAGCCTGTGGGGATTCGTAATATGTTTACACAGTAAACTATGATGAATGGGATTGAATTATCTGAAATCAACATGAAGGCACTTTCATTTGAAGCTTTCCATGATGAATTAGTTCTTTACTTGAAAAGGTTCAATTAATCACAGAAGACCGTTTTGGGTCTATGGTGCCTCCATCCATCCTAGTCCTGTCTTTATTTCCCTGTGTACCTTTAGCTGATTCTCTCTTATGCATGCTCATCAGCTGCCATTGGATTCATAGTCACAAAATGCTGGAGTAACTCGGAGTGACTTGCTCAGTTACTCCAACGTTTTGTGTTGACCTAATGAGTTACTCCAGCATTTTGTGTCTATCTTTGGCATAACCCAGCTTCTGCAGTTCAGTTTAGAGATACAGCGTGGAAACAGGCACTTCGGCCCACTGAGTTCGTGTCAACCAGCCATCCCCGAACACTTACACTACCTTACCCACTGGGGACAATTTAAAATGATACCAAGCTAATTAATCTCTGAACCTGTATGTCTTTGGATTGTGGGAGGAAACCGGGGATCCCAATGAAAACCCATGCAGGTCATAGAAACATAGAACATAGAAATTAGGTGTAGGAGTAGGCCATTCGGCCCTTCGAGCCTGCACTGCCATTCAATATGATCATGGCTGATCATCCAACTCAGTATCCCGTACCTGCCTACTCTCCATACCCTCTGATCCCCTTAGCCACAAGGGCCACATCTAACTCCCTCTGGTCAAACATACAAAACATCATATAGAAGATATAAACTCTGTACAGACAGCACCCATAGTCTGGATTGAACCCGAGACTCTGGTGCTGTAAGGCAGCAACTCTACTGCTGCACCACTGTGCTGCCTTCCTTTTTATTAGTCCTTGGATTCATGATGCCATTAGCCTATATAAGAAATAACACTGGCAACTTAATCTACTTGAACATCATAATATTATGGGTGGAAATTCCAGCATCTGGTGGATATCCACGTAACCATAGTGAGTTTGTGAAAACTCCACATAGAGCAACCCAGGTCAGGATTAAACCTGGTCCCTGGATATATGAAACAGCAGTAATTATTGCTGCGCACCAATTTATGCAGCCTGCTGGGCTGTTTGTTCTTGGACAGAAAGTAAGGGTACTTATTTACTCTGGGAGTGGTAGGTTGGTACAGTGGTGCAGCGGTACAGCTGCTGTCTCACAACCTGGGTTAGATCCTCACTATGGGTGATGTCTGTATGGAGTTTGCAGTTTCTCTCTGTGACCATGTAGATTTTCTCTGGGTGCTCCTGATTCCTCCCACATTCTAGAAATATGCAGGTTTTTACGTTAATTGGCTCCTGTAAATTGGGATAACATGGAACTAGTATAGGTGTCAATGGTCGGTGTAGACTAGATGAACTGAAGGGCAAGTTTCCATGTTGTATCTCAAAACTTAACTAAACAGGCATACTTACAGACTCATCCACGCTGACCAAAATGTCCCGTCCAAGTGAGTCCAATTTGCCTATGCCAGGGTCGTATCCCTCTGAAGAAGGGTCTGACCCAAAACTTCACCTATTCCTTTTCTCCAGAGATACTGCCTGACTCGCTGGTTTACTCCAGCATTTTGTATCTATCTTACATATTCTTCTAAACCTTTCCTCTCCCTCAGCCAAATGAGCTCATTCTCTTTTCACGCTGCCAAGGGCGATTCCTCACTTTAAATCTATTTGTAAATTTATTCTTTATTATGTTTCTTTAATCTGAGTTTGTTGTTCTTTTGACTATCTGTTTATCCAGTATGTGACGGCTGGTTCTTTCAAAACCATCCCATCTGTCTTCTGTTCATGTGTTATTAAACATCATTATCCAAACCATTTGTCTCAATTCTCTCTGCATCTCTTTGAATTTAAGCTTCGTCTAGTTCTAAGCCTGGCTCCTGCTGTTTGGTACAATTGTGTCCCTAATCATGTTAAACTTGATCATTCTAAGACAAATGCATCACAGAGGTTGTTTGATTTCCATTTCTTATTTCTTATATTCATCTGAATGTCGGGTCAACATAATTACTGCCTCTGCAACTGTTACTTGCATACTGAGTCATCAAAAATTTTCTGTTATTATTTCTTAGAATACTTGGGCATTAACGTTTATAAGAATATATCACTAACACTTCAAATGGAAGGCAGAAGAATAATTACATCATATTTTCTATTTAGTGTATCTAAAAGGTCAATAAATAACTAGAATTAAATTATTTTATTTCACTCTCAACATTTCAAAATGAGGGGAGGTATGCTTTCTCATGGATGCCAATTCGTTCATGCCGTCCAATTCTATTTGTCCCCATTTTGCCCGTATCCCTCTAAACCTTTCCTATCTATGTGCCAGACCAAATAGAGACACGAGGAACTGTGGATGGGTAGACAATACTTTAGATTGGATCCTTTTCAGACCTTGAAGACTCCAGTTTGAAGAAGGGTCCTGACCCAAAATGTCATCTGTCCATTCCCTCCACCAATGCTGTCCGATCCACTGAGTGTCTCCAGAATTTTGTGTTTTGCTTAATAACATAAATACTTGCATTATAAAACATTCAAGAAAATCTGTGTAGGAAGGAACTGCAAATGCTGGTTTACATTGTTGTATTTTGTGTCCAGCAGAAGTCTAAAAATGTTTCAATGAAAAATTTATCAGAATTGGTGAAATATATAATTAATGTGCTCTTTTGAAACGACTTTAAGGATTCAGGCTTTTCACTTGCCAACTCAGCAACTGTTGAGAAAAGATAAAGAATTGAACCACAAAAGTGATTCAAGAGATGCTGGAATAAGTAGCCGTGTTGCTGAAGGAACACGACAAGTCAGGCAGCATCAGTTGAAGGATCTGCCTGACCCACTGATTTTTCTCAGCACTTCCTAATGTTACTGCAGATTTCCATCATCTATACTATTTTTTAAAACTTTCACCAGTTTTTTTTTCAATTTAGTTTTACTTGTTTTCATGTTGATGAGGCTGCATTTAGAGTATTGTGTTCAGTTTTGGTCAGCCTGCTACAGGAAAGATGCAAAGAAGAGTTACATGGATGTTGCCAGAACACATGGATCTGATCTGTGGGGAGAGAGAGGTTGGGAAGGCTAAGACAAAATTCCTCGGATAGCAGGAGGCTGAGGGGTGATCTTATAAAAATGTACAAAAGGGGCATAGATAGGATGAATGCATAGAGGGGGAATTTCCTTTTAAATGTTAAATACCCAAACAACTTTTAAATGTTGTTATTGTACCTGCCTCAACTAACCCCTTTGGCAGCTCATTCCATATAACCAGTGAGAGAGTTGGACCTCAGCTTCCTATTTAAATCTTTCCACTCTCACCTTAAACCTGTATCCTCTCATTCTTGATCCCCTTGCCCTGGGAAATCCCCCCTCTATGCATTCACCCTATCTATGCCCCTTTTGTACATTTTTATAAGATCACCCCTCAGCCTCCTGCTATCCGAGGAATTTTGTCTTAGAAACATAGAAACATAGAAATTAGGTGCAGGAGTAGGCCATTCGGCCCTTCGAGCCTGCACCACCATTCAATATGATCATGTCTTAGCCTTCCCAACCTCTCTCTCCCCACAGATCAGATCCTTGTGTCTGGCAACACCCATGTATCTCTCCTTTGCATCTTTCCAGTAGCAGGGTGACCAAAACTGAACACAATACTCTCAATGCAGCCACGTCAACATACTTTTGCATGAAAACAAATAAAGCTAAATTGAAAAAAAATGGAAATGAAAGAAATTTAAGAAAATAGTACAGATGCTGAAAATCTGAAAGAAAACTAGGAAATGCTGAGAAAAATCAGTGGGTCGGGCAGATCCTTCAACTGATGCTGCCTGACTTGTCGTGTTCCTTCAGCAACACGGCTACTTATTCCAGCATCTCTTGTATCACTTTTGTGGTTCAATTCTTTATATTTTCTCAACAGTTGCTGAGTTGGCAAGTGAAAAGCCTGATTCCTTAAAGTCGTTTCAAAAGAGCACATTAATTATATATTTCACCAAATCTGATAAATTTTTCATTGAAACATTTTTAGACTTCTGCTGAACACAATATACAACAATGTAAATCAGCATCTGCAGTTCCTTCCTACACATATTTTCTTGAATGTTTTATAATGCAAGTATTTATGTTATTAAGCAAAACACAAAATTCTGGAGATACTCTGGATCGGACAGCATTGGTGGAGGGAATGGACAGATGCCATTAAGGGTCAGGGCCCTTCTTCAACTGGATTCTTCAAGGTCTGAAAAGCATCCAATCTAAAGCATCGCCTACCCATCCACTGTTCCTTGTGTCTCTAATTACATTGTTACAATCTTACTTTGAGACTGGAATTTCTAAAACATTTCTTATCAGCAAATGTTCTCAAGAATCCCTTTCAAATTTCTCTCAAATGCCATCTTATTTATTCCATTTAAAAAAAAAAGTTTAAAGCAATTCTATTCATGAGTCTAGAGAATGGTAATTATTTGACATAATGTGTGGGAATAGATATTATTTATTATTAAAGATATGTCAAGAGACAGTTCAGATGTTTTTTCTCCTGTCTCAGCATGTTCGTCAGTTCCAAAAATAAAGATGCATTACAAACATTTCAAAATACATTAATGAGAAGATGAAATTGAATTTGTGTCTTTTGTGTTCTATTTTGAAAATTAAGCATTTTTATGCTATTGTTTTAATATTAAAGATTATATCCACTGAACTGAATTTGAGCACTGACTAATGTAGAGTCGTACAGCACGGGAACAGGCCATTCTGCCCAACTCAACCATGCCCACCTTGATGCCCCATCTAAGCCATTCCTGTGTGCCCATATTTGGCCCTTATCTTTCTAAACCTTTCCTATCTACAATACATTTAAGAAAGAATTGCTGATGCTGGAAAGAACGAAGGTAGACAAAAATGCTGGAGAAACTCAGCAGGTGAGGCAGCATCTATGGAGCGAAGGTATAGGTGACATTTCGAGTTTGCGACTCTTGTGTAAACTGCCCAAGCGAAATATGAGGTGCCCCAGCGGTATGAACATTGACCTCCAATTCCAGGTAGTCCTTGCTTTCTCCCTCCTTCCCCACCCCTTCCCAGCTCTCCAACAGCCTACTGTCTCCGCTTCTTCCTTTCTTCTTCACCCCCCCCCCCCCCCTCCACCTCCACATCAACCTGAAGAAGGGTCTTGACCCGAAACGTCACACATTCCTTCGCTCCATAGATGCTGCCTCACCCGCTGAGTTTCTCCAGCATTTTTGTCTACTATCTACAGTATATATCGTCCAAGTGTCCTTCAAGTGTTGTTCTAGTATCTACCTCAACTACTTCCTCTGGCAGCTTGTTCCATATACCACCACCCACTGTGTGGAAATAGTTAAATCATTCCCCTCTCACCTTAAACCCATGTCCTCCAGTTCTTGATAATCCCACATAGAAAAAGTGACATTGTGTCGGAAGCAGGCCCGTCAAAACCCATGCGGTCACAAAGAGAACATGCAAACTCCACACAGGGAGCATCCAAGGTCATGATTGAGCTCAAGTCTCTGGCACTGCTAGATTCCAGCTGTATCAGCTGTGCCCTATGCTGCCCTCGATGTTGTGTTAGATCATTGTGAAATTGAAATATGTTATATAAAAGATGCTGATTCATGAGGATCACTGTGCTGACATTTGTCTTCCAAACTGCCAGCAACAGGTTGGGGCCAATCCTTCAGTGGGAACAATCTAAACTCAATTAATATATTGACAATCTGCAAGCTTGATAACTTCCTAATTAGCTTCACAAGCCAATTAATCTGTCATATTGTAAATGATGTGCAATACTAGGTCCCTTTGGGTTATTAAACTTCTGGAACTAATTAAAATAGTGCTGAATTTTCACTTCCGCCTCTCTGGCACACACAGTTTTAATATAATCAACATCAAATCTTCATTACATTGTTTCTGCAGATTCTCAGAAGGCAATTCTGGCATTTTAATAGAACGTTATAGAAAGTCAGTCTCTTTGCACATTTATTTGTTTTTAAAAATATGGATGAATTGTTAATCGGTGTATGCACCAGACGAGAAAAAGGGTGAACACCGACAGTTGGTCCGCCTTGGCATATGCGATCTCCCAGTTGCCAAACAATTTTATCCCATCCCATTCCCAAACTGACTTTTCTGTCCTGGGCCTCCTCCACTGGCAGAGTGTGGCCACACGCGAATTGGAGGAACAGCACCTCATATTTCGCATGGGCAGCTTACAACCCAGCAGCAAACATTGATTTCTCGAATTCAAAGTAACTCCTGCATTCCTTCCCCCCTCCCCCACCCCTCTCTCACCCCTCCCCCCATATTAATCATCCTACTAGTTCCACTGCTCACATCCTTGTATCCTTGTCATTTGCACAACCTCCCCAGCCAACATTGGGCCATAATGACTCCACCCTTCCTGAGGTCAGCTGTTTCCAGCCCTGTGTTAGGCCTTCTCTATCCTTCAGTCTGAGGACGGGTTCTTTTCTCCAGAGCTGCTGCCTGACCTGCTGAGTTTACTGCAGCATTTTGTGTCTATCTTTGGAAAAAGGTGATGCATGACATTATGATGCATAATTGAAAATAAATTAACTTAAAACAAAAATAATGACCTACTTCTGCTCCTATGAATTATAAAAAATAAAAATAACCTGGTACAATGGTACAATCACTGAGCAAAACACAAAGTGCTGGAAGAACTCAGTGGGTCAGGCTACATCTTCGGAGGAAAACGATAGGTAACGTTTTGGGTTTGGACCCTTCTTCAGACTGTCTAAAGAAGGACCCCGATATAGTGAATGTCAGTAGTGTTCACAGACTATCCTTATACCAAGTACCTTTCCCACTAATGTGGCCCCCTAAGCTGATATCCCTTCCCTCGTTTGAGGGCGTCTCCACCCTGCAACAGTGTAAAGGGCCTGTCCCACGAGCATGCGTCTGCATGCGGCAAGCGCGACCAAACTGGAAGCGGGGGTCGAGCGGAGGTCAAGTGATTCCGTACGAGTTGACGTGAAGTTTGAGCGAAGGCGTACACCGTCAAGACGCTGCGTACAGCCCGTCGAGGCGGAGCGTACGGCCTCAATGCGCCTGCGGGCTGGCCGGCCATTGCCGCGCGGAATTTTTGGACAGCGTCAGTTTTTCGGAGCCCCACGCGATGTCAGGACCAGCTCCGCACAACTCCATACGGCTCTGGCGATCGAAGTGGGACCGGCCCCGCGAGGCCGTACGGCGCAAGAGACCACGTTAGGTCGCGCTTGCCGCATGCAGTCGCATGCTCGTGGGACAGGCCCTTAAGGTCCCTAAACTGTGGTCCTCCCCCACAGTGCCTTGGTGTTGGCTGCACCGAGCTTCAGTGCATCCCTAAGCATGTACTCCTGCATTCTGGAGCAGGCCTGTCGGCAACATTCCCTGATGGACATCTCGCTCTGTCGGGAGATCAACAAGTTTCGGGCAGACCGAAAAACGGCCTTCACCGAGTTGCTTTCCTTTCCACCCACAGATGCTGCTTGACCTGCTGAGTCCCTCCAGCAGATTCAGAGATAGCGTCTCTCTCTGTGTATGAGGCTTCTAAAACATTTCACTTCTTATGACTAATGTTGGAATTGTGGCAAAGAGTGCAATATTTAATACATATTAATATTTAAATCACTGTACCGTTTTTTCTATAAAAACTATTTTCTGCAACATATTATGTACATAACTCTGCAAGATGGTAACCATTAGGAATGTTTAATTTACTTAGCTCATGGCGACCAACTTTAATAGCAGCAATAAAACTGACAGTTTCCGAGGTGGCATGAAATGATTATTAGCAGGTTTGCTGTCAGATACAATCTAATACGTTTTTGGGAGGACATTGAAGTTTAGTCAGTGATAATGGTTTAGCCCTGAAGCATTCAGCTAATGTGAAGTATTTCATCTCATTGTGAAAGAACTCAGTGCAGTGCGTTCTGTGACATGGCCGGCAAACCTGAAACAGATCATGGCTGTGTTACAGATGTAATGCAGAGTTCAGCTATGCATTCTATCTTCCAATTGAGAGAATCTGCCAGTCTTTATTTTGCCAGACTGTAGAGATTCAGCGCAACAGCGCTGTAGGAAACTGGTCCTTTGGCCCACCGAGTCCGTGACGACCAGTGATCACCTGGTACTTTTCGATACACTAGGGATAATTTATAGTTTTACCCAAGTAAATTAATCTACTCACCTGTACGTCATTAGAGCATTGGAGGAAATCAGTGCACCGGGAGAATATCCATGTGGACACAGGGAGAAAATACAAGCTCCATACAGACAGCACACGTAGTCAGGATTGAACCCATGGTCAGGTGCTGTGAGGCAGCAACTCTCCAACTGCGCCTCTGTGCCACCGCCAAACTTCTTGATCTCTCCCTTGCTTTCCGCTTGTGAATTATTGCACTAGGCCAAACCTGACACTAGCTTGATGAGGTTTCAAATAGGAGTTGAAGGTTTGATGGATGGCGCAGTGGCAGTGTGAGGTAGAGTTGCTGCCTTACAGCACCAGGGACCATGTTCGATCCTGACCTCAGATGCCCTATTTGTGGAGTTTGTACATTCTCCCTGTAACACTGTGTATTCCTCTGGGTGCTCCCACATCCTAAAATCATGTGTTTTTTGTACGATAACTGGCCCTAATGTGTGTGGAGTGGATGCAAAAGTGGGTTAATGTAGAACTAGTATGAACGGATGATCTATGGTCAATATGGACTTGGTGGGCCAAAGGGCCTGTTTCCAAGCTCTACTCTAACTTTAGGATTTAGAGTTGGGAGGAGCATTTAGTTGAACGGCAGGATTATCCAAAATGCAGGCATTCGGAAAGGACACGTGCTCCGACAGTCAGTTGCCTAGCAATACTGTGCCAAAAATTGCCCTTCCACAAGGAAGTTGCCTTTTGTGCACTCTGTTTCTAAGCATCTTGGGCAGAGTAATCCAACCTCCAGGGAAGTATCTACCAATGGTAGACAAACATGCTGGAGAAACTCAGCGGGTGCAGCAGCATCTATGGGGCCAAGGAAATAGGCAACGTTTCGGGCCGAAACCCTTCTTCAGACAATCTACCAATGTTCCCCTATTTTAGGGCATGCACTCATCCCTTATCAATATTCTACAGCTGTATCTTGTAGTGTCACACTGCTTATCGAGATCAGAGCTATGAAGATAAATGAGAGTAGAAAGGAGTGTAGTAATGCCCATGGTGTCCAGACCGATAACATCATCCAAGAGAGCCAATGCCTCTGTTTGTGAATAAGTACAAACACATTTATATCATTTTTCGAAACAATTAGGCAGTTTCCCAGTGTGCTTTAAATACCCCCAAAACAAGGTAGAGAGAGTTTGAGACCTTTCATTCAAGAAAGTAACAAGAGGTAAAGAAGTCTTATGGTAAGCCCATCTTCATTGGCTGGGGGCATTGATTATGAGAGTCAAGAAGTTATGTTGCAGCTCTCTAAGACTTAGTATAGGCCACATTTGGAGTATTGTGTGCAGTGCTGGTCATATGGAGGCTATAGGGAGGATACAGAAGAGGTTTACCAGAATGCTGCATGGATTAAGGGATATTAGGTACAGGGAGAGGTTGGACAAACTTGAATTGTTTTCTCTATAATGCCTGATGCTGGGAGAGACCTGATAGAAATATATAAAATTAGGGGAGGCAATAAATAAGGTAGACAGTCAGAACCTTTTCCCAGGATGGAAATGTCAAGGATTAGAAAGTACAGCTTTATGAGTGGGACAAAGATTAAAGGAGATGTTGGGAGCGAGTTATTTTACACAGAGAGTGGTGGGTGTCTGGATTGCGCTAGCAGGGTTGGCGGTGGAGGCAGGTACGATAGTGGTGTTTAAATGGTTTTTAGAAACATAGAAACATAGAAAATAGGTGCAGGAGTAGGCCATTCGGCCCTTCGAGCCTGCACCGCCATTCAATATGATCATGGCTGATCGTCCAACTCAGTATCCCGTCCCTGCCTTCTCTCCATACCCCCTGATCCCTTTAGCCACAAGGGCCACGTCTAACTCCCTCTTAAATATAGCCAATGAACTGGCCTCAACTACCTTCTGTGGCAGAGAATTCCACAGATTTGCCACTCTCTGTGTGAAAAATGTTTTTCTCATCTCGGTCCTAAAACATTTTCCCCCTTATCCTTAAACTGTGACCCCTTGTTCTGGACTCCCCTCCCCAATATTTGCACATCCCCAATCCTTTCCACTTTAATTTCATGTTTCATGTAACTCGTTGAGTTTTATGACTGTCAATTTCTCTCTTGGGATGAATAAAGTTCTATCGTATCGTATGGCAAGAAAAGATATTGCAGAATATTGGTTAATGCAGTCAAAGCAGTGTGTCTGTCCAACATTTATTTTTTTATTAAGATGATTATCTGATGATCTGTGCGTTCTCTGTGGTACCTTCCTCTGTGCCAACTGGTTTATGGGTTTCCCACACTACAGCAGTGACCTAGGCTTCACAAATACGTGCGTGCTTGCACAATCTGGGCATCTCTAAATAAGCAATTTTAGATAGGTGTGTTGACATGCTGGAACTGGAGGTATACGGATCATGTGTGGGCAGTTAAGATTAGTTTATCTTGACATCATGTTCAGCACAGACATTGTGAGCTGAAGGGCCAGTTCCTGTTCAGATTCAGATTCAATTTTATTGTCATTGCACTTTTCAGTGCAACAAAATGGTTTAGCCTGCAGTCATAAAATAGAATAAATAACAAAACACACACTCAACACAGTTTAACATCCACCACAATGAGTCCACCAGGCACCTCCTCACTGTGATGGAAGGCAAAAAGTCCCAAAGTCCTTGTCTCTTCCCTCCTTGCTCTCCCTCTGCGCTGAGGCGATCCAGGCTTCCGATGTTGTGACCCCGCCGGGTGATGGTAAGCAAGTCCCTCGGCTGAATCCGAGCTCCGCGAACGGGCTGGTTCAAGGTCCTTGGCCTGGGGTGGTCGAGGCTGCCGCCCTCCAGCGCAGTGGACGAAGCTGTTGTTGCGGGAGCTCCAGAAAACAGGTCTCCAACCTGGGACCTGTGAGCTCCCGACATTGTCGTCCACTGGCCCGCGGCCGAGCCTCCGAGTCTCCGGCGTCGAGTTGGAAGTCGGGACGCAACGCCACCACAGCCCCGAAGTCGGCCAGCCTCACGTTGGTAAGTCCTGGCTGGCTCTGCCTCCGGAGCCTCGAGGTCGGTCCCAGTTGGAGGCCGCCAGCTCCGCGATTAGGCCTCAGCGCAAACAGAGATGGAGACGGGGGATACGGCAAGAAAGGCCGCATCCCACCCAAAGGAAGAGTCACAAAACATGTTTCTCCCACCCCCCCCACACATACACAACTAAAATAACTTTAAACCGAAATAACTTTAACAACGGGAGAAAAGAAAACAAAAAAAGAAAAGACAAACGGACTGCAGGCGAGCCGCAGCTACAAGGCAGTGCCGCCACTTCCGGTATTTGTGGTACTTTCCTATCTTCTATGTTTATTACCCAATGGAGTTGGTGTAAATTTATCAATAAATGGAATATCGGAAGTTTATATTTCTAGTCTGAACAATAAATATTCAGAAATGTAATAATTGGTGTGATAAATCATGTATTTAAATCATGTAACAATTTATCTTAATATTCATTACCAATTTTTTTAATCCTTTTTTAGAAGTGTCATTGCTAACAGATTATAAAATATTTGTCTTGTTTTCTTTCTCAGTTTCCAACATGCTGGCTTACTGGAGAAGATAGAAGCCATTGCCCAGAATGTTTCAAACCTAACAAACAAAATGGAGCAGTTTATGCAAGCAAGCCTAATGGCCGGGAGAGAAGGTTCCTTCTCTGGGAAAGGTACGTTATTTTACTGACATCCAACTTCTCCACCCATTGGGAAACCAATGCACTGTGGTAAGGCCGATCCAATTATTGGGATTTGGGAAGTGGGTTAATCTGATTACACATCCTAACGCCACATACCATTTTAAGGTTAAAAAAAGATATTTGAATTTGCATTGATTTTTGAAGTGAGAATCTGTTTTATATTTGATTACTAATTCATATTTCTGAATGTGCTAATTTGATTTCATGTAGCTTAATTCACCATCTGGCACAGTTCTTACAAATCGAGACACATTCAATGCTTCATTGAATACCTGCTTCGAACAATTCTACTTTGATGGTTCCAGATTAGATTTAGCAATGCTTAGCAGTCATTTTCGATGTACTGTATTACCAGTAAATATAAAATCCAGCAGACTTCATTTGAAACAGTGTAGAATTACTTTTTACCAAGAGGGTTACAAATTTGTTTTGGTTACAGTGCAAAAATGGCACAGTGAATCTACAGCCCATTTTATTCACTGCCCGATTTTCTTCTATAAACTTAAATGAAAGGAAGGTGACTAATGTTTAACCATTTTGTGCTGAAGCTAAACTCATATTCCTGAACTTTGAGCAGGTGCTATTCTATATAAATTCTTACATTTGCCATTTATATATTCGGATTGGACAATTAACGATCTGTCTTGGATCAACCACATAGATCCGACAGCCAAGAAGACATATCATCACCTCTACTTCCTTGGAGGACTAAGGAAATTTAGCATGCCTCCAAGGACTCTTACAAAGTACCACAGATGCACTGTAGAATGCATCACATCTTACTTTAGAAACAGCTCTGTCTAAGACTGGAAGACATTGCAGAGAATTGTAGATGTAGCCCAGTCCATTACACAGACACGACTTCCCACAATTGACTCATTATGCACTTCACACCGGAAAAGCAGCCAACATAATCAAACACCTCCCACCCTGCCCATTCCTCCTCCTCTCTGTTCCCGTCAGACAAAAGGTACAGAAGCTTGAAAGCGCACACCACCAGACTCAGAAATAGCTACTTCCCCTTTGTTATCAAGCTTCTAAACAGACTTTCCTCATGCTAGGGCGCTGTCCGATTCATCTCCACACCGTTGTGGCCATTGGACTATGTCTATGGAACTGTTGGGTTACAACGCTGGAATCTATAGTCTGTACTCTACCTTTCCCTTTGAAGGACCGATTGAATCTAAGTTTCACTTGATTGTATCATGTTGACTCTTTGTATTTATGACGAGTGTCAGTATTATGGGGAGATGGCAGGAGAAAGGGGTTGAGAGGGAAAGATTGATCAGTCATGATTGAATGGCAGAGTAGACTTGATGGGCCGAATGGCCTAATTCTGCGTCTATAATTTATGGACTTATGAACATGTAGTGTATTATCTGATCTGATTGGATCACATGTAAAACAAAGAAATAGCAGGGGCTATGGCAGAAATATTTCAAATGTCATTAGAAACGGGAATAGTGCCGGATGGATTGGCGTACTGCGCATGTTGTTCCATTGTTTAAAAAGGGGTCTAAGAGTAAACCTAGCAATTATAGACCTGTTAGTTTGACGTCAGTGGTGGGCAAATTAATGGAAAGAATACTTAGAGATAATATATATAAGCATCTGGATAAACTGGGTCTGATTAGGAACAGTCAACATGGATTTGTGCCTGGAAGGTCATGTTTAACTAATCTTCTTGAATTTTTTGAAGATGTTACTCAGGAAATTAATGAGGGTAAAGCAGTGGATGTTGTGTATATGGACTTCAGTAAGGCCTTTGACGAGGTTCCTCATGGAAGGTTGGTTAAGAAGGTTCAATGGTTGGGTATTAATGGTGGAGTAGCAAGATGGATTCAACAGTGGCTGAATGGGAGATGCCAGAGGGTAATGGTGGATGGTTGTTTGTCAGGTTGGAGGCCAGTGACGAGTGAGGTGCAACAGGGATCTGTGTTGGGTCCACTGTTGTTTGTCATGTACATCAATGATCTGGATGATGGTGTGGTAAATTGGATTAGTAAGTATGCAGATGATACTAAGATAGGTGGGGTTGTGGGTAATGGAGTGGAGTTTCAAAGTCTACAGAGAGATTTATGCCAGTTGGAAGAGTGGGCTGAAAGATGGCAGATGGAGTTTAATGCTGATAAGTGTGAGGTGCTACATCTTGGCAGGACAAATCAAAATAGGACGTACATGGTAAATGGTAGGGAATTGAAGAATGTAGGTGAACAGGATCTGGGAATAACTGTGCACGGTTCCCTGAAAGTGGAATCTCGTGTAGATAGGGTGGTCGAGAAAGCTTTTGGTGTGCCATGGCCTTTATAAATCAGAGCATTGAGTATAGAAGTTGGGATGTAATGTTAAAATTGTACAAGGCATTGGTGAGGCCAATTCTGGAGTATGGTGTACAATTTTGGACGCCTAATTATAGGAAGGATGTCAACAAAATAGAGAGAGTACAGAGGCTAGATTTACTAGAATGTTGCCTGGGTTTCAGCAACTAAGTTACAGAGAAAGGTTGAACAAGTTAGGGTTTTATTCTTTGGAGCGCAGAAGGTTAAGGGGGGACTTGATAGAGGTTTTTAAAATAATGAGAGGGATAGACAGAGTTGACGTGGAAAAGCTTTTCCCACTGAGAGTAGGGAAGATTCAAACAAGGGGACATGACTTGAGAATTAAGGGACTGAAGTTTAGGGGTAACATGAGGGGGAACTTCTTTACTCAGAAAGTGGTAGCTGTGTGGAATGAGCTTCCAGTGAAGGTGGTGGAGGCAGGTTCGTTTTTATCATTTAAAAATAAATTGGATAGTTATATGGATGGGAAGGGAATGGAGGGTTATGGTCTGAGCGCAGGTATATGGGACTAGGGGAGATTATGTGTTCGGCACGGACTAGAAGGGTCGAGATGGCCTGTTTCCGTGCTGTAATTGTTATATGGTTATATGACCTCAGTGCACATGACAATAATAAACCTAAACTTATATAATGCCTTTGATTTTATTTATGATTAACATGATTCTTCCTTATGCTCACCATATTGTTTCTTTTCAAATACTTATTCACTTTTGCAATTAATTTCCCGCTTGATTTTATTGATTACTTGCCTTAGTTTTTGTCTCTTCCAAATGCTGGAATTATCTCCATTCTGGTAGCAGATGTGGAGATTCAAAAGATTTGTCATATAATGACAACATTTACTCACCTTTTGTGCCCATCTCCATTACTTTATATTATTGCTTGTGGTCTACTAGTTCATAATATGTTGATGAAATATGTTGAAGGATTGAGGAATAGGTGCCATTGAGATTCCACTGGTGTTTGACAGTGTTTTTCTGATTAAGAAAAAAATATATACAGTGTAGCATACAGTCTCACATATTGTTTGTAGAAACAAGAAACACAACATGCTGCAGTAACTGAGCGGCTTATGCAGCATTTCTGGCGAACATGGATCTAAATGATGCTTTGGGTCGGGACTCTTCTTCTGACCCAAAATGTCACCTGGGCAGTCATAGAGTCATACAGCATGGTCACAGGCCCTTCTGCCCAACTTTCCCATGATGCCCAACATGTCCCTTCTACACTAGTTCCATCAACCTGTGTTTAATCTGTATCCCTCTAAACCTATCTTAACTATGTACCTGCCTAAATGTTTCTTAAACATTGCGATAGTACCTGCCTCAATTACCTCCTCTAGCAGTTCATTCCATACACCCACTACCCTTTGAGTAAGAAAAATTATCCATCGGGATCCGATTAAATCGTTCCCTCCTTTCCCACCTTCAACCTTTGCCCTCTGGTTCTCGATTCCCCGATCTATTCCCTGGCCCATCCATGTTCTTCAGAGACCCACTGAATTACTCCAGCACTTTGAGTCCTTTCAGATTATTTATTAACACTGCCTGGAACACACTATTATTTTCAAATAGAAGACACACATTTGCTGTATAATACACTTTATTTGTAAAATATTGAACACTATTATATGTTAAAATTCTTTCTATTTCAAATGATTCTACCATCGTTTTCATTCGAGTAAATAGGGCCCTCGTGTTCAACATTAATCATGAAGGTGGAAATATAAATCTGGGTGCCATCTGAGTAGGGCAGCACAGTAGCACAGTGGTAGAGTTGCTGCCTTATGCCCCTGTCCCACTTAGGAAATCGGAACGGAAACCTCTGGAGACTTTGCGCCCCTCCTAAAGTTTCTGTGCGGTTCCCGGAGGTTCCAGGACGTTTTTGTCAGTCTCCGTACCTGCTTCCACTACCTGCAACCTCCGGCAACCACCTGCAACCTCCGGGAACCGCACGGAAACCTTGGGTGGGGCGCAAAGTCTCCAGAGGTCTCCTAAGTGGGACAGGGGCATACCAGTGCCAAAGACCCTTGTTTGATCCTGACCACGGGTGCGTCTGTACGGAGTTTGTACGTTCTCCCCGTGATCGCATGGGTTTTTGCCGGGTTTTCTGGTTTGCACCCACAATCCAAAGGCGAATAGGTTTGTAGATTAATAGCTTTGGTAAAAATTGTAAATTGTCCATAGTGTGTAGGATAGGGCTAGTGTACAATGATTGCTGGTTGGCATGGAGACTCGTTGGGCAGAAGGGGCTGTTTTCACACTGTATCTTTAACTTAAACTAAACAAAACTCAATTTCCATTTACAGCTCTTGCATTAGGAAGATGTTGGATGAATTGTTTCATTTTTCAGTTTAGATTTTAGCTTTAACATGTTTCAGTGCAGCGTTTTGCACTGTTGTGAATTTTAGTAGCAGGTAACCAAAGATCAGTAATTGCCGTAATTGCTGTTATCAGGCAACTGAATCATCCTACCGCAACCACAGAGCTGTCCTGAACTATTATCTACCCCATCGTGGACCCTCGGACTATCTTTGATTGGACTTGACTGGATTTACCTTGCAATAAACGTTATTCCCTTCACACATATCTGTATATTGTGAATGGCTCGATTGTCAGGTATTGTCTTTCTGCTGGCTGGTTAACATGCAACAAAGGCTTTTCACTGTACCTCGGTACCCTTGACAATGAACTAAACTGAACTAACATAAAACATGGCAGCATTTTAAGTATAGATCAGATTCAGTTCAAATTGAATTTCCATGCTCTTTTGTGCTAGTCTAAGAACAGTATTGTGCGGATATGCATGCAAAGTGAATGAGTTACTTTGAGAGTTTCTTGAAATGGCATTAATTAGTAGATCTTCACAGAAGCTCTCAAATTAACTGGTACTTTGACACAGGGGCTTTGTGTGCAAGTTGGTGGTGCTTACTTTCATTTGTCATTTGAAACTTGTAAGAGTTTAGTTTTCAACTTTAGTTTTAGAGATACAACGAGGAAACAGGCCCTGCGGCCCATCGGGTTCGTGCCAACCAACAATCTCCCTGCACATTAGCTCTATCCTGCACTATGGGGACAATTTACAGAAGCCAATTAACCTTCAAACCTGCATGTTTTTGAACTGTGGGAGGAAACCGGAGCACCCGGAGAAAACACACACGATCACAGGAAGAATGTACAAATTCCATACAGACACATACGTGGTCAGGATCGAACCTGAGTCTCTAGCACGGGGTGGCAGCAACTCTACTGCTGTGCCACTGTGCCGCCCAGTTCTTTAGAATAAATCCAGGAATATCTGGAAACACTTTACAGGTCATGCAGTATCTGTGGAACAAAAATGTGACTGAAGAGTTAACTCTGTTTCCCTTTCCACGTTTGAGGCATGACAACATTTCCGGGTGGCTCAGTGGCTGGTGGAGCAGCTGCCATAGCGCCAGAGACACGGGTTCAATCCTGAATTCTCTGTTCTATCTGATTTTTCTTTATGTAATATATGCAAATATTGAATACAATTTAATAACATATAAATCATCAATTATTGCACTACTTTAGAGATACGGCATGGAAACTAGGCTTTCGACTCACTGAGTCCTCATCAATCACCGATCAGCCCGTACACTAGCATTAACCTACACACTAGGGACAATTTTTCGTTTACAGAAGCCAATTAACCTTCAAACCTGCATGTCTTCGGAATGTGGGAGGAAGCCAGAGCACCCCGAGAAAACCCAGGCTGTCACACAGGGAGAATATACAAACTCTGTACGGACATAACCCGTAGTTAGAATTGAACCCGGGTCTCTGGTGCTACAAGCCAGCAACTCTGCTGCTGAACCACTGTGCCACCCAACTGTTTAACTAGGCTTAGCTTTTCATCTTTATGTAGTTTTATGTAGTTGGGCTGAGTAATCTCAGGCACAGTTTGCCCATGGCCTTGTCAGTCATTGAATCACGGGTTGTAAAGGCAACGTGTAGAAGCTTTGAAGAGCGTCCCTGCATTCAAAGGATGACACGAGTGCGCTAAGCCTGGAGCATCAGTGGCATTTGCGATCTATTATCTGACCCCCACCTTTCTAACACATGCTCGCTGTTGAGTGCAAGATGACTGATACATGCATCGTTACAGTACTCTGTTTTACAATGGACCACATTGTTAGCTGACAGAGAGAAGCAGAATGCTTTTTTTTAAATAAGCTGATTAGAAATATTGGAAGGAGGGGAGAGAGAATGGAAAATTGTGCTATGAATAATATTGTTTTGTCATATCATTGCAAGTGAGATTTTTTTTCAATTTACTGTACATATTGATCATTAAAGCACTGAAGCCGACCAATATTATGTTCTCTTCAACTGACATCTCACAACATACTGAATATTGTTAAAGTAACTCAAGACGGCATAATACCAATTCTGGTTTCAAAGAAATCAACATATCTCTTCTAAATGCACAGTTTATCCTGGTAACAGGATATGTTTTCAATGAACACCAGTGTAAGAAAAAAATTCCTGGAGGAGTCATCTCATTCTATATTTGCCTCGTAGTGGAATGTTAGCACAGCAGTCCAATGCAGTCTAGTGTAGTGCAGTCTAGTGCTGTCTAATGCAGACCAATGCTCTGTGCACAGAAAGCTTCTGCAAATGCTTCTGTGCAAACTCCTGCTGGATAAAGGAACTAATATCAGTCTCCTCTCTCTGACATCTTCAGCTTGTTGGCCCTATTTAAACCTCGACAAATTCATTGAGCAAGCTGTGCCATTAGCATGCAGTTATCAGACTCCTGAAACAGACTCTTTTTATTGAGCTGTGCCAGAGAAAGATGTTACCAGGTAGATGGAGGAAAAGATCCAAGGTTGTTTTCAAATTCCCACTTAGAAAGCATGCAACACCCTCACTGACTCCGTTGAATCCAGGTCCTGTTTCTACCCATAGCACCCAGAGCCTTCACGCACTGTGGTGGCACAGTGGCCAAGTGGTAGAGTTGCTGACTTACAGAACCAGAGACCTGGGTTCAATCCTGACTATGGGTGCTGTCTGTACAGAGTTTGTACGTTCTCCCTGTGACCGCGTGGGTTTTCTCCAGGTATTCCGGTTTCCTCCTACACTCAGAAGACGTGCAGGTTTGTAGGTTAATTGGCGTTTGTAAATTGTAAATTGTCCCTAGTGTGTAGGATAGTGCTGGTGTACAGGGGTGATTGCTGGTTGGCGCAGACTTGGTGGGCCGAAGGGCCTGTTTCCATGGTGTATCTCTAAAGTCTAAAATTTAAAGTAAAGTCTAAAGGCAGCTGCATGTACTGTGAAGGTTTGAAGAGCAGACCACCTCCCGAATTACCACTCATCTTCCCTGCCATGCATCGCTTGCATCGTCCTAAAGCAAAAACTGCAAGTCCCATGTCTACCTCCAAACCCATGAAACAGAAGGAGGAGCAAGCATCCTTCATTCCAAGACCATCCCTGAGAAGAAGAGAAACACACATGTTTGTTTCTATCAAATACTGATCGGTGTTGACTCCCTTGATGTTGATGGTGGTTGACCTTATCATGGTAATGTCATGAGTTGGATTAACATTGACTTCTCTAACATCAAATAGCCCTTGCTTTCCCTCTCTCCCCATCCCTTCCCCCGTCCCAGATCTCCTACCAGTTTTACTGTCTCCGACTACATTCTATCCCTATCCCGTCCACTCCCTTAACATCAGTCTGAAGAAGGGTCTCGACCCAAAACATCACCTATTCCTTCTCTGCATCCTTCTCCCAGAGATGCAACCTATCCCACTGTGATACTCCTGCATTTTGTGTCTACCTTCGATTTAAACCAGCATCTGCAGTTCTTTCCTATACATTGATTTGTCCTGCCTTTTGCGAACAGAATGTATCTGGGTAATTTCTGCATGTTGGGTATATTCCAGGGTTGTAACTATACCAAAACAGCTTGGTGAGAGGTACAAAAAGTTCTGGCTGCAATCTGCTGTAATATAGCTTGGATGTTTCTTGATCCCACTGATTCAGAGAGAGTGGCTTCCCTGGCTGTTATAGGCCAGCTGAACCATCCTCCCATCTAAACATGGTCTATCAGAAAATAGTGCTCTCACTTAAAAGCAATTATTCTGTACGTTCCCCATATTATTCCCAGTCATAAGATAGGCTGCAATCATATTTCTGGTAGACCTTATAATATTTTGCTCGGACTAATTGTTACATCTTTCCAGAGGCAGAGACCAGACTTAAGCCTTATTCTTTTCACTCCAACTATTGAAAGTTTATCTCCAAATCTGCATAAATATGTTGTCTAGGGATACAAGTAACAAGATTATCCCATGAGTCTATAATTATGAAAGAAAAATAAGAAATGTAATCCAAGAGATAACAATTCAATTACCAAAAGAAGAATGAACAGAATTCCTTTCTTAAGAAAAGCTTAAAGCTCATAATTACAATTTCTCTGCATTGTAAAAGATTTATAGTCAGTAAATAAGTTTAAATAAATTAATACATCAAAGTGAATCAACGTAACATTTTACAATTCTTCCAATGCAATCCTTCTGGATAGACTCGGCTTGTACTCACTAGAATTTAGAAGATTGAGGGGGGATCTTATACAAACTTACAAAATTCTTAAGGGGTTGGACAGGATAGATGCAGGATGATTGTTCCCGACGTTGGGGAAGTCCAGAACAAGGGGTCACAGTTTAAGGATAAGGGGGAAGTATTTTAGGACCGAGATGAGAAAAACATTTTTCACACAGAGAGTGGTGAATCTCTGGAATTCTCTGCCACAGAAGGTAGTTGAGGCCAGTTCATTGGCTATATTTAAGAGGGAGTTGGATGTGGCCCTTGTGGCTAAAGGGATCAGGGGGTATGGAGAGGGGGCAGGTACAGGATACTGAGTTGGATCATATTGAATGGTGGTGCAGGCTCGAAGGGCCGAATGTCCTACTCCTGCACCTATTTTCTATGTTTCTATGTTTCTGCAATTTCTTTAGTTGGAGAATAGGGATAAGTACTCTTTTACCACTGTAAACAGCATAGAGTAATAGAATCATACAGCACAGAAATAGGTTAATCGGCCCATCTCATCCTTGCCGACCAAACTGACCCATCCAAGCTAGTTCCGTATACCCATGTTTAGCACATATCCCTCAACCCTTTTGAAGAATGAATGAATGAATGAAAGATACAGCATGGAAACAGGTCCTATTGCCAACCAGGTCCACACTCACCATGCATCACCCGTTCACACTAGTTCTATGCTATCCCACTTTCGGATCCATACTCGTCACACCTGGAGCAATTTACAGGGGCCAATTAATCTACAAGCTTAAACTAATCTCCACTGCTTACATGCGATGTACACCCTTGAATTCACTGCATATTCATGTACCTTTCTAAAAGTCTTTTAAACAATACCATTGCATCTGCCTCCACCATCACCTTTGGTAATTCATTCCAGGTACCGACTACACTCTGTCTAAAAAAAAGCTTGCCCCACACACTTCCTTTAAACTTTGCGCCTCTCACTTTAAAGCTATGCCCTCTCGTCCTTGATATTTCCACCCGAGGGAGAAGAAAGGTAATAATAATAATAATAAATTTTATTTGTTGGGCGCCTTTCAGACATCTCAAGGACACCTTACATAGATTAACATGAATATAAACATATAATCAGAGTAAAATAATTAATAAAGACATCACAGAGACACAAACTAAAAACAGAATTCAGTCCAAAAACAGACAATCAAAAACACAATGTGAAGAGAGAGCAGCGGCAGCTAAAGCGCGCCAGCGTCCACTCTCCCTTCACGGCAGCCATCTTGGACAAAGACTAACAGGATTACGTAGAGACAGAAAATCATCCCCCCACAATGGATACCACTGTGGGGGAAGGCACAATGTCCAGTCCCCCAACCCCAAGTTCACTCAAAGTCAGGCCTATTGAGGCCACCGCAATTGCCTCTACGGAGGCCCGATGTTCCTGGCCGTTCTCACCGAGTGGAGTTGCCCCAGCGTCGGGAGAGTCCTCCCAGCCGCTGTACCACTGGCTTTAAATGGCACACTTTAGGCTTGGTTGAGTATGGTTGTAAAGCTGCAGCAAATAATAATGTAATTGTTTGACAATTAATAACTGTTGAATATAGTTAAAGGGAAGGCCATTCCAAGAATGGAAGGATTGGTTTGGAAGAAACATGATTTTTTTTTTTACGCTGAATTACTAAGATGTACTAAATAACCACAAGACATATTTATTGACCATAAACCTTTCATAAGGCAAATAAATGCTAGTCACAAGGTTTTAGCTTTCTAAAAAAGAATTCTAATCACCGTTCTTTAATTAATTGAAATGTTAACTGTTGGATTACTTTTCTGTTTTCCCTTCATTATTATAGATACTTGGGATAATTATGTTACTTGATCTCCAGACGACACATTTGTGCAGATGCATAGATGTGCCGAGTTTATAACTGATCCAACTCTGCAGGGCTATTAAAAACATTGTTGTCCTCCAAATTGTTCACACTGTTAGCTGATCTGCTGACTATCCTTTGATAATTGTTAATAATTCATTTATTTTTACTGTTTTTTCTAACAACCCTTAAGCCCTTGCAGCAGCAAGCAAGGAATTGAGTGTTTAGTTCAGTTTAGATATCTATGAATGCAGTGTTAGCATTCATAGCAAAAGGATTTGAGTACAGGAGCAGGGAGGTGCTACTGCAGTTGTACAGCGTCTTGGTGAGACCACACCTGGAGTATTGCGTACAGTTTTGGTCTCCTACTCTGAGGAAAGACATTCTTGCCATAGAGGGAGTAAAGAGAAGGTTCACCAGACTGCTTCCTGGGATGGCAGGACTTTCATATGAAGAAAGACTGGATAGACTCGGCTTGTACTCGATAGAGTTTAGTAGATTGAAGGGGGATCTTATAGAAACTTACAAAATTCTTAAGGGGTTGGACAGGCTAGATGCAGGAAGATTGTTCCCGATATTGGGGAAGTCCAGAACAAGGGGTCACAGTTTAAGGATAAGGGGGAAATCCTTTAGATCCGAGATGAGAAAAACCATTTTTCACATAGAGAGTGGTGAATCTGTGGAATGCTCTGCCACAGAAGGTAGTTGAGGCCAGTTCATTGGCTATATTTAAGAGGGAGTTAGATGTGGCCCTTGTGGCTAAAGGGATCAGGGGGTATGGAGAGAAGGCAGGTACAGGATACGGAGTTGGATGATCAGCCATGATCATATTGAATGGCGGTGAAGGCTCGAAGGGCCGAATGGCCTACTCCTGCACCTAATTTCTATGTTTCTAGAGATACAGTTGAAACAGACACTTTGGTCCACCGAGACCACGGAGACCAGCGATTACCCCATACTCTAGCACTATCCTACACACTAGAGACTATTTAACATTTTTTTTACCAAAGTCAATTAACCTACAAATTAATCTATGTTTATGGAGTGTGGGAGGAAACTTGGGCACCCGCAGAAAACCCACACAGGTCACGGGAGAACGTACAAGCTCCGTACAGACAGCACCCGTAGTCGGGCTTGAACCCTGGTCCCTGGTGCTGTAAGGCAGCAGGTCTACCGCCCCTTAGTGCTGGCATAGAAATCTTATCTCGTTGAAAACATAGCATTTGCTGCTGGTGCTTTAAATTTAATATATTCCAATGGGGATATTCTTTAACAAACATAATAGTAGGCTTTCAGTTCCACATAAGCAATCAAAGTAAGCAAAATGACATTAAGCAAAACAACATTAACCTCCTGCCGATTGTACATATCCTGAGCAAAAACTCTCATCATTCTCCTTATTATTCTGATGCATGGTAGTGGGTTGAAATTATGTTATAATGTTAAAGGTCATCTTGTATCTATTTTGTTGTTCACACACACTCCCACTATAATCCAACCCTTCATTAAATATGATATGATGAATTTAATACCCAAAGTTTGAAAGATCAATTTTGTTTCACATTATTTTGATCTGTGTAGAAAATACTGAATCAGATTTTCATGAATTAATGGTACAATTCCAAAATGCGCTAGAGAAATAAAAAATAAAAAAAATGCAAAATGTTAGTTACATTTTTAATCTCGCAAGGGGTCATTTTTCTCCAGCAGTATGATTATTTCCTCTGGGATATTCTGTAGGATTTCAATGAGGTGGTTAATTGTTGGACAATCTAATGCATTATTGGTTATGCTGTAACACACAATGGGTCAAATATGTTCAGAGGTTATTACAGAATGATTTATAATGAAAGTAGTATTATTCTTTTGTTTAAAGTCTGCACAGGATATAGAACAGTACAGCACAGCATAGGAACGAGCCCTTCGGCCCACATTGTTTGTGCCGAACATGATGCCAAGTTAAATTTATCTCATCAGTCTGTACACAATTCCTTCTATCCCTTGCCTTCCATGGGCCTATCTGCAGGCCTCTTAAACGCCACTATCGTATTTACCTCCACCACCACCCCCGGCAATGCGTTCCAGGCCCCTACTACACTCTGTGTTTAAAAAAAACTTGCCCCACACATCTCCATTGAACATCCTAAATCACAGCTTCTAGCTTTGCCCTCTGATGTTGGACATTTTCCCCCTGGGGGAAAAAGGTTCTGACTGTCTACCCTATCTATGCCTCTTACAATATATATACTTATAATATGGTAATATAATAATATTCTGAATTAATCTTAAAATGTTTATTAGTTGTATGGTTTATTAAATCATTTGGTGTTTGAAGTATATTTACGAAGTATAACATGCAGGAACTTTGAGATTTTTTTTTTGCATTCTCCAAGTTGAGGTGTTGGCTCTTAGGAATATCATTATAAATCAGCGTTCAGTAGAACAATGTCATTCATTTCCATCTTATATACCACTTGGTTAGCTTGGTATGAATGCACAATGGTATGAATATTGAATCCGCTGGGTACAAGTAATATCACCCCCAATTATTTCCTCTTATTGAAGCAGTGCAGCGTAGGTTCACGAGATTGATCCCTGGGATGGTAAGACTGTCATATGAGGAAAGATTGAAAAGACTAGGCTTGTATTCACTGGAGTTTAGAAGGATGAGGGGGCATCTTATAGAACCATATAAAATTATAAAAGGACTGGAAAAGCTAGATGCAGGAACAATGTTCCCAATGTTGGGCGAGTCCAGAACTAGGGGTCACAGTCTTAGAATAAAGGGAGGTCATTTAAGACTGAGGTGAGAAAAAACATTTTCACCCAGAGAGTTGTGAATTTATGGAATTCCCTGCCACAGAGGGCAGTGGAGGCCAAGTCACTGGGTGGATTTAAGAGAGAGTTAGATAGAGCACTAGGGGCTAGTGGAGTCAAGGGATATGGGGAGAAGGCAGGCACGGGTTATTGATAGGGGACAATCAGCCATGATCACAATGAATGGCGGTGCTGGCTCGAAGGGCCGAATGGCCTCCTCCTGCACCTATTTTCTATGTTTCTATGTTTCTGTTTCCTCTCCCTCAACCCCAGTGCACACTCATTTCTGCCACCATCCCCCACCACCCAAGTCACCGTGCGCCTTTGTACGCCTATTTCTCATCCCCGCATCCCACATTTCCCTTTTATTCTCCCTCTTTCTCCCTCTCACTGTCTCTTGCACCCATAACCCTCTCTCTGTCTTTACATTTAATTCTTTCTTTTCTTTCATTATCCAAAATCCATTTGTCTCCTTTTCACCCCCATCTTTTGTCACTTACTTCACCCATCTGCCATTTATCCCACATTCCTTGCCTGTATCTAACTATCACGTGCCAGGAAAAAGAGAATCAAAGTGGTGGATTAACTCAGCGGGCCAGGCAGCATCTCTGGAGGTCATGAATAGAGAACATTTTGGGTTGTAACTCTTTTTCCGACTCTTCAGATACATGTCAAGCCTTGTCCCACCACCACCTCTCTTTTCCAGCTTTATCTTTAATAATATAATAAATGTAGGCAGGTAGGCGGCGCGACTCTGGTCAGCAGCGGCCTCTGCAGGCTGTCCGCGTTTTTATTATTTTTTGTCTATGTTTATCTGTAGTTTTTGTTATTTTTTTTTTGTTTGTTGGTGTGTGTGTGGGGGGGGGGGGGGGGTGGGTGGGAGGGAGGGGGAACTTTTAAATCTCTCCCTGCACTGGAGACCCGACCTCGGCCTCCAACAGAAGAAGCCAGGGACTCTGGTGCTGACTCACCTCACCGTCGCGGAGCTGGCCGAGTCCAGAGCGGGTGGAGCGGTGGTGGAGCGCTGCTGCTGCTGCTGCCGCTGCTGCTGCTGATGCGAAGGCTGCTACTGCGGGTCTGCGGACGGCGGCACCGGGAGCCCGGCGGTCCCTGGAGGGAGACCGTTTTTCAGGGCTCTCGCAACGGCGACTTCTCCCGCCCGAGTTGCGGGGTCGAAGAGCTCCTGGAGCGGGGCCTGACATCACCGCCCCGCGCGGCTTGGAATGGCCGCGGGACTCTGCGAGCGCACGCCGGGGGCTCTAACACCAAGACCCGGTGTGCGACCTTGCACCACCCGGCGTGGCTTTAATGGCCGTGGGACAATCGCCATCGCCAGCCGGGGGCTTTGACTTTGACTCTGACATCGGGGGGGGGAGAGTGCAGTGGAGAGATAAGTTTTTTTTTGGCCTTCCATCACAGCGATGTGATGGATGTTTATGTAAAATGTAAATTATGTTGTGTCTGGGGTCTATTTGTTTGTAATGTATGGCTGCAGAAACAGCATTTCGTTTGGACCTCCATGGGTCCAAATGACAATTATATTGACTATTGTGAAGAAGAGCCTAGACCCGAAACATCATCTATCCATTACTTCCACAAATACTCCCTGACACACTCAATTCATCCAGCATATTGATTTTTGCTTATTTAGTTCCAAGTTCTTTTAGAAAGTTTAGTGGATTTTTGCAGTGAATTACTGTGGATAATTCTCAATACCAGGAATCCACATTGTATTCCTGGTAAATACTGTGCAAAACTTTAGACTTTAGAGATACAGCATGGAAGGAGGCTCGTACACTAACACTAACCTGCACACTTGGGACAATTTACAATTTTTAGCAAAGTCAATTAACCTACAAACCTGTACGTCTTTGGAGTGTGGGAGGAAACCAGGACACCTGGAGAAAACCCTCGCAGTCACAGGAAGAAAGCACAAACTCCATATAGACAGCAGCCATACTCAGGATCAAACCCATCCTCTGCCACTGGGAAGCAGCAACTCTACCGCTGTGACACCGTGCTGTCCCTAACTCTGGATAACATATACAGTATTTCTGTGTCTAAGGAGACTGAGTTTGAGGTTAACTTTGCACTCGGTTGATTTCAGACAAAAGTTGAAAGAAACTATGTTTAAACCATAGTTTGGGAATCAAAAAAGCAGCAGAAATATCAAACTGTATTACCAAGTTCCCAGGGAATCAAATCTGGGAATTTAATATTGCAGTTGGATTATTACAGAATTAAATTTGTTTGCAATGTGTGAATTATCACCAGGCAATGTTTATGTGGCATTGGGAATACGTTCAAGGAGATTATAAAAACAGGTAATCTTTCTATGCAAACTTATTACAGTTGGAATGACCTTGGCTAAATAACATTCATTCAAAATATGTGCAAATGAATCCTATTTGAGCGCAGTAAGAAAGGCACATCACTCTTTCAGCTCTGTGTGTTATGATTTATCTTTTCCCAGCAAATAAATTGGAGAGTAGGATCATCTTTGTCGAGTTGTTGGATTTTGTGTGCACCTGCTGTGTCGAATCAAATTCCATTTGAGTTTTCTTTGATGCTCAAATATAAGTGAAAATTACCAATAATATGCCCTAGAAATTTTTACAAGCAACTTATTCCAATTTAAAGTTAAAGATCTAAATAAAATGTCACTGTGCTCAATTTATGAGGTTTAAATTAGCCGAATGATAAAGAAGTAAATTGGAGAGTTTGCACATCTAATTTTACAGCAGGCTTTAACCTCTTCTCAAAAAGAAGGCAAACCGTATTGTCATGATGAAAACCAGTTCCAGAACCCAGGCTGGAAAATGTGTATGTTAGCCAAAGTGTGAATTTTCTTTTTATCTTGGTCAACCTAGCTAGTGCTTCTTGAAGAGACTCTTGATGATAGGACAAAATAGTTTAATTATTTTCTGCATTATGTTAGGGGGCAGGTGTGTGTGTGTGGATGTGTGTGGGTGTGGGTGTGTGTGTGTGTGTACATACATAACTGTCTGAAAATTATCGAATGACTTGCTAGTATAATATAAATAGCCTTGTTTTTTTTTTCTCATAGTATACTTGCAAACTATTAAATTTAAATAGTACGGGAAAGATACGGAGAAATGAATGGAATGAAAAGCTATCAAGACTCTAGACTTGATTGTCCATGTCCATGCACAGTTGGTGTCTGCATTGGTTTTGATCCTAAACAATTCTCTCAATCTTGGAACAATCCCAATGAATAAGACGATATAGTACAAAAAGGAGGAGAGAGGGAACCTGGGGAAATGTAGGGTAGTTATCTGGACAGCAGAAAACAAGGAAATGCTAAAATCGACATCAAAGTAACAGGGCACTTTGGAAAATTTCAATATTATTAAGATCAGTTGCAGTTTTATGAAGGATTTTTTAAAATATAAATTAGAACCTTTTGAGGATACATTCTTCCTTCAAGGAGACTTTGCAGAATATCACGAGTTAATCCTATTAAAGGACACAAAGTGCTGGAGTAACTCAGCAGGTCAGGCTGGATCTCTGGAGAACATAGCTATATGACGATTTGGGTCGAGACCCTACTTTAGACTGGAGAACTTGAGTCTGAAGAAGGGCCTCGACACAAAATGTCATTTATCCATGTTCTGCAGAGATGTTGCCTGACCTGCTGAGTTACTCCAGCACTTTGTGCCCTTTTGTGCATTATCCAGCATCTGCCGTTCCCTGTTTCCGCTTCTTTACTCAGAGAGTGGTAGCGGTGTGGAATGAGCTTCCAGTGGAAGTGGTGTCGGCAGGTTCATTGGTATCATTTAAAAATAAATTGAATAGGCATATGGATGAGAAGGGAATGGAGGGTTATGGTATGAGTGCAGGCAGGTGGGACTAAGGGAAAACAGTTGTTCGGCACGGACTTGTAGGGCCGAGCTGGCCTGTTTCCGTGCTGTAATTGTTATATGGTTATATGGTTATATGGTTAATCCTGTCAATAACATTTTGAGATTTCATGCACAGTTCCGCAAGGATGCATGTGTCTAAAATGCATTTGATGCACAGTTCCACAAGGATGCATGTGTTGGTGTAATCAGCCTAGTTGATGTGAAAATTAAAGTTTTTTGTGAATATTGCTTTACTTTTGTCACAAATCACATTTCTTAATTATTATTCTATCCATCAGTGTAGTACAAAAGTGTTATATTGTACCACCATTACAAATACTTTTTACAGGCCTCCACACTTCTCCCACCAGTATATTCCAGGTGTATGTCAGCTATAGTTCGTATCTACTATAGCTTCAGTCAATTGAATAGGCTTTTCAACCTTCTTTAAAAAAGCAGGTGAAAGAGAAGATTTACTATTTAATTTATTTAATTTTATTTTCTATCCGTGGTGGCGACAGGGATGATGCCAGGTTAACACTGACATGCATTAGGGTGAATTCATGTAATATAGTTTATTTCAAATGATAGTTAGAAGTGACGAGAAGGTCCGTGTCCACGTGGGGGCGCAGTCCCTCGTCGTCATTGGACTTTGCCCAGCAACTCACTCTTGCCTCATGAGGAGTTGCTAGTGGTCTTGGGCTTCTTCCGAGCCTGTGAAAAGAGGTGCAGTTAGTAGGGGGTCGTCCATTTTTCTCCCCCTTTCTTTCTTCCCGTCTTGCTCCCTCTCCACCCCTCGCTGGAACTCCCAGGCTTTCTAAGGAGTAGGTCTGATGCGGTGCAGCTAAGCTGTCCCAATACAGGGTCTTGGTGAGACCACAGGGTCTTGGTGAGACCACACCTGGAGTATTGCGTACAGTTTTGGTCTCCAAATCTGAGGAAGGACATTATTGCCATAGAGGGAGAGGTTCACCAGACTGATTCCTGGGATGTCAGGACTGTCTTATGAAGAAAGACTGGATAGACTTGGTTTATACTCTCTAGAATTTAGCAGATTGAGAGGGGATCTTATAGAAACTTACAAAATTCTTAAGGGGTTGGACAGGCTAGATGCAGGAAGATTGTTCCCGATGTTGGGGAAGTCCAGGACAAGGGGTCACAGCTTAAGGATAAGGGGGAAATCCTTTAAAACCGAGATGAGAAGAACTTTTTTCACACAGAGAGTGGTGAATCTCTGGAACTCTCTGCCACAGAGGGTAGTTGAGGCCAGTTCATTGGCTATATTTAAGAGGGAGTTAGATGTGGCCCTTGTGGCTAAGGGGACCAGGGGGTATGGAGAGAAGGCAGGTACGGGATACTGAGTTGGATGATCAGCCATGATCATATTGAATGGCGGTGCAGGCTCGAAGGGCCGAATGGCCTACTCCTGCACCTAATTTCTATGTTTCTATGTTTCTAATAACCCAGCTGTTCCCCCTTTGCCTGTGGCCTCAGCTCAGTCCAGAGTGCAGCTCGTGGTCATCCTCGGGCCTGTCTGCCGGTGATGGGGATCGAATCGGACGGCCCCTTGGGGTGGGCGTGTCATCGCACCATGTTTTGATAAATTTACAAAATGCATTGTTAAGTAAACTGAAGTAGTTTATTAAGTAATTATAAGTAATTTAAAGAAAAAGGCTAAATGCACCTCAGCTATATTTCTAAATGCCGCTGTAATCAAAGGTATTTGGAGTCGGGCTAGGAAAGGTTAAGAGGGACATTGACCATCAGAGATGCAGCCTGACCCATTGGGTAACTCCAGCATTTTGTGTCTTTTTTGTAAACCAGTATCTTTTTGTAAACCAGTATCTGCAGTTGCTTGTGTCTCGATGGAAGGTAGCCCTTCAAAAACAAGGTTGCTGACTGGAAAACCGACATTCCGTTTGGAAATCATTTTACAAACATTGTATTTGCCACTTATTTTCTCCGACAGACAGCATCAAAACAATCAAAAAAGCAGTGAAAAGCCAAGCTGTTAGTGAAGCTGCCACAGTAGAGACTACACAGCTTGCTGATGTAAATGATTCACAGCCACTAGCAGTTCTCTGGTTCAGTGCACCCATAACAAATGTAAAACTGTGGCAACTACAGACTGATAAACATTACATTACATTATGTAATTTTATTTGCTATATTGACGACCTTATTTTACTTCCAAAGCTTCGGAACCAGAGAGCTTGATCACTGATTCCTGGAATATATATTCTAATTATTGCTGCAAATCAAGTTTATTTTATGCTTTAACATGTTGTTAAAATAACTTACGTTGGATTTCATAATTCAACAAGTATTGTTTACTTTAGTTGCATTTTAAATCTTCACATTGACAGCATGTGCTATTTAGATTCAAAAACATAAATCCTGTGGTGTGGAAGTCTAATATTGGCTTCTATTCTTTACGAATCACTTTGGATGACAAGAACTGAACCCTACGAGTAAATGTACTGTGACGCCAGCCATTGCCGACTCATTTAGGAACGGCCCACCACACCGATATGATAATGACACATATCTGGGCGGTCGTGTGAAGAATATGGCTGCACATGGGATTGAGGGAAGTCAAATTCCTTGTCTAATGCATCATAAAATACAGCACCATTGAATGAGATAGTGCAGGAGACATTTTCTGCTTATCTTTCACGCCGGCTCTCTGAAGGAACCATCCAATTCTTTCCGGAGATAGACACAAAATGCTGGAGTAAAGGGTCTGTCCCACTTGGCGATTTCGGCGACTGCCGGCATCATATCAGTGTCGCCAAAAGATTTTGAACATTTCAAAATCCAGCGGGGACAAAAAAAATGTTGCGACACTTGAAAAAACACCGCACGTCATACGTCATCAGGCCGCAAATTATTCGGTGACCTGACACGTCAGTCAATGATGCTGGCAGTCGCCAAGTGGGACAGGCCCTTAACTCAGTGGGACAGGCAGCATCCCTGGAGAGAAGGAATGGGTGATGTTTCTTTTTCTTTTTTATTTTGTATGGATTTATTGTCATTTAATCTATTCAATTAGTTTAATCAATCTCTGTAAAGCACTTTGGTTCAAAGTGATTTTGTTTAAAAGTGCTATATAAATAAATATTATTATTATTATTATTATGTTTCGGGTCGAGACCCTTCTTCACCTGTTACTTCTCTGCAGAGATGCTGCCTGGTCCGCTGAGTTACTCCAGCTTTTTGTGTCCATCTTCAGTTTACGTATGCGAGCATCTACAGTTCCTTCCTACCCAATTATTTCCACTCATCTGTTTCCTTATCATTCTGCAAGATTTTTTTCTTCCATTTATCCAGTTTTATTTTGAGGGTTTGTTTAACACCCTTTTACGACATGCTTACCACTTGATCCAGTGTATGGGGATTTTAAGAAAGTCTTTGATAAATGCCCAAAGAGAGACCATTAAACCACCAAGTTAGAACATGCAAACATAGATCAATAGAGCACATGTGTAGGAAGGAATTGCAGATGCTGGTTTAAACTGAAGATTGACACAAAAAGCTGGAGTAACTCAGTGGGTCAGGCAGCATCTCTGGAGAGAAGGAATGGGTGACGTTTCAGGTTGAGACCTGTCTACAGGCTGGGAGTCAGGGGAAAGAGAAATGAAAGCTTTCTATGATGATATAAAGAGATATAGAACAATTGAATGAAAGATATGCAAAAAGTAACGATGATCAAGGAAAGGTGAAGGCCATAATGGTCCATAGTTGGCTGTGAGCTCGATGATAACAAGTTATACAGACAGTGAAACCCAACAGAACGACAGTGAAGCTAGTATGATGCCTCAGATGGGGGGGGGACAGGAAGAGGGGGATATGAAGGTTACTTGAAGTTCGAGAAATCAATATTCATACCGCTGGGTTGTAAGCTGCCCAAGCGAAATATGAGGCGCTGCTCCTCCAATTTGCAGTTGGCCTCACTCTGACAATGGAGGAGGCCCAGGACAGAAAGCGAATGGGAAGGAGAGTTAAAGTGTTTGGCAACGGGGAGATCACGTAACCCAAGGCAGACCGAGCGAAGGTGTTCAGCGAAACAATCGCCCAGTCTACGTTTGGTCTTGCCAATATACAGTGGTTCACACCTGGAACAGCGGATACAGTAGATGGGATGCAAGTGAACCTCTGCCTAACCTGAAGGGACTGGCGAGGTCTCCGGACAGAGTCGAGGGAGGAGGTATAGGGACAGGTGTTTCATCTTCTACGTTTGCAGGAGAAGGTACCTGGGGAGGGGGTGGTTTGGGTGGGAAGGGATGAGAGCACAGGACAGGCACTTTGGATCACACAATGCCGGAGGTGAATGTGATGCCAAGATGAACTAATCTCCTCTGCGTGGCTTTTTAAATGATAAATGATAGTGTAGTGAGGGCTGGTGTTGGACAGAAAATCAAGTTGAAATAATTGGGTCATTTTTGGGTTGGAAGGATGTTCCCCAGAGGGTGCTACAAGAGACTAAGGGGAAACAGTTCGGCACAGACTTGTAGGGCCGAGATGGCCTGTTTCCGTGCTGTAATTGTTATATGGTTATATTATATGGTTAGTATCTAGGATGAGCATGAGGGAGTGAACCATAAGTTTACTGATGATATGTGGAGAATGTGGAGAAGCTTTTGATTGTTCTCACTACAGTAAACACTGAACTACTAATTGTTGGAACTTTGGGCTTTGTTTTGTTTTTGTCCTCAGGACTTTGATTAAAACCAGGCCAGGCAGCACATTCCAGGCACCCATTAGGTTTTCTTACTTATTGAACTTTTTTTCTGTTTGTCTATTATGATAATCTATTGAGTTCTGTGTTTACAATCCTGTTGTGCTGCCGCTGTAAAGAAGAATGTAATTATTCCATTTTTGGACATGTGAGAATGAAACATTCTTGAGTCTTGAGTTTTATAGTAATGAGGATTTTCTGGACTGGAGAGATCCATGTGGCCAAAGAAAGGTCACCTACATATTAACTCCAATCATCAGGAGGTTGTGAGAGAGACGGTAGGTCGGTGTTGACTACTGGCTGCTACTATTCCAGCCACAATGCTGCTCTCATCCTACCTGCCTGGTGCAACCCCAGAACACAGAACAAAGCAAAATACAGCACTAGTAGGTCCTTTGGCCCACTATGTTTGTGCCGAATATGATGTCAGGTTAACCTAACCTCATCTGCCTACACATGATCCATATTCCTCCATTCCCTGCATATTCACGTGCCTATCTATAAACCTACTTAAAAGCCACTATTGTATCTGCCTCCACCACCATCCCCAGCAGTGTGTTCCAGGCACTCACCACTCTCAGTAAAAATAAAAATCTTGGCCCCGCACATTTCCTTTAAACATTACCCCTCTCACATTAAAGCTGTGGCCTCTAGTCTTTGACATCTCCATCCTTGAAAAAAGTTCTGACTGTCTATCCTATCTATGCCTCTCATCATTTTATATACTGCTATTGGGGCTGTCCCACTTGGGCGACCTAATTGCGGATTTATAAGAGTGACTTTGACCTTAAAACTCGCAGCATGGTCTACACGTGGTCCTAGGAGGTCCTGTGAGGTCGCTGGATCTCTCCTTCATGCTCGAGGGAAGTTCCCGAATACTCATGGCCTCAGCTAGGTCGCAGAAAAAATTTCAGTATGTTGAAACATTTTCCGCAAGTAAAATTTGATGGGCATGGTTCTTTTTGACTCGTAGTGCAGTGGAGTAGGGTCGCTATTTAGTTACAGGCAGTCGAGGGCAGCCGTAGACAATCTCCTTCGCTGACCAGGCATTTTAATTGGCTCATTGGAGTTTTCAGGATCAAGGAAAACCGACCAGTAGGTAAAATAGAAAACATAGACATAGACATAGAAACATAGAAAATAGGTGCAGGAGTAGGCCATTCGGCCCTTCGAGCCTGCACTGCCATTCAATATGATCATGGCTGATCATCCAACTCAGTATCCTGTACCTGCCTTCTCTCCATACCCCCTGATCCCTTTAGCAACAAGGGCCACATCTAACTCCCTCTTAAATATGCCCGCTAAAGTTTATTACACTTTATGTCTCTACTCCTTCCCCCCCCCTTCTTCCCCCCCCCCCCCCCCCCACCCCCCCCACACACCTCCATGCTCTCTAAAGAACTTACCGTACACTGTGCTGCCGTTTTATCATCCTCTTCATCGCAGGTGTGAATTTCAGACATCGCTTCCCTGCTTTCCCTGGACCCCGCCTTTGCGTGCATGTGTGTGTGTGTGTGCGTGTGTCCGTGTGTCCAGCTCGCGGTTTCAACACGGACGGTCGATCCAGCTGGCTTGAAGGTCAAAAATACTCTTTTTAACTCGCGGATTAGGTCCCCCAAGTGGGACAGCCCCTGAGCTGCCAGAGGAAGCTATAGAAGTGGATACAATTATGACATTTAAAAGACGGATATCAGCATAGGAAGGGTTTAGAGAACTCTAGGCTAAATCTAAGCAAATGGGACTAGCCCTTTATACCAATATGCTTGGCATGGACATGGTGGCCTAAGAATCTGTTTCAATGCTGTTCAGTGCTATGACTCTAATTTACCAGAACAAGGTCGGCTCAGTGGCACAGTGGTAGAGCTGCTGCCTTCCAGCGCCAGAGACCCAGGTTCGATCCTGATCTAGTGTGCTGTCTGTGTGGAGTTTGGACATTCTCCCTGAGACGGTGTGGGTTTCCTCTGGGTGATCTGGTTTCCTCCCATATCTCAAAGAGGTGCCGGTTTGTAGGTTAATTTGCATCAGTATATTGCTCCTAGTGTGTAGGGCATGTGTAGAACTAGTGTGTGAAAAAGGTGTGGACTCAGTGAGCTGAGGGAGCTGTTTCAATGCTGTATCTTTAAATTAAAACTAAACTGCAGCACATTTGTGAGATGCAAGAGAAAAACGGAGCAACCTCATTAAAATAGTCCCATTGAGTTTATACTGCCTCTCCATGTTATTTCTCCCAAAGCAGACGTATCCTCCATAGATTGTTGGTCTGAAAATGTAATGGAAGTACACATGTGAGAAACAACCTTCTCCTTTAATGATTGAAATTAGTATTAATGAACCAAGACAGGATTATTAGAAGCGTAGATCCTAAATTTATTGTTAACATCAATATCTATAACTCTTTTATTTGTTGCGAGGTATCCTGCCAGGAAATGCACTTTTTTAGCTTGGCATTCTTTCAAATGTTGTGCATTTAATCAGCAGGCTCATGTTATTTAATGCTTCATGTGCTCAAGAGCATTAGAAACGCATGCAAAATTACCCAAGCCGCTGAATAATGTATGACACTCCACACCGCTGATGGTAGATTAATGCAGATTTTTTTTTCATGAGAGCATGGATATAACAAAAGCGATGAATGACATTAACGCTTAAATTAACAGTGTACATTGAAATTATGCAATTTGGATAGACTTATATTCAATCAATTTCCTAAAACGTGACCGATTATTTCTTGCTGAAATTGTAACATTCATGACATTGGACCAGCCACCGTTGATTGCAATCTTAAATTAGAAAATAGAACAGTACAGCACAGGAACAGGCCCTTCGGCCCACAATGCCCATGCCACATATGGTGCCAAGCTAAACTAATCTCAAAGATAGACACAAAATGTTGGAGATAAATCAGCGGGTCAGCCATCGCTGGAGAAAAATGTTGGTTGATGTTTCGGGACGGGACTAATCCTTCCTTCGGACTAATCTCATCTGCTTGCACGCGAATCACATCCCTCCAATGGTTCTATGCTCATTGGTACGTTATTGACACATATGCCTGAGTTCAATGAAATTATTTTGTTGCATATAGTTAATTGACAGTGTTACTATATATTATGCACAATCAGTTAGGTCTTTATTCTCTGGAGCGCAGAAGGTTAAGGGGGGACTTGATAGAGGTCTTTAAAATGATGAGAGGGATAGACAGAGTTGATGTGGCCAAGCTTTTCCCTTTGAGAATAGGGAAGATTCAAACAAGAGGACATGACTTCAGAATTAAGGGACAGAAGTTTAGGGGTAACATGAGGGGGAACTTCTTTACTCAGAGAGTGGTAGCAGTGTGGAATGAGCTTCCAGTGGAAGTGATGTCGGCAGGTTCGTTGGTATCATTTAAAAATAAATTGGATAGGCATATGGATGAGAAGGGAATGGAGGGTTATGGTATGAGTGCAGGCAGGTGGGACTAAGGGAAAAAAGTTGTTCGGCACGGACTTGTAGGGCCGAGATGGCCTGTTTCCGTGCTGTAATTGTTATATGGTTATTTAACATGACTTCCCCACGCGTATACTCAATGCCAACATTGAAAAAGGCAAGTGATCCATATGCCTTCTTTACCACTGTCTCTATTAGTGTAGCCACTACCAAAGAGCTGTAGACTTGGACCCCAAGATGCCCCTATACATCAAAATGTTAGTTTTGTGACCCCTCTATTCAATGTTAATGTGCCCGGTGTTTTCCTAAAGTCAGACTCATATCAATTGATGTCAATCATCCAGGAACACAAGGCCATAAACTGGAGCTTGGAGCTGAAACCTGCACAAAATGATTGTCATGAAACAGTCTCAGGCGACCTGGGGGAATATCATGCTATGTCCGCACGTTACTTGGAATTGTAAGGGACATGTTGCTGACAGAAGGCAACTTGGCAGGGAAGCTGATATACAAAGTGTTCTGTTCTTTAACAATGTGTTGTTTTGGAGAATGTAACTCGAGGGAAATTAATGAAAAGCAAAATTTTGAAAATTGCTTGGTATCTGAGATAGGAACAAAAAGTGCTTTGAACACTTAGCAGGTCAGACAGCATCTGCAGAGAGAGAAACAAAGTGAACATTTCAGGACAAATAGTCTCCATGATAATTGTTGTGTTGTGTTGTGTTGAGCTTAATGATAACCTCACAAATACAGTCCTCGTGTGGAACCTGGTTGGCAGCAACTCTGGGAGGGCAGCTAATCCCTAAGTAGGAAGTAATAGGAAGCTTAGCATGGCATGATTGTCGGACCCTAACCTTTGGAACTTCCCTGTTCCCCATTGCCCTCCAAGAAGTAGAGTCCTAAGTTGCCCGATCACTCCCTATATCCCTCTCCCCAAGTCCTGGCAACATTCTCATGTTCATAAGATATAGGAGCATAATTAGGCCAATCGGCCCATCAAGTCTACTCTGCCATTCAATCATGGCTGATGTCTTTCCCTCTCAACCCAATCTCCTGCCTTCTCCCCATAACCTGACACCCTTATTAATCAACAACCTGATTTAAACCTCCGCCTTAAAAATAGCCAATGACTTGGCCTCCATCACCGTCTGCGGCAATGAATTCCACAGATTCACCACCCTCTAACTAAATAAATTCTTCCACATCTCCTTTCCACTAGGGGGCGCTGCATGAAGGCTGCCTCTGCTACAGTCTCTCCATTTTTTCCATCTTTTTTTATTTTTTATTTTGTTTAAAGTATGTTGAGGAGGTTTCTTTATCTATGTTGGGGAGGGGGGTAGGGTAAGGGGGAAAACGTCTCCCAGTCGCCTCCTGGCGAGGATGCGACTATTCTCCGAGTCGCGTCCTCGCCTCCCCTCCTACCACCTGGATTGGCACGGCCTTTCCTGCCGTGGGACAGGACCAAAGCTCCAGCAGCGGAGGCGCAGCGCTGGATTCACCGCGGACGGGCGATGCCTCACCTGGATCGCCGTTTGAAGCTCCGGAGTGCTGGCTCTGCTGCACAACATCGCGGAGCTGTGGTTTGCAGAGCTTCCAGCGCGGGCAGCGCTGACTTCAACATCGCGGTGCCCTGGGGTCCTTTGCCGAGGGCCGCCTGCATGGGTCTCCGCTCGGCGCAGCCTGTGGACTTTGGGAGCCGCGGATTCCAGTAGGAAGTGGCCGATTCGGAGGTCCAAGCCGCTGAGGTTGTTCTCCCGTTCCGACGTCGGAGTTCCATCATCCTGGCGAGAGGGCCTGAGCATCGGGCCACCCGTAGCGGCGACTGCGGAGGGCTGCGGAGAGCTCGGGGGGCCCCGACCACGGGTGAACATCAAAGAACATCAAAGAGGAACTTTGGGCCTTCCCTCACAGTAGGAAACTTTGATTCCGCTGTGCAGGGGATGTTTATGTTAAATACTATCGTGTTTTGTTCTATTTTGTATTCGTATGGCTGTATGGTGACCCCATATTTCACTGAACCAATTGGTACATGTGACAATAAATATCTCTTGAATCTCTCTTGAACCTTAAAGGTACGTCCTTTTATTCTGAGGCTATGGCCTCTGGTCCTAGACTGTACCACTCATGGAAACCCTCCCCACATCTACTCTATCGAAGCCGATTCTTATGTCTTCTTTGCACTTTACAGCTTAATGATGTATTTCCAATAGCGAGGTTACCAAAACTGTACACAATATCCCAAGAGAAGATGCAGTGCTGGAGTGGCTCAGCAGGTCAGGCAGCATCTCTGTAGAACATGAATAGGCGATGTTTAGGGTCAGTCTGAAGATGGGGCCCAACCCAAAATGTCACCTATCCATGTTCTCCTGAGATGTTTCCTCATCCACTGATCTTCTTTTGTAAGGCAGCATCTGCAGTTCCTTGTTTCTACAATACTCCATGTGTGGCCTCACCAACATCTTGTACAGCTGCAACATAATGTCCAAATTTCAATTCTTAATGCCCTGAATAATAAAGGCCAGCTGGCCAATTGCCTTCTTCACTACCTTGTCTCACTCAGCCACTTTCTGATACTTGTATTCCTAGGCCCGTCTGTACTATAACAATACCCCCCCAAATTTCTACTGTTTACGGTGAAAGTTCTGTCCTGGGTTGACACTGTAACATGCAACACATTACACTTATTTGAATTAAATAGGATTTTCCATTCCTCAGTCCACTTCCCTATCTGATCAAGATCCATCAGTAAGTATTGAAAGCCTTCTTCATTGTTTACAATGCAACCTATTTTAATGTAATTTGCAAAGTTACTAACCATACTTACAAATTCACATCCAAATTATTTATATAAATAACAAACAACAATGGGCCCTCCATCTATCTCTGTGGCACAGCATTGGTCACAGGCCTCCAGTCTGAGAAACAACCTTCCACCACCATCACTGTTTCCTTCATACTATCAAGAAAATTATATAATCCAATTAGCTAGCTCTCATGGGATCCCATGCAATCTAATCTCCTGGACTAGTCTACCATGTCGGACCTTGTCAAAGACCTTGCAGCAAACCTGTGGCAGTTTAGTCACAGGTCTGTTGCATTGTGGTTCAATGCCTCCTATGAGATGGAGGTATAACACAAACTAATAGAACTGCTGCCTCACAGCGCCAGAGAGCCGGGTTCATTCCTGACCTTGAATGCTGTCAATGTGGAGCGTGTACGTTCTTCCTGTGACCGTGTGAGTTTCCTCCGGGTTCTTCGGTTTCCTCCCACATACCTAAGATGTGTGGGTTTGGAGCTTAATTGGCCCTCGGTAAATTGCCCCTATTGTGTCGTGAGTGAATAGGAAATTAGGATGAGATAGAACTAGTTGATGGTCGGCATGGACTCAGCGGGCCTAAGTGCCTGTTTCCATGCTGTATCTCGAAACTCTAAACTAAATTCTGTGATCTTTTGGAGGACTTAATTTGGCATGAATTTTGGATAAAATGATATAAGGATACCAAAGAAATCTATATCTAGGAACTGTCCAACAAATATTTTGTTCATTAGAAATTCTATCTAAATATGCCATAATTATACCTGATATGTAATATCTGTTGACAAAAATGGCTGATAATCTATCTGGCTTTTCTCCCTGTACAAATAGTAGAGGACTTAATGCCTCTCTTAAAGTAAATCCCAATTTAAATGCAAGACCATGCCTGGTATAAACAGATTTGATTGCATTTATTTAATTATATAAAACAATCAGAGATGATTAAAGCTTTAAGTCTGACCAAGATTCCCTAACTCGGTAATTATAGATGGAAAATTCACTTTGGCTATTGAAATAGGATGTGGCATAATTTGTGAACTATAATTATGTAGGGGAATATCTGACTCCGTTGACTTTATCTACATTTCGTGCTGCCTTGGCAAAGCATCCAACATAATAGAAACATAGAAAATAGGTGCAGGAGTAGGCCATTCAGCCCTTCGAGCCTGCACCGCCATTCAATATGGTCATGGCTGATCATCCGACTCCGTATCCTGTACCTGCCTTCTCTCCATAACCCCTAATCCCTTTACCCACAAGGGCCACATCTAACTCCCTCTTAAATATAGCCAATGAACTGGCCTCAACTACCTTCTGTGGCAGAGAATTCCAGAGATTCACCACTCTCTGTGTGAAAAATGTTTTCCACATCTCGGTCCTAAAAGATTTCCCCCTTATCCTTAAACTGTGACCCCTTGTTCTGGATTTCCCCAACATCGGGAACAATCTTCCTGCATCTAGCCTGTCCAACCACTTAAGAATTTTGCAAGTTTCTATAAAATCCCCCCTCAATCTTCTAAATTCTAGCGAGTACAAGCCGAGTCTATCCAGTCTTTCTTCATATGAAAGTCCTGACATCCCTGTGGTATTATGCAGTAATAGAGTAAGGCTGAGCAGAGGGGCACTAGGACCCTGCCAGAAGCCAGGCTCCAGTAACCGGTTGTGTCTGGAAAACCCAGGGTGTCGGCAGTTGGAGAGAGAGGCCTGGGCTTACACGAGGCTGTTGCAGTGGCTGTTGTTATTGTACAGATTAAAGGTATACTCTGTTTACGTCGTGGTACGAGCCTTATTACAAGCATAACTCGACATGGTGCCAGAACTGGGAGACTTGTAAGCAAGAAAATAATTAAAGAAGAAGAGGACGGTGTATCGTTTTGGCGGGAAATAGGAGACGAGCTGGCAGATATGGCGCAACCTACACCAACTGCTACGTTCACAATACAACCTCCAGAGCCATTCGATTTTACCAAGCCTCAAGAATGGGAGCGTTGGATCAGGAGATTCGACCGCTTCAGGCTTGCAAGCAATTTAAACGCGACGTCGGCAGAAAACCAGGTGAACACGCTAGTGTATTGCATGGGCGATGAAGCAGAAGATGTGCTAAAGGGGCTAACGCTAACTGCAGATGAGAGGAGGGTGTACACGGATGTCAAGGCGGGCTTTGATGCATTTTTTGTGCCTAAAAAGAATGTTATCTATGAAAGAGCCAAGTTCAATCAGCGTGTGCAACTGCCAGGAGAAACGGTGGATTCCTTCATCACTGCTCTATACGGATTAGCCGAACACTGCAACTATGGACAGTTACAGAACGAGCTGATCCGCGACAGGTTAGTGGTTGGGCTGAGAAACGTCTCATTGTCCGAAAAGCTACAGCTAGACAGAGACCTAACCCTTGAAACTGCTATAACAAAGACAAGGCAGTCTGAAGAAGTTAGACGACAGCGGTCTGACTTAAGAGGAGAAAATAGCGGTGCTAGCAAGTGCTCAAATGTTGATGCTGTGCATGCTAAAAGCTACAGAAAACCCAAATTTCCCTCAAAGCCTCAGCCACAAGCACAAACACCAGGCAAAAATAAATTTAATACACAGCCACAGCCAGGTTCAAAGGCCTGCTATAGATGTGGAAAAATGCCCTCGCATGGAAAATTGGAATGCCCTGCTAAAGATGCTGTGTGTCACAACTGTGGCAAAAAGGGACATTATGGCAAAGTGTGCAGAAACAGTGCAAAATCTCTCAATGCTGTCACTACAGAGGAAGAAGAGAGCTTTTTCCTGGGATCCGTGGATGCTGGAAAAGACCCATGGACGGTGCAGCTACAAGTGAGACAACAAAAAGTGTGCTTTAAAATAGATACTGGTGCTGATGTGACCGCCATGCCAGCGGAGGTGTACCATGACATTACAGGGGGGCATGATGTGAAGTGCCTGGCAGTGTCGACACGACCATTGTTTGGGCCAGGGGGCAATGCACTCTCTGTCCTGGGCGTAGCCAGAGAAACACTGCGCAGAGGCAACAAGACAGCCATAGAGGACATTTATGTAGTCAAAGACCTCCACACTGCACTGTTGGGAAGACCTGCCATAGAAAGGCTTCAGCTTGTGTGCAGGGTTGACGGCATCACCTTGGGATCAGAGGACACCAACATCTATGTAGACTCTGTCATCAGCAACATTCCTGTCAGTGGAGATTATCTGAGCAGCCTACGTGAGCACCTACAGGCAGACAGCACATGCTCTGCACTGATGGAGTACTGCACAGACGGCTGGCCCGACAAAAGCCAACTGCAGGGAGTGCTAAGACATTACTGGGCTGATAGAGCAGTGCTGACTGTGCACGATGGGCTGCTGCTGCGGGGCACGAGGCTCGTCATCCCATCAGCCTTACAAGGTGATGTGCTGCAGAGACTACACGAAGGACACCTGGGGGTGACAAAGTGCAGGGGCCGGGCCAAACAGACGGTATGGTGGCCAGGACTCAGCAGCCAGCTGAATGACATGGTGCTGAAATGTAGAACCTGCATCCAAGAGAGAAGGAACGTCAAAGAGCCGCTGATGCCAACGGAGATGCCAGACAGGCCTTGGCAAACCTTGGGAGCTGACCTATTCACGCTGAAAAACAAGACTTATCTGCTAGTCGTAGATTATTTCTCAAGATATGTGGAAGTTGCGCTGCTATCACCCACAAGGTCCACAGATGTGGTGGTGCACCTGAAATCCATATTTGCTCGTCATGGAATTTGTGAATTTCTTAAAAGTGACAATGGGCCCCAGTTCTCAGGTAGCCACTTTAAATCCTTTGCAGCAGAGTATGGCTTTATGCACATCACGAGCAGCCCCAGGTTTCCTCAGAGCAATGGGGAGGCGGAACGCGCTGTACAAACCGTGAAAAACTTGCTAACAAAGGCGTCAGACCCATATCTTGCATTGCTGGCCTACAGAGCAACCCCTCTACTGAACGGCTATAGCCCGGCCGAGCTGTTGATGGGGCGCCGCCTCCGCACTACAGTTCCTGCCCTTCCAACCCTGCTGAATCCAGTTTTGCCTGACTACAACGCGCTGGGGGCCAAAGAAAGGGAGAAGAGGTGGAACGACGCAAGATCCTTTGACAAGAGGCACGGAGCGAGAAATCTGGAGCCACTAATACCTGGGGAGGATGTGTGGATCACCGATGCACGAGTCCAGGGCAAAGTGCTATCTACACACAATGCACCTCGCTCTTATATCGTCCAGGTGCCTCAGGGCACACTGAGGAGGAACCGGCAGCACTTGGTGCCGCTGCAGACCAACAGTGAGGTAGTCGACGCGGATGAGCCACCGGTGGGAGAAGAGCCAGCTCCACCAGACCCAGCTCCACCAGACCCAGCTCCACCAGTGACAGCATCACCCAGCGGAGAGGGCCCCACCACAGAGACTGTGCGGACAAGGTGTGGGAGAGAGGTTAGAAAGCCGCAGAGACTTGATTTGTGATTTATTGATCTGTTTTCTACAATAAAGAAAAAGAGAGAGTGAAATGTGATGTGAAAATGTTCTGTAAACCTGTTACATTTACCTGAAACCTGAAAGAATAGTTCACAGTATGGTAACGTGTAAGTTATTTTATTTCTATTTTGCATGCTTAGATCAGGGACAGGTCTTCCAGCAAAAGGGCAGAATAAACCCCTTAAGACCTGCAGAGACAAAGGTAGTCCACCCTTTGTTCTCAAAGAAAGGGAGATGTGGTATTATGCAGTAATAGAGTAAGGCTGAGCAGAGGGGCACTAGGACCCTGCCAGAAGCCAGGCTCCAGTAACCGGTTGTGTCTGGAAAACCCAGGGTGTCGGCAGTTGGAGAGAGAGGCCTGGGCTTACACGAGGCTGTTGCAGTGGCTGTTGTTATTGTACAGATTAAAGGTATACTCTGTTTACGTCGTGGTACGAGCCTTATTACAAGCATAACTCGACAATCCCAAGAATCAGTCTGGTGAATCAAACACCTTTCCCTCTCCATATCATTCCCCCTTCTCCATGTTCCCTTTGGGCAGAAGATAATAAGCTTGAAAGCGCACTCAACCAGACCTAGTAACAGATTTTTTTTCCCTCTGTTATCAGGCTTCTGAACGGTCCTTCCATAAGCTTGGGTCCTGTCCAATTCGCCTCTACCTCATCATGGACATTAGACTTTATTTCTTGAACTATTAAGCTACAATGCTGAGAACAATATTCTGCACTCCTTGCTTTAACTATTGTACTTGAGATTGACTTGATTGTATTTATGTATGGAATTATCTGATTTGATAGCATGCAAAGCAAAGATTTTGACTGTACCTTGGGAACAGTGAAAAGCTTCGGTACAGGTGACAATAATAAACCTAAACCTAAATATATTGTCATTCTACAATATGGACTGGGAGTGTTTGTAGAATATTAGAAGGATTCGATGAATTACATTATACTTCTTTTAATTGTATTTATTTTCATTGTCACACTTCAAATTTTTAATTGAATATCAAAGGGGTAACTTTCCTCTTTTTGCTTGAGTAGAGGCAATGGTCGGGTGGATGGAAGGTGTGGTAAAGTATCACCTTTATCCCTTTAGAACACAGAATTGCAGAGTAACTTCAGTCTGAAGAAACGTCACATATCCATGCTCTCCAGAGATGCTACCTGACCTGCTGAGTTGCTCCAGCACTTTGTGTCTTATGTCAGATTCCAGCATCTGCAGTTCTTTGCGGCCTTTCAATGCTACATGTGCCTACATGTGCAGCCCATGGTTTAATAATTAAAGGTGCCAAATTGGCACAATTTTTGGCATCTGAAACCGATTTGATGCCAGCACTATCAAATAGTAGTTCAAACCTCCAGCTCGCTCCATGTTTTAACTTCACAAGATTTGCATATGTTCACCAGCAGGAAGACTGGTGCCACTAGCACTTTCTGTTGCTGATTGATTTATTGTAGTTATTGCTGTGATTTTTTTACATGCCTGCTGCTTTCCAGAAGTCTTTTGAGTTGGTAAAACCCTGCAGAGAGTGGTATCACAGCTGCGAAAAGATTCCTGATTTCAAGGATTGTGTGTGAACAAGACACGGGCTCATTAGCAGGTTCTCCCTTGGAGGTACAACATGACTGGGCGATTGATCAGGGCAGGGTGCACTAAGCACGAAGCCATGTCAAGAGTGTTTAATTCAAATATGTCCTGACAAAGGAGCAACACCATTCTTACTTGCGGCAGCTAACCAAGCCCGTAAACAAAATAATACAAGGAGAATATATAATAATGATGGAAAATTCAAAAAATACATTAAAGAAAGAATCCATAGTAGTTGATTGTTACTGAGGTCAGCATGGTGATGTGTTCAAGAGCCTGATAGTTGCTGGGAAGAAGCTGTTCTTGAACTTGGTTGCTCAAGCAAGTCTAATCAGAGTCTTGACGTGCAGCAATGTTTTGCATGCTGCTGTATTGTCAGCTAAACGAAAATGAATTGAGAAAAAAATGTAGGTTGAGTTATGACAATATAGAAATGATCAAATTCCAAAATACTGAAGGCTTATTATTCATTCAGACCAGTATCTTCAAATGCATGCACTAAATTGGAATGCCAGGAAGTTAGCGGGTCAGGCAGCATCTCTGGAGGACATGATCAGGCAACGTTTCCAGTTGGAACCCTGTTTTAGATTGATTGGTGGACTTCTGTAAATCCCCTGGAGTGTTTTTGACACACATTGGCAACGCTCTTCAATGAATGCCAGAGCTCTGAGCATGTGTTCCAACAGCCTGACATTTGGATCACTGCATCGGGATTCCAGTGAACACTGTTTTGGGCATTGACATATTCTGTCCTCTGTAAGGAACTACAAAGCCTTTCAGTTCTCAAAACAATTGTCTTGTGAATATAGAACCGACTGAGATGGTTGGAACTCCTTGAGATAGATTAGCAAATTACAGAAACTGACAAGAGGCTGAAGAAGATTTCATTTGCTGGTTTTATGTTTACGCCATATAATTCTGACTGTCACAGCCAACCATCAATAATACAACACTGAGTGATTGACCAAAATGAACTCCTGAAATTAATGTCCTCAAACTGCAAAAGTCATTAAAACAGGAACATCATGGCAGCTAATTTACTGCTGTTGGAGGGACCTGTAAAGCATCATTGCACTCGTTTCTGCTTCCAAAATTTATTCAATTGAAATCAATAATATGAATTTCCCAGACAGAGCACAACATACTAGCATTACTATTTAGTGTATTTGGGGATAGTGAACTGGGGTGAATAACAAGCCTTCAGTATTTTGATAATTTCTATATTGTCATAACTCAACCTTCATTTTTTTTCCTCAATGCATTCTCATTTAGCTGACAATACAGCAGCTTGCTTAACTTTCAATCAGCTTTGAGACGTTGATTGAACTTGCTTTCAGCAAAAGAAAAATTGCTTGGTTGTCAAGTCCCATTGGAATATCATTAATTGGCAGTCACACACATTGTCATCGCTGTTCAGATTACTCAGTAACTTGCATGGTTGCCAAGTGAGACCGATGTGAACATTAGTATCTTCTGTCAACAGTGGGTCTGTCAGATACTGTGGAGAAAACATTGATTATTTTTTCAGTGTGAAATCTGGCATAGAATTAACAATAAAATTGATATAATTGATCTTAGAAGCTCTGATTAATAACTGCAAGAGATTGCTGAGTATCAATTAAATATGAGTCATTTACTTATTATTTTTAATAATATTTTTATACAATTGTATCTCCCTGTGCTGCATGAGATTAAAAAAAAGCTATGCACAAGCATTTTTGGATGTTATTTATGTAATGATGCACCAGGCAAATACAAAGGGTCTTATATTTAATCACATTTTTAATACACACTGCAATACACACACAATGCAGGATGGTATTAAAATAAGTGAAATTCAATAGTTGCTGTGACTAAATATGACCCTTTGCATTTGACTGATGCATTATTACAGAAATAACATCCAAAATATGGATCTTGTGCCTATTTTCTTTTTACTAAGAGCCGTCATAGTTCCAATGATGGAAATTATAGGGGAGAGGGGGGGGCGGGTTATTTTATGGAAGTTCTGAAAGCATATTAATGGATGAAGGAATTCCAGAGTATTGTGCCGAGGCAAATGGAGGCATGGCAAAAAGGAGGGGAGATTCAGAAGAGTCAATGGCAAAATAACACATAGCCTTGAGTGATTTTTCATAGAGTCAGGCAGTGTAGAAACAGGCCCTGGCCCAACTTGCCCATGCCAACCAACATGCCTTCTCTACACTAGGCATACCTGCTTGCATTTGACCCATATCCATCTAAACCTATCCTATCCATATATTAATTCATGGAATTATCAGCAAAGTATTTTATTCACGTAACAGGTTATAGTGCTGGCCAGTTGCTTTCTTCATAACATCCTTTTCTCATTCTAGTCAAGAGTTAGTCAAATGAAAGTATCCTTAATAGGCCACTGTTTGCTCGTGTCAGCATTTATTGCCCATTGCCCACCATCATTGAGTTAATGTTTGTGAGATGCCTTCTTAACCATTACAACACATGCATTGAAGATAGTCTCATTTGGACAGTAAAGCTGCGCAGCAGTAGAGGTGTTGCATTACAGCACCACAGACCAATGTTCAATCCTGACTACAGGTGCTGTCTGTATGAAGTTTGTGCAGGATGGACAAATCAAATACTAGAGGCATAGCTATAAGGTAAGAGGAGCAAAGTTTAAAGCAGATGTCCGGGACAATATTTTTACACAAGGGATGCCAGGTGCCTGGAATGCACTGCAAGGATCAAGGTTGAGGCAGATTTTAGAGTTGCATTTCAGAGACTTTTGGATAGGTACATGAATATGCAGGGAATGGAGGATGATGGATTATGTGCATGTAGATAAGAGATGGTCCTGGCCTGATGTTAAGCACAAACATTGTGGACCAAAGGACCTGTACCTGTGCTGTTCGATTCTATGTTCACTAACCTGCCACTTACCCTTCTCTCTTGCACCCCTGATATGAGTGGGCACATTGCTCTTCCACCAGAGCAGATTGCATGCATGTTCACAGCTAAATTCCAGGTGTAAATGCAGGGGGGTTGCAGCAGCTTCATACTCTAACATTGGATTCCGTAAGGAACTAAACATCAGAGATAGTTGTGAAAATGTAATTTGTGAGTTGCCCGGAAGGTTGTGCCTTTGGTAGAACACGTCCAGAAACTGTTGGCATATTCACGCATGTTCTGGGCCAGGTTTGAAGAGCCTTCTCCACAAATAGAACGAATTTAATGATATTTGAGCAGAAAATGGTTTGAATCAACCCAATGAATCTGTAACACTTCAGTGTAAACGGTTAATCAAGAAGAACCAGAATTACGGAGTACATGAATTATGTGCTTAAATTGTGAGAAAAAAAATATTCATTGAGCTCTCAAAGTTGTGTAATCAAAACTGCTATGAGCTTCATTTACTTTTCGATGAAGCAGTGATTGAACAATTAATTCAACATTGTTGTGCTGTTGTTGGTCAAATGTGCTATTTATTTGTTAGTAAGATAAAAGTCGTCCAGTTTAATTACAGGAACTTGCTAGAGATTTGACAACAAACCAGACTGGTGAGGAAATTTCTATAGATTGTTTTAACCCTGCAGGAATTACAGCACACAATTTGCAAAGCAATTACACAAACTAAACCAAATGGACAATTACACCCTGAATAAGGCGATACTAATTTGGCCCTGACGGTCAATACTTTCACTAACTGCAAACAAGTGATCTTATCGTGTTGTTTTGCAGGAATTTTGGGGCACAGTCCTTCGGATTTAAATGTTTTGTTTAGATTAATTTATCTGTACAGTTATTCATCTGTGTAAGCTCTCCACCTTTCCGTTACTCTGTGGGAAGTCATAGTGGTATAACATGGAAATAGGCCTTTCACCCCCTTGTCCATGCCAACTAAGATGCCCCATGTAAGATCATCCCATTGGACCACGTTTGGGCCTAATCCCTCTGAACCATCCTAATCCATGTACCTGTCCAAATCTATTTTTTAATGTTGTTATTGTACCAGTCTCAACTACTTCCCCAGGCAGCTCCTTCCATATACCCACCACTCTCTGTGAAGAAGTTGCACTTCAAGATCCAAATAAATCTTTCCTCTCTCTCCTTTTGCTGTGCAGTTTCCAATACAGTAAGCTTGCACATTTACAATGATAAAGGTTCCAATGTCTCCAACCATAAGCGATTGCAGATTTTTTTAACATATTCTCATTGCCAAATATATGTGGCATGTTTGCAATATTTAGCTTGCCATTGATTCTTATCAAACTAAAGAGTCAAGAGACAAGAGTGTTTTATTATCATGTGTCCCAGAATGGAACAATGCAATTCTTAGTTGCATCAACAGCATAACAGGTTTGTAAACACCGTACTCAATAACTAATATGATAAATGGACCAAAAAAAGGTCAATGAATAAAACCTAATACAGTGCAAAAAAAAGCAAAACAAAGCCCTGAGTCCCTTGTGCAACCTAGGCCATTCGTAATTTGGAATTTAGTCAGAATCTGTAGTGTTCAATAGCCTGATGGTTATTGGGACAAAACTGTTTCTGATCCTGGTCATTACAGTATTCAGACTCCTTCCCGATTGCAGGAGTGAAATGAGAGCATGGGCAGGGTGGTGTGGGTTCTTAATGATGCTGGCTGACTTTTTGGCTGTCTCACATAGATCCCTTTGATAGTGAGGGAGTCAATACCTGTGATGGATTGGGCAGTGTTAACCACTTTTTATAATCTCCTTCATTCCTGGGTGATTGAGATGCCAATATGCTCTCTACCTTACACTTGTAGATGTTGAATGGTGTATTAGTTGACATATTGAATCTCCTCAATCTTCTAAGATGAGCTTTCTTTAAGACGGTACGTTAAAGTACTGGGACTAGGACAGATCTTCAGAGGTATGCATGTCCAGGAATTTGAAGATATGTTTCCTGTGGGATATGGTAGAAATAAATTGCAGTTAATTATGTTTCTGTTTCCAGTGTGCTGCATGGCATATGTACAGCTGAGTTAAGAGGTTCTAATGAGAATCTTATATGAAAAACATTGTAGTCTACCATTGCTTTGCTTGGTGCCAAAACTACGCTTGTACTATTTAACAACTAAAGTGGAGCAGTATTTATATCAGAGTGGCACTGTGGTGTAGCTGGTAAAGCCTCTGTCTCATAGTGCCAGAGACCTGGGTTCAATCCTGACCTTGGGTGCTATCTGTGTGGAGTTTGCATGTTCTCCATGTGACCTCATGGGTTTCCTCCGGGTGTTCTGGGTGTCCTCCCACATCATAAAGATGTGGGAGGACACTAATTGGCCTCTGTAAATTATCCCTAACATTGCAGAGGGAGGATGAGAAAGTAGCATAACATGGAACTAGTGTGAATGGGTGATTGCCAGTTGATGTGGACTCAGTGGGATAAAGGGCCTGTTTCCACATTGTATCTCTAAACTAAATATCTCCAGCAACTTCCAATGTTGACTGTAGAATACATTGCAATGTCTATATTCCAAATCAGATCATCCAATTATGTTACATTTTCCATGGCATGCCAAAATTATCATAAAACAGCATATATTTTATTCATTGCAATTCAAAAATCAGAAGAAAAGGGGAAACCCAATATTAAAAATACTTCATATCGAATTGATGGCATTTTAAGAATTATGACAAATAGTCATGAGTCAAGAGTGTTTTGTTGTCATATGTCCCGAAACCAAACACACGGTCAGTCACACCACCTTACTCTCCTTTAGCACTGATATTATTGATGCCCTTTTAAAGTGGTGAGAACCTCAGACCTCATGAATGAGAGGTTGAAGGTTTCCACAAAAACTACAGCCAGTTGTTCTGTACAGGTTTTAAGAACACATCCGGGTATACCATCATGTCCAAACGCTTTTCAAGGGTTCTCCAAGGTTTCAAGGATCTTCTGATGGCGCCTCTATGACTGAGATTGTAATACTTTTGGTTGATGAAACTGGGAAAATCAGATGCCTTGCTTCGATTGGAATAAAGAATGCCTGACAGGTGTTGAGAGATAACAGCAGTGCCGGATTTAGATGAAGAGAGGCCCTAAGCTGTTCCACTTGTGAGGCCCCCAACGACCGGACAGCCATGGCGGCCAAATCTCCCACAATTCAAAGCGAGGGAGAAAGTGCCCAGCGCCGACCAGTTGCCGTTGCAGTGCGCATGCACAGCATGGCCAATGATGTGCTGGCCGTGGTTGTTCGCATGTGCAAAGCGGCCTGCCGTGCCGGCGGATGAGGAGCGAGCGGAGCCCGGCGGCCCTGACACGGATAGTGGGGGGAGATGGAGAGAGAGAGATAGAGAGGGGGGCCGCCCAGAGTTGAACGGTAGGTGTTCTGCCTTGGCCGGAGGCCCCCCTAGAACTCGAGGCCCATCAATTTTTTCGGGGGCCCCCTAGAAAGTGGGGGCCTTAAGCTATAGCTTGTTTAGCTTATACGTAAATCCGGCACTGGATAACAGACTATGTGATTCACTTGAGATAGAAGTACACAGTGGAGCAAATTAAAGCTGCCAGCCTAGAAAGTTGCTAAAGATGGATACAGTGCAGAGAAGAGTTCACGCTCTATGTTAAACTGACCATATTGGATAAACTGGAATAAAATGAAAGGTAAGATATATCACATCTCATTGACCACAAGAGCTGGGGATTTTTCTGTACCATAAAGCACTCAAACGCTACTTTGAATAATGAATTAGTTGCATTGCAACCACACTACAGAAATTAAACTCTTGACCATTACCGATTCTACATGTGTAATAGTTTATTATATTGCATTTTTTATGTTTATTGTACAATATTATTGTTGTTCTTGTGCTGTAGTTATTGTTATACAACTACTAATTGTTCTATTATTGTTATTGTATAAAATTCTTGGAAGTCAGTCACACCCCACATTAATTAGTTCGTAAAGGCAATTGTTATATTGGGGACATATTTTGTGGAGCGCAGCAAGTCCCCTAGGGACACATAGAGATGGCATGTTGAGCTGTGGTTGCCTGTGAAAGGATGCGGCTCTTGCTGCCTTACAGCACCAGAGACCTGGGTTTGAACCTGACTACAGTTGCTGTCTGTACGGAGTTTGTACGTTCTCCTTGGTTTTCTCCGGGTGCGCTGGTTTTCTCCCACTTCCCAAAGATGTGCAGGATTGTAGGTTAATTGGCCTCTATAAATTGTTCCTGGCAGGATAGAACTAGTGTGGGGTGATCATTGCTCGGCGTGGACTCGGAAGGCCGAAAGGCCTGTTTTCACGCTGTATCTCTTTAGCTAAACTAAGCTCAGATAGCCCAATGGTACACAAAAATGCTGGAGAAACTCAGCGGGTGCAGCAGCATCTATGGAGCGAAGGAGATAGGCAACGTTTCTGGCCGAAATCCTTCGCTCCATAGATGCTGCTGCACCTGCTGAGTTTCTCCAGCATTTTTGTGTACCTTCGATTTTCCAGCATCTGCAGTTCCTTCTTAAACACTAAGATAGCCCAATCTCTGCCAAAGGTTCAATATGAAATATTTTTAATATTGGGTTGACCCTTTTCTTCTGATTTGTGAGTACAATAAATAAATATATGCTGTTTTATGATAATTGTGGCATGCCATGGAAAATGTAACATAATTGGATGATCTGATGTGGAATATAGACATTGCAATATATTCTACAGTGAACTTTGCATATTGCTATAGTGTTCTAAATCATGCTTAAGGAATTATATTGTAGTTTCATGAAACAAATGAAAGAAAATAGTATTTGCTATATCTGGCAGCTGGACAAATACCTGGGTTACTAAACTGTACTGATAAGGACATGAGTAAACCTGAATTCACACAGAGCCACTTTCTACCAGTTTTCTGTCATTGGAGATTTGTCGCGAGATTAACATTCAGCCAAGAAGTATCTCAGAAGTTTTTACACAATCTCTCACCCATGTCTTGCCAAAGTTTGAAACAAAATTTAAGACACATATTTGATTTATTTTTAACCAATACATTTATTCACGATCACAATAATGAACTAGTTTGTAATGAAGTAATTGAAGCCTATTTTTCTGCTTTATGTAAATTTAGTTTAGCTTAGTTCAGAGATACAGCGTGGAAACAGGCCCTTCAGCCCACCAGGTCCGCGCCGACCAGCGATCCCCGCAAATTAACACTATTCTACACCCACTAGGGACAATTTTTACATTTACCAAGCCAATTAACCTACAAACCTATATGTTTTTGGAGTGTGGGAGGAAATCGAAGATCTTGGAGAAAACCCACGCAATTCACGGGGAGAACGTACAAACTCCGTACATACAGCACCCGTAGTCGGGATCGAACCCGGGTCTCTGGCGCTGCATTCACTGTAAGGCAGCAACTCTGTCGCTATACATTAAAAAACAAGAAGGAAAAGTGAAGAATAAAAATAAGCCTTTATTCTCTACACAATGAAGATACACGAGTTACCACTTTTTAAAATTGATTATATATTTAATTTGATGGTGATAAATTTTCAGATGAAGTAATTATGCGCTTATAAAAGTGTTGATTATGTTAGCGATAGTTCCTATTCTAAGCAGCACTTGAAATTAATGGTTAGATGTGAAAGATATCATTGCACTGCTTAAAGAAGGGAACTTTCATTAAGTAACACCATCCAATAAATAGATTAGTCAATGATCTATCCAATTTGCTGTTCATCCCAGTTGAATGTCAAATATATGTTGTCAAAAGAGTTTGTACCGTATGTAAGAACATGATTGTTTTTTTTTCCAGGAGACAAGTTTAATCATTTTTGATTCATTAGTAAAATTAATTAGTGAGGACTCAAAGTAGGGACAGATTATGTTCTGAATTAACACAAAGCTGGTGTCTGATGTTTGATGCATTAAATTACACATAAAAAATGCTTATTAAATTCATCTTTATTCTAACGGATGCTGTTTATGTATTGGATGTACATGAATATTTTAAGAATTACAGTAGTGGAGAAATCACTATTTTAAAATAAGAGCAAATAATTACAATGATGTTGAAGCTAAAATTAGTTCAGGATTATTAGATCGTAATACATTCGAACCCTTATAGGAGGATCATTACACAATACTTGAATTTATAATTGAAAGCTTTGTTCAGTTGCAGCAGCCCTTGTGAAAAGTTCTTTGAGCAAATTAAGATAATATTTATTTTAAAACGGTATAAAAATTAGATTTTCAGTGAGTTTGCTTTCTGAAGAAATTGATTGTATTAAAAACAGTGTATTATTTTATAATAAGATATAATCTTCACTTTGAGATGCTCCTTAAAACGTACGCTTGACTAAGCCCTTTGGTAATCTGTCTTAATGTTACTACTGTGGGTAAAGGAATTTCCATTCCCCCTGTCTATTCCCCTCACGATTTTATACACTTCTGAAAGATCACCCCTCAGCTTCATGCGCTCCAAGGAATCAAATCCAAGCCTGCCCAACCTCTCCCAACAGCTCAGGCCCTCGAGTCCTGTCAACAACCTTGTAAATCTTCTCTGTACTCTTTCCACCCTTTCTGTGTGAATCTGTTGCATTTTACCTCCTGCTTCCAAGCCACAGCAATAATTAGCTTTTAATAACCTGCTTGCACTAGTTATTTATTATTAGCTAATTCATCATCGATTAGATAATTTGCTTTTATCTTCTATGTCACAATGTCAAAGTTCAGACCTGCATGCCATTAATTCTTGTGACAGCATCTCAAATAAAGTTGCCTCTTGCACAGATGAAAATCATTTTCAATGTAAAAAAAAATCTAATTACTGTATCTTGATTTGTGAATGACTTCAGATGTGATAGGGTCAATGTTTAATGTATTATAATGACTCTTTTGTAGCAAAACCTGCTCACCCATCAAAGCACCAGCAATCTAGAAACACGTTCAAATCCCCCTTGTGGCCACAGTGAAAGTCGAATTTCATTAATTGGGAATTGAAACAATATTATTCAATTGCAATGATAATTGCAAAATGGCCAGATCATTTTAAAACTTCTGATAATATCCTCAGAGATGAGAATTTTTAGTTTAATTTAGAGATACAGCATAGAAACCGGCCTTTCAGCCCACAGACCACACCAATCAGCCTGTACACAAGATCAAATCCTATACACTAGGGACAATTTACAGCAGCCAATTAAACTGCAGGCCTTTGGAATGAGGGAGGAAACCAGAGCACCCGGATAAAACCCGCGTGGTCACAGGCTGTACAACGTACAAACTCCATACAGACAACACCTGTAGTCAGGATCAAACCAGGGTCTGTGGCAGTGAAAAGCAGCAACTTTACCATTGTGTCACTGGGGCAGGATCTCGTGGAGATACCCCTCAAACAAGAGAAGACATATCAACCTAGGGGGGCCGCATGAGTGGTAAGGATATTTGGCATGGGGATAGTTTACGAACACTACCATATATAACACTATGTATGTATAAACGTCAAGAATGTTGGAAGAGTTTTTGCTCTGTTCTAGTTTTTTATATAATTTTTATTATTTGGAATAAAGTTTATTTTTGGGGAAAAAAAATTATATTCTGCTGCCATTTACAATTCCGTGCCAATAATTCACTTCTCATGCTGAACTCATACCCCAAAGGACTATATGACAAAGCCTTTGAATGCATCACAGAGTTAGCATTTTGAAGGCCTGAATGGGTGATTGAATTCAATCATTGACTTCAAAACTGAATTGTATGATAACAAAGGAGAGGAGAAATGTTTGAATGTGGTGAAAGGACTGGACTTTCTGCACTACCGAGTGATAGATCCAACACGGAATCAATGGAGACAAAAGACTGCGGATGCTGGAATGCGGAACAAAAAGCAAACTGCTGGAGGAACTCAACACGCCGTTGAGCAACTGTGGAGGGAAAGCGACAATCAATGTCTTGGTACAGGATCCTTCATCTGAGCAGGACCTATAGTTCTAAATTAATGTTAAAACGCATTTGTACTCCCTGGCTTTTGACCATGCCTGAGGCTTTGCTTCTGTTTGTGGTGTTTTTGATGTTTCTTTATTTTACATGTCTTTTCCTACTATTTCTTTTGATTGTTATTTTTGGTGTGTATTAACTTTTTTTTGTCAATGATTAGTGATGTACAGCACTTTGTTGCAGCTATGTTTGTTTTTAAAGTGCTCTATAAATAAAATTATTATTATTATTATTATTATTATTAAATACGTACTTGAGACTGTAAAAATACAGCGCAGCCCACCAAATCCGCGCCAACCAGTGATCACCGCATAGAACCGAAACCAGAGCACCTGAAGAAAACCCACATGGTCACAGGGAGAATGTATAAACTCTGTACAGACAAGCACTCGCAGTCAGGATTGAACCAAGTCTCTGTGCTGCAAGGCAGCAACTCTACCACTGTGCTACTTCTCCACAGAACTTTTCAAAGTGGAAAGAGAAGCCAGCGTTGTTACAGGAGATAGTAAAGCTGATTGGACCGAATGAAGTTGGGTTCAACACAGCCTTTACCACTCATCTAGTTTGTCTCCCCTTAAAGACATTAGATGAGTTTATAAGATGGCGCAGTATTTTCCTGGTCATCACTGCAAGGGCCAACTATTTAGGGCAGGTCTACCAGCTCGGCCACTATGTTGCTCCTAAACTGATTTAATGCTCCACCTTCCATGATGGGATTTGAACTCGCATTGATGGAGGATGCTGGTGAGCCACGTGCGGCAGACACCTCAGAGCGAGCATCAGCCCTACACGACGGCAGATAGACCCAAATGTTGGAGTAACTCAGCAGGACAGGCAGCATCTCTGGTGACCCATTTGTTCTCTCCAGAGATGCTGCTTGTCCCGCTGAGTTAAGCCCCTGACCCACTTAGGAAACCTGAACGGAAACCTCTGGAGACTTTGCGCCCCACCCAATGTTTCTGTGCGGTTCCCGGAGGTTGCAGGTGGTTGCCGGAGGTTACAGGTAGTGGAAGCAAGTAGGGAGACTGACAAAAACCTCCGGGAACTGCACGGAAACCTTGGGTGGGGCGCAATGTCTCCAGAAATTTCCGTTCAGGTTTCCTAAGTGGGACAGGGGCATTACTCCAGCATTTTGTGTCTTTCCAGTTTAAACCAGCATCTGCAGTTCCTTCCTACACCTACACGACAGCAAGCATGACTTGCCCGCCGCAGAACCGGGAAGCTCGCCCGATGGGCCACGCAGCTGGACGCGGAAAGACCCAGCGGCCCGTGGCCTGTAGAGGGAGCCCTCAAGCCAGGCCCAAGGTCGTCCACAAAGAGGAGGGAAGCCAGTGACAACAGACACGAGGAGCAAGGCCAGTGGGAACGTAAATCAGGGTCATACCTTCCATACCCCTAAGGATTGCTGCAGGAGGAGCCCCAGGGGCGCAAAGGTGGGTGGGCGAGAAGAGGGACGTGGGTTTGCTGAACAAGCTAGGTGAAGGTGATGGCTGCAGGCACTGCTCCATCCTGGGCTCATTGGGATCGGGCGCTGCTCCAGGAGACCTGATGCACGGACCAGACTTTGGAAATTTGGAAATGGCACCTAAACCTGACAACTCGAAAAAATATTTCACTGTGTTTTACAGCAGTGACCATAACGCACCATTGAAATGCATTGTGTAAACCAGCATCATTGAACCATTGAACCATGCCAGGCTACAACTCAGTAGTTTAACCATTAAACTACTGCAACCCTAATTCAGCGGGGTATGCAGGGGAAGTGGAGATCAAACTTGCTTGTGTTCTCAAATCAAATCCAATGGAGTAGACAATTTTTTAATCTGTTTAGTTTAGTTTAGTTTAGAGATACAGCGTAGACACAGGCCCTTCTGCCCACCGCGGTGGTCCACGCTGACCAGCGATCCCCGCATATTAACACTATCCTACACTCACTAGGGACAATTTTTACATTTACCAAGCCAATTAACCTACATACCTGTACATCTTTGGAGTGTGGGAGGAAACTGAAGATATCGGAGAAAACCCACGCAGATCACAGGGAGAACGTACAAGCTCCGTACAGACAGCACCCGTAGTCGGGATCAAACCTGGATCTCCAGCGCTGCATTCGCTGTCAGGCAGCAACTCTACCACTGCGCCATCATGACCCCCTTCTACTGATGGATTACGCTTTTCATAAATTCATAAGTTATAGAAGCAAAATTGGGCCATTCGGCCCATCAACTCTACTCTGCCATTCAACCATGGCTGATCTATCTTTCCTTCTCAACCCCATTCTCCTGACTTGTCCACATAATCCCAAACATTCTTACTAATCAAGAATGTGTCAATCTCTGCTTTAAAAATACCCAATGACTTGGGTTCCACAGCTGTCTGTGGCAATGAATTCCACAGATTCACCACCCTCTGACTAAAGAAATTCCCCCTCATTTCCTTTCTAATGGTACGTACTTTAATTCTAAGGCTATGGCCCCTGGTCCTAGACTCTCCCACGTGTGGAAACATCCGCTTCACATCCACTCTATCCAGGCCTTACACGATTCGATAAGTTTCAAGAGGTCCTCGTCGTTCTAAACTCCGGGGAGTATAGGCTCATCTAAATTTATCTCAATTATCCGTGCATGAACTAAAATATCCCTCTATTTTTATTTTCACTTAAAAAATCTGCTTTCCCGTCATGAGCTCCCTCAGTTGAAATTGTTAGTCCATCACAGGGGTATGTTAATATTGCCAGCTATATTTTCCAGCCATAACAGAAGCATTTTCAAAGCTGTGGGGGTTTGATGCAATTCATCACCTTGTCTCCACAGCAGAAGCATAATCAGATCATAAGAGGTGCAAGAAATTGACAAGTCCATGCTATTGTCAAATGCACCATATAGCCAGCAGGAATATATTGCAGGAATAACTTTACAGAATGGACCTTTTCCAAGGAGGTGCACTGTTGCACTGTTTCTGAAGCTAAGGTCCATCGATGAGGAATCTTTGCAGTCAATTAACAGCTAAACTTACAGATTTAACACAAACAATCTGATATAGATATTTTGTAACGTTGTTAAAAATAGTACCATGGAAGTATGGAATTGGTCTTACGAAATAACAATGTAGTAAAAACTGATCATTAATCACTGGTGTTAACAGATGTGATTATCGTTATTGGTTTATTATTGTCAGATGCAGTGAAAAGCTTTTGTTTGCACACTATCCAAACAAATCTAATCATCCTGTACATGAGTAAGATCAAGCTATACACAAGTACCGCAAAGATAAGAATACAAGAGTGCTGAATATAGTGTTACAGCATTGTGGAGTTACGGTTCCAGGGAAAAAGATTAATGTCCGCAATGAGGTAGGTTGGAAGATCAGGACCATGCCTTATTTTATGGGAGAACCATTCTGTATGCTGATTGCAGAGAACATTAGCATTGATTTACAGTACTAATAGGGGGTGAGCATTGATCAAATAATAGACAATAGACAATAGGTGCAGGAGTAGGCCATTCGGCCCTTCAATGTGATTATGGCTCCCAATACTTACTTAAATTAAACTTGATTGGTGCTGTGGCTGTTTGTTGCAAGGGATTGAAGATGAATGGCTGCATAGAAATCTTTGTACCTTTCTGCTGTGCAATCCTATAAATAACAAACCTGAAGTTGGATCATATTCAAAGGTTAAATATGATACAGGGTGGAAGTACATTGCTGAAAATATTGTCAGTAGTTATTGCGGCCTAGTGGTTTTGGATCCAAACCATAAAACTCTTAAATTAACTATGGAAAGCAAAATAAGAAAACAACCTACATACATTAATACTGACACATTAATGTGGCCTTTAAACATGAGGCAGAGAGAGATAGTTTACTTCACAACTGAAATTTATTGGGAAAACTCTAGAGCAGGCAAAAGGTCATGTGATGCATTTAGAGTTATTTGGATAGAGTCATAGTCATCATATGGCATGGAAAGAGGCTCTTCAGCCCAGCTTGTCCATGCCGACCAACATGCTCCATCTACACTAGTCCTACCTGCTTGTGTTTAGTCCATTTCCCAATAAACCTAACCTATCCATGTCCTGTCCAAATATTTTTTAATCTTGAGTTTGTAACTGCCTCAACTATCTCCTCTGGCAGCTTGTTACACATACTTGCCATCCTTTGTGTATAAAAAGATGCCCCTCAGGTTCCTATTTAAGCTGTGCACTCTCTCCATTTCTCTTTCAGTTCCCAACTTGCTATTGCTTCTTCTGAGAAATTGTTGATTTTTTAATGCATATAGAACATAGAACAGCACAGCACAGGAACAGGCCTTTCAGCCCACAATGTCAGTGTCAAACATGATGCCAGGTTCAACTAATCTCCTCCACCTGCACCTGATCCATGTTGCTCTATTCGCTGCAGATCCACATGCCTATTTAAGCCTCTTAATTGCCGCAATCGTATCTGCCTCCACCACTACCCTTGACAGCTCGGTCCTGGAACCTACCACCCTCTGTGTAAAAAAAACATCTTTATTAAATGTTTTCCCTTGCACCTTATATCTATGCCCTGTAGTCCATACATATGGACACATGCATTTCCCAACTAGGTTTATGCATAAGTATATGCATTAGTGTATATTATTCTCATAATGGTCTCAAATATCATCTGATTTGATTTGACGCGTTTGCCACATAAAGAAAAATTACCTTTGAACATAGTGAATGTTAAATTTATGTTTTAAAACAGATACTATCTAAAAGGTTGGACATTTGTAAGGGTGAAAATGCTTATTCATTTAATTATTAAGACTAAGTGCACAGAAATCTAACAGCCAATCGTTGGATCAGCAATATAAATATATTAAATATTTGCAGCAGAATTTTTAAATAAAACCTCGCTCTGCTACAATTTGATCTATCATGCACTTGTTCCCAGATTCGCATTAGAAATTAAAGACGTTTTGCCTTTCATGCCTTCATCTGAAATTGATACTTTGTTTAAAGAGAAAATAATGTAAATCTCTTTTAGACTAGAAAGAAGCCTGTACTGTGGATACCTTGAGGGAAGGATTCAAACAGTTCTCTTTCTGGTGAACTTACTCTACAGTGGGTATCAAATTTAATGCTAATGACCCGGGATTCAAATCTGAATCCTTTGGACAGGAACCAGGAATTCTGGCCCAAATGCGGTTTTTGCTCATCACCACGATTCTGGAATTTCGGTACATCGCAGGGATTCGTGCCTAATAAATATAGTGGATAAACCGTGAAATTCAACTTTTGATTGACTGAAAGGTACAGCATGGAAAGAGGTCCTTCAGCCCACCGAGACCATGCCAACCATCGATCACCCATTCACACTAGTTCTGTGTCATTCCACTTTCTCATCCACTCCCTACACACTAGGGCTGATTTAATGTACAGATCTGCACATCTTTGGGAGGTGGGAGGAGACAGGAGTACCCAGAGGAAACCCATGCGATCACAGAGAGAACGTGCAAACTCTACGAAGACAACACTCGAGGTCGGGATCGAACCGGGGTCTCTAGTGCTGTGAGGCACGACTCTACCTGCTGCGTCACTGTGCCGTCCACTAACAATTATGTAGTGGTATATTAGGTAGCTGTTATACATTCTGCTTAATTTCCTTTCTGCATCTCCATAAGAATCGAGTTCATTGCTGGTTTTGTGTTACAAACTCCTTGTCTGAGTGAACTGCTAAATAGTTAGCATGACATTGACATTTTATAAGTTGAGGATCGGCATTAATTCAGTATTTCTCTGTTTGGGGTAATTGTGTCAAAGCATTTACACGATAGTATGGGCATCGAACTTCAGTATCTACATGCTATGACACTGTAGGTCTGGCTTTAATGGTTATGAACATTTGCTGAGATGTAATAGAGTGTTCTGGCCTCATTAGCATCCCACCAAGAGTTAAGTTAGAACTGCATGCATTCTTCCATTAATGTAGCAGTTTGAGAGCTCTGCTGATTAGAACCATCAATGTGGTTTATTTTCTATTATAGCTAGCCGTTGTTTCATCTGCCCTCTTTGCTCTTTCAAACACCTGTAATGCATCAATTTTTATTAAATACATTTTTAAGCCTTCTGATGCAAAGTTGTCAAACGAGATGATTGGCAGCTAAAAAAAAACCCTAAATATGAATAAATGCGAGCATGTCTGGAAATGAAATGGAATAAGAGGCTGGTGTGTGGTGGAGAAGGTTGGAAATGTGGGTGTGAACCATTGTGTTGGATTAATAGAATATTAGTTGCCCAAGCAAAAATGCCATGCGGGGAAAATATTGTTGCTTTGTTGATAGACTCAAAACACTGGAGTAACTCAGCGGGTCAGGCAACAACTCTGGAGAAAAGGAATAGGCGATGTTTTGTGTCGGAAACCTTCTTCCGACTTCACCTATTCCATTTCTCCAGGGAAGCTGCCTCGCCCGCTGAGTTGTTTCTGTATTTTGTGTCTATCATCGGTGTTAAACCAGCATCTACAGATCCTTCCTACACGTTTTTTTGCCGATTTCCTTTACTAAAAAATATTGATGTGTATTATTTATGTGTAACATGGACAGGTGATGTTTCAGGTTAGGTCCCTTCTTCGGACTGCTTGTGGTGGGCGGTGGGGGGAGAAAGCTGGAATAGTTTGGAGGCAAGTGAGAGGTAGTTACAGGTGGGGGGGGGGGGGGGGGGGGGGGTGGTGATAGGTAGATCGTTGGACAAAGGCCAGAGAAAATGAAAACAAAAAGTGTGAGATAAGGAGAGAGGTATGAATTGTGAAGTCAGTGATAGGAATGTAGGTGGAAGGGGGACAGGGGTAGGAGCAGGGGGAGAAATGGGTATAGGGACTAGAGGGGGAGTTGAAGGGATCACCAAGTTACAACAGAATGCTGATTCAGAATGTTTAGCTCCACCTATCTTATGATGTTGATGTTTGCTTGTGGAAAGAGGAGAAAGATGCCCGTAGCAAGGATGGATGAGGCTTCCAACTGCCTCTTACCCTCGTCATTCTGGAGTTACATTTTCCTTTTTATCCATGGAAACTTGATAAGTATGGGTTTGATTACTATGGGCATCATGGGGTTATGGGGAGAGGGCAGGAGAATGGGGTTGACAGGGAAAGATAGATTAGCCATGATTGAATGGCGGAGTAGACTCAATGTGCCGAATGGTCCTATAACTTGATGGCAGAAGACATATCACAGCAGTTACACTAACTCCATTCACTCACTTCTGCATGAAACAGGGATCGAATTGCAACTAGAAAACCATTAGGTTTAGAGAAGTCTTGCATCATTTCACCTCTGATTGAAGAAAACCAAGGAATCAATTGTTCCATTGAAACATGGTCACTGCAAGGCCTAATGGGTTACTTCATCATGACTTCAAAAGTAAAATGTAGATCCTACCATAACTTAGCTTTCTATTTGGCTTTGCATGTAGAAACTAGAAAGAAATTGCTGGCTGCGGAGTGATTTAAAGGTGAGGAAGAGGCTTTGAGTGCCTCTGCACTGGGTAGTTAATGGATTAGGAATATTCTCTTTTACAGTCTAATGGACATGAAAGTAAAGACAGTGAACCGCTGGGATTACTTCTGTGAATTTGATCCTGTTGGGCAATATGCCATTAGACATTCCTGAAAAACGAACTAACAGGGAATTGATATTCTGCACTTGTGTCTAGGGTTGTCAGTGATGCCTTTTAATCTAATTGTAAATGCTGTGAGAATTGTGGATGTGTTGTGCGATGTTTGATTAGTTTTTCTGCTAACTACAGTTGCAAGGGTACAGATTTAAGCTTACTCTGCTTCTATTACAAAAGCTCTTATGTTGTTAAGTGAACATCAGTGTTTAGATTTCCATTTGGCTAACAAATCTAAGCCATTCACCCAAAGTTAATGAACTTACTCTGTCAGGTCCTCTCGTGATTTACGATGCAACTGTTTCTTGACTTTATTTCTTGAACTATGAAGTGTGGAAACTATTTATATCTAATTACCATTTTAATTATACCAGGCAGATGATTGGATTTGGAGGAAAAAGTATCTCCTTTAGTTTCAACCAGGGATCAATTATATTTTTCACAAAGTTCCTCCGGTGTTGTTAGATTGGGAGAGGGTTCTCTTTTGCATGTACACAGAGGTTTGATTTGCTCAAACAAGCCATTACCCAGCAGTTTTCTGAACAATGCAATTAGAAACTATCTATGAACAGTAATTAACTAATTAGCTAATGTAAAATAAACAGACTAGCTGTTACTTTAAAATGGAACACAGAGTTATGTTTGGGAACCAGTTGAATCGTTCACTACTGGAGCAAATTAAAAGACCAAGATGTAGAAATGTATCCCAGTAAATCGCCCATCCACAACACGTGGAATTGGCAGAAAGACTCAGACCTTCAATTTCATGATTCACAATACTTCGCTGAACATTTTTGCACTTAACTTGGCATTGTCAGTTTCAGCGTGGTGTTCATCTATTAATATTTTGCAAATTCTCAGAGCTCTCAACTCGTGGTGCAGTTTCCAATTCTCTGGTCTAATCTGCTCATCTTTACCCTGGACATAAAACCCTCCCACACCTCCATCCCACATCGCAAAGGTCCTTGAAATGAGGTCCAAACATTTCCTCTCCACCATTTGCCTGGCTGAACTCCTTCTTGCATTAATCAATGTGGACTTTAACTCCACTAATTTCTCCAAATCACAGTGATGTCCTGCCTGTTTCCTCCCACCCTGTATCTGGTGATGATTCCTTACCTTTCTCCCTTTCCAGCGACGAGATTGTCCCACCTGGTGCCTCAGATCTGTTTCATCTTTATGACATGTGGATTCCTGTCTACAATATTGATGGAGACCTTGATCGTATCTTATCTATTTTCTCACACCTCTGCTCTCCTTCGCTTTCCTCCTATGCAGAACAAGGATGGGAGATCCTTTACTCACCGTCCACCCCATCAGCCTTTGCATGCAACTGATCGCCTTCCTCAATGTCTGTGAGATTCCATCACCAGGCACCTCTCTTCCCCTACCAGCATTTCATAAGGATCATTCCTCTCACATCTCGCTCGATCTCTCTTTCATCCCTACTACCCGTCTTTTGGAACTTCATTGTGGAACCGCAGGAGTTGCAACACTTGTCCTTTCATCTCTTCCCACCATGGAAATCCTTCCAGCTGAGATAGTAGTTTAGTTTAGTTTATTGTCAAATGTACCGAGGTATAGTGAAAAGCTTTTGTTTCGTGCTTACCAGTCAGCGGCAAGGCAATACGGGATTACTATCGGGCCATTTGCAGTGTACAGATACATGATAAAGGGAATAATGTGAATAACGTTTAGTGCAAGATTTAGTGCAAGTCTAGTAAAGTTTGATTAAATATAGTCCGAGTGTCTTCAATGAGGTTGATAGTAGCTCTGGATCACTCTCTAGTTGTTGGTAGGATAGTTCAGTTGCCTGATAACAGCTTGGAAGAAACTGTCCCTGAATTTGGAGGTGTGCGTTTTCTGCTGTAAGCCATCTATCTGTGACTTTGTGGTTCCTCCCCATTAGCACAGTGTGATCTATTTTAGAGATACAGCAGGGAAACAGGCCCTTTGGCCAAGGAGGCCACGCCGACCATCAATCACCCATTCACACTAATTCCATGTTATCTCACTTTCTCATCCACTCCCTACACTAGAGTCAAATACAGCAGCCTATTATCCAACAATATGGATAGTCTTTGGGATGAGAGCACTCAGAGGAAACCCACGCCTCACAGGGAGAATGAGGAAACTCCACACAGACAGTCCCCAAGATCATGATCAAACCCAGGTCATTGACGCAATGGGGCAGCAACTCCACCAGCTGCGACACTGAGCTGTCGTGTTGGTATGTCCTACAGCCCTGTATTGATCTGCATTCTCAATCTCCACCTCCTGCATTAACCTATCAAACAGATTACCTTCACTCATTCCCCTAATGGCCACCTTGGCCTTATCACAGATATTTCCTGTCTTCTACTCCTCCCTCCCCTGTCTTCATTGCAATTTAAAACTAACTTGTTTTCTTTCCTAGAGTCCGTGGAAACAGGTCCTTTTGCCCACGACAATCAACATATTCAATCTACGCTAGTCTTACCAGCCTGCGTCTGGCTCATATTTCTCTATATCCTACCTATGTATGCGTTTCTTAAGTGTTGCGATAGTACCTGCCTCAACTAACTCCTCCGGCAGCTCATTCCATACACTCACTACCCTTTGTGTAATAAAATTACCCCTCAGGTTCCCAATTCATCTTTCCTCCCTCTTCTCTGGTTTTGATGAAGTATATTTGACTTTCAGAATGGCAGGCAGTGACTAGTGGGGTACCGCAAAGCTCGGTGCTGTGACCACAGCTATTTATAATATACATTAATGATTTTGATGAAGGTATTAAAAGTAACATTGGCAAATTTGCAAATGACACAAAGCTGGGTGGCAGTGTGAACTGTGAGGAGGATGCTATGAGGATGCAGGGTGACTTGGACAGGTTGGGTGAGTGGGCAGATGCATGGCAGATGCAGTTTAATGTGGATAAATGTGAGGTTATCCACTTTGATGGCAAGAACAGGATGGCAGATTATTATATGAATGGTGACGTTAGGAAAAGTGAAAGCACAATGAGATCTGGGTGTCCTTGGTCATCAGTCACTGAAAGTAAGCACACAGGTACAGCAGGCAGTGAAGAAAGCTAATGGCATGTTGGCCTTCATAACAAGTTGAGTATAGGAGCAAAGAGGTCCTTCTGTAGTTGTTCAAGGCTCTAGTGAGACCACACCTGGAGTATTGTGTGCAGTTTAGGTCTCCAAATTTGAGGAAGGACATTCTTGCTATTGAGGGTGCAGCCTAGGTTCAAGATGTTAATTCCCAGGATGGAGGGTCTGTCATATGTTGAAAGAATGGAGCAATTGGCCTTGTATACACTGGAATTTAAAAGGATGAGAGGAGATCTTATTGAAACATGTAAGATTATTAAGGGATTAGACCACTGGTGCACCGTGTAGATGGCTGCACTGACGAGAGCTCAGAGTCACCACCTGTTAGGAAATGAGACAGGTCAGGTGGCAGAGGTATGTGTTGGGGAACAGTTCGGGTCCAGTGATCACAATATCATTAGTTTCAATATAATTATGGAGAGGGTCAGAACTGGACCTAGGGTTGAGATTTTTGATTGGAGAAAGGCTAACTTTGAGGAGATGCGAAAGGATTTAAAAGGAGTGAATTGGGACATTTTGTTTTATGCGAAAGATGTGGAAGAGAAATGGAGTACATTTAAAGGTGAAATTTTAAGAGTACAGAATCTTTATGTCCCTGTTCGGTTGAAAGGAAATAGTAAAAATTGGAAAGAGCCATGGTTTTCAAGGGAAATTGGACACTTGGTTCGGAAAAAGAGAGAGATCTACAATAATTATAGGCAGCATGGAGTAACTGAGGTGCTTGAGTAGTATAAAGAATGTAAAAAGAATCTTAAGAAAGAAATTAGAAAAGCTAAAAGAAGATATGAGGTTGCTTTGGCAAGTAAGGTGAAAGTAAATCCAAAGGGTTTCTACAGCTATATTAATAGCAAAAGGATAACGAGGGATAAAATTGGTCCATTAGAGAGTCAGAGTGGACAGCTATCTGCAGAGCAAAAAGAGATGGGGGAGATATTGAACAATTTCTTTTCTTCGGTATTCACCAAGGAGAAAGATATTGAATTATGTGAGGTAAGGGAAACAAGTAGAGTAGCTATGGAAACTACGAGATTCAAAGAAGTGTCATACTGACACTTATGAAAAATATAAAAGTGGATAAGTCTCCAGGTCCGGACAGGATATTCCCTAGGACATTGAGGGAAGTTAGTGTAGAAATAGCAGGGGCTATGACAGAAATATTTCAAATGTCATTAGAAACGGTGGATTGGCATACTGCGCATGTTGTTCCATTGTTTAAAAAAGGTTCAAAGAGTAAACCTAGCAATTATAGACCTGTTAGTTTGACGTCAGTGGTGGGCAAATTAATGGAAAGGATACTTAGAGATAATATATATAAGCATCTGCATAACAGGGTCTGATTAGGTACAGTCAACATGGATTTGTGCCTGGAAGGTCATGTTTGACTAATCTCCTTGAATTTTTTGACGAGGTTACTCGGGAAATTGATGAGGATGTTGTATATATGGACTTCAGTAAGGTCTTTGACAAGGTTCCTCATGGAAGGTTGGTTAAGAAGGTTCAATTGTTGGGTATTAATGGTGGAGTAGCAAGATGGATTCAACAGTGGCTGAATGGGAGATGCCAGAGAGTAATGGTGGATGGCTGTTTGTCAGGTTGGAGGCCAGTGACTAATGGGGTGCCACAGCGACCTGTGTTGAGTCCACTGTTGTTTGTCATGTAAATCAATGATCTGGATGATAGTGTGGTAAATTGGATTAGTAAGTATGCAGATGATACTAAGATAGGTGGTGTTGTGGATAATGAAGTAGATTTTCAAAGTCTACAGAGAGATTTAGGCCATTTGGAAGAGTGGGCTGATAGATGGCAGATGGAGTTTAATGTTGATAAGTGTGAGGTGCTACATCTTGGCAGGACAAATCAATATAGGACATAAATGGTAGTGAATTGAGGAATGCAGTTGAACAGAGGGATCTAGGAATAACCGTGCACAGTTCCCTGAAGGTGGAATCTCATGTAGATAGGGTGGTAAAGAAAGCTTTTGGTATGCTGGCCTTTATAAATCAGAGCATTGAGTATAGAAGTTGGGATGTAATGTTAAAATTGTACAAGGTATTGGTGAGGCCAATTCTGGAGTATGGTGTCCAATTTTGGTCATCTAATTATAGGAAGGATGTTAACAAAATAGAGAGAGTACAGAGGAGATTTACTAGAATGTTGCCTGGGTTTCAGCAACTAAGTTACAGAGAAAGGTTGAACAAGTTAGGTCTTTATTCTTTGGAGCGCAGAAGGTTAAGGGGGGACTTGGTAGAGGTCTTTAAAATGATGAGAGGGATAGACAGAGTTGACGTGGATAAGCTTTTCCCACTGAGAGCAGGGAAGATTCAAACAAGAGGACATGACTTGAGAATTAAGGGACAGAAGTTTAGGGGTAACATGAGGGGGAACTTCTTTACTCAGAGAGTGGTAGCTGTGTGGAATGAGCTTCCAGTGGAAGTGGTGGAGGCAGGTTCGATTTTATCATTTAAAAATAAATTGGATAGTTGTATGGATGGGAAAGGAATGGAGGGTTATGGTCTGAGTGCAGGTAGATGGGACTAGGGGAGAATAAGTGTTAGGCACAGACTAGAAGGGCCGAGATGGCCTGTTTCCGTGCTGTAATTGTTATATGGTTATATGGTTATATCTCAGCAAACTTGTGTGTATTTATTTTTTATTACTTGCTCTTTTTGCACATACTGTACTTTTACACATTCAGTATGATCGACAATCACTTTTGGAGGTACCCAAATCAGAAACCGTGGGTCAGATGGGAAATTTGTGCTAAACTCGAAGCACGGACCACTGCCTTCAACTCAGGGGACCCCAACGCCTACAAAGCAGCCAGATATGACCTCCGGAAGCCCATCAGGAAAGTCAAGAGAGACTACAGGAACAAAGTGGAATCTAATTACTACAGCTCTGACCCCAGACGCAAGTGGAGTGGATTATGTTGCATCACGGATTACAATGGGAAAAACAGGAGCACTGTCCAGCCTACCACTATGCTCCCGGACGAGCTTAACACCTTCTATGCCCGGTTCGATGCAGACAACACAGCGCCCACCGGTGTGCAGGGGGACTACCTCACTGACCCTACAGACGGCAGACGTGAGGCAGTCCTTCAAAAAGGTCAATGACCGCAAAGCTCCAGGGCCGGATTGTATTCCAGGGCGAGCTCTCAGGACGAGCGCTGATCAACTGGCAGAGGTGTTAACGAGCATCTTCAATCTCTCCCTGAGTCAGTCCGTGATTCACACCCCCTTTAAAGCATCCATCATTGTTCCTGTTCCAAAGAAACCAATAATCTCCTGTTTAAATGATTACCGTCCTGTCGGACTGACGTCGGTCATCATGAAGTGCTTCGAGCGGCTAGCCAAAACTCACATCTGCTCCTCTCTCCCTGACACCTTGGACCCTATTCCGTTTGCGTATAGACCAAACAGGGCCACGGACGATGCCACTGCCATGGCAACTCACACCTGGACAAAGGGAATACAAATGTGAGAATACTCTTCATTTACTACAGCTCGGCATTCAACACTATCATTCCCTCAAAACCCGTCCCCAAGCTCCTTGATCTTGGACTGGAGACCTCCATCTGCGGCTAGATATTCGACTTCCTGACGGGCAGGCCCCAGGTAGTGAGAGTTTGCAGCCACACCTCTTCCTCATTGATCCTCAACACAGGCGCACCACAGGGCTGTGTGCTCAGTCCTCTCCTGTGCTCCCTGTTCACGCACGACTGTACTGCTGAGCACAGCTCCAACGTCATCCTAAAGTTTGCTGACGACACGACCATCCTGGGCCTCACCACAGACAATAATGAGACGGTCTATAGAGAGGAGGTAAAGGAATTAAACAGCTGGTGCCAGGAAAATAACCTCTCTCTCAATGTCAGCAAAACTAAAGAGATGATCGTGGACTACAGGAGACAGCAGGGGAGTGAACACCACCCCATCCACATCGGTGATGCTGAGGTTGAAAGGGTCAGCAGCTTCAAGTTCCTCTGTGTGCACATCACTGATGGCCTCTCTTGGACACTGCACACGGACACAATAACTAAGAAAGCTCGGCAACGGCTCTTTTTCCTGAGAAGACTGAGGAAGTTTGGCATGAAAGCCAGCATCCTCACAAACTTCTACAGTTGCACCATCGAGAGTCTGCTGACGGGCTGCATCACAGTCTGGTACGGGAACTGTTCTGCCCGCAGCCGCAAATCACTACAGAGAGTGGTGAAGGCGGCACACAGCACATCATTGGCAACTGTCTCCCGGCCATTTAGGACATTTTCCACCGGCAGTGCCTGCGGAAGGCACACAGGATCATCAAGGACCACAGCCACCCAGTATGTAGACTGTTCTCCTTGCTACCGTCAGGCAGACGATATAGGAGCATGGCTGCACGTACCACCAGATTTAAAAACAGTTTTTGCCATCAGGCTATCAGGATTCTGAACTCATAAACACATGATTTATGTTGATTATTTTATTTATTATTGTCTTTTACCGACCAATGTCACTTCTATCTTATCTTTTTTTAATCTTATTTTTATCCTTGTAATATCATTGCTGAGGTGACCCGTAGTCTTATCAAACACATTTCATTGTACTGTTGACCCTGTGTTAACCTACATATGACAAATAAAACTGAACTGAACTAGAGGCATGAAACATGTTCCCGATGTTGGGGGAGTCCAGAACTAGGGGCCACAGTTTAAGAATAAGGGGTAGGCCATGTAGTACGGAGACGAGGAACAACTTTTTCACTCAGAGTGTTGTGAATCTGTGGAATTCTCTGCCTCAGAAGGCAGTGGAGGCCAATTCTCTGGATGCTTTCAAGAGAGAGTTAGATAGAGCTCTTAAAGATAGTAGAGTCAAGGGATATGGGGTGAAGGCAGGAACGGGGTACTGATTGTGGATGATCAGCCATGATCACAGTGAATGGCGGTGCTGGTTTGAAGGGCCGAATGGCCTACTCCTGCACCTGTTGTCTATTGAACCATTAACGCTGTTTCTCCATCCACAGATGCTCCGCATCTGCTCAGTGTTCAGTGTTTCACGCATTTTTTATTTTTATTTCAGATTTCCAACATCAGCAGTCTTTTTACATTTCAGCATCGCAGTTGGGATCATTACAGCTCGGTCTTAAAGGAACATATCTAGGCACTCTTACTATTGATAATTGCTCTAACCTTGGAAGCTGGGGTAGAATTCTTTTTGAATGTCAAAGGGAACCCCCAAAGGTAGCCACAGAGAAACCCGAGGTGATAAAAACAATGAAAAAAATTCAAAAACTCTGCGAAATTATATCCAGAAAATTGCTTCTTTATATTGCGTTAAGAAACGTAAATATCTTGCAGATATGCTATGAAATTACTTTGTTAATTGTTAAAATATCTCAACCAAATGATGAAAATTTTGTGAATGATTGCTAATTAATAATGTGCTAAGTCTGACTGCTCCTCACCATTAAAAAAATGTTTGAACCGTGTGAGCGTTCAGTGCTATTGATGGATCTAAGGAACATCAAATTATATTATTTGAAAGTAGTGGTAATAAATCTAAATACTCCCTGGTCGCAGATGAAGCAATTAGCTGTTCACATAATGCTCAGATGACAATATTTGTCTATACTGTTTGAATGAGTTCAATATTGATTCAATACGGGTGGTCAATTGAGTGCCAACAATTGACAACCGTTCAAGTTTTTTCCCCATTCCAAACCCGATGACTCGTCTTTGTCACAGACAAGAACGATGTTTGTTCTCTACCTAGTAATGCCAAACTTGCCAGCCAAACGTGAACCTCAACAATGCAGGAATATGCACAAACGGAAATAGAACCAACTCTTTTACAAAGAGTGTTAAAGAGAGTGAGTTGAGTAAAGACACAGACAATCAGAGAGGAAAATGCAGAGTTCTGCTCATTGACCACTGCAGGCATGATGATAGTGGCATTTAAGTAACTTTTGAATTGGCGCATGGATGTGCAGGGAATGGTGGGATATGGATTAAATGCAGTCTGAAAAGGGTCTCAACCTAAAACATCAACTATCCATGTTCTCCAGAGATGCCGCCTGACCTGCTGATTAACTTCAGCACTTCGTGTCCTATTGTGTAGGCAGATAAGAGTTGGTTTTAACCATATTCAGCACAGATATTGTGGGTCGAAGGGCCTGTCCTACACTGTATAATTCTAGGTTCTATGACAAAAGAGCAGAAGTTAAATTAATTCCACCCTTAAACTGTTGGTCACACGACTGCAGTTAAATGTTTCTGTTGTATTTTCTATTTTTCCCCAGTTCACACCTATCATGCAGAGCCAAACAGTAGAAACTGAAATATTACCATATTCTGTTGAATAATAATTTTTGGTAACAATGGATCTGTGCAGAACATATGCTGTTATTTGAGTAACTTGGCTGCATACATGTTGAACAACCCGTTCGTTTCTTCACACTTGGGCAAGGTTACTATTTGGCAGAATCACTAATTTGCTTAACTTGTTCTCTGCTCTAATTTTTGGTAATTAATTCACTGTTTTAAACGTATTGATGAAAGGGAATGAACGTTGGCAGAAAAAGCATAATGTAACATTCCAGGAAAGACAGCGTCAATGACTAAGAATTGGTCTCTGGGCAAGAACCCCATAATAAATTATTACCTTGAAAGTATTCCTGCAGGTATATATTTATAATATCCAGTATCTAGTTCTTGGGAGTTCCATTTTTAGCTTTTTTATTTTGCCAAAAGCCTTATTTTTTAAATAGCTTTCAAAGTTAAAGGTTCATGTACATGTGATTGGAGTAGAATTAGGTCATGTCAACTCCACCATTCAATCATGGCTGATCCTATATCTATCTCCAAACCCCATTCTTCTGCCTTCTCCCCATAACGTTTGACACCCATACTAATCAAGAATCTATCTATCTCTGCCTTAAATATATCCACTGACTTTGCCTTCACAGACTTCTGAGGTAAGGAATTGTGATGCAGTGTAAAGATGTTAGCATTAACTTTGCTAATAAACTGAGAGAGCAGCTGCATCACAGCACCAGAAACCCAGGTTTGATCCTGACCTTGGGTGTTTTGTGTTTGGAGTTTGCATGTTCTCCTGGTGGACTTCCTCCGGGTGCTTCAGTTTCCTCCCACATCCCAAGCGGTGGTGAGATCAAGATTCACAGCAAGACACACATTTGGGGGGGTTCAAGTGCGCTCTTGTAATTTTGTCCAGATGAAAGGAGGTGCAGGACCATCAGTTGACGGAAAATAGGTGGTGGACCTGTATCAGCAAATTTTTAATCTTTATATTCATCAAGGAATATTTTTCCAAAGACGTTTACCATGCTGACGGATTGTGCTGGTATATAACAGATTGTGTGCTCATTGATATTCATATGAATTGCTTCCAATTTTAGGTAACATTTCTATTGAAAATTACTGATTGGCTTCAGATCCAGATTCAGATTCAGATTCAATTTTAATTGTCATTGTCAGTGTACAGTACAGAGACAACGAAATGCATTTAGCATCTCCCTTGAAGAGCGACATAGCAAATGATTTGAATAAATAATAATAAGTGTCAGGGGGGGGGGGGGTGGTGATTGGCAGTCACCGAGGTACGTGCTTCCATATTGAAGCAGAAAATGTATGGCTTTTTTTCTTATTTAACAATAATAAACGGATAATTTTATTTTTAAATTAATTCATTGGGATTGTTGATACATCCTTAATGGAAATAAGAGCAAAAAAAATCAATATTGGAAATCTGAGACTAACAAAGAGAAAATCTCAGCAGAGGTAGCAGAATTAGTGCAGATAGAAAAATAACTTTCTGGTTAATGAGCCTTCAGCAGAATTGGACAATTTTGAATCTTTAAATGAAACCCTAAATCCTATTTCTCTTCTTCTGTCATTTCATTGCAATCTATTAACCCAAATATTGATTACATTTTCCACATTGTGGGATAAATTATCGCCTTTTGGGTTACTGAAAGTTCACAAAAAATTTCTTGAGTGAACTATTTAGTGAATTGTTCACTAGAGCTGTATGATCTGGATCCAATCCAACAATCCAATCTTTGAAAGGACTTGAGTGCTGAGAGGTCTCCAATTGAAGATCTATTAACTCGACACAATTTCAGGTGTCTCAAGATTGCTAGTTCAGTGTAATAGGTCGCATGAAAAAATGTGGTTTGACTTTAGTTGAGAAATTGAGGAAAAGACTTGGCATATGGGTTTAATGTTGTTGAAAATAATAAAGGAAACGATTAGCTAAGTCAAGAAGTGGCAGCTGAATTATGCCTAGCTGTAAAAGTCGACAGAGTCATGAAGATTGAGATATTTAACACAGAACATAGAACAGCACAGCCTAGGATTAGGCCCATTGGCATACAATGGCTGTGTCAACATGATGTCAAGTTAATTTAATCTCCTCTGCCTGCATGTGATCCATATTCCCCTATCCCCTGCACATCCATGTACCTATTTAATAGCCTCTTAAATGTTACTATTATATTTGCCTCCACCACCACCCTTAGCAGCACATTCCAGGCACCAGCATCCTCTGTGGAATTGGAGCCTGTGGAGTTCTCTGCCTCAGAGGGCGGTGGAGGCAGGTTCTCTGGATGCTTTCAAGAGAGAGCTAGATAGGGCTCCCAAAAATAGCGGAGTCAGGGGATATGGGGAGAAGGCACAGGGTACTGATTGGGGACGATCAGCCATGATCACATTGAATGGCGGTGCTGGCTCGAAGGGCCGAATGGCCTACTCCTGCACCTGTCTGTAAAAATAAACTTGCCTTGTTTATCTCCTTTAAATTTGCCCCTCTTACCTTGGCTTTGCTTCTATATTTTGACATCTCCTCCCTAGGAAAAGGGCTTTGAAGGATTTAATATGAGAAACAGCCAGTTGTGTCTGATATATGGAGGTGAAGAGATGGCATGAAAGTTAAATAGGAGACGTGTGGAAATGTAAAACGCTTATGCACGTAAGAAAACAGACTCACTTAATGAGCAATGATTTATAACTGCAGTCTAGTAATTGGAATTAATGGTTAAGTTTGTAAAATGATGTGACATCTGAAAATTCTAATCCACTTTCATATATTCTCTTTAAAATTTTGATATCAAACAGCGAAGGGGAAAGATAGTAGCCAATGTGAGATTCCCAAAGATCCTCGTTTTCCTGACTGCCTTGGGAAGATAGAGGTGAGTAATCAATATGCTATTTTCTTCAATGTTGTTGCAAAAACTGCTGGCGATGGATGGCGATGTAAAAATGCAAAATGCCCAGATGTTAATGTAAATCCTAGTATTTCTCGCAATTATATTATTTCAGCCAGGAGTAAATACTGCTCCATCTTAACAGTATGTATTTGATCAGCCTAATAGATGAGAAAGTGGAAGCAAATGCAGAAGCGAGAACAAACGTGGCAGCACGGGGAGAGTTGATGCTTTATAAGGCACTGGTCAGGCCGCATTTGGAGTATTGTGAGCAATTTTGGGCACCATATCTGAGGAAGGATGTGCTGGCTCTGTAGAGAGTCCAGAGGAGGTTTGCGAGAATGATCCCAGGAATGAGTGGGTTAACATATGAATGAACGTTTGTCGGTACTGGGCCTCTAATCGCTAGAGTTTTGAAGGATGAGGGGGCCTTCATTGAAACTTATCGAATAGTGAAAGAGTGGAAGTATTCCCAATAATGGGAGAGTCTAGGACCAGAGGTCATAGGCTCAGAATTAAAGGATGTTCCTTTGGGAAGGAGGTGAGGAGAAATTTATTTAGTCAGAGGGTGGTGAATCTGTGAAATTCATTGCCACAGAAGGCTGTTGAGGCCAAGTCAAGGCAGACATAGATAGATTCTTGTTTAAGAAGGAACTGCAGATGCTGGAAAATCGAAGGTAGACAAAAGTGCTGGAGAAACTCAGCGGGTGCAGCAGCATCTGTGGAGCGAAGGAAATAGGCAACATTTCGGGCCGAAACCCTTCTTCAGACTGATGTAGGGTGGGGCGGGGAGAAGAAAGGAATAAAGAAGAGGAGGAGCCCTAGGGCGGAGGGAGAGCTGAGAAGGGGAGGAGACAGCAAAGGCTACCGGAAATTGGAGAATTCAATGTTTATGCCGCTAGGGTGCAGACTGCCCAAGCAGAATATGAGGTGCTGCTCCTCAAATTTCCGGTGGTGCTCACTCTGGTCATGGAGGAGGCCCAGGAGAGAGAGGTTGGATTTGTTTGATTAGTATGGGTGTTGGGGGCTATAGGGAGAATGCAGGAGTCTAGGGTTAAGCCCCTGTTCCACTTTCCCAAGTTACTCACGAATTCACCCGAGTTTTCCCCTTGATTCAAACTCGGAGAATTATGGTAATAGCTAGCCATAGGTACCTGACTTACCTGATGCCCTGAGTACCTACGGCTGGCATTACAAGCCGCTACGAAATATTGACCTACGGCCTCCTACGGACTCGCTACGGACATTTTCCGAGTTTGAAGCAAGGGGAAAACTCGGGAGAATTCGTGAGGAAATCTGGAAAGTGGGACAGGGGTTTTAGGAGGGAGAGATAGATCAGCCATGATTGAATGGCAGATTAGACGATGGGCCAAACGGCCTAATTCTGCTCCTATCACTTATGAACTTATGAAAGGAGAATGGAAGGTCTGATTTAACCTGCAGGCCAGAGCAGAGAGGTAGACATTGCCTGTAAGGCTCTGAGCTAGATCCTACATGGAAAGCTAATCTAGTTCTTTAAATCATATAGGATCCACGCAGTTAGCAGATTGCTCTTATGTTGAAGATATGTTAACAATTTAGTTTAAAGTTTAGGATAATTGTTTCTTTAAAAGGTTTTGGTTGTTTTCCACAGTGCAGCTTGTAGTTTGACACAATTGTTCATAGAGAACGATACAGTTTAGTTCTAGAACGTTTTCCCAAACAGGCTGTTACATTCGGTATATTTTCTGATTTGTTTTTGATAATTCCCGTTGAATTGCTTTTTCTTGGTTTTGAAAAATGTACAGCTTTCAATAATTTATCCAAACTTGATATTTTCCTTCATTCTTTGAAGTTTGTAAAATGATCAGTATCGCCAAATACCCAATTTTAATAGAAAAACACGGGATTATTGGAAACTTGATAGGAAGGTTCCCGTTTCTGAATATTAAAGAAAACTTACAATAGACTAATGAAAGTGGGAGGGGCACCAATTCACGGATAGGTTAAGGAAAATGGTTGATTTCTAACCTCCCAATAACAAAATATTCCTCCCTGGGAATTATTTATAAATCCAAATATCTGAATTATCAGCAGCATTTAGTAATAAACGGTGACATATTTTACAATTTAATGTTGTAATGCTGTCTGATTTTTGATGCTCCATAGATTCGCCAAAGTTCACCTGATTAGAATTGTCATTCATATGAAAGAGAATCCAAACTTTCTTATCCATATAACCTTCCAATTTATAATTTGGTGTCCAAGACACTGCTTTGCGCAAGTTTGTCCAACTTCTCCTTTTAAGTAATACCCTCTAATCCAGGAGGCATTCGAGTAAATGTTTTCTGCACCCTCTGCAAGATATCCGTTCGTGAAGTAAATGAGGACCTGATTCTGCAGTTCGGTTTCCATCTCACTAGCAATAACAATTGCGGTGGATCTGCATTCAAATCTCGGAATGAATATTAATTTTTTTTTTAAAGGTAGCCAAAAATGCTGGAGAAAATCAGCGGGTGTGGCAGCATCTATGGAGAGAAGTGGGGGGGGGGGGGGGGGGGGGGGGGGGAGGAGGAGGAGGAGGCGGGGGGGTAGGCTTGTGGGAGAGCTGGGAATGGGGAGGGGAAGGAGGGAGAAAGCAAGCACTATCTGAAATTGGAGAAGTCAATGTTCGTACCACTGGGGTGTAAAGCATGTATATTGTTGCTCTGGGAAGCATGCACCAGTTATGCAATAAAGTGAGTGACAACCTAAGGTAGCCAATTTAGATTCATATCAGAAACAAAGTGGAAAGTCATCTTCTTTATCGAGTTGAACAGAGTGACTTGAAGAATTGATTAAATCAGTATTTTCATTCAGTGACATCCATAAGATTTTGACTTTGGTACTTTACAGTTACCGATAATTTTTGTACTTTTGGCGCTTTTCACAGTACATAAAGATTTGAGCACAAACAAGAGATTAAGGTAGAAACTGGGAGAATGAAAATTAATCAACCACAGTCCATCTGTTCTTCATACGTTTGTGATTTATTTTCTTTAGATTAATTATCCTGGTCTCAGATTAAGAGATCACTTAAGAATCTTGCATCATATGGTCATTCTTTTGTAAGGGAATCTTTACAATGGAAGACACAAAGTGCTGGAGTAAGTCAATGGGTCAGGCAGCATTTCTGAAGAGCATGGATAGCAATGTTTCGGGTCAGGACCCCATTTCTCCCACTAATCTTACCTCCCCTTTCCTCCTCCCCCCTCCACCCCCTTCTACCTACACCTCACATGTCACACCTCTTCTCTTCTTATCTAACACCCTTTTCTTTTTATCTCCAGTTTTTTTTTTCACCCATCTGACGACAGATGGCGCAATGGGCTAAGTGTTCGGCTGGCGACCGGAAGGTAGCCGGTTCGAATCCCGCTTGGAGTGCATACTGTCGTTGTGTCCTTGGGGCAAGACACTTCACCCACCTTTGCCTGTGTGTAAATGTAATGTAATGATGTGAAGCACTTTGGGGTCAATGCAAGTTGACTAAAAATGTGCTATATAAATAAGATTATTATTATTATTATTATTATTATTATTAAACTGCCCTCGCCTGTATCCACTTGCCATGCCCCCATCTATTTACCAGCTTTCTCCCCCACTGCTATAATCGGTCTGACGAAAGGTCCCGATCCGAACGTCGCCTATCAATGTTCTCCAGAGATGCTGCCTGGCCCGCTGAATTAATCCCGCACTTTATATCTGCTTTTGCAAAGCAGCATATGGAGTTCATTGTTTCATGGGCCGCTATATCCTACTTAGTAAGATTATTTTTCTGTTTCCTTATTTTAAAGCATGTAAATGTAGCAACCAAAGATAGTTATTTTAAAATAAATCTTAACATTACAAGGAAGTCGATATTCTATGAATCTAAATTGGCTACCTTAGGTTGTCACTCACTTTATTGCATAAGGTTTGCATGCTTCCCATAGCAACAACATATATGCTTTACACCCCAGCGGTACGAACATTGATTTCTCCAATTTCAGATAGTGTTCGCTTTCTCCCTCCTTCCCCTACCCATTCCCAGCTCCCCCACCAGCCTACTGTCTCAGCCTCCTCCTTTCTTTTTAGCGACTTCCTTGCGCTGTGCTCTGGCTGTTTTTGATTGATTGAAAGATACAGCATGGAAACAGGTCCTGCGGCCCACCATGTCCATTCTGACCATTGATCACCCATTCACACTAGTTCTGTGTTCCCCACTTTCATGTCCACTCCCTACAAATGAGGGGCAATTTACTGAGGCTAACTGACCTATAAACCTGCACGTCTTTGGGGCTTGTGAGGAAACTGGAGAACCCCACATGGTTACAGGGAGAATGTGCAAACTCCGTAAAGACAGCACCTGTAGTCGGGTTTCTGGCGCTGTAAGGCAGCAACTCTACCACTGCACCACTGTGCTGCCCATCGATAGGATGAACGCTGAACTTTTACTTCAGATCATTAATCTATACACCTTGATTCCCCTTAACCAAATAAATCCATAATTCTCCCATTTTAAATATATTCAATTGGGGTGGCACTGGTGGAAATCTATGCGGTCACAGGGGTAACGTGCAAACACCACACAGACAACACCTGAGGGAAGGATTGAACCTGGGTCTCTGCCGCTGAGAGACAGCGGCTCCATCAGCCATGCCGCTGCACTGCTGATGTTCTGACAACTAGTTTAACAAATCAACAATCTTTGGTGTGAGACATGTTTGGAATCTATCCTGCACATTACTAACATCATTGTGACACCATGTACATTGTTATCATGATGAATCAGCAATGAAAATAGGACCGGGAGGGCAATTATCCCTTCATCCTTTATATCAAACACAAATTCCACAGCTGAACCATGTTTGATTGCAACTCATGAATATTCAATGGCAAGCCATGAGAAGTGTATGCATTTGTCTTTACAGTGGAATTCTGATTTCAATCACAGGCTGGTTGAAAAGTGAAAGCCAGAGGCTAAATGGAAATATAACACCAGTAGATTCATGATGAATTTTAATAGATAGAGAGATTCCTTGATTTTAGCCCTTAATTTTATTTTCTGCAACCCCCATTCATGCGCAAAGAGAAGATTTAGTATTTGCTGGGCCACATTTTATTAGCCAAAATGGTCTTGTTTCGGCCCATTTGCTCAGATGAATACTTACAAATCAGTTAGATAGCTGAAGGAAAAGGCAATAAAGGATCCGTGGAGCAGATTCAATGGTCCTCACAAAAATAGAGTCGAGTTCGATCCTGACCTCGGGTGCTTCTGTACAGTTTGCATATTCTTCCTGTGACTGTGTGGGTTTACTTTGGCTGCCTCCTACATCCCGAAATCAATCGGGTTCGTTGGTTAATTTTGCCTCTGTGAAATTGTGAATAGTCCCTGATGTGCAGGGAGTGGATGAGAAAGTGGGAAAACGTAGAACTAGTATGAACTGGTGATTGATGGTCGGCGTAGACTCGGTGGGCCAAGGGGCCAGCTTCCATGCTGTATCTCTGAACTAAACTTAACAAAATACACATAAGTTTGGATGAGAATGTGCAGTTTAGTAATTTTTCAGATCATACTAAAATAGGTGGTATAATAGTGAAGATGGTAATCAGGAATTATAGTGAGATATTGATCAGCTGGGCAAGTGGGCTGAGAAATGGCAAATATGGTTTAGTTCAAATAGGTTTAACCACGAGAAACTGAAGATAATGGAATTTTGAGTAAAACACAAAGTGCTGGAGGAAGTCAGTGAGTCAGGCAGTATCTTTGGAGGGAATAGACTGGCGACGTTTTGTGTTCGGTCTTGCCTTCAGACCAATTGTAGTAGGGGGTAGAGAACAAAAAGAGTGGATGGGGCAGACCTTGGATAGGTGGATACAGGTGAGGGTGTGTAGTTTGATTGGCAAAGACTGGAGATTGTGGGTGCCAAAGGCTAGAGATGAAAAGGAGACAAAAAGGTGTCAGATAAGCAAAGGAAAGGAGAGAGGAAAGAGGGGTTAAAAATACTATTGGACTAGAGGATGAGGAGCGTGAGGGGGAGGGCGGAAGCCTCCGGGTGACTGGAACGGTGAGAGATGGTGGAAGTGATGGATGTGTATCTCTGTCGGGAGGGGGACAGGAAAGAGAGGGAGGGGAATTGAAATTGGAGAATGCAATAATCATACCATTTGGATGTAAGCTACCCAAGTGCTGTTCCTCCAGCTTGTGTGTGATCTCACTCGGGCAATGGATGAGTCCCAAGACAGAAAGGTCAGAATGGGAATGGGAGGTAAAATGGCTAGGAACTGGGATATCCAGCAGGCCTTGGCAGACAGAGCATGTGTTGGAAGTGGTGGTTGATGGGGTGAACGGTGAGGATTAGAGGAACTATATTCTTGTTGCATCTTTCAATCAGTCGGTCAACGGCATCTTGGTTCGACTTTCTCATATAAGAGCACTAGCTTGCAACATAAATACAATTGCTTCCGTGATTTGTCAGATTTTACTCTGTATTACCTCATAGCTAAAGGCAGGATTGCATGCAGTTTGGCCATATTTAAGCACCTTAATCTTATCGCGATTCTATATTTCATGCAACCAATTCTTTTCTCACTGTCTGCCGGAGCCAGACCCATGCAGATGAACAATTAATTCCATTTATTTCACTATGCACAAAGTCTGGACACATTGGAATAAATTACACCTAATGTTCTCGCTATCTTACTGCAGAGAACACAATAACAGCAATAGAAAAAATACCTCCAGGATACGTAATTGCTATCATAACTTGTTCGTTATCCAGAATGCATGATTATTCCACAGCAGTCTATCTATTGAGTTTGTACATCTATTTTATGGTATTTCCTGCAGCCAAGCCACAAGCAATTGGAAGGTCCATTCCCGAAACACCACATACAATAGGAAACTATACCATGCGATACGATAGAACTTTATTTATCCCGGGAGGGAAACAGGCAGCATCTATAGAGGGAATGGACACACTATGTTTCAGGGCGGTACCCTTCAGACCATACCAGCTATTGTCTAAAAAGGAGTCCCGATCTGAAATGTCATCTGCCCATTCCATCCACAGATGCTGCCTGACCTGCTGAGTTTAGTTTAGTTTAGAAATACAACTCAGAGACAGGCCTTTCACCCAGCGTGACCAGCGATCCCCTCACACTGGTACAATCCTACACACTAGAGACAATGTACAATTTTTACAAAAGGCAATGAACCTCCAAACCTGTAGACTTTGGAGTATGGGAAGAAACCGGAGCTCCTGGAGAAAACCCACGCTGCCAAGGGGAGAACGTAAAAACACCGTACAGACAGCATCCATAGTCAGGGAGCCCGGGTTTCTGGCGCTGTAAGGCAGCAACTCTACCGCTGTGCCAAGGTGCCACCGTAAGTTCCTCCAGCACTTGTGCTTAGCATAAGATTCCAGCATCTGCACTTTCTTGTACTTGAGGTGAATTTAGCATTACGTCTTGCATTTCTACATTTGGGATTCCTTTCCCTACTTTTTTATCCTCTTCACTTTCTGGGATTGATGTGATTTTCTTCCTTATTTAGTTGGACCTATTTTAAATTTTATCTTACTGTTACCAGAGAGAAGTCATTTTCTAAATGTGCTATTTTAATTTACATGGGGCAATATGTAAATTTCTCCATCCATGGACCAAAGGTTTATGTTTTTAAATCTAAAATTTCGTACAGCAAATGCTGCAAAGCTGCATGCATTTGGAGTGATTTATTTTTGTCCATTTGTTGATCAAATTAATTTACTGTGAGTGTTTACTCTTGCCTCTTTATAGGCATTAATTTATTGTAACATGACTTCAACTGAAGTTCAAAAAAATTTCCATATCAGTTTACGATAGTTACAATGTTATAGCTAAATTTGGCTTAAATGCTGCCAGATGCTTTTTAGTGCATTCTCCACATAAATTATTATCTAATTTAGTTTGACATTGATAAGTCCTTCTAGTTGTTAGCTGGGGATGTTTGCTGTTTGCTGTTTCTGATCACCGAGCAAAACTGGGCATTTTCCCACACTGGACCAGGTTGGCAAATGGGATCAAAACTTGTAGTGAAATGCGAACTGAAATTAGAATTCCCTCAAACAGCTAACACACACTACAAAAAGGTCTGTTTCCTTTATCATCGTTACTTTTTGGCATATTTCATTCATTTGTTCTATATCTCTCTACATCACCATCTATATCTCTCATTTCCCTTTCCCCTGACTCTCAGTCTGAAGGGTCTCGACCCGAAAAGTCACCTATTCCTTTTCTCCAGAGTAGCTGGATGATCTGCTGAGTTACTCCAGCTTTTTGTGTCTAACTACAAAAAGACAACGCAGGTGTGTGCCCTATATTAGAACACACCACACCGCTACTTCTTTAAGACTGAGGAAGCTCAGCATGCCTCCAACAACTCTTACAAACTTCCACAGATGCACCACAGAATGCATACTGCCGGGTTGCATCACAGCTCGGGTTGGGAACAGCACTGCCCAAAACTGCAAGAAATTGCAGAGAGCAGTGGGTAAAGCCCAGCCCATCACACAAACCAGATTCCCCACCATTGACTCCATCTACACTTCATACCTTAAGGGCCTGTCCTACTTTCACAACCTAATTCACGACCTCTGCCGACTTTGCCCTTGCCTCATACTCGCAGCAAGGTCGTCACAAGGTCGTAGGAGGTCGTAGGTAGATTGTGATGCTAGTCGTAGGTACTCGTGGCATCAAATAGGTTGGGGCTTTTTCTAGCCAGATAAAAAATATCCACGTAAAAAAGGTCGTGAATTAGGTTGTGAAAGTGGGACAGGCCCTTAAGAAACAAAGAACTGCAGATGCTGGTTTATACCAGAGATAGACACAAAGTGCTGGAGTAATACAGCGGGTCAGGCAGCAGCTCTGGAGAAAAGGATGGGTGAAGTTTTGGGTTGGGACCCTTCTTCAGACTGAAAGTAGGGGGTGGGAAGGAGGTAGATGAAGAGCTGTAGGCGAGAAAAGACCAGGACTAGACAGGGCCAGCTACAAATTATCTCAGGCAGGGCGGTGCCTGGTCAGTACAATGTAGGCTAGGGAAGGGTCAAGAACTGTGAAACTGGTAAAACAGACTCGGGGAAGAGGAAGGGGGCATAACTTCATGCCGCCTTGGGAAAGCAGCCAAAATAATTAAAGCCCTTTCCCACCCCCATCATTCCTTTTTCTCCCACTCCCTTCAAGTAGAAGTTACAAAAGCGTGAAAGCACAAACCACCAAACAGCTTCTTCCCCTCTGTTATTAGGGTTCTGAACAGTCCTTCATAAACTAGGGTGCTCCAACCTATCTCATCACGGACATTGGACATTGGCTCTGGAGCTGTTGGCTACAATACTGAGAACTACATTCTACATTCTGTATCTCTCCCTTCACGCTAGCAATTATACTTGGGTTTGGCTTAATTGTATTCATGTATGCATTACATGATTTGATTGGGGATAGCATGTAAAACAATGCTTTTCACTGCCCCTCAATGGAAGTGACAACAATAAATGTAAAAGCTCTGTATAATTGGATTCAAAGTTATGCAATATACTGCACAAGATAATGTCTGCAGAAATTCTAAACAGTTGCACATGAAGCCACCCTTATGCCCCTGGCCCACTTAGGAAACCTGAACGGAAACCTCTGGAGACTTTGCGCCCCACCCAAGGTTTCCGTGCGGTTCCCGGAGGTTCCAGGAGGTTTTTGTCAGTCTCCCTACCTGCTTCCACTACCTGCAACCTCCGGGAACCGCACGGAAACCTTGGGTGGGGCACAAAGTCTCCAGAGGTTTCCGTTCAGGTTTCCTAAGTGGCACGGGGCATAAGATACTTTCCACTGTAGGTGCTGTTCCACCATACCAATGGTGGACTCAGTAATTATATTGGAGGCCGCATGTACCTTGTAAGCCTGTGTCTTTATTAATCTTCTGTTTGTAGCTGGTGCAAAGGGGATATTCCCTGGAGTTTGAGTGGACAGTCTTCATCCCTATCTTTGAAATCAACTTTCCCCTTAAAATAAGATTGCCGCAAAATAACTGCAGTGAAATAAAGAATTTAAGTGGTTGATTTGATGGTGGCGGTAACAAATTAGCTAGATGTTCAGCGGTACATTTTTTGTTAACAAAGCTCAGAGCGTTATGGAATAGATCTCGGCAGCTGCAAGGTTACAATCAGTCACCCCTGTTACTTATGGGACACTTGCAGTGGAATGGAATCGTGAAGCCCTCTCGTGCTGCTATTGTTCAGAGGTGAATGTTATAAAGGCCCTCTATAGATGATCAGTCACTTTTCTCCATGCATGTCAGTGCACTGGGCTGTGTAAAACTGCAGATGTTCCTGGAGTTAGCCAGCGAGAAGCCAGAAACCTAAATACTGAGAAACACATTGACACCAAAGGGTAATGACATTGCTATCCAGATTGCACATGCCGCTGTTTGAGATGGCACAGCTTGGATTTTATCTATCTATTAAACGTTTACTTCCTGAGCAATTCTCTGCAGCAAATTATGTCTGGGATAGTGCATCGATATCTTGCATTGTGTTATCTATCAATAGCATACCTCTGTCGATCCTCTGCCTGAATTATGTGCAGCGTTAGTGGGTGATCTGCATGCAGTCCCCATTCCATGGAGTGTAGAGGAACTGTTCTTTCTAAATCAATATATTCCTGAGGTAGCTCTTTTACAACAAATGCTGTCTCATTGACACTCTGTATTTGATTCCCTCTTTAAATACTTAAGCAAACTAACATTAAGATTCTATACCATTTTCCCAGCGCTGGGTTCAGCATAACGGGTCCAGTCGTTGCTTAAGCTACGAGTGGGCAGGATGGTTACATCTGCAAATAATATGATACTTTATGTTCATGACTTAGTCTTGCAGAGTAGACCGGGGGCATCAGGTCTCAAACTAGTTTCATGGCATACCCCATGGACCTTTGGTTGTATGTGTGGTCACACATCTACAACAGTACATTATGTCACCTAGAGCCTTAGAGGCTCTGAACTAGCAATGTTTGTTAGTTGTATACGTAGGTATCAGTATAGACCATTATAGACTATAGTGGTGATTAGAACGGGTTTTGGCGTGCAGGAGTGAACACTGATGTTTTCAAATCTCACACCACCAGGGCTGCAACAACATCAGCAGCGAGGGTTATGGATGTTTCTCTGGACCACATCCTAGCGGCTGCAGGATGGTCAAACAAGCGAATTTCCAAATGTGTTATAACAAACCCATTGCCAGACCGGGGGTATTTGCCAACTCTATTTTTAGGTTTTGTTTTATAATTCCTCCTGGATGAGTGGGATTACTATGATTATCATTTCGTCATTAAAAAGCATCAGCATGTTTAAATCTATGTCATGCTTTATTAAATTTCACTCATCCCTGGTCAATTGATGCAGTGTGTGACGCATGGACTCGTGTCCACGGCATGAAATCACAGAGCTTTGAAATCTTCACGTAGTCACATCACGTGACTCCGAAGTAAAATAGTAAGATTAAACGAGAACTTACCAGTTTGAAGTTTGATCTTTATTTTATGAGGAGGTACGATGAGGGATTAAGTGCCCTCCACTCCCAACACTCTCTCATAAAGGTCAGCTGGTAGTTCTAGTTTCTCGAATCTTACTATATTCAGTTCAACATTGTTGTCTGTGATTTCACACCGCTGCTTTGAAGATTGATGCGCATGCGGGCTGGCTGGCTTCTCACGTAATCCCTCATCGTAACTCCTCATAAAATAAAGATCAAACTTCAAACTGGCAAGTTCTCGTTTAATCTCACTATTAAACAGATGCCTGTTTTGAGTGGCTGACAGTGTTTCTGTTCCTACTACGTCTGTGCTGTGAGATCCTCCCAAGAATTAAAATGTCGGACGGTGGTGTTTTGAACAGCAGTGTTTTCAGGATTCTATTTATATATTCACTTTGTTGAAATCGTGTTACGATTAACTTTTGATTATTGTTTGGCTTCTGATGAATGCACAGCTGCTCCAATCTGTGGCAGCCACGTAAATCATTAAAAGGCAGGTTTGTATAATGCTAAATTGATCGGTTTCTGTCTAAAAAATATTGGTGTCCAGTGGATTGGTGAAATCTTGATGACTGGTGTTTGGGATAACAATGAGGTCCTGGCCTGATGACAATTTCATTTGTGATTTATGAACTCCATTTGCTCTCGCACATTGATCCAGGTGTTCATTTTAGCACACAGAGGTATGTGCCAAAATATGTTCCTTCTTGACCAGATAACAGATGCAGAGGCAGGTCTATCGGCAAATCACGAGATGGTGGTTGTTAGGAAGCACGTATTGGTTCTCAATATGTAATAAATTCTAAAACGCAACATCCAATCAATCCATTTATGACGCATCTTGGATTCATTGACAAAACTCCATTTGTAAAGAGTAAATTATCGAATTTTCTGTCAGTAAAATAAAATACACAAGTTACAGAGAAGTGTAGGATGTGGAGGAAGGAATTGCAGATGCTCAGTGGGTCAGCCAGCATCTCTGGAGAAAGGGAATGGGCGACGTTTTGGGTCGAGACCCTTCTTCAGATGGATATATAAAAGGATGTTGCCAGGACTCAAGGGCCTCTGATGCCAGGAGACGCCTGCCAGGCTAGGACTTGATTCCTTGGAATGCAGGAGGCTGAGGGGTGATCTTTGATGTGTATAAAATCACGAGGGGAACAGGTTGGATGAATGCACACAGTTTTTTATCCTGGGTCGGAGAATCAAGAACCAGAGGGCAGGAATAGACCATCAGTCTGAGGAAGGGTCACAACCCAAAATGCCACCTCTGCATGTTCTCCAGGGTATTGTTTGACCCGCTTGTAATGCAGCACTTTGTCTTTTAAAAAAAAAAACAAGAGGACATAGGTTTAAGGCGACAGGGGCAGAATTTAACGGCAACGTGAGGGTTCCTTTATCACCTTTATCACTCAGTGTGGTGATTATATAGATCAAGCTGCCAGGGGAGGTGCAGTGAAAAGCTTTTGTGTGCTAACCAGTCAGTGGAAAAACTATACATGATTATAATTAAGCCATTCACAGTGTACCGATACAGGATAAAGGGAATAAAGGGAATAAATAATTCACTCCTGCTTTTGTTTCTCAGCATTACTTGTTGCACATTTCATGAGATTCCATTACCCTTCGTTGAAAGTCCAATCTCAAATTCATCATTGAAATGCATGCAGTTTAGTAAAAATGTGTAAGAATCTGCAAAGATTTCATAGGCAGATGGGACTAGTGTTGGCAGGTGGGAGCCAAACGCAGTGTAGATGGGACATGTTGGTCGGCATGGGCAAATTGGGCCAAAAGGAGACACAAAATGCTGTAGTAACTCAGTGGGATAGGCAGCATCTCTGGATAGAAAGAATGGGTGATGTTTTGGGTCGACACCCTTCTTCAGCCAAAGGGTTTGTTTCCATGCTGTATTACTCTCTCCATTACAATTAACAATAATTTTTTTTTCATTCTCTGCTTCCTTTCCTTTTGCCGGATTAATAAAGTGGATGCGAGCCAGATGGACATCTGACCCATGCTACGCTCACTATGGTGTTGATGGTACAGACTGTTCCTTCCTCGAATACCTCAGTGAAAGAGAGTGGTTCTGCCCTCCTTTACCATGGAAAAATCGAACGGCTGCTCCAACCAGAACTAAAACAAAAGAACAGGTATGCTAATCGCTTACTACGAAAGAACGATCGATATATTAAGCACAAAGGAACATGCAAGGATCATTGAAATGTGAAAGCATTGTATGACTGTTGTTATGTTATTCATGTCTGAATAATCTAAACAAACCACTGGAGTAACTCAGCGGGTCAGGCAGCATCTCTGGAGAATCTGGATACGTGACAATTTCGGGTAGGGATCATTCTTCAGGTTGAAGAAGTTTGAAGAAGGGTTTGTACCTATCCAGTTGATTCAGAGATGCTGCCTGACCTGTTAAATTACTCCAGTATTTTGTGTCAATCTTTGTTATAAACCAGCATGTGCAGTTCATTGTTATTAAATTGCATTGTCCATTTCCTTTGAATTGCCTATGTTTTTTATTCTAACAGAAGCCACTAAACATAGAATATAGAACCTAGAAAAGTACAGCACAGTAACAGGGACTTGGGCCTATGATGAACATAATTCTGAGATAGTATCTCTGCCTGCACATGATCCATATCCCCTGCATATCGAAAAGCCTCTTAAATGCCCCTATCACATCTGTCTACACCAACCAGTGATTTCCATACACTAACACTAACCTGCACACCAGGGACAAATTATAAATTTTGCCAAAGCCAATTAGCCTACAAACCTGCACGTCTTTGGGTTGTGGGAGGAAACTGGAGCACCCAGAGAAAACCCACGCGATCGCGGAGAGAATGTACAAACTCCATACACACAGCTGCCATAGTCAGGATCAAACCCGGGTCTCTGGTGCTGTAAGGCAGCAACACTACCACTGCACCACCATGCCGCCCCTTTTGAATATTGTTGGGATCAACATTCAGAACTGAGCACTGATCCCAGCAATGTTTGTGAAAGAAAGATAAATGTTCAAATCCATTGCACTTTGAAATTGTTGCAAGCTAAAGTTTTAGTATTTAGAAAATAAGGTCTCTCTTGCTGTATTGTGCAGCTAGAGGTGACTTTCTGTTAGCAGATGATGAAACCAATGTTAACGATATTATCATTGACATGACAGTCACCTTGCAGGCTTACTGCTAATGGCTCATAATAGCACATATTATGCAGCTGATAGTGAAACTACCAACTGCATTACAGAAACCATGGAATACTGTCAATCTGATCTCTTTCCACATCATAAACTTAATAATATGTTTTGTCCTGCAACATGATGAAATGGCAGAAAGATAATCAGTAATAAGACATATTCTTAATCAAAATTCTCTGCCACATATGACAAATAAGAACACAAAATTAAGAGAACACGTTGTTTAACAATCTATCCTCTAGGTAAGATGCTGAATGTAAATGCTGAACATTTTGCTGTTGTGTTGTGCTGTCATCTGAATTTCCAAATTAGATATCTGCCATGTAATTCATTTGCAATTCTCCTCTCTATTGTGGAAGATTATTTAAAATCCCAGTATTACTAATGGAATGGTTGGGTAATATTACATGTTTAGCTCGTTTTTCTAATGCCAAAGATAGAAGTATATCAATGCCTAAGGTGCAATGGTGAATTACAAAATCTTCCAGCACAGTGAAGTCCTTCATCTTCATGAATCGTCCTACTGTGGGTGAAGGTGTCAGGATATCCCATAGAATTGTAGAAACAGGGAACCGCAGATGCTGGTTCACCCAAGGAAAGATTCAAAATGCTGGAGTAACTGTGGGAGGAACCTGGAGCTGCCGGGTGGTACAGTGGCACAGCGGTAGAGAGTTGCTACCTTACAGTGCCAGATATCCAGGTTTGTTCCTGACGACCGGTGCTGTCTGTATGGAGTTTGTATGTTCTTCCTGTGACCACATGGGTTTTCTCCGGGTGCTCCGGTTTCCTCCCACACTTCAAAGATGTACAAATTTGTAGATTCTCAGCGGGTGCAGCAGCATCTATGGAGCGAAGGAAATAGGTAACGCTTCGGGCCGAAACCCTTCTTCAGACTTCTCTAGCATTTTTGTGTACTGTCGATTTTCCAGCATCCGCAGTTCCTTCTTGAACAAGTTTGTAGATTGTTGGCTTTGGTACAATTATAAATTGTCCCTAGAGTGTATGATAGTGCTTGTATACGTTGATTGCTGTTTGGCGCAGACTCAATGGGCTGAAGGGCCTGTGTCTGCACTCTATGTCTAAAGTCTAAACTCAGCAGGTCAGGCCGCATCCCTGGAGAACATGGAACATGAACAAGGTCTTGGACCTGAAACATCACCTATCCTTGTTCTCCACAGATGCTGCTGAGTTTCTCCAACATTTTGTGTCTGACTCCAGCAAAATGTTGGCAACCTGTTCTGTTTCCCAATCCTCAACCGAGTTTTTTTCTTTGGCATCCGGAAAGATCAGAAGAGATGCACTCCTATTGAGAAATCCAATGTTGGCATGAATGGCTGTGGTGGAAAGAATTGGCAAGGCGGAATAACAAACTGATTTCTTGAACTGATATACACTGTGTACGGAAGGTACCTTCGCGTCTAGAAAAGGGAGTGGGCCAAAATTTTGACCTGCCAATGTAGTTCCACATCAGAATGGTCCATGACTTACAGGAGAGTAGATAATACAGTCACGACATGTTCATATTTCAATTCAACCGAACAGTAACTGTATATTTTTTGGTATCCTGCATTGGGCTTCAGTGTTCATGAAGAAGAAAACTGAACTTTGAAAAGTGACTCCCAAATAAATCGAATAAAGTCCTGCAATCCAATATAATATAAAGGGATTTGGCTCATTCATTTGCCTTAAAGCAATACACTTTGTCACAGACATTATTTTTTTTCCTCTCAGTTATTCAGGCAGCTATCAGCTTTTATCATGGTGTGTTAGATTTTTTTTTTTGAAGCTGGTTATCACAGAAAAACAAATGGAACTTGAATAATATTCAGACATTTTATTGTGAAATAACTTAAAATTATTAACTTAATCTGATATGTATTAAATTAAATTTCAGCTGCAGCTGATGCCTTGGTGATCCTGCATGCATAATAAAATGGTCAGAGTTATCCTCTTGTGTTTTAGCAGCCACAATATAAGACACATTGTGGTATCAACACTTCTAGTGCCTGGAGTGTGTTGCCAGGAGTGGTGGGCGATAGTGGCGTTTATGAGGCTTTTAGATAGGCACGTACATATGCGGGGAATGGACAGATGTGGATCAGGTGCAGGCAGAGGAGATTAGTTTATCTTGGCATCGTGCTCAGCATCAATATTGTGGGCTGAAGGGCCTGTTCCTGCACTGTACTGATCTATGTTCTATCATTCACATTATTTTCCTGTTCCTGTTAATTTCAGAGAGAATTATCTATATGAAACTACAAGGTTCTACATCTCAAAACATGAGCATAAATATAGCCTGGCTTCAACTGTTTTATCATGATTTCTCTTCAGGAAAACTGAAAATGCTGGATGTGCATTTCATAGACCTGCCTGACCTGATGTGCATTTTAAGCATTTTGTAATTTAACTTCAACCTTCCAACATCTGCATTTTTTTCGAATTTCATAGCTTTAAATTGCTTATCTCTCTGCTTCTCTGCCTCTCTCTATATATCTGTCTCTCTATCTTTCTCTCTTTCTGTCTCTTTCTGTCCCTGTCTCATTTTCTATCTGTGTTTCTTTCTCTCTCCCTCTAGATTAGATTAGTGTAGCATTAGTGTAAATGGGTGGTTGATGGTTGGTGCAGACTTGGTGGGCTGAAGGGCCTGTTTCCTTGTTGTATCTCAAAGTCTAGAGTCAAGAGTGTTTATTTATCACTAGACTAAGTGGGACCCATTGGGTCCCATGTTCACACGGGAGGGCTGGTCCCCCAACGCAATATTCCACCTCTCCACCAATTCCAATATTGGTGGAGAGCTGGTGTTGGTGTTGTTGGCTGCAGGGACTACTGGTCTCCAGAGGGCTAGTATGGACATTGTGGGCCAAATGTATTATTGGGGTGGCAGCTCAGTCCCTCAAGCCTGATGTGCTGGCAGCTCACTCACGGCTGGGGGGCTGGCAGTTGACTCACGGCTATTCCTTGAAATTCCATTTCAAGCAGAGTGCAAGGCCACCAAATTGAAATCCATTTTCCTACCATTTCAAGCAGAGTGCAAGGCCACAAAATCCATGTGCAGTTTCATACCACTTCAAGCAGGGTGCAAGGCCACCATATTCAAATGCAGTTTCATACCATTTCAAGCAAGGTGAATCCACCATAAAACCACACAAAACACCACACACAGTTCAGTAGACATTCAGTGTGTTCAGTTGATTCACAGCTCAGACTGAGTTGTGACCGCTCCCTCCCGCATCATACAGAGACTGAGCCACACCCGCACTTCCGGGTTTTATAATCCCTCCGCCTTCCACCGGAAAAGGTGTGGCCTCCATGGTGTGATTGACAGGAGAGAAATTCTCAGCATTTTTTAAACACTAACAACCGTTAGCAATGCATTTTTACTTCAACCCGAACAACCATTAGCAATGCATTTTACTTCAACCCAAACAACCATTTGCAGTGCATTTTTACTTCAACCCAAACAACCATTTGCAGTGCATTTTTACTTCAACCGAAACAACCATTAGCAATGCATTTTACTTCAATCCAAACAACCATTAGCAGTGCATTTTTACTTCAACCCAAACAACCATTAGCTGTGCATTTTTTACTTCATTAGCAGTGCATTATTACTTCATTAGCAGTGCATTTTTACTTCATTAGCAGTGCATTTTTACTTTAAACCAACCATATTTTTATTTTCAAACCACATTAAGGGCACACACAGTTGAGTAGACATGTGTTCAGTGTTATTCAGAGCTCAGAGAGACGTGACCCTCTTGGTTCCTCCATGTTGCAGAGTCTGAGTGAGGCACACCACTTCCTGGTTTTATAGTCCCTCCCCCCTCCCACCAGCAGGGGCAGCAGATGGAATGGCAATTAAAAAAAACACATTAATATCTCTCTGATTTTTAATCGATGGGAAAAATCCTCCGGTCCCGTAAGGCGGAGGGGGGCTCTGAGCGAGATGGCCAGAAATGACGGCCGTAGGTGGCGGTGTTTTCAAACGCGGTCAAGATCAGACTTTTAGTAATATGGAGATATACTGACAATGGAACAATGAAATTCTAAGGAGAAAGGACACACACATTGCTGGAGTAACTCAGTGGGTCAGGCATAGATAGGCGATAGACATAGATAGGCGATGACATAAACATAGATAGGCGATGTTTCGGGTGAAGGCTCTTCTTCAGACTGACGAGATTGATAATGTAATTCTTACTTGCAGCAGCATAACAGGCCTGTAACACAATACAGATTGATAATATATACCAGTAATAAACAAAAATTCAATAAATTATTAACTCGAATACGAGTGCAATAAAAACAGCAATAGTCCTTAATGCAACCAAAGACAGTGCAGAGTTTATTGTTTAGATATTCTAGAGCACAATCGTTGTTGGGAAGAAGCTGTTCTTGAATTCTCCCTAATTAATCAGCAGTCATACAATCCTTTTAGAGAAGGAACGACAGAAAGCCCTGTCCCACGGTACGAGTTCATTAAGAGCTCTCCCGAGTTTAAAAAAAATCAAGCTCGTGGTAAGCACGGGGAATGAAAGTTGCGGGTACGTCAGAGCTCGGGGACGTCTCTTAGTGCTAACGGCAGGTACTCGGGAAGACTCGCTAACAGCAGGTAAGCACGGGAAGATTAGTGAAGATTTTTTAGCATGATGAAAAATGTCCACAAGCGCCCCGAGTACCGACGAGCAGCCATTACCGTAAATCTCCGAGTTCGAATCAGGGCAAATTCGGGAGAACTTTCGGAATGAACTCATACTGTGCTTTACAGGGCTTTAAATGAAATGTCAGCCGTCCGTTAAACTCGCTTTTGAAAAAAGTTTTTAGTTAGTCCTGGCTCGTCCGTTTGGAGAAATGGACTTTTTAATGTGGGGGGTAGGGGGCAGTTTTATTTCTAGGTCCCTACCTGTTCGGTGAGGCAGCTTTTTCTCCGGGCTGCCCCGTCGACCCGTCCTCGTGGCCTACTAGTGGGCTTGGAGCGCCGTTTCCTGGCAGGGACCGCCCAGCACCTTGGCCTCGGTGGCGGCACAGCGCTGGAACGCTATCATGGAGCGGAGCGGGCGATGCCTTGCCTGGGTCGCCGCGCTGGATCGACGCGCTGGTCTGCGGAGCGGAGCGGGCGGCACCGACATTACCATCGAGAGCCTGTGAGCTCCAAACCGGTGCGGCCTTGTCGGCTCCGGAAGCCGCGGTCTACAGCTTGGAAGCGGCCGTTCCAGGTGGCCCAGCTGCTGAGAGGACGCTCCCGACGTCGGGGCAAGACCACCCGGTGAGAACGGCCAGGAACATCGGGCCTCTGTAGAGGCAACCGCGGTGGCAGGCCTGACTTTGGGTGAACTTGGGGCTGGGGACTGGACATTGTGCCTTCCCCCACAGTGGTATCCATTGTGGGGGGATGATTTTCTGTCTCTACGTAATCCTGTTAGTCTTTGTCCAAGATGGCTGTCGTGAAGGGAGAGTGGACGCTGGCGCGCTTTAACTGCCGCTGCTCTCTCTTCACATTGTGTTTTTGATTTTTTGTTTTCGGACTGAATTATGTTTTTAATTTGTGTTTCTGTGTTGTCTTTATTATTTATTTTATTCTGATTATATGTTTTTTATTTCTGTTAATCTTTGTAAGGTGTCCTTGAGATGTCTGAAAGGCGCCCAAAAATAAAATTTTATTATTATTATTATTAAATGTGATAACTGTTTAATTGAGGCAGGTTTAATGACAGTTTTTCATTTTAACTCTTGAGTCCACAGTGTTCCCCAGCTCTGTGATCACAAAGTGAAACTAGTGGCAAGAAAACAGCAGCAAACAGTGATGGACGCACTGAATACCTGGTTCACCATAAATATTTGAACATAGCATCTGGCTTCACTGGCTCCATGAAAGGCTTTATTTTGTTGCATTGCTTTGAGAGGCAAATATTTTTTGTCAACTTATGCTGTATAGCTTCAGAACTTTAGGATTTTTTATTTCTGCAGTTAGCAGTTCTTCACCATTGAAAGTCATAGAGTCATACAGCATGGAAATAGGCCCCTCTGCCCAACTTGCCCATGCCGACTAAGATGCCCCATCTACACTGGTCCCACCTGCCTGCATTTGGCCCATTTCCCGCTAAAACCCCTATTCATGTACCTGTCCAAGTGTCTTTTGAATGCTGTCATTGGACCTGCCTCTGGCAGCTCGTTCCATATCACGACCACCATATTTCCCCTTTGGTTCCTACTAAATCTTTCCCCACTCACCTTAAACCTATGTTCTCTCGCTCTTCATTCCCCTGCTCTGGGTAAAAGACTGTGCATCTACCCGATCCATTCCCCTCATGATCTTATACACTTTTGAAAGATTATCCCTCATCTTCCTGTGCTTCAAGGAATAAAGTCCGAGCCTGCCCAACCTCTCCCTATAGCTAAGGCCCTTGAGTCCTGGCATTGATGATAAAATACTATGGTGCACAGGGAAGGGCTGAGATGGACAACCACAAGCAGCTTGTTTCCTTATCGATATTCAGTATGATGCTCTGAAGATGCTTCATAGTGTGAATCTGATCCCCAGATAGCTGCACTTTGAAATCGAAGCACGCAGCAAAAATATACCTTGCAGGAGGTTATGTGGTGTGCACAAAGAATAAAGGCTTAATTTCTTCAGCCTGTTACAACATAGAGCCTCAGCTATTCATGTTGTCTCAGCTAACAGTGGCAGTTCTTTGCAACTTCCTAAAAAAAAGATACTTCAACTTCATCTCTTGAAGCCCTCTGTTGCCAGTTCATTCTGGATTTCACTGTCAGCATTGTACGTTTCTGTGAGGGGTGGCATTAACAAAAATGTCATCAAGAGTAAGAAAACTGTTTTAATTGTTTCATTGTACGTACAATAGAACAATGACATTCTTACCTGCTGTAGCTTTAGTGGCTCATCAATGTAAAATGCAATCCTGGTTCGGGAGCTGCAAGGCGTACGAACGGCACCAACTAGACAGGATTGTGAAGACCGCCAGCAGGATTATTGGTGCTCCACTCCCTTTCCTGCTGGACATATACAGGAAGAGATGTATCAGCAGAGCCATCTCCATCATCAAAGATCCCTACCACCCATCGCATCACATATTCTCCATCCTGCCATCTGGGAAGAGGTACAGGAGCATTAGCTGCAAAACCAGCAGGATGCTCCTCAGCTTCTTCCCACAGGCTATAAGACTGATAAACGGACTTAGCCCCCTGCCAAAGTATCGCGCACCAACCACCAACCTGGACACACTGCAGCAGAGCCACTGTCGTGCCGCTGCCGATCGGAACGCCTGTTGAATGTTTAGTAGAGTGTTAAATTTGTTCATGATACATGTATTTTTATTTCTATTTATTTCTAATGCACACTGAATGGACACTGGTTGAGCAACGTTTTTTTGTTTCCTCTGGGTATGTGAATACTCAGGAAATGACAATAAAGATATACAATACAATACAATAATAAATAATAATATGATAAATTAATAATCAGTGATACTAAAACTGAAGAACGTAGTTCAACCAAAAACAAAGTACAATGCAGATCATAGTTGTTGTGCTTTTGGTTCGTGTTGTGCAGTGTTCAAGATGCTGACGGTCGCTGGGAGAAGCTGTTCTTGAACCTTGGGAGTATTGTTCTCCAGTTGCTGTATCTTCTTCCCGATGATATTAATGAGATGAGAGTGTGGCCAGAATGGTGAGGGTCCTTGTGGATATTGGCTGCCTTTTCAGAGACAGCACCTCCTATAGATCCCTTCAATGGTGGAGAGGTCAGTAGCCTTTGGTACTTTAGTTTAGAGATACAATGCAGATGCAGGCCCTTCAGCCCATTGAGTCTGCACTGACCAGCGATCACTCTATATACTAGCACTATCCTACACATGAGGGACAATTTACATTTTTTACCAAAGTCAGTTAACCTACAAGCCTGTATGTCTTTGGAGTGTTGGAGGAATAAGAGGCACCCTGAGAAAACCCACCCGGTCACAGAGAGAACATACAAACTCCATACAGACAACACCGTAGTCAGGATCGAGCCTGGGTCTCTGGCACCTATTTGAAGAGAGTAATTGACTGCACTCATGACAATAGAAATTCTCCTTTAGAGAAGGCTGGAGCATTCATTAAATACAATCCCATTCCATTGATGGTAAGTTGGCTCCAATCAAAGACGTTTTTATTCCACAGGCACTATGTGCAGATGAGAGACACCATTGTTTCATCCTGAAACACTCTGCTGTGCAGCCACCAAGCAAACTAAAGTGACAAAGGCTACCCGCTGAATACATGAATCTTGAAATGAGACAAGATTTCACTATGGTTGGGTTCATCTTTGGTAGTGCCTTAGTAATTCTACGGATGCGCCTTAGAAGGAATTTTATCGGAATGCATCACAGCATGGTTTGGGAACAGCTCCATCCAAGACCGCAAGAAATTGTATAGAATTGTGGACCATCACACAAACCAACCTCAATTCCATTGACTCCATCCATACTTCATGCTGCCTCAGCCAGGCCACCAGCATAATCATGGATGAGTCTCATCCCTGTCACTCCCTTTTCTCCCCTCTCCCTCAGGCAAGAGTAGAGAAGTGGGAAAACACATACCTCCAGATTCAGAGCTTACTTCCTCCCCGCTGTTATTAGGCAACTGGGCCATCTTACCACCAACTGCAGAGTGGTCCTGAGCTACTATCTACTGTACCTCATTGAAGATCCTCTACTTTTAATCGGACTATATTTGACTTTATCCTCCAATCAGCATTATTCCCTTCATCATGTATCTGTATTCTGTGGATGGCCCAATTGTAATCATGTACAGTTGACAATAATCATGGTACACTTGTAATCTTGGTACACTTGACAATAAACTAAACTAAACTAAGAAGTAAAGGAACATACTTTATTAAAATCAGAAACTGAGATTGGTTATGGCACGAACCAACTTCATCTTCAGAAGTGGCCTGGATCTGCTCCAATTTGCCAAAAGCTTCAACTGGTCAACAGCAGCTGCTATCTCACTGGCTCTCCTCTGTACTCTCGACCATCTGATAACAGGAACACATATGGCAGGCTGCTATTCAATGACTACAGCTTAGCGTTCAACACCATCATCCCCTCCAAATTCATCATCAAGCTCCAAGACCCTGGGCATCTTTACCTCCCTTTGCAATTGGATCCTTGACTTCCTCAATGGCAGACCTCAACCAGTATGGATCAGTAACAACATCTCCTCCTCACTGATCATCAACACAGGTGCACCTCAAGGCTGTGTGCTTAGGTCCCTGCTCTGCTCTCCGCACACCCTTGTCTAAGTTCAGGTCTAGTGTTATCTGTAAATTCCCTGGCTGCATCACCGGTGGAGATGTGTTTGCGATCAGGAGGCAGAATATCTGGCTGAGTGTTGTCGCAACATTCTTAGAAGAATGAGTGGGGACCTCATTGGAACATACAGAACAGTGAAAGGCTTGGATAGAGTGGATGCGGAGAGGATGTTTCCATTAGTGGGAAAGTCTAGAACTAGAGGTCATAGCCTCAAAATTAAAAGACGTTCTTTTAGGAAGCAGATGAGGAGAAATGTCTTTACTCAGAGGGATTGTGAATCTGTGGATTTTTCCCCACAGAAGGCTGTAAAGGCCATTGAGTGGATATTTTTAAGGCAGAGATAGATAGGTTCTTGATTAGTGCAGGTGTCCGAGGTTATGAGGAGAAGGCAGAAGAATGGGGTTCGGGGAGAGATATAGATCAGCCATGATTGAATGGTGGAGTAGATGTGATGGGCCGAATGGCCTAATTCTACTCCTATTCCTTATGACCAATGTCAACAAGACCAAGGAACTGATCCTAAAAGCCTGTTTTAATTGGCGCTTCAAATTCCTGGGCCTTAACATTTTGTATGACCTGTCCTGAGCCCAATACAGAGCTATATCACGAATATCAGCATCCCCACTTCCTGACTGGTTGCATCATAGCCTGGTAAAGCTGTTCCAATGCACAGGAAAGCAAGAGGCTGCAGAGAGTGGTGGACAGCCCAGTCCATAATGGGCACAGAGTTTTTATGCACCATCAAAAGCATCTGCACGAGGCGAAGCCTCAAGATAATAATAATAATAATACATTTTATTTATGGGCCCCTTTCAAGAGTCTCAAGGACACCTTACAAAAATTTAGCAGGTAGACGAAAAACATGTAAGGGGAATGAAATAAATAGTAGAGACATGACTAGTACACAAAGTAAAGACAGAATTCAATACAAAACACAATAATAAGGCAATTAATGCACAGATGAAAAGGGAGGGGGACGTGGGGCTAAGGATAGGCAGAGGTGAAGAGATGGGTCTTGAGGCGAGACTGGAAGATGGTGAGGGACACGGAATTGTGGATCAGTTGGGGGAGGGAGTTCCAGAGCCTGGGAGCTGCCCTGGAGAAGTCAGACCATGTTATAGAAGTTGTTTCTTGAATGTACCCAACTCACATATATACATATACTTATTTATTGTTTCCCCACCTGGACTTGCACCTAGTTCGCCCATACCCATCTATTCACATTCCTACCTCTGGCTTCACTATTTCCAATTCTTCAATCCCTTTGTCTCACACCTTCTGTTGTCATCTCTGGCCTTTGTCCAAGCATCTGCCTATCAAACCCCTCCTTCTCGCCTGTGTTTACCTATGACCTGCCATGTTTGGTCCCGCCCCTCCTCTTCTCCTGCTCTCAACCCCCCCCCCCCCCCCCCCCTCCCGAAGGGTGGCACAGTGGCACATCGGTAGAGTTGCTGCACCAAGCACCCAGGTTCCACCCTTACTACGGGTGCTGTCTGTACAGTTTGTATGATCTCTCCATGACCTACATGGGTTTTCTCTGGGATCTATGGTTTCTGCACACCACAGATGTGCAGGGATTTAGGCTAATTAGCTTTGGTTAAATTGTCCCTAGTGTGTGCAGGATAGTGTTAGTGTGTAGGGATCACTAGTCAGCAGGGACTCTGTGGGCCAAAGGGCCCGTTTCTGTACTCTATCTCTAAACTAAACTAAACTAAACTAAACTAAGGGTCTCAACCAAAACATCACCTATCCACCTTCTCCACAGATGCTGCCTGACCTGTTGAGTTACTCCAGCACTTTGTTCAAGTTCAAGTTCAAATGTATTAGTCACATGCACCATATGGTGCAGTAAAATGCAATTTATCTTGCGTCCTTATTTATTTATTATGTTACACCCCCTTTAAAAGAGGAAATGAACGAGTGGTATTAAAGAAACTGGTTAAGTACATAAAATTATTTGGTCAGTTAAATATTTACTTAATAGTCAGCTATAAGTTCTGCCAATAATGAATTCTTGGTCTCTTCGTTCACTGAATTCTTAACTTCAAGTTGCATTTAACATCTGAGCGGATTACTCTCCCAGCAAGACCTCACGTATATCTTACATCATCTTCTGCAGTTATTCCTTCAATAGAACTGTCTTCATGAATTGAAATCTATTGCATTATTTATTCTGGAGTGTCAGCTTTTCTCTGTGTCACCTATAAGCCCGTTAGTCTGCAAATAAAAAAGAACAGAATCCAATATTCCTTAGAAATAACTAGGTGCAATTGTATAATACATTCTGCACGTAACTCGATACCGTGATTGCAATAATTGATATGAATTGCTTCTCAAGGCTGGTGATAATTGTGGCTCGTTTCCACAACACCTTATATCCTAAACCTCACTCTGACTCATTGTTGACAGTGGACGTTTTATTCTCATCCTGTTGTCACTTTTTAGTTCACAAAATCACCTCCACTGACTTCTGCATTTTGAATTTGATTTCTGACATGATTGTTTTTGATCTGCCCTGTAGCATTCTCTCAAATACCTCCTTCGATCATATTTCCTTTTTTAGCCATCCCAATATCTGAAGTCTCTGCATTATTAAGTTCTAACCACTTTTGCATTACGCTTTTCGCAGCTGTTTTTTTTCCCACTTGACCTGGCTCAGAACTCAGTCTCTCTGACTCATAATTCCCCTTTACCAGTTAGACCATATATTTTATTAGCTCATTTCAATATTTTCTTATTTTACCTGATAGTCATGCAGCACAGGAAAACATTTCCTTTGGCTTAACTCATTCATCCTAACCAACATGACCCTCTAACCCAGTCCCATTTGCCCAGGTTTGGATCATTTTCCATTTTCCTATTCATCTACCTGCATTTTATATGCTTCCTCTGGCAGCTCATTCCATATACCAGTCACGCTCTCTGTGAAAATGGTGCTCCTCCTGTGACCCCCCCCCCCCCCCCCCCCGCCTTCTATATGCTTGCGATTGGACTATATTCCTCTAAACATTTTCTATCCATGTACCTGTCCATTTTAATGATGTCAAAGTGATTTGCGATTGTACCTAAAGTACTCCTCAGAAATGAAAAGATTTCTATAAAGAATTAATAAATGAAAAGATTTCTATAAATATTGGCTCTAGTGGATTTGGAAACATTCACGCTGCAGGCAACAAACAGGTAAATGGTTACAATTTGAGCTTTAGATTTATGAGGAAGGAGTTGAAGATCTTGACCCTCCCACGTTCAATTCTGCTGCACTAAAGTGGAAGTGAATTTATCATCACTGCCTGCCTTTGTTGAAAGATTGCTTGCAGTATAAGGAAGGCGATCCACATTTTTCAGCGAGACACAAGGAACTGCAGATGCTAGAATTTTGAGCAAAACACAAACTACTGGAGTAACTCAATGGGTCAGGCAGCATCTATGGTGCTCATGGCAAGGACAAAACTACAGTTGAGTTCTTCAAAGTATGGGTGCTTATTGCCTTTCTGTCCTTGGCAAGTCCAGCTCTGATCTTGGTTCTTAGCAGCGTGGACCATGAGGGGTCTGAGTTGTTGATAAGTCTGAAGAATTTGCACATCCTGGTTAGCAGTAAATTGCTGTACTTCCTGAGCTCTTTTTGCCCACTGTCTGTTCATGAGCTCATGGATCTTATGTGTAACCTGGCCCTTTAGCTTGTAAATCTGTCTATTTTGTTCCTCGAGGAATAATGGTGTTTCCAATGCAAGAATGCATTGCATGAGCAGCTAACAAAGTCATGGATGACCTGGTCCTTTTTATCAAACCAGTCGATGGTTTATTTGGTAGAGAAGACAAGAGTCTCTGCATAATGCGAAACATGGTGAACTTATGGGTACGCTGACAATCTGCGACTCTTGTAGTTCTTGGGCATTAGGTTTTGTGTGATCTGCTGTCTGTAGAAAATTATTATTACGACGTTCTTGAGGCATCCAACAATGATATTTTTGCAGCAACATTTCCATTTCTGTCCTTGCTTTGAGGACAAATGTAAAGCTTTACAGAATAGATTAGGTTAGGTGGTCCCTCCATGATGGGACAGATGATGCAAACATCCTTATGGTCTCTTGCTAAGAAAATAAAGAGAGATTCTCTGAGGTATTAAACACTTGCCTGATTAAGCTGAGTTGTGAATATTCTGGATTCATCTTCCATGAAGACTGATTTTGAACTTATGCTGGATCTGTACTAATGATAAATTTGCCGCTTACGAGTTACCGTGTCCTTTTCCTTTATTCTACTTTTATTATGCCACTAAAATAAAAAGCTATCTTTAAATCTTGGTCTCTGTCGACCATGAAACTCTGCCAGAATACAAAAATAGATCTAGCATTCGGAACATAAAATGTTATTATTTCACATTATCAGATATTTATTTTTTGTTCGGCCAAACGTAGAACGTAGAAAGTCTTTGAATACTTCCAATGACCTTTGGCCACTTTGGGACATGTTCCCTGCATCATTTATCAAGCATAATATTCTGATGTGCTGATTCTCAGCTGGTGCATGAAAGGATAGCTGTATTGCACTGGGTCAATTATAGATGTAATATGTGAGTATATTTTGATTGAAAGATACCGCATGGAAACCAGTCCTGCGGCTCACTGAGTCAAAGCCAATTCGATAGTTGGTTTACATTAGTTCAATTTTATCGCACTTTTGTATCCACTCTTGCATCTAGTTAACCTACAATTAACCACACGTCTTTGGGATATGGCGGGAAACAGGAGCACCCACTTGGACTAAGGGAGAACGTGCCCTAGGTCATGATCAAACTCGGGCCTCTGGTACTGTGAGGCAGGAGCTCTACCAGTTGCACCACTATGCCGTCTGTGCCATTTGCTGGGGCTAAGGTTTTTATACTCAGTGCTGCACTTGTCTGGGTTTCCCAGGATGGAAATATCAAACACTAGAGGTGTTATATAGCTATAAGGCGAGAGGGGCAAAGTTTAAAGGCGATGTGCAGGGCTAGTTTTATTTTACACAGAGAAGTAGGTGCTTAGAACACACTGCTGGGGGGAAGTGGTTGAGGCAGATACGATAGTGGCATTTAAGAATAGTTTGATTAGGCATATGGATATGCAGGGAATGGAGGGATATGGATTATGTTTAGGCAGATAAGATTTGGTTATGTTTGGCACAGAAATTGTGGGCCGAAGGCCTGTTCCTTTGCTGTACTGTTTTATGTAGACAGAATATCTACATCTGCAGTGCATTTTTGGGATGATGTACACAGCAGCTACGTTACGTAATGATGTAGTAAATGAATATGCAGCGAAATTAATTTGAAGGAAAAGATGAAGACACTTCAACTTGTTCCTTGTTTAAAAAAGTCTTCACTAAAACAACGTCAAAAATACTCCAGACTCTTGACTTGACCCTTGACTCTTGTCTTAAATAGATTAATCTTGTGACGATTTTTAAATACGACAGCTCCACACAGAGCTCAAAAGCCACTATGCGAAGTCTGAAGCGAAGGAAAACAAATAAAAAACAAATATTGAAATGAAGCATTAAATTAGAAAAGAATAAATGAGGTTCAATGGCTCCTCCTTAATAACTGTGAGTTAGGTCAATAGAATTATTGACCCTCTGTCTGAAGAAGGGTCTTGACCCAAAACGTCACCCATCCCGTCTCTCCAGAGACGCTGCCTGTCCCACTGAGTTCCTTCAGCATTTTGTGTCTACAATATTTTTGGTTTAAACCAGCATCTGCAGTTCCATCCTACACAATAGAATTATCAGGTTGCTTTAAGTACTGGATTTCCGAACTGTTCATCTATTCTTATAGTCTTATGCTTATGAAGGAGCTAAATAAAATGTGGTAATGTATAATAATGTGTAGCATTACAAGTAATACAAAATGGTGGTTCCAACATTCAGATAATTGGACTACATTGATTATTTTGCCATCTGTTTATTTATAACACATATGATTTTTTTCATCCTCCACTAATCAGATTTATAACATGCCAAAATATTGCTTTTTGCTTAGCTGGTGGTGTTAAGGTTTAGTATATGCATGGTGTGAAAACTAACATTAAAATGCAGCAATTTCTACTACACAAGCCTGCTTATGAACAAAACCACCTTGTCAAGCTCTACAAACAGGTACAATGTTAAATATTTAAGAGAGAACTGCAGATGCTGGAAAAACCGAAGGTAGACAAAAAATGATGGAGAACCTCAGCGGGTGAGGCAGCATCTATGGAGAGAAGGAATTGGTGATGTTTTGGGTTGGGACCCTTCTTCAGACATGTTACATATGACTAGGGTCACTCTAACATTTTGATTCAAGGAAAACAAGAAAAGACACAAAGTGCTGGAGTAACTCAGCCGGCCGGGCAGCATCTGTGGCGAACATGAATAGGTGACGTTTCGGGTTGGGACCCTTCATCAGAAGAAGGGAATGAAGAAAGGCCTTTAATGGAAATGTCACCTATCCATGTTCTCCTAAGATGCTGCATGACCCACCAAGTTACTCCACCACTTGGTACATTTATTTGTAAACCAGCATCTGCAGTTCCTTGTTTCTACAAGAAACACAAGAAAACCATTTTGCTGAATCTTGTAATTAACAAACCATTTGAGCGAAAGCAGATTTTTGTTTGGTGCAATTAGTTTTAACCACAGCAAGTGTAGTTTGTTTAACTGAATTCGAAATCTGCATATCTGGCTGAGTGACAGGTCTGGCTGCTGTGTTTCCAGCTGTAGCTACTCTTAAACCTGCAAGTTAAATCAGAGTTAAATGTCATTAGAATAATTAATTGGCCAAACTGCAGGTGCTGGAGTGTTGAGCAAAACACAAAGTGCTGGAGGAACTCAGTTGGTCAGGCAGCATCTGTGGAGGGAATGGACAGGCAGCGTTTTGGTTTGGAATTCTTCTTCAGACACATCTATCAGCTGGAAAATTGGGCAGAGCGGTGGCAGACAAGTTTGAGGTAATAGAAAAGGACATAAAGTGCTGGAGTAACTCAGCAGGTCAGGAAACATCTCTGGAGAACATGGATGTGATGTTTCAGGTCAGGACTGAAAATTGAAAAAAATGGACTTTGGGTACGGACCAATAACAGGGACTTTATGAGTGTTGAGGTGGAGGGAAACCTTGGAGGGCAAGTCCATACCTCTGAAGTGAAGGCACAGGTGAAATGTCGTCTGTTCATTCCCCCCCACATGTTCTGCTGGACTCGTTGAGTTTAGTTATTTAGTTTAGTTTAGTGAGACAGGCCCTTTGTCCCACCGAGTCTGTGCCGACCAGCGATCCCCATATACGAACACTATGCTACACACACTAGGGACAATTTACAATTTTACCAAGCCAATTAGCCTACAAACCTGTTCGTCTTTAGAGTGTGGGAGGAAACCGGAGCACCCGGAGAAAACCCATGCAGGTTACGGGGAGAACGTACAAATCCGGTACAGACAGCACCCATAGTCAGGATCAAACCCGGGTCTATGGCGCTGTACGACAACAACTCTACCGTTGCGCCAATGTTCTGTCCAGTACTTTGTGTATTGCAGTGTCTCCTGGCTGTAGGTTGGTCATCTATTCTTTCATCCATCTCAGTTTGCAAACAGGTTTGATTAAATGTAACACTTTCACATTCTCCCCTTATTTGATTTTTGTGGCATTAGGATCAGTTCAGTTTTATAATTTTCTTTACATTTCAGAATTCCTGCTTCTTACCTACTATTTTATGTTTTTGAAATGATTTTTGACAATCCAGTGTTAAGGTTAATATGTCATGACATGATCTGGGATGGAAATTTGGCAAAATACAGTTAACAAAAGTAAATGAAAGGGAGACGTTAACTTGTTTCTGGAAGAAGGCCATGGAGATGAGTTGTGTTTTGTGACAAGTTGGAAATTATTAAACAGTATTTGCAACATGTCAAAACGTCATAGAGTCATACAGAATGGAACCAGGCACTTTGGCCCAAGTCTTCCAAGGTGCCCCTTCAGTTAGTCCTATTTGCTAGGGTCTTGGGCTATATCTCGCTGAACCTTTCCTCTCCATAAATCTGTCCAAACATCTTTTAAATATTGCTATTATTCCCACCTCAACTAATCACAGACCTGCCCTCTTTGGACAAGCTCCAGGGATGCATCTATGGGGATCATCTTTTGGGTGTCTATTACAGAAGATAGTGAACTTATTGGTGGAACAGATTTCTGATCATTAAGGAGATGATGGGAAGTATATATATTCCCAATATATTGGGAAGTAGTCCGTCTCAATATGTCCATCTCTGCCATTACAAATTCTCTGTTTGACATCGGAGAAGCAGGCGGGTGCTATCTATGTGGAGTTTGCACATTCTCCATGTAACTGTTTGGGTTTCCTTCAGGTGCTCCAGTTTCCTCCCCCGTCCCAAAGACAAGTGAATTTATGTTAATTGTAAACATTTCCCCCTCGTGTAGGGAGTGGATGAGAAAATGGCATAACATAGAACTAGTAGGAACGGTTGATCGATGGCCGGCATGGACTTGTTGGGCCGGAGGGCCTGTTTCATGCTGTAACTCAAAACTAAAACAAATAATTACCCGAGAATTCAAAATGCAAACTATATCAAGTAGCAAACAACTTTCACAACTTTTAATGGTGATATAAAATTGACTTCTTCCAAAGTTGGCACTCACTCTATTGAAACTGGTTCCAAACTGAAGCAATTTGCAGATGTACGCGGGGCTAAGTATTATGCATCTGTCACTTGCAGATGGTTTTTAAAATAGAACCTGGGCTGACAGGAAGAGTCAAATGAGACAAATTTTCCAGGTTGAGAGAAACCTAGTGCAGACTTAACTGAGCAGAGTACCACTGAGAGCAGTGTGGTAATGCATCGACCCATTTTCACTGAATCGTCACAGCAGTGAGTAGCCGAGAAACTGATCTTTGATTTCCGGAAACTGGCTGTACCATAAATAACTCAAAAGCGTGATGTTGAATCTTTGCTTCAACTGGAACAGCAGGTGCCTTGAAATGTGTCTGCAGCACATGCAGCAACCCCGATAGATTTTAATTGTCCCCCGATTGAAAGTTCAAGGAAAATGAACATATTTGTCCAAGACCTTCACTTTCCCGTCAAGGTGAGCTTGCAAAATTGAAAACAGAATCTGGAAACCATTGCAATAACAAAGAAGAAATTGATATTTTAAGTACAGTTAGTCACCCTAGCAGTGGAAAGAATATATTTCAAATGATTAGTTCCACCTAAATGTTATACAGTATCAGCGGGTGAATCATGATCCGTGAGGTCCAATTTACAAGTCAACACCTTCTGCTATTCAAGTGAATGATAATGTGCGAATAACCATGAATTGTTTCAAGTGCCCAAAATCTATAAGAAATCTATAGATATTTAGGATACATTTCAAGATATTTTCTATTCATAATGGAGATTGGATGACTCAGGATCTTGTTGAAGTGAATCTGATATTCATTGTACATCCACATTCCTACAAACACGTTATGGTAAATTTGCCTTGCTATTACTGGTCCTGAGAGATGAAATAGGGTCTTACAGCATGTGATCTCTGCAACAATGTTTTGGGTGTCTACAATTTACTGGCATCCTCAAATATCCTTTCTTTGCTGATTCTATTTTAATGCAACTGCTTACTAAATCCAAGGAGAATGCACTACATTAACAGTCTGAAGAAGGGTTTCGGCCTGAAACGTTGCCTATTTCCTTCGCTCCATAGATGCTGCCTCACCCGCTGAGTTTCTCCAGCATTTCTGTCTACCATTAACATTTCATAGTTCAGTTCTTAATACATAAACCCCACATATGTCATTATCTGTCTGAGGATAAATACACCATGTTAGAAGCATCAAATGAAGTTTATGCTTTGCCCCCAGATGAGCCCTTATAGAGCAATTGCAAACATCATTCCAAATTATTAAAGGAAATAAAATAGTGTCGACAATTTTATTGTAACTTTCTAACAACTCAAAATTTATGTATTTGGGTTGAAGAATTCCCAATGTACATATCGGTTAAGAATGCAGGAAGAATAAATCAAGTAACTGCAGTTCAGTTTTCAGGAATAAAGATCTCATAAAGGTGTACAGGATCATGACAGGATAGATCGGGTAAATACACAGAGTTTTGCCCTGAGTAGGGGAATCGAGAACCAGAGGACATAGGTTTTAGGGTGAGGGAGGAAAGATTTAATAGGAACCTGAAGGGTAACTTTTTTACACAAAGGGTGATACGTATATGGAACGAGCTGCCAGAGGAGGTACTGTAGTTGAGGCAGGTACTATTATAACATTTAAGAGTTATTTATTTGGACAGTTACATGGATAGGATAGGTTTTAAGGGTTGTGGGCAGGTGGGACTAGTGAGGATGGGGCATGTTGGTCGGCATGGGCAAGTTGGGCCGAAGGGTCTACTTGCAAACTCTATGACTTTATGACCTACTATAATGGATGATAAAATGACTGCAAAAGGTTGCCACTCGTAATGGCAGTGAGTTCCAGATAACAAATAAACAGTTTAAAGCTTGCTGACATACTGCATTACAGCATGGTACGGCAGCTGCACCATGGCAGACAGGGAGAGGCTTCAGAGGGTAACTAGGACAGCACAGAAGATCATTGGCTGCCCTCTCCCCTCCCTGATGGATATTTACACCTCCCGCTGCCTTAGCAGGGCAAAGCATATCATCAAGGACAGCTCCCATCCTGCGTTTGGACTGTTCGACCTGCTGCCCTCTGGAAGGCGCTATAGGTGCATTAAATCTAGGACAAATAGACTCAGGAATAGTTGTTTTCCGAAAATTATAACTACTCTAAATTCAAATTCACACATGCACTGACTTCACAGCCCAACACCCGAACTTGAAGGGTAATCTTTTTTCCACAAAATGAAATTTGGAACGACTGCCAATGTGTATTGTAACTGTAATTTTAACATTTTTTTAAGAGTTATTTTAAACATTTACATGGATAGGATTTAGGTTTTCACCATTTGTGCCTTTATAAATATGAGGAGCGCCGCAGAATTGTGCACCTATCCCCCCCCTCTCCCTCTTGTTTTTGTTTTCTGTTTCTTGTTTTTTGCACTAAATATGTATGCACTGAGTACGAGCTGCTTTTAATTTCATTGTTCATGTATAGTGACAATAAATGGCATATCTATCTATCTATATCTATGAAAAATAAATTATGTTTAGGTTCATTCATTGTCAAGTGTACTGAGGTACAGTGAAAAGGTATGTTTTGCTTGCTATCCAAGCAGATCAGATATACCATATATAAATATAACCAAGCCAAACTCAAGTACAATAGCTAGAGCAAAGGGGAAGAAACATAGTGCAGGATATAGTTCTCAACATTGTAGTACATCAGTTCTTTAGACAAATTACAAAGTCCTCAATGGGGTAGAGGCGAACCAAACAGTACTCTAGCTTATGGAAGGCTAACTCAGAAACCTGATTACAGGGGGGGGAAGAAATTGTTCCTGTATGTGGTGGTGCACACGTTCAGGATCCTTCTGCTGGACAGGAGCAGAGAGAAGAAGGAATTACTGAGGTGGGATAAGTCTCTGATTATGTTGGCTGCTTTTCCGAGGCAGTGAATGAAGCATGAATTCCTTAAAAATAGGTAATGATTAACGTTGTTAATTTCTGAAACAGTCACTAACATGGAAAAAGTGCATCCTATTCACTGCTATTGTCCGTATAGACTTACGTAAAATATTTGATGAAATGTCAAATAGATAATGGATTCAGACAATCAATACAACACACGTAACCAAACAACTCATTGGGTTCATGGTAAAGGGGCGCTCCCACTGCGGCGACCTAAACCGCGAGTTCAGACGAGTTTGCCCACGACTCATACTCGCAGCATGGTCGACACGAGGTCTTTGTAACTCTCCTTCATGCTCGAGAGTAGTCCCCGTGTACTCGTGGCCTCAGCTAGGTCGCGCCGTATTTTTCAACATGTTGAAAAATGCCTGCGAGTATAAGAAGGTCGCCATGGAAAAAATCAATACTTTTTTTACTCGTAGGTTTAGTCGAAGAAGGTCATCGTAGGTCGGCATGTTATTCATAGGTAATCGAGGGTAGTCAAAGGTAATCGCAGTACTCGAAGGTGGTCGTAGATAGTCTTCAACATAGTCGAAGGGATGTCGAAGGAGATGGAAGGAGGTCGTCTTCACTCTCCACTATTCAGTGTCCAATTTTGTTGAAGCTAGTCGAAGTTAGTCGAAGCTAGTCTTCAACATAGTCGAAGGAGGTCTTCTACATAGTCTTCTTCAAACTCTTCTAAACTCTTCCAAACTCGCCAATTAGGTCGCCGCAGTGGGACAGCCCCTTAACTCTCATAAAGCACACTAATCAATCCAATTCCCTGTCCTTTCCCAAAAGCCATACAACTTCTTGCTGCATGGGTACCCATAGCCTGCATACCACGTAGATCTATTATAGCAAATAAGAAATATGGGGAGGTGTAAACCATATTGCTCCTTAACTGTTCTGCTCTTCATTAAAACTATTGCTAATCTGATCAGGAGCTCAGCTCCCTTTACCCTGTTCCCTGCAATCCTTGACATTCCCCATAAACCAAAAATTATTCTAATTCAGCCATGAATGCTTCAATGATTCAGTCTCCTCTGCTTCCCAGAATAAAGAATTCCAAACATTCATCATGAGTGATAGCCACAAAATACTGGAGTACCTCAGTGGGTCAGGCAGCATCTCTGGAGAAAAGGAATAGGTGAAGTTTTGTGTTGAGACCCTTCTTCAACCCAAAACATCATCTACTCATAATCTCCAGAGATCCCGACTGACCCGTTGAGTTATTCCAGCATTTGTGTCTATCTTTCGTGTAAACAGGCACCTGCAGTTCCTTCCTACAAATCCATCTCAGGTGAACTCTTATTTGCAATCCATGACCCCCTGGTTCTGTGATTACCGTCTGAGGGAAGGCATTTGGCTCGTCAAGCCCCTCAGAATTGCATGTTTCAATAAGATTACAACTCGTATTTTAAACACCGACCACCAAATGCTCAATCTGCTGAGCCTTTCCTCATTAGACAACTCCTTCCTCTCAGAAATCAACAAAGTAAATCCTATCTGATCTGCAAGTTCCTCTGCTTAAGTCAGGAGATCAAACCTGCACCCAGCACACCACATGTGGTTTATCAATCGTGTGCAGTTGTAATAAGATGTCCTTACTTTTATACTATATTCCTTTTGGAGAACAGACACCACAAATTCTGTTTGCCATGGCTAATTACCTGCGGCATCTGCATGCTAACTCCCTCTGCTACATGTACAAGGATATTCTGATTCTTCTTGCAACAGTTTCTCTATGACAGCATACTGCAGCCTCTTGTAAACGGAACAAAGTTTGTCACAATTTTCCACGTTGCACTCCATCTGCCATTCTTTCACTGGCTAACATTCTTCTGTCCATGTGCAAACTTCTTGTGTCCTTGATTCTATTATAATTTTCTCAATTTCCTGCAACCACTTGTGGGCGGCTCAGTGGCGTAGCTGGTACAGTGCCAGAGTCCAGGTTTTCAATCCTGACCTCAGGTGCTGTCTGTGTGGAGTTTGCAAGCTTTCCCTGTGACCTCTCAGGTTTCTTCTGTGTGCACTAGTTTCTCCCCGCATCCCAATGAAGTGCAGGGTTTGAAGGTTAATTGGCCTCAGTGAAAAAAAAAGTTCCCCCTCATGTGTAGGGAGTGGATGAGGAAGTGGGATAACTGGGAACGAATGTGAACGGGTGATTGATGGTCAGCATGAATCCGGTGGGCCAAAGGGCTGTTTCCATGCTGTATCTTTAAACTAACCTAAACTAATTGTATAATAATGGATCCCGACTGTTTCCTAATGACAGATGACCAAAAACTAGTCTGTACTTTTCTGCATTCTATCTCACTCTTTTTTTGAACACTTGTCGCATTCCAGTTTGTTGTGATTTTTCCAGAATCTGACGAACTTTGGAAAATCACATCCAATGCTTCAATGCAGCCACTTCCTCTTCCTGATTGTGAGGTTCCAGGCCACGTCTTTGTCTATTAACTTGACGAGTTCATTCAGCCCAGACCTTGTGGCTGGTTTAAATTTAAGATAATTTGAGGGTACATAATGAATCTTAAACCTCCTTTGCTTTTATCCCCTGATTTTCTTTATAATTCAGATGCTTTTGGCATCACAGCCATAGCCCTGCCCATCAATGATAGCAACCACATGACGCTCTGCCTCAAGAAGGCTTCATCTATCATCAAGGATCCCCACCATCCGGGTCCTGCCCTCAGTCATCATGTCATAGAGTCTTACAGCGTGGAAACAGGCCCTTCAGTTCAAATTACCCACACCAACCAACATGTCCCATCTTCACTTGTCCCACCTGCGTGCATTTGGCCCATCTCCCTCTAAACCTGTCCTATCCATGTACCTGTCTAAATGTTTCCTAAACATTGCAAAAGAACCTGCCTCAACTACCTCCTCCGGCAGCTCGTTCCATAGATGTTATATATTCCTTAATATCCATATATTTATTGGATATATCTGATCAGGCCCAGGCGATTTGTCTATCTTTATACACATCAGGACCTTCGGCACATCTGTGACTGTAATACTGTTCTCAAGACACATCCAATGACTACCCCAAGATTCCCCATCCTTCTCACTGTTACCGTTGGGCAGGAGGTACAGAGCAGGAAATCCCAAACCACTAGGGTCAGGAACAGCCACTTTGCAACAGCCATCAGTTTCTTGACCAACTTACACAACCCTGAAGAAGGTGTCTCGGCCATAAATGTCACTTATCCATGTTCCCTAGAGATGCTGCCTGACCCGTGGAGTTATTCCAGCACATGGTGTCATTTTTCAAACCCTAATCCTACCTTGGTAAAAGGAAGGTTACACAAAAAAGCTGGAGAAACTCAGCGGGTGCAGCAGCATTTATGGAGCGAAGGAAATAGGCAACGTTTCGGGCCGAAACCTTGCCTATTTCCTTCGCTCCATAGATGCTGCTGCACCCGCTGAGTTTCTCCAGCTTTTTTGTGTAACCTTCGATTTTCCAGCATCTGCAGTTCCTTCTTAAACACTTGGTAAAAGGAACTCTGCTGGCCACCTCTTGGACAACCATGGATTCAATTTTTTTCACAGTCTTCTTTTATTTCTACAATTACAATATTATGTGTAATTTGTGTATAATTCATGTACAATTTGTGTTTTTGTTTGTTTGTCTAAAGCTATGTGCCTGTGATTCTGCTGCAGGTAGAAGGAAGATAACTAATCTGATTTCCTCCATAATATTTTCAATGGTCCATCTAATCATTGTATTTTCTTTGCTTTGTAATTTAACGCACTGAGCGGGCACAACATTAAACCATATAACCATATAACAATTACAGCACGGAAACAGGCCATCTCGGCCCTACAAGTCCGAGCCGAACAACTTTTTTCCCCACCTGCCTGCACTCATACCATTCCCTTCTCATCCATATGCCTATCCAATTTATTTTTAAATGATACTAACGAACCTGCCTCCACCACTTCCACTGGAAGCTCATTCCACACCGTTACCACTCTCTGAGTAAAGAAGTTCCCCCTCATGTTACCCCTAAACTTCTGTCCCTTAATTCTGAAGTCATGCCCTCTTGTTTGAACCTTTCCTATTCTCAAAGGGAAAAGCTGATCCACATCAACTCTGTCTATCCCTCTCATCATTTTAAAGACCTTTATCGAGTCCCCCCTTAACCTTCTGCGCCCCCGAGAATAAAGACCCAACTTATTCAACCTTTCTCTGTAACATTGTGTTTTCTTTTTATTCATAAATGTGTTAAAAACTTGACTGATGAATAATATCATTTGAGGGTACATAACATAATCTCTAGTCACAGTTTCTGTTTTAAATATGACATATGAATCAAACTTTTTTTTCGTCTTCCATCACAGTGAGGAATGTGGAGGAGTCACTGTGGTGGATGTTTATGTTAAAATGTATTTTGTGTGTTGTGTTGCTTTTTATTGGTATGACTGTAGGGCAAATCAAAGTCCTTGTATGTTGCAAAACATACTTGGATAATAAAGTATAATTATGATTATTATGATTATTATGAACTTGCTTGCTCCTGAATGATATTCTACATTGCTTTATATTTCTACAAACATATGGGTGGTGAGTGTATGGAACGAGCTGCCAGAGGAAGTAGTTGAGGCATGGACTATAACAGCATTTAAAAGGCACTTGGACAGGGACATGAATAGAAAAGGTTTGGAGGGATATGGGCCAAATGCAGGCTAGATGAAGTTAGAATGGGATGAACCTAGATGGGGCACCTTGGTCAGCATGGACAAGTTGGGCCGAAGGGCCTGTTTCTGTGCAGTACGACTCTACGATAAATAATCTGAATTCAGAATTATCCTCCATAATAACTTGTATTGTTAGGTATCTAAATATGTTAAGATTGAAATATAAATGGGTTCAGCTAATATAGAGATTTATTTTATCATGTGAGCTGTGTATGTAGCGTTGTCTAGAAATGCCAGAGCCTAATAATGATGCATGTGTCTCATACTGAGGCTGTTGTCTATGATTTCTAGTACAACACAAGGAAACACGTTGTCCAATTAGGACAGACCTTTGGGGAATATAAGCTCTGAGCAGCAAAAGACAAAAATGATTTATTAATCATTTATTTAGTAGACTGCTTTTGACATAAAAGATTGTATGTGGTTCCATTTGTGGCACAAAGCCTTGAGGGTGATGTAATGTTGCTGACCTCAATAAGATTATGTTTCAAACAAATGCAGGTCTAATTTGAATCAGAAAATGCTAGTTAACTCGGAAGCTGAGCGTTGTGCCATTATGTTATGTCTGTTCAACATCACAACATGCTACACATACCTGTACATATACAATTAATATTATTCTTTATCCTTGTTCTAATCTCCTGTGTTATAACTTTTAAAACAAAGCTAAATGCAATGGGTCGGGAAATTGTTTGTGCGGGGAGACTATACTGGCATTTTCCTTGTAAATCTCTGACTTTCTGGACTAAATATTTGGTTTGGAAGGGAAAGATTTTGATTGCAACAACATTGCAAATTGCAGCTAATTAAGTGGAAGGAAAGGACAAGCGACATTTCTGGTTGGGACCCTTCTTGCCAGGAAGTCCTACACAATTGTACAGGATCTGGGTTAGACTGCACCTGTAGTATTGGGTGCAGATTTGGTCTCCTAATTTGAGGATGGACATTCCTGCCATTGAGGGAGTGCAGCGTAAGTTCACCAGGTTAATTCTCATGATGGCGGGACTGACATATGGTGAAAGAATGGATTGACTGGGCTTATATTCACTGGAGGGATCATTTAGAAACATAGAAAATAGGTGCAGGAGGAGGCCATTCGGCCCTTCGAGCCAGCACCGCCATTCATTGTGATCATGTCTGATCGTCCCCTATCAATAACCCGTGCCTGCCTTCTCCCCATATCCCTTGACTCCACTAGCCCCCAGAGCTCTATCTAACTCTCTTAAATCCATCTAGTGAATTGGCCTCCACTGCCCTCTGTGGCAGGGAATTCCATAAATTCACAACTCTCTGGGTGAAAACATTTTTTCTCACCTCAGTCTTAAATGACCTCCCCTTTATTCTAAGACTGTGGCCCCTGGTTCTGGATTCGCCCCACCCACATTGGGAACATTTTTCCTGCATCTAGCTTGTCCAGTCCTTTTATAATTTTATATGTTTTTATAAGATAACCCCTCATCCTAAACTCCAGTGAATACAAGCCTAGTCCTTTCAATCTTTCCTCATATGACAGTCCCGCCATCCCAGGATTCAATCTCGTGAACCTACGCTGCACTGCCTCAATCACAAGGATGTCCTTCCTCAAATTAGGAGACCAAAACTGTACACAATACTCCAGATGTGGTCTCACCAGAGCCCTATACAACTGCAGAAGAACCTCTACTCCTATACTGAAATCCTCTGGTTATGAAAGGAATGCAGGAAAATTGGTCCCCATATTGGGTGAGTCCAGAACCAGGGGCCCCAGTTGAAGAATAAGGGGTAAGCCATTTAGGACTGAGATGAGGAAAAACCTTTTCACCTAAAAAGTTGTGAATTTGTGGAATTCTCTGCCACAGAAGGTAGTGGAGGCCAATTCACTGGAAGTATTCAAGAGAGAGTTAGACATAGCTCTTCGGGCTAAGGGAATCATGGGATATGGGGAGAAAGCAGGAACGGGGTACTAACTTTCGATGATCAGCCATGATCATGTTGAATGGCTCGAAGGGCCGAATATCCCACTCCTGCACCTATTTTCTATGTTTCTATGTTTCTGGGTCTGAAGACCAGATAGTTGTAGGTTCTAATGTAAATTTGACACTTCTACGAGCGATCTGGTAGATCTGGTTTTTAAAAAAAAGACACAAATTGTTGGAGTAACTCAGCAGGTAGGCAGCACCTCTGGATAACATAGATAGGCGACGTGACCCGTTCAGTCACTCCAACACTTTGTCTCTTTTTCATTTGATGTAATCAAGTTATGGAGGCGCAGCGTCAATGAGCCATATAGCATGGAAACAGACTCTTCGGTAGAGTAGTAGATTCTTGCTCATGCTGACCAACATGCCCCAATCAACACTAGTCCCACCTGTCCGGACGTGGCCCATATCACTCTAAACCTATCCTATCCATGTACCTGTACAAATGTTGTGATAGTACCTGCCTCAACTACCTACTATGGCAGTTCATTCCAAACACCAACCACTGTTTGTGTAAAACAGTTGCCCCTCAGGTCCCTATTATATATTTCCCACCACTCCTTAAACCTATGACTTCTGCTTCTTGATTCCTCTTCTCCGAGTAAAAGACTGTGGTTTTACTCTATTTATCCCTTACATTTCTATAAGATCACCCCACATCCTCCTGCGCTCCAAGGCATAAAATCATAGTCTGCTCATCCTCTCGTTATAGCTCAGTCCATCGAGTCCTGGCAACATAACGTAAATCTTCGCTGCAGCCACTCCTGCTTAACAACATCTATCCTATATCACAGAAACCAACACTGAAACTGAACACCACAACTGAACACAATACTCTAAATGTGACCTCGCCAATGTCGTGTCCAACTATAACACGGCCTCCCAACGTCTGTACTGAATATTCTGACTGATGAAGGCCAGTTGTTGAATTCACTGAACCATCTCAGTCACGACTGATTGATGTTAAAACACTGACCTCTGCGTGGAGGACAGAAAGATAAATCTTTGGTAGAGCAGTGGGTTTGGCCCAGGGCAAGGTGAGCCAGGGAGCTGAGGAGTTTAAACCCACTCAAGGACTGGCAGAAGATCGAAATATCGATGCAGTGTAAAGAGATGTAATCCATCTGCCTCCACAAAAATAAAACACGATTTTCAGCTGATTTGTTAGCAATCCACAATTCATTGTCTACTAAACTTAGCGACAGGTTCCTTCAACATTCTGATGACCTGCCTAGAATGTTAAATTTAACAATAGGCAGAGTTTACTTTAGAAACATAGAAACATAGAAAATAGGTGCAGGAGTAGGCCATTTGGCCCTTCGAGCCTGCACCACCATTCGATATGATCATGGCTGATCATGCAACTCAGTATCCCATCCCTGCCTTCTCTCCATACCCCTTGATCCCTTTAGCCACAGGGGCCACATCTAACTCTTAAATATAGCCAAGGAACAGGCCTCAACTACCTTCTGTGGCAGAGAATTCCACAGATTCACCACTCTCTGAGTAAAAAATTATTTTCTCATCTCGGTCCTAAAAGACTTCCCTCTTATCCTTAAACTGTGACCCCTAGTTCTGGACTTCCCCAACATCGGGAACAATCTCCCTGCATCTAGCCTGTCCAACCCCTTCAGAATTTTGTAAGTTTCTATAAGATCCCCCCTCAATCTTCTAAATTCTAGCGTGTACAAGCCGAGTCTATCCTGTGATTCTTCATATGAAAGTCCTGACATCCCAGGAATCAGTCTGGTGAACCTTCTCTGTACTCCCTCTATGACAAGAATGTCTTTCCTCAGATTAGTAGACCAAAACTGTACACAATACTCCAGGTGTGGTCTCACCAAGACCCTGTACAACTCCAGTAGAACCTTCCTGCTCTTATACTCAAATCCTTTTGCAATGAATGCTAACATACCATTTGCTTTCTTCACTGCCTGCTGCACCTGCATTCCTACTTTAAATGACTGGTGTACCATGACACCCAGGTCTCGTTGCATCTCCCCTTTTCCAAATCGGCCACCATTCAGATAATAGTCTACTTTCCTGTTTTTGCCACCAAAGTGGATAACCTCACATTTATCCACATTGTACTGCATCTGCCATGCATTTGCCCACTCACCCAACCTATCCAAGTCACCTTGCAGCCTCCTAGCATCCTCCTCACAGCTAATGTTAAAATGAGTTATTTTTGTCAGTCCAATTCAAGAAAACTTGATTTAAACTCTTGTTGTTGAAATCGATAAAGATTCTGACAGCGCTGGATAATTCTTTAAACCTTCCAACACAGAGTTAAAACTCTGGGGCAGGTCGAAAGAACTACTACTTTGGCATAAATGTAACACATTATATAGGTAAAAGACAAGGAGTGGCAAACTATTAACCAATCATTATGGTTTACTATACATTTAACTTATTTGCATTAACCAATCAACTAAATCCTTTACATTGAGTGACAACACGTATAGTCACATGATTTTCCCTTTTCCGGCCCCTTTACAACCTTCTTCCCCTCTGTGGTTTCTTCAACCTCTTTGCTCAAAATCATTTTATTTCAATAAGTAAAACCACAGATATAAAACTAATTCTCAGAGAACACCTCTCAGAATATACACAGAATACAGCAATCACACCACACATACATACAAAACATATTTTCGCTTTTGGAAAAGAAAGTTATTTCTAAAACTTCAGATTTAACCAAAGTCTAATACTTACAATCGTAATTAAACATAATACACTTCACAATTAATTTCCTTACAACCACATCATTAAAATACAGTTACTTATGGATTACAAAGATTAAATATGAGTTTTGCCCCATTCTTACAAAGTGGTAAAAACTCAAGTTATTGCTAATCACACAATTCCCAACTCCAGCCACATAAAGGCCATTAATTGTCACACTTGATTGCTTCTTCCCAAGCTCGGGTCTAATTTCATTTTGTATTACAACCTCCCCCTACTATCTCTGGAGGAAAGGAATGTAACGCTTCTTCACTAAAAGCATTCCTCACAACAAATGAAAGAGTATCAAAACAGAGTTACTTTCTCAGTTTCTGGTAACCATAAGAAATCCTTTTGCAACGGTCACACAACCATCACCTATGCCTTATCTCTTATCTCAACATAAATACATTTAAACAGCACAAACCATCTCACAGACTAGTATCTACCATTGGTGCCTACAATCCAACATAGACAATCATAAATTGCCTTAATGCTACACCCGAGCTCGGAAGATGTGTCACAAAGGAAGAAGGATGGTGCCCATGTTATGGAGAAAGCCCATTAACAACCTCTATTATAAACACCAACCTAAACCAACTACAACTTCTCACAGCATGATTATTGCTTCAAAGCAATAAAGAAAGATATGCCTATTCAGATCAACTTTTCCATGTGATGATAAGCCATCTGTTCTCCTGTGTGTGTTCTTTGTTCTTTATTGCTTTGTTGAGGCGTGTATTTCTGAGAGCCCCAACTCCAAGCTCTTCTCTTGCAAGTTAACACAAGTTCCTTAAGAACTTATCATTTGAGCAATTTTATTATATAATATTTCCTCACTAACACTGCCCCCCAGCTTCATGTCATCCGCAAACTTGGAGACGTTGCATTCAATTCCCTCATCCAGATAATTAATATGTATTGTAAATAGCTGGAGTCCCAGCACTGAGCCTTGCGTTACCCCACTGGTCATTGCCTGCCTGTCTGAAAAGGACCTGTTTACTCCTACTCTTTGCTGCCTGTCTGCCAGCCAGTTCTCTATCCACATCAATACTGAACCCCCAATACCGTGTGCTTTAAGTTTGTATACTAATCTCTTGTGTGGGACCTTGTCGAAAGCCTTCTGAAAGGCCAGATATAACACATCCACTGGTTCTCCCTTATCCACTCTACTGATTACATCCTCGAAAAATTCTATAAGATTCGTCAGACATGATTTACCTTTCATAAATCCATGCTGACTTTGTCCAATGAATTCACCACTTTCCAAATGTGCTGCTATCCCATATTTAATAACTGACTCCAGAATTTTCCCCACCACCGATGTTAGACTAACTGGTCTGTAATTCCCCGTTTTCTCTCTCCCTTCCTTTTTAAAAAGTGGGGTTACATTAGCTACCCTTCAATCCTCAGGAACAACTCCAGAATCTAAAGAGCTTTGAAAAATTATCACTAATGCATCCATTATTTCTGCGGCTACTTCCTTAAGTATTCTGGGATGCAACTTATCTGGCCCTGTGGATTTATCGGCCTTTAATCCATTCAATTTACCTAACACCACTTTCCGGCTAACCTGGATTTCACTCAGTTCCTCCATCTCATTTAACCCCCGGTCCCTTGCTATTTCCGACAGATTATTTATGTCTTCCTTAGTGAAGACAGAACCAAAGTAGTTATTCAATTGGTCTGCCATGTCCTTGTTCCCCATGATCAATTTGCCTGTTTCTGACTGCAAGGGACCTACATTTGTTTTAACTAATCTTTTCCTCTTCACATATCTATAAAAACTTTTGCAGTCAGTTTTTATGATCCCTGCCAGTATGATCCCTTTCATAATCTATTTTCACCTTCCTAATTAAGCCTTTTGTCCTCTGTTGGACTCTGAATTTCTCCCAGTCCTCTGGTGGGCTGCTTTTTCTGGCTAATTTGTACGCTTCATCTTCTGTTTTGATACTATCCCTGATTTCCCTTGTTATCCACAGATGCACTTTCCCTGATTTATTCTTTGCCTCTGTTGGACTCTCCATGCATTTCATATCCCAACCCTTTAAGAATCTCTGGTTCACGTCTTAACAATTCTTTTTAGTTTGGCTAATTTGTACGCTTCATCTTTTCCAATTGATAACTATCCCTGAACAACCCCTTCCCTTGTTATCCACAGATGCCCTACCTTCACTGATTTTTTCTTTGCCAAACTGGGATGAACAATTGTTGTAGTTCATCCATGCAGCAGTTTTTAAATGCCTTCCATTGCATATCCACCGTCAACCCTTTAAGAATAATTTGCCAGACTATCTTGGCCAATTCACGTCTTAACAATTCACAATTTAGTTTAGTTTGGAGATACAGCATGGAAACAGAAATTGAATTCTCCAATTTGAGGTAACTATCCTAGTATTGAGGTAACTATCCTGGTACTATGTGATACCTTTTTCTCACCCACCCCCTAGATATCAGGCACAATTTAACAGAGGGCCAATTAACCTACAAACTCACACGTCTTTGAGATGTGGATGGAAACCAGAGAAAACCCATGCAATCACTGGGAGAACGTACACACTCCATACAGACAGCACTCATAGTCAGGATCGAAGCTGGGTCTCTGCCGCTGTAAGGTGGCAACTCCACCGCTGCACCACTGTGCGATCCTTCAGTAACTAAACAGATTAGTTGCCATCGACTATTTCAGGCTCTGCTGCAGATTTAGCTGTGATGTCAATATGGAAGTCATCGTGGACTTTCCAGAGATAAAGATGAGAGCGAGTCATTTATGGTTCATCAAGGCCTTCCTTACCCCAATCTTCCTACTTTGTTATCATTTTCCCCTTCATTACACTTTCACACAGACATAGTAGTTGAGTCAGGTACATTAACAACATTAACAAAGGGCGGAACAGTGTCACAGCTGGTAGAGCCGATGCCTCACAGCACCAGAGACCTGACCTTGGGTGCTGTCTGTGTGGAGTTTGCACGTTCTCCCTGTTGCTGCGTGGATTTCCACTGTGTGTTCCCTCTCACATCCCAAATATGTGCAGTCTTGCAGGTTAATTGGCCTTCATAAACGGCCCCTAGTGTGTGGGGAGTGGATGTGGAAGTGGGAAAACATACAACTAGCATGAATAGGTGATCAAAGGTCCGCAAAGTGGGCCGAAGGGCCTGTTGGCTTGTTTCCATGATGTATCTCTAAACAATTAAAAGACCACCTGGATCTCCCAGTTACTAAACATTTTAACTCCCTAATCTCACACTGACTTTCCTGTCCTGAGTAGGCCACATGGAAACTGGAGGAACAGCGCCTCGTATTTCGCTCGGACAGCTTATAACTCAATGGTATAAACATTTAATTCTCTAAATTTAAGTAATACTCCCTCCCTTGTATCCCCTCTTTCATTTCTGAGCTCCCCATGCTGGTGAGCCACCTCCACCACTATCCCACCCTTCTTTCCATCTCCACATCCTCTGCCACCTGTATCCCTCCCTCTGACTTTACAGTTCACTTCTCTACTTTCCTTATCTAACACCCTTGTCTCCTTTTCAACTCTAGCCTTTGCCACTTTATCCACCCATCTGCTAATCAAACCCCACTCACCTATATCCACCTATCACTTGCCAGACTTTGTCCCACCCACCCCCGTTTTTCAGCTTTCCTGCTCCATTACGATCAATCTGAAGATGGCTCCCAATCTGAAACATTGTCTGTCCATTCCATCCTGACTCCAGCGTATTTGCGTTTTGCACAAGATTCCAGCACCTGCAGATCCTTGTATCGCATTTAAAAAACATTTGGGCAGGTGCATGGATAGGAAAAGTGGCAAACGGGGCTAACTTAGATGAGGCGTCTTGCTCAGCAAGGACGAGTCGGGCTGATGGGCCTGTTTCTGTGCTGTATGACTCCAAGACCCTGGTGAACCACCTTTGGTTCTAGGTTCCTGTTGCCCGGCCTCAGTGCTGTCTCCTGTGACAATATCTGGGATAGATATACAGGTCCAACACCAATTTTCTGGTGGTCACCCCCCCTTCCCCCTCCCATCCAGACAAGATTTCCCCAAAATCCAAATCCCATCCTGGAAATCCACCTGAAAATGTGGATCTTAGACCGAGTGCAGCGGCTGATGTCGACCTCATCGATCGAGGCTCTGGCATTGCCATCTGGCCAAAGCTTGTAGATCCATTCCCATAGCCGACCTGCGGCTAATTGGTGGGTCACATTTGCCGGCTGCGGCCTGGTTGTGGAACTCCGGCCGACCCGCTCCCATCGTCGTCTTCCATGGCCAACTTTGTGGGCCGGTGTCTCGGCTCCCCACTCGGCCGTGATCTCTGTTGGTCAGGCAAAATGGGTAATCCAGAAAGGCTTTGGAACCAAAGGTGCCGGAAAGTCGGTGACGGACCTGGACTAGTGTCAGACCTTCATATCTCTCCATGTTCTGTTTTGCAATGCAAAGACCTGGATAGAGTCATAGATCGTTATAGAGTGATACAGCATGGAATATAGCTTCAGCCCAATTTGCCCACACCGGCCAACATGTCCCAGCTACACTCGTCCTACTTGCCCGCGTTTGGACCAAATCCTTCCAAACCTGTCCTGTTAGATGTTGGGATAGTGCCTGCCTCAACTACCTCCTCTGGCAGCTTATTCCATACCCCCACCACCCTTTGTGTGAAAAAAGTACCCCTCAGATTCCTATTAAATCTTTTCCCCTTCACCTTAAACCTATGTCCCTGATTTGCCTAATCTAGGCAATGTTGAAGATAGCATTTCTGGGAGTCGGAAGGACAGAGGAACAACTTTGGAACAACTGTCCATATTTTAAGATTGACCTAAGAAATGTTTATTCAGTTTTTCAAAGTGTAACTTATGTGCAGATTCTGCTTTACCAAGAAATTGGAGATTAATAATGATGAATTTGAGTAAACGCACGTCAAAGGAAAAAGAGGAACAAAATTGAAGACCATTCTAAAATCTAAAAATAATAATGCATTGCTCATAGTTCTACTTAATATTGATTCATAACTTAACCATCTTTCTCTTGAACCCTTATATTCGAGGTATACATTTTCATTATTTGGAGCATTTGAATTGAGTTCTTCATGCCTAAAATCTATTTATTCTGCAGCCTCGGGCATTATTTAAAAAAACTAGTTAACATTTTCAATACGAGGGGTATAAGAATGTAATATGACTTTTCCTGCAAAGAAAAATGTTCCATAATTTCTTCCAAATAAATTATTCAATAGCTTCGGTGAACCAAAACGGCAAAACTTGACTTGTCTGCATACTGCAAATAATGAATTGTGCATTCTTTTTGAAATTGCTGAAAGATATACTTTTAACATTTAAAGCATATTGTCTGACAAAGATAATACTCAAGTAAATGCTACTGTATCTGCAAAATAGGTCGCACTGTCATTGGTAATATTTTTCATTTACTCTCGACTCTTAACTTAAACTGTACCTGAATTGATAACATTAAATTATTTATCTTATTAGTAATGTCATCGTTACGAATGAATCCTCTGTTGGGCACTGACGTTCGAATTCTGCATCATGAAAAAAAAAAGATAGGGATTGCTTTTGATGTTTTTTTGTGCAGTGTAGCTATAAAAGAGCTACAAAAATGCAGTGTAGCTATGTATTATAATACAGGGGTGACAAACAAGAAGTATTATTTCAATATAATAAATATGCCGTGTTAGTGATTTGTATTATTACCTGGCAAGCCAATTATTATTGCTGAAAATTAAATTATCCAATTTGAAGTACAGGACGGTTGTAACGGGTATAGCTTGGACCCAATAGCAGCACAGAATCAGGCAGGTATAATTGGTAATGAACTTTAATACGATACTGTAACACAGAGTAGTAACACAGGAATGGGTACACCGTACTCACACAGAGACTCAGGATTGAGCGAGGGTTCCGAAGAGGGGCAGGTAGGAGACGTAGTCGGGGTCACGATGCAAACAAACCAGCGAGGGATAGACGAAAGGGATAGTCAAAGTCAGGCAGGTAATCGAGGAGCCATTGCAGGGATACACCAAACAGCCCAGGAGAGAGGCAGACAGAAACCAGGAGGTCGGGGACAGAAGGCTGAGGTACTATCCGGGAAGACGACAGGACAGAATGGTCAGGGGCAGGCAGGTTCGAATCCGTGTAGGCAGTCGGGAAATCGCTGGAGAGTCTTGCATGAATGCTGAGAACAATCTGGCACTGTGTGAATGGTGAGGAGAGTCTATATACCAGGTTAATAGGTAATCAGAGGCAACTGAGTGCAACAGGTGAGGAGAGTTAGGCTGATGAGAAGGGAATGGCAGGCAGGCAGATGAGGAGAAGGAGGGACCGGTGGAAAAGTACTGGGAGGTGAAGTGGATGAGATTGAGGAGAGGGCAGACTGTGACAACGGTATGAAGTATCAATGAATTTCTTTGTAGGACAAGGTCAGAAAATGTAACAAATATCCAGAAATTGTGCCGAGTAAAAATTGCAAGAATAAAATATCCATTTATTTGGAGTGCTTCATACTCTTCGTACAGTGCTCGCAACTCATTGGTTCCAATCCTGTGTGGAACTGCAGACTTGTGATTGGATTCATAGTAGCTTTATCTACCCTGTTTAAAACCCTGTTAAATTGTCCCTAGCAGGCAGGATAGAACAAGTTTATGGGCGATTATGGTTGGCATGGACTCAGTGAGCTGAAGGGCCTGTTTCCACACTGTATACCATTGCCTTAATTGTTTTGCTTATGGTCAGGGTAATTTTATAACACAAACTAATGTGCTGCACAAATCTAAGTGAAAGTTAATTTTATTTACCTTATTTCTTAGTGTCAGCCTCATTTATATTGTCTCAAACACCCCTCTGGAGCAACGTGCCACTGTGGTTCGCCATGGTAGTGGATGCCTAGAATGCACTGCCAGGGGTGGTGGTGCAGGCAGATACAGTAGTCACGTTTAATAGACTTTTAGATGGGCATATGCAGGAAATGGAGCAAAATGGAGCACGTGCAAGTGGAGGTGTTTAGTTTATCATCTTTTGAACAGACATGGTGGGCTGAAAGGCCTGTTCCTCTTCTGCACTGTCCTATGTTCTATGAGTATGCTCCCTGCACCTCATTTAATGTATACAGAATACACAAGGACATTTAAACAAGCAGGTCTCGTGAACTTTAAGATGCAAAATATGGTGCTGATTTAGGTTACACAAAAAAGCTGGAGAAACTCAGCGGGTGCAGCAGCATCTATGGAGCGAAGGAAATATGCAACGTTTCCGGCCGAAACCCTTCTTCAGACTGGTGCTGATTTAGTTGTGCTATTGTCACTGCAATAGAACACGATGTGGCACTCACTGATAAAGATTAATTGAACTATGTATCCCACAAATCAGGCTCTTTACAGAATTAAAACTAAGATATGGGCCAAGATGTTGGTTTAACCAAGTTGATAATCATTATCTGAATCTGATAGGTTTCATCTCAGCGAGTAATTTATTGTATAATGCTCACCATTTATCATTTGCAGCAGACTGAACATTCACAACGCCACAATGGTTCTGTCGTTAGATAAGGCTCTTAGATAGCTACTTGGGTGTGCAGGGATGGAGGGATATGAATCATGTGCAGGCAGATGAGACTAGTTTATGCAGCATCATGTTTTGCATGGACATTGTAGGCTGAAGACATATTCCTGTACTGTGTTGTTCTATGTTGTATAGAAGGTTCTTTGACCAGATTGATCAAGGAAGCAATGTTCTTGGGGAGAGGCTTTGGAAACATCTATTATTATATAAAACTCTCGTGCCATCCGACCGGCTGCCGTCCGGCTGCCTTTCTGCCTTTTGATTCGTTCCATCGTGTAATGTCACAATGCCCAATGCTCGCAGATGTCCAATCGGAATGGCCGATGCTCGCAGATGTCCAATCGGAATGGATCCATTTGCATGGACGGCTGCCGGCTGCATTTCTTCCTTTGATTCCTTGCCACGCCGAATCCAGACGCACAATCGCCGAGATCTTTTCCATTTCGGTAGAGATTTCACTTTTCTTTCTAAGTATCCGCTCCTCATTACATTTCGTCGTGTTTAAGTACACGTTTTTAATCAAATCCTTCTCCCCCCCCCCACCCCCCAATATTTCAAAAAATAACCTGGCTTCTCACCCATAGCAGCAGCCATTTGGGTAGACATTTCACTTTTCATTCCAACTATCCACTCCTCATTAGATTTTGTTATGTTTATGTCCACATTTTTCATTAAATCCTTCTCCCACCCCTCCCCCTTTTGTCGCCTCCTGCTGGCCAGCAACCATAACGGCTGCTGGCGCCCGCATCTCGCCTCAAAGACGCCATTTAAAACCAGCCGCACTGCTCATTCCTGAGCCGCTTGAGTTGGAGGACCACGTCTCCCGTGGGGCTACGGGTAGGGAACGGCTGCGTTGGGGGAGCAGACCCAACGGGTCTGCCCTTGGTCTGGTATAAATTAAATTTGTTTGCCATTTTGTTTCCTGTCCATTGGTTTTCAACTCTATCACCTCTGACTCATTTACTCGAGTGAAAGGAAACTGAGGAATATAGCATCCCTTTATTTGTAGATTTAATTCTGACTTTTTGAGGTATTAGATCAAGTATACAATAGTATAAAAATGCAAATTTATTCGTTTACGGGCCTGTCCCACTAGGCTATTTTTTAGGTGACTACAGGCGACTAGGCTTTCGCCACATGGTCACCGGGGTGCTGCCTGTATGGTTGTGTATGTAGTCTCCTCAGTCGCCCAAAGAGTCGTAGCGTCTTTCTGGTCGCCCTTGGATATTCAGCACGTTGAACATTTTTCGAAGACAGTCGGCGACAGTGGGTTTGACGCCAATGAGCGTAGCTTGACTTCTCCTGATGTAGGCGCTGTCATAGTTGTCGCCAGGTTAACGTAGGTTGTCGCCGGTGCTGACTTTGTTTTTTTTTTGTTGTTAAAGTAATGATTCTATTTCAAATTTTATGTTGAAGGGGGGTCCAGTCACCAGTTTTTCAGCGACCTGCTACGACTATGACTGTCGCCAAAAAATAGCCTAAATGGGACAGGCCCCTAAGTTCATTGTCACGTGTACCAAGGTACAGTGAAAAGCTTTTTGTTGCGTGCAATCCAGTCAGCGGAAAGACTATACATGGTTACAATCTAGCCATCCACAGTGTACAGAGACAGGATAAAGGGAATAACGCATAGTGCAAGATAATGTAGGGTGCAAGATAAAGTCCAATTTATTATTATTGGACGACAGATGGCGCAATGGGCTAAGTGTTCGGCTGGCGACTGGAAGGCAGATGGTTTGAATCTCGCTTGTAGTGCATACTGTCGTTGTGTCCTTGGGGCAAGACACTTCACCCACCTTTGCCTGTGTGTAAATGTAGTGTAATTATGTGAAGCACTTTGGGGTCAATGCAAGTTGACTAAAAATGTGCTATATAAATAAGATTATTATTATTATTATTATTATTATTAGTATCAAAGATTTGATTTTAATTTTAAGTGGATAGAGTCAGGAAATATAGTCTTGAGGGTAAGAACCTGCTATTTCAACAATTCTATGAGAAGTTTATCATTCTTCATTTTACACATCATTAATAATGTTGAAACAAGGAACTGCAGATGCTGGTTTACGTGCAGAAAACACGTACCACCAATTCAAGAACAGCATTTTCTGTTTACGGTTCAGCATTCCATCGCAAGACCGCGAGAAATTGCAGATAATTGTGGACGCAGCCCAGACAATCACACAAACCAACCTCCCTTCCATTGACTCCATTTCCACTTCACGCTCCCTCGGCAAAGCCATTAGCATAAGCAAGGATGAGTCATACCTGGTCACTCCCTCTTCTCCCCTCTCCCATCAGGCAAGAGGTATAGAAGTGTGAAAACGCACACCTCCAGATTCAGGGACAGTTTCTTCCCAGCTGCTGTCAGGCAACTGAACCATCCTATCACCAACTAGCAGGCAACAAAAGCTTTTCACTGTACCATAGTACATTTGATAATAAAATAAACTAAACTAAACATTCCTCTCATTAGCTAAGGATGTATTAACAATCCCCAAATATACCTCTACAGCCCTTACAATGTTTTTCGATCTGCATCTGTAGCTGTAACTCTATTGGATTATAGAAAGTAACCTCAAGACCGTAAACAAATAAACGTCATGTTGTCACTTGGAGAATTCCGCACAGATAGTTTTACTTAATTGCCTTGGACACTTTTTTAAGTGTTCAATAAATTATTCAATAGCACCTGAGCTCGGTGTAATTGTACTTGTATTTTTCCGTAAGCATTTAAGGCAGATACAATGATAACAATTAAGAGATATTTGGACAGTTCCATGGACAGTGAAGGTGTAGAGGGATATGGGCCAAATACGGGAAAATGGGACTAGCCTATATAGGGCATCTTAGTCGGCATGGACGAATAGGGACGAAGGGCCTGTTTTTGTGCTGTATGACTGTGAAACTATATTGAATATCTATATCTCAATAAAATGTTGTTTTTATTTGATACTAGACCAAACACACGCGTTCCTGACCCATAGCCCCCATAGGAGGCGTGGTCCTCCACTTCAAGCCATTCCTGAACATAAGACTTCAGCACTCCCCTGCGTCCCGGAGCAGTGGTGGGCTTTAAAAAAAAATCCAAATTGCACTTCCCTGCATGTTGCAATAGCAATTTGCCCTCCCCCTGTGAGGTGAAAAGTTCAGAGTGTTCCTGTGTCCTCACTGATAGCCGAGCCATTGTGACGTCATCAGTAGATGCTGGTCGTTTTAAATTTAAAGTCTTTAGATTTTTTTAAACTTTAATCTTTAATCAGTAATATGTCGAGAAATAAAGCATCAAATGTTCAGTGAAAGTGATCTCTGCCTAGAGGGGGAAAATGTGAATCAGAATATGTAAAAATCTTATTAAAGTTGGCATTTTTTAAAACCTTAATCGCGAATGACGTGAAATATAGGATTAAATCTTCAGTGAAGCTGATTACTGCTAGCCGAGCTATTGTGATGTCATCTTGTGCTGGTCATTTTAAATTCAAAGTCTTTTGATGTTTTTAAACCGTACTTATCTTTAATGTAATAAATTGAGTAATAAAGCGTAAAATGTTCAGTGAAGGTGCTCTTGGACAAGGGGAAATATGTCAATCAGAATATGTAAAAATGTAATCATTACCGTATAGTGTTTTTGTGAAGATGTAAAGACAACCACATATACACACACGTGCAAGATCAGACTTTTAATAAGTATATGATTATTCTTTTGCTTTGTTAGCTCACAGAATGAATAGTCCTTTCTAAATGTTTTTTGAACATTATTTTCAAGTGATTGTTTATTGTTATAACATCTTGTATTTTGTATCAATCTAGTGAGTCCTGGTTACATCATTTTCTTTCTCAGGTTTATTTCAACCGTAATGGAATTAATATCTTAATCTTCTTTTATGTTGCCATCTCAAATGTGTCTTCGGAAATAATAACAATTGTTGCCCTAGCTTTGTGGTGAATAGCTTCTTCCCCACAGTTATCTGGCTTCCTCCCCTCTGTTACAGGTTTCCCTCAGGCACAGCTTCTGCTTCACTGTTATCAGGCTTCAGTACAGTCCTAGGGTACTGTTCGATTTATCTGTACCCCATTGCGGACATTGGACTTTATGGAATTGATGCACTACAATGCTGAGAACTATATTCTGCACTCTGTATCTTCCCCTTTGCTCCACCTATTGTACTGGAATTTGACTTGATTGTGGTTATGTATAGTATTATCTAATTTAATTGGATAGCATGCAAATGAAGTCGCTGCCTCAAGCAAGCAGCCAGCATCGTCAGAGACCCACACCACCCTGGCCACACTCTCATTTCCCCTGCTATCGGGAAGAAGGTACAGGAGCCTGAAAATTGTAATGTCCAGGTTTAGGAGCAGCTTCTTCCCTACAACCATCAGGCTATTAAACGCTATAACCTCCAAATAAGCACTCACTCTCACTCTCACTCTCACTCTCACTCTCACTCTCACTCTCACTCTCACTCTCACTCTCTCTCTCTCGTGTTTACATATCCGTTGCAGTGCTGCAAGTAAGAATTAAACAATTGTTCCATTTTGGGCACATAACAATAAACCAGTAGTGACCCTCCTCTAAGATTCATGGAACAGATTGGTTTGCAGCCTGCATGAATTGTTTTTTATTGATGAAAGACATACTTTAGCAAATCCTAACTGGAGTTATAAGAAACTCACTTTCTGTTATTTTCAGACATTTCACATAGATTATCTGTTTCTCTTACAGCAGAAGGCATTTTATCGGAAGGATTTTGCACAACTTCTCGAACTGATGGGTAGTGGAAAGGAATCGCTAATATTTATGAAAAAACGCATCAGAAGGTTGTCAACACAGTGGGTTTTGGCTGCTCAGAACATCGATCAAAAACTTGAGATGAGAAAAAGGCAGCGGAAAAAGGTGAACGGATAAGATCATATATGATTCGTAATGATTTCAACCGAAACAGATCAACTGCACTGTTCGTATTTAGCCATAAAATATCAATTGTAATTGAGAGGGCAGACATGGTTTACTAGAATGAGTCATAAAGTCATAGTCTTATAGTGTGGAAACTAGCCCTTAAGCCCAACTTGCCCACGCCAACCGACAAGTCTATATGGTTCTATATGCCTGCGTTAAGCTCATATCCCCCTAAACCTGTCCTATGCATGTACCTGTCCAAATGTTTCTTAAATGTTGCAATAGTACCTGCCTCAACTACCTCCTCTGGCAGCTCGTTCCATGCACCGACCACACATTGTATGGAAAAATGACCCCTACAGGTTCCTATTAAATGCTGTATGAATTAGGATGGTATTGTCTCCAAGGAGAGTTTGGATAGACTTTGTTTAAGAAGGAACTGCAGATGCTGGAGAATCGAAGGTTACACAAAAAAGCTGGAGAAACTCAGCGGGTGCAGCAGCATCTATGGAGCGAAGGAAATAGGCAACGTTTCTGAAGAAGGGTTTCGGCCCAAAACGTTGCCTATTTCCTTTGCTCCATAGATGCTGCTGCACCCGCTGAGTTTCTCCAGCTTTTTTGTGTAACCTTGGATAGACTTTGATTGTTTTCTCTGGAACACCAAAGGTTGAAAGGGGAACAGATGGAGATGTAGAAAATTATGTGGGATATGGTTAGGGTAGACAGAATCTTTTTCCCAGGGTGGAAATGTTAAAGGTAATAGGGCACGGCTTTAAGGTGAGAGGGAAAGGTTCAGGGGAGATGTGTAGGGCATGTGTTTTACAGAAAGGGTGGAGGCAGATATGATAGTGGCATTTGAGGGTTTTGGATATACAAAGATATGAATCATATGCGGGCAAATGAGTTTTGTTTATTTTGGCATCAAGTTTGGCCATATACATCATGGGTCGAAGGGCCTATTCCCATGCTGTACTTTTCTATGTTTTCTAATGTTTTTGGTAGGCTCACTCCTCTGCATTGCTTTTTTTTAAATGGCATTATCTGTGGACAGACTAAAGATGTACAAAAAAAGATAATTTGAGAATTTGCATCAAAATTGCTGCATCTGAAATGCATTTCCCCTCTCATGTTCATCTTTAATCTAATCCTAAACCTTGTCCTGCAGACTTTGGAGATAGAGCGCGGAAACAGGCCCTTCGGCCCACCGAGTCCGCGCTGAACAGCAATCGCCCCGTACTCTAACACTATCCTACACACAAGGGACAAGTTACAATTTTACTGAAGCCAACGAACCTACAAACCCGTACATCTTTGGAGTGTGGGAGGAAACCGGAGCACCTAGAGAAAACCCACGTGGTCACAGGGAGAATGTACAAACTCTGTATAGACAGCACCAGCAGTCAGGACCAAACCTAGCATTTATTTCAAGCAAGCAGCGATAGATAGATTCTTGAATAGTGTGTGTGTCAGAGGTTGTGGGGAAAAGGGAAAAGTAGACGATGGGTCGAATGGTCTTATTCTGCTCCTATCACTTTTGACCTTATGAACCCAGGTCCCTGGCGCTGCGAGGAAGCAGCTCTTCCTACGCCACTAAAATAAAAAAAACTAAAATAAAAAAAAAATTCTCCTTCATTTTAAGTTCCAGTCTTCCCCTAAAATAAATGATTAATATTGTTCAACATCTTTTCAGTTGTCAGTACTACTACTCAGCAGGTTATGATCTCAGGCCATTTTGATTGTGCTAATCCGCTCCAAATCAATGGGGAGTTTGTTCCACATTTCTACTATCGTGCAAAGGGGGAATAAATATATTTTCCAAACTCAAGGATGAAAACAATTTACGTCGCTGTTAGATTCGAATTTTGATGGATGCTTGAAAAATAAAAGCAGAACTGAAAAATCATTTGAAATAATCTGCATGAAAAAGTTTGTAGAATTCAAAAACACTTTACTTCTTAACAAGAATCTTTGCTGCTAATTCCTCCGCATAAAATTACTTTTAATGATTTGTGCAGATGAAAATGGTGTATAAAACCACAAGGTGTATAAAAACTAGGCTTTATTGGCACGCATGCAAATGCCAAACAGCGGCCCTTATTTTATCAGATGTATGTTCAGCCCGATGGATAGACTGATCAATTGTGAAAGTAGAGAGAAGAATATCCTTTTAACCCGTCAATATTCTCATATTATCCAACGCCATGTCAAATAAAACGGAAGAGTAGGCAACCAAATTGGTTCTTTTCATGAGATCAACTTGGGAATATAAACTGAGTTCCTTTGAGAAGAACACACTGATCATAGAATCAGGACCAAAGGAAATCATTCACACATTTTCCCTGAGCCCCCACGGTATATCTGACCTCAGAAAACAATATTGCTTGTTCTTGTTCATCCTGTTCTTCATACCTTTTTGAGAAATGGCATATTATCTTTTATGAAATGCCACGAGATTGGATGATCTAATGTCAGAGATGATTGTACAAGTAAAGTAAAGACATAAACTTCCAGCGGTATTATTTGTAGATCTTTTGGGAGAAAGACATATCTGTCGGAAATCTTAAATGTTTAGTTTTGTTTAGAGATACAGCGTGGAAACGGGCCCTTTGGCCCACTGAGTCCGTGCCGACCAGCGATCCCCGTACATTAGCACTATCCTACACACAAGGAACAATTTACAATCTTTACTAAAGCCAATTAACCTACAACCCTGTATGTCTTTGGAGTGTGGGAGGAAACCGGAAAACTCAGAGAAAGGTCACGGGGAGAATGTACAAACTCCGTAGAGTAGCACTCGTAGTTAGGATCAAGCCCGAGTCTCTGGTGCTGTAAGGCAGGAACTCTTCCACTGTGCCACTGTGCCACCCAGATCCACAAATGAAATAGAGGCCTGACCTCTATTGACTCATTATTAGTCCCAAGGATAAGGCAGCGACTCTACCACAGCATCACTATGCCGCCCTGGGGAATTGTGTGGACCATTTGGTGGCCAGATCTGGGTCTTGATGTGGACTGAGATGGAAGTATTAGCTGGGAGAATGCATTGTATTTTGATTAGATGAATGAAAACTAAATAAATGCCTTAACCAACCAGGATCTCAATCTAATGTTGCTTGAAACACCCAGTTGTCCTGGAAGCACCCAACAATGATTACTGCAGGGACCACTTAGTCTAAACCCCTTGAAAACACATCAGAATGAGGAGTGAATTAAAATGGCTTGATGAATCTCAAGAGTAAGATGAAACCAGCACTGAAATTGCAATTGTCATCTTTTACCACAGAAAAGATAGATCTTCAATTTCATTGGGAAAAACAGTTAGCTAAATTAATTTGTGAGCTATTATGTTGTGATGTCCATTAGCCAAAATAAATACCTGACAGACTTATTATGCATTAGCTAACAAGATCATGTAAGCATCCTCAGCTGTTCTTATAAGTTTAAATAACATTGACAACTGCATTTCGCAGGGCTTATAGAAACTTTGCAGTCAATTCCATACTAATAAACTGGATAGTTTCAGACTGTCTGGTCTGAAGTAGGGTCCCGATCCGAAACATCACCCATTCCTTCTCTCCAGAGATACTGCCTGTCCCGCTGAGTTACTCCAGGATTTTGTGTCTATCTTCAGTGTATGGCCAGCAACTGCAGTTCCTTCTTACTGATATCAACTGAATTGGGCAGAGCACTGCTCTGCTAACCCTCGTTATATGATTGCAGCATGAGGATTGCTATTTTTTTCCAGTTTTCCTTCTGCCCACAATATTTAATATGAAAACGAATATGTGATTCTGTTCCATTCTGTTAGTAGTTTGTTTGGTTGTTTGTTTGTTTGTCTTTTTGCACAATCCGCGAGCATTGCTACTTTTCATTTCACTGCACATCTCGTATGTGTATGTGACGAATAAACTTGACTTGACTTGACTTGACTTGAAGACTGTGGCAAGATGGCACAGCAGTAGAGTTGGTGTCTTGCAGCGCCAGAGTCCTGGGTTCAACCCTTACTATGGGTGCTGTCTATACAGAGTTTGTACATTCTCCCAGTTACTGTGTGGATTTTCTACGGGTGCTCTGGTTTCCTCCCACACTCCAAAGACAGAGGTTTGTAGGTTGATTTGGCTTTGGTAAAATTTGTACATTATTACCAATGTGTAGGATAGTACTAACGTACGGCGCTATTTGGTGCAGACTCAGTGGGCCGAAGGGCCTGTTTCCGTGTTGTATCTCTAAACTAAACTGAACTAAAGACTACCTTGGCAGAGAGGACAATTTTGTGCAGAGACACCAATTAAAGCTGCTCCTTTTAAAGAGGAAGAGCATTGTTACTGCAGGATACAGAGAGTGTTATTGTCAAGGTGACTGAGACTAGGCCAAAAGATCATTGTAAAAGATCAAATGAATGGGCTACATTCCGACAATGCACTAAAGGCTTTGTCCCTCCATTTTATTGCTCCACTGCGATTACCTTAGACTTTACTTTAGACTTTAGAGATACAGTGTTGAAACGGGCTCTTTGGCCCATCAAGTCGATGTTGACCAGCGAATACCCCGTATCCTAGCACTATCCTACACACTAGAGACAATTTACAATGTTACATAAGCCAATTCACCTACCAAACCTGTACGTCTTTGGTGTGTGGGAAAAATCCGTAGCACCCGGAGAAAACCCAACTAGTCACTGGGAGAATGTGCAAACTCCAAACAGACAGCATCCATAGTCAGGATTAACTGCGGGCCTGTGGCGCTGTGAGGTAGCAACTCTATTGTTGTGCCACTGTGCGTCCCTGAAAAGAACACTTGATTCCTTGTGTCTCCAACTTATTGCTTCATTGCGATTCCTTGTGCCTCTACTAAATGCCTTGATCCAGCATGAGTGCATTGTTCTCATGCTCAGAAGGCAATGAGAGGACACAGTTGTGTCTTTCATTACTAGATCTCAAGAATCTGGAAGTGATGCAGAACGATGTTCAATGAGATTGCACGTGGTCAGGGTCAATTAGGACATGCCAATTCCCACACACCCAGGGTTCCCAACCTGAAACATCTCCTGTCCATTCCCTCCATGGTTGCTGCCTGACCCACTGAGTTACTTCAGCACTTTGTGTTTTGCTCAAGATTCCAGCATCTGCAGTTGTTTGAGCCTCAGAAGATACAGTTCGGTGAACCACACTTACTTGCTTTAAATGGCACTGTAAATGTAAGATTACAGAAGCTCTTGCACACATCCACACCATGATATTTTCCTTTAAGAGCTGTCAAGTTTAAATCAATGCCCTTACCCTTGTCTGATACCAGAATAAAATGAATGCCACAGAGATTACTGAGTTTTCAGTTTAGTTTAGTGTCACATGTACTGGTATTTTGCAGGGGGCTTTCATAAAGGTCAGCATTAAATGCCATCATCTCACTTGTGGCCTGACTATTGGCACTGTATAAACACGGCTATGGAACTTCTACAGTGGTCCCTTTTGTTCTGTAACACAATAGATTATGTCACACAATCTCCAATAAGAATAAATAATCTTCAATATTGTGAACTTCTGGAGGTACTTTAAATATGTGTACATTTATATTCCTCCCACCACTGCTGGTACATAATTTCCAGATTGCGTCCATTTACAGTATTGTCACTTTACTTATTGCCTTTTTTGAAATAACTTTCTTTAGACTTTAGACTAGACTTTCAGTGTGCAAACAGGTCCCTCAGCCAGTGACCAGCGAACATCCCTGTACACGGACCCTTGGGACGATTTACAATTTTTACCAAGCCCATTAATCGACAAACCTGCACATCTTGGCAGTGTGGGAGGAAACCGGAGCACCCGGAGGAAACCCACGCAGTCACAGGGAGAACATGCAAACTCTGTACAGGCTAGCATCCGTAGTCAGGATCGAACCCGGGTCTCTGGCGCTGTAAGGCAGCAACTCTACCGTTGTGTCATGGAGAGAGTTGGGGAGAGAAAGCTAGATCAGGGAGATGAGGGTGGGACAAGAGACTGAAGAAGAGTCCCAACTTGAAATGTTGCCTATCCATGGCCTCCAGAGATGCTTCCTGACCCACCGAGTTACTCCAGCACTTTGTTTTCTGCATAGGATTCCAGCATCTGTAGTTCGTTGTGACTAAGTGATAGGTAGATCCCAATGAAGGGTGGGGGTTAATTGACAAATGGGTGAAGTAAGTAACAATGGCCGGAGGTGAAAAGGGGACAAAAAACTGTAAGATAAGCAAAGATTACAAGGAATGAAATGGATAGCAGGGGGGAAGGGATATAGGTGGAAAGGGCAAGGGGGAAGTGAGAGGATAAAAGGGAAGTATGGGACTCGGGGCTGAGAGATGAGGCTGAGATACAGAGGAAGGAAGAGGAGCAGAATGTTTCCTTATTCAGAACTGTTGAGTCTGAGCTGCAGTTTGTGTTCTCTTAGTGCAGCTCTTTGAAATATTGAGTGGAGGAGAGGCAAAGTGGGAAGGTTTGGGTTGGGAATGAGGGTGTAATGCTAATTTAATTTTAAAAAGTCAGCGGAATGGGGGGAAGCTCATGTACATGAAAGAGTCGGGAGTTGCTGTGATAAATGGTATTGTATTTGCACTGCAAACTTTGGCCATGCCTTATTAATGCTTTATTACAACTGAGATGACATTTTCTTAGTGCAGGACATGGTTGGCTGTGCTGCAATGTTATTGCCTCATTATTCATGTTACTCTACTATAGTCTGTTTACTAACCAGCAGATTAGATAAGAATGCATTTTTTAAAGATTAAGTGGACATTTCAGTAACTGTTTATTGATTCCAATTGCTCATTACACGTGAAACAGACAAAACTGAAATGCTGTTCAAACCAAGAGCCGTGATATTTTGCCGAAAACTTTGTTTCTTTAGAATATCTGCTGAAACTCGCATACAGAAACACTCCACACACTAGTGCAATCGTCATAAAGGCAACAGGGAAGCTCAATTCATTCTAATTTGAATTTGGACGACGTAAAACATGGTTTTCATGCAGTGCAGATCTAGATACATTGAAATTAAACCAGGAATTGCCTCAAAAAGACGGCCATCATGATCAAAGACCCATGGCACCCGGACCATGCTCTTATCTCACTGCTACCATCAGGAACTTTGAAACCAAAACCACTAAGTTTAAGAATAGCATTTTCTCACAAAGAATTAGGTTTATGAACATTGCACAACACTAAAGGGCCTGTTCCACTTGGGCGACCAAATCCGCGAGTTCTGGCGAGTTTGCCCCCGACTCATACTCGCAGCATGGTCGACACGAGTTCGTAGGAGGTCTTTGTAACTCTCCTTCATGCTCGAGAGTGGTCTCCGTGCACTTAAGGCCTCAGCTAGGTTGCGCGTTTTATTCAATATATTGAAAAATGCCCGCGAGTGAAAAAATGTCGCCATGGAAAAAATCAATACTTTCTTTACTCGTAGGTTTAGTCGTAGTAGGTTGCAGTAGGTCGGCATGTTGGTCGTAGGTAATCGAGGGTAGTCGAAGGTAGTCGAAGGTAGTCGTAGATAGTCTTCATCTTAGTCGAAGGGAGGTCGAAGGAGATCGAAGGAGGTAGTCTTCACTCTCCACTATACGGTGTCCAATTTCCCCGAAGTTAGTCGTAGTTAGTCGTAGCTAGTCGTAGCTAGTCATAGCTAGTCTTCAACATAGTCGAAGGAGGTCTTCTACATAGTTGAAGGAGGTCGTCAACATGTCATTTTTTAAAACTCTTCTAAACTCGCCATTTAGGTCGCCCAAGTGGGACAGCCTCTTAACTACCATCTCAGCAACTATGACCTTCTATGGACTTTGTTTGTAGTTTTACTACAACTTGCTTAGCCTCATAAAACACGGAAAAAGGCCCTTTGGCCCAACTCATGCCTGGCCAAGATACCCCATTTAAATGCTATGGCTCAACTACTTCATCTGGTAGCTTGTTTCATATATCCACCACCCTCAGATTGAAGAGGGATCCTATTAAACCTTACCCCTTTCGCCTTATTAAATTATTGTATTATTGGTCATTACATCAAGGCAAGTCAAGTTTATTTGTCACATACACATACGAGATGTGCAGTGAAAAGAAAGTGGCAATGCTCGTGGACTTTTGTGCAAAAAGACAAACAACCAAACAAACTATAAACACAATCATAACACACATATACCTTTACATAATAAATAATGGAAGGAAAAACGTCCAGTAGAGTTAGTCCCTGGTGAGATAGGCGTTTACAGTCCAAATGGCCTCTGGGAAGAAACTCCTTCTCAACCTCTCTGTTCTCACCTCTCTGTTCTCACATATTTATTTGTGTGTTATTGCAGGCCTGTTAAACTCCAACAAGTAAGAATTTCATTGTTCTATTGCTGGTACCGATGACAATTAAATACTCTTGACTCACTTTGCTCTTGACTATGAAGCTGAATGGTTTCAAGATAAGCTTCCTCATAGCATGAAACCTTTATCTCTTAGTTCTCAAGCTTGGTGGAAGTTGCATAGATAAGATCCAGATTGTTAATCAACGTTGATGAATCAAATTGTGGTTGTAAAATCTTGGTTCAAATCTGGGAACTCTTGTAATGTGTCAAATTTCTGTCTTTACAGATGTTGGTCCACCTGGGTTTCTTGACGGAGGAAGCAGGAGATGTTTTCAGTCCCATCGTGTCGAAGGGTGGTCCTTTAGGGGAATTGGTTCAATGGGCTGATATCTTGGCCACACTGTATGTGCTGGGTCACAGCCTGAAAATCTCTGCTACTTTAAGAGAGCTCCAAAGGTACAGTGCTTGTCATTCACTTCAATACCAAATTTAATGTTTTATGTCTACAATGTGTTTTAACATTCTTGCAAAGTGGACATCTGTTCAAAACAAAAAGTGCTGGTGGAACCGGAGTGCATAGTGGTGCAGCGGTAGAGATGCTGCCTTACAGCGCCAGAGACCCAAATTTGATCCTGACCACGGGTGCTGTTTGTACGGAGTTTGTGTGTTCTCCCTGTGACCGCGTGGGGCTTGTCCAGGTGCTCCGGTTTCCTCCCACATTCCAAAGACGTGCTGTTTTGTAGATTAATTGGCTTCTGCAAATTGGTGATGGCTGGTCAGCATGGACTCAGTGGGCTGAAGCGACTGTATCTCTAAACTAAAGCTAAAACCAAAAATAAAGGGTTAGATTTAGATTTATTAATATTACATGTACTGAGATATAGTAAAAAGGTTTGTTTTGCACGCCATCCAAACAAATCAGATATACCATAATTACAATCAAATCAAACTCGAGTAGAATAGATAGAACAAAGGGGAAGATAAAGAGTACAAAATATGGTTCTCAGGATTATAGCGCATCAGATCTATAGACAAAGTACATTGTCCACATTGGGATTGACTTGAATCCAATGGTATCACAATACTAACAGAGTGGGTTTTCTCTGCTTTGCTCTCCCAAAAGAGAGTGGATGGAACAAGATTGTTTGTTTTAATTATTAAAATCAAAAACACCAAATTTGTATATAAAGTGCGGGTGGTGTAAAGTCAGTTTGGAACCCCCATTTAAGATCAAACAACGTATTTATTGATTGTATTGTGAGAAAATAGACAAAATAATTATTTCACTTCTGTGGACTTGAATTTCTAGCATGCTTTATCTAATAGAACCAAGCCAAAATAAATAAAAAATACAGTGGTTGGAAGGCCAATTTAAAATCTAGTTACTTGTTGACTTTTTAAAAAAAAAATGTAATTTTAATTTATTATCAAAAAATAATTTACTTAATTACGAACACGATACAAAACCCTCCAAAAAAACAAAACCGTGGTAGCACACCCACCACCATAGTACAAAATCACCAAATTATCTACATTTTCAAACAACTATGTTACAATCCTTACAAAAATACAGGTGCACAACCTTTTATCCGACAGCCTTGGGACCAGACACTTTTCGTAATTCAGAATTTGTCGGTCTTCGGAATGGAATTTTTTTTGCATAGATTTTAATGTCTGGCTCAGTGGTAGAGTGCTCGGCTCATATCCGCAAGGTCGCGAGTTTGCGTCTTGATCCCGGCAGTTCCTCGGTCGCGAGTTTTTAGTCTTCAATGCCGTTTTTTCTTGCAGAATAAATGTCTGTATGAAATGCAGTGTGTTGAATGAATTCCTGAATTTGTAAATGTGCCCGCAGCATTGAATCACCTCTCGTACTCATGTCACCCTAGCGGGGCTACATGCCCTTAGGCGGCCTAGCTCGGGGATTCTTGAATCCCCGAGCTAGGTCGCGAGTTTGCGCCTCGATCCTGGCAGTTACTCGGTCGCGAGTTAGAGTCTTCAATGTAGTTTTTGCTTGCAGAATAAATGTTTGTATGAAATGCAGTGTAGGAGAGGTGTGCTGACTGTGTGGGCAGAACTTTGGAAGTGATTGCCCACCAGTCTAAAAAGCCGCTGTGTCTCCCTGTCCCTGGGATAGCAAGGGGCGATCAAACAGCACAATACCCCCCTCCCCCTCCAACTCCAGAGGAATCCTCTCCCCGATGGGCCGCTACGGCGACAAGTGGCAGTTCGCCCACAGCCCGAGTTGCGCCACCCCAAGAAAAAGACACCATCAGCTTCTGCCCCTACGTGTTCCTCTGGAGTTGGAGCGGGGCTGGGCTGGAGTTGCTGCTGGCTGTGGGTCTCTGGGATCTCCGTGCTTGCAGTGGGCCTGGGGGTTGGTGTCCCGTTGGTCCTGACGTCTCCGACCACCCCCCTGGACTGCAGCTGAGACTGGGAACTGTACCGCCCTTGCCCCCTCCCTCTGCAACTGCAAACAACCCCACTCTCCTGCAAGGGCGGTACAGTTCCCGGAGGATAGCAGGTGTCCGGAGATGTCAGGACCAACAGGAACCCGCTCCCCGATGGGCCCCTACGACGCCCCGAGCTGCGCCCCGTCATCCGCAACCCATGTTCCTCTGTAGTTGGAGAGGCGCTGGGCTGCTGTTGGCTGTGGGTCTCTGGGATCTCCGTGCTTGCAGTGGGCCTGGTGGTCGACGTCCAATTGGTCCTGACGTCTCCGGTGACTGCACTGACCTGCTGGCTGCCTTCGCCGACGTGAAGACAGTACAAAGCCCCCGCGCCGGTGCAATGAGCGGGGAGCTGGAGAGGGGAGGGAAGGGGTCACACACATGGCCGGGAAGCAGAGGGGTGTAGGTGGGGTGAAACTGAAGGGAGCGACAATTTGCTGCTGCCTGCACGCTGAGTTAAAAAGTTTCCACGCAAGACTCACGATACACTGTGTATCGAGTCTACTTCTCGTGGGAACTTTTTAGCTCAGTGGGCAGGTAGCAGCAGATTGTCAATTATTAACCCTCCCGCGCAATGTACCCTCACCTTCTCTTTTATGAATGGGGATTTAGTTCCCCTTTCTTCGAGGACCGACCGGAGGTTCCGCTGTCACCTCTATATAACCATATAACCATATAACAATTACAGCACGGAAACAGGCCATCTCGGCCCTACAAGTCCATGCCGAACAAATTTTTTTCCCCTTAGTCCCACCTGCCTGCACTCGTACCATAACCCTCCATTCCCTTCTCATCCATATGCCTATCCAATTTATTTTTAAATGATACCAATGAACCTGCCTCCACCACTTCCACTGGGAGCTCATTCCACACCGCCACCACTCTCTGCGTAAAGAAGTTCCCCCTCATATTACCCCTAAACTTCTGTCCCTTAATTCTGAAGTCATGTCCTCTTGTTTGAATCTTCCCTATTCTCAAAGGGAAAAGCTTGTCCACATCAACTCTGTCTATCCCTCTCATCATTTTAAAGACCTCTATCAGGTCCCCCCTTAACCTTCTGCGCTCCAGAGAATAAAGACCTAACTTATTCAACCTATCTCTGTAACTTAGTTGTTGAAACCCAGGCAACATTCTAGTAAATCTCCTCTGTACTCTCTCTATTTTGTTGACATCCTTCCGATAATTGGGCGACCAAAATTGTACACCATACTCCAGATTTGGTCTCACCAATGCCTTGTACAATTTTAACATTACATCCCAGCTTCTATACTCAATGCTCTGATTTATAAAGGTTAGCATACCAAAAGCTTTCTTTACCACCCTATCTATATGAGATTCCACCTTCAAGGAACTATGCACGGTTATACCCAGATCCCTCTGTTCAACTGTATTCTTCAATTCCCTACCATTTACCATGTAGGTGGGGTGAAACTCTGTGGGCCGCCCTCGGTGAACGTCCTGTCTCCCTGTCCCTGGGATAGTAGGGGGCGATCAAACAGCACAATACCCCCCTCCCCCTCCAACTCCAGAGGAATCCGCTCCCCGATGGGCCGCTACGGTGACAAGTGGCAGTTCGCCCACAGCCCGAGCTGCGCGACCCCAAGAACAAGACGTCCCTTGCACACCATCAGCTTCTGCCCATACGGGGAGCGTGTTCCTCTGGAGTTGGAACGGGGCTGGGCTGGAGTTGCTGATCTGGGATCTCCGTGCTTGCGCTGGGCCTGGGGGTCGGTGTCCCGATGAGGGGGCGCAGCTCGGGGAACGGCTTCTGGTGGTTCTGACGTCTCCGGCCAGTTTGCAGTTTTCCTCTGTAGTTGGAACGGGGCTGGGCTGCTGCTGGCTGTGGGTCTCTGTGATCTCCATGCTTGCAGTGGGCCTGGGGGTCGGTGTCCCGTTGGTCCTGACGTCTCCGGTGACTGGGACTGTGCTGCTAGCATCGCCGACGTGAAGACAGTGCAAAGCCCCCGCGCCGGTGCAATGAGCGGGGAGCTGGAGAGGGGAGGGAAGGGGTCACACACATGGCCGGGAAGCAGAGGGGTGTAGGTGGGGTGAAACTGAAGGGAGCGACAATCTGCTGCTGCCTGCACGCTGAGTTAAAAAGTTCCCACGCAAGACTCATGATACACTGTGTATCGTGAGTACCGTGGGAACTTTTTAACTCAGCGGGCAGGAAGCAGCATATTGTCAATTATTAACCCTCCCGCGCAATATACCCTCACCTTCTCTTTTATGAATGGGGATTTAGTTCCCCTTTCTTTGAGGACCGACCGGAGGTTCCGCTGTCACGTCTGCGGGCCGCCCTCGGTGAACGTTTTCAGGGACCTTTCTTCAAGGACCGAAAAAAATGTCCGCTATTCGGAGGTTTTCGTTATTTGGATCTTCGGATAAAAGGTTGTGCACCTGTACTAAATAACTATTTTAAAACGATGTCCCTCTCTAACATTACCCGGGCACGGACATAAAGGGGCGAGCATCTGGCTCGGGCAAGGCCCTCTTCTGCTTGGCATCGTGACTCGCGGATGACTAGCTTGGCCAGGCCTTGGAGCAACCCAACCAGGCCATCTTCGGCCCTGCCCACTCGCTAGATCCCGTCACCAGTCCTTTGGTAGCTGACAGCAGAGCCACTCCTCCCCCTACGGACCCTAGGTGGAGTGGCTGTGCTCCTTGTCCTCCGGACCACTTGTTGAACCATTGTAGTGAAAGGAGGGCTGTGTCTTTCCAGAAGCAAAATGAATGTAACATGATAGTGTGGTGTGGTGATGGTGTGGCGCGCCTAACGGCAGCGGCTCGACTACAGTCCGTCTGTCTTTTTTTTATTTTTGTCTCGTTAAATGTATGTCTTGACTCTAGTTTTTATTATTTTTCTTTAGCTGTGTATATGTGGGGGGTGGGGGTGGGGGGGAGTAAACCGTTAGTCTCTTCCCTGTAATTGGACTGCTGGACCACGGGAGAAGAACAAAGGAAAGAGATAAGACTTTGCCTTCCATCACAGTGAGGAGATGTTGGAGATCCACTGTGATGGATCTTTACGGAAACTGTGTTAAGTGTGGGTCTTGGGTTTTTTTTGTAATGTAAGACTGTAGAAAATGCAATTTTGTTCAAACCAAGCTGTTTGAATGACAATAATTCTATTCTATTCTATAAGTTCATAAGTTCTAGGAGCAGAATTAGACCATTCGGCCCATCAAGCCTACCCTATCATTCATTCATGCTTGATCTATCTTTCCCTCTCAACCCCATTCTCCTGCCTTCTCCCCATAATCCCTGACACCCTTACGAATCAAGAATTTATCGATTTCAACCTTAAAATTTCCATTGACGGCCTCCATGGCTGTCTGTGGGAATAAATTCCACAGATTCTCTGACTAAAGAAATTCTCCTCATTTCCTTTCTAAAGGCACGCCCTATTATTCTGAGGCTATGGTCCCTGGTCTTGGACTCTCCCATTAGTGCAAACATCCTCTCCACATCAATTCTATCCAGGCCTTCAACTATTCGGTAAGATCCAATGAGATCATCCCTCATTCTTATAATCTTCAGTGAATACAGGCCCAGTGTCGAAGGGTCGCGACCCGAAACATCGCCCATTTCCTTCGCTCCATAGATGCTGCCTCACCCGCTGAGTTTCTCCAGCATTTTTGTCTAGCCTCATATGTTAACTCAATCATTCCTGGGATTATTCTCATGTGAGAAAAAATGCCGGAAAAACTCAGCAGGTCAGGCAGAATCCCTACGGGTTCCAACCCAAAATGTCGCCCATCCATGTTCTCCAGGGATGCTGCCTGACCCGCTGAGTTACACCAGCATTTTGTGTCCATCATTGTTGTGAACCAGCGTCTGCAGTTCCTCGTTATTCCATTATAGCAGTGTCATTGTTCTGTGCTGTCAGATCAGATCCTTCACATGGTTTGACAAAACCGAGACATCATCTCAGAGGCCATGATCAGATTGTTTTCCTCCAATTCCCTTTTGCAGGTGATCTTTTGAAGTGTGGATTTATTCCGTTTCTTAATCGTACCTTTAATGCAGCATTTATTGATGTCAAGAGGAAACTAAATACTTACGACAAACTTTACAAGACTGCCTTTTAATTCCCATTATTTATTAATTGTGTTTTAAGAATGATAAATTGAATGTTTAATTAAGTTACATTTAATAATTTAATGATGAAGTAATTTTATTGAGAAAGCCTAGATGTGTGAATTACGGAAACGCTTAGTGCCGTATTCAGGAAAGTAGTGCATGACATTTGGTTAATTTTGGATGCTGCATAAGTGGAACTATTGATGTGAAATGATTTGCTTGATGTCACTCTTAGCATCCTGTTAGATTGTTAGAAACTATGGTATGTGTTTTGTGTGCATGCTGATATATCAGCCTCTACAAAAACAAAAATGTGACTTAGCCATCAGAGAGAGTTGCATATTATGTTGAATATAATTGATAAATCAGTGATGGAAGGCACCCAAACAAAAATAAATATGTGGTAAAAAATAATATTAGAGATAATTTACACTAATTTTAGAATTACAATTTACTAAGCGCAGATCAAGATGATAAAAATCTATTTGTAAACCATGCTTTTGATGCATTTTATAAATCCATAATGCAAGTATGGCACAATGGCGCAGTGCTAGAGTTGCCAGTGCCAGAGACCCAGGTTCGATCCTGACGACAGGTGCTGTCTGTACGGAGTTTGTATGATCTCCCTGTGACCGTGTGGATTTTCTCGGGGGGGCTCTCGTTTCCTTCCACAGTACAAAGATGTGCAGGTTTGAGGGTTATTTGGCCTCTGTTAATTGTAAATTGTCTCTAGTGGGATGATGCCAGTTTATGGGGCGATTGCTGGTTGGCACGGACGCAGTGGGCCAAAGGGCCTGTTTCCACGCTGTATCGCTAAAGTAAACTAAAGTAAATAAGTGTCTTCCATCATAACAGCAATAACAATAACATTGAATTCTCCAATTTTAGGTAACTAACCAACAAATCCCACCCTGCCTTATTTCTCCCCTCCCCCCAATAGACAATAGACAATAGGTGCAGGAGTAGGCCATTTGGCCCTTCGAGCCAGCACCGCCATTCAATGTGATCATGGCTGATCATCCCCAATCAGTACCCCGTTCCTGCCTTCTCCCCATATCCCCTGACTCCGCTATTTTTAAGAGCCCTATTTAGCTCTCTCTTGGAAGCATCCAGAGAACCTGCCTCCACCGCCTCTGAGGCAGAGAATTCCACAGACTCACACTCACCCCCACCCCATCTCCTTCCAGCGCCCTATCTGGACGTGCACCCATCTCGCACGGAATCCCGTCCCCTGTACCCCTTCTCCCTTCCCCTTTCACCTATGTCCCTTCCTCTGGCTTCACACTTCATGCCTCTTTTCTCATTATCTTTACCTCACAGCCTTTTGCCTTTTCATCTCGGGCAGTCTCACTCTCTCAGATGATCACAACATCACTCTGCGGTGAAGAACAGCTCCATTTCTTCTACCTAAGGATTGAATGCGTGTAGATGGAGTCAATGGTGGGGAATATGGTCTATGTGATGGCCTGGGTTGCATCCACGTCTCTGCAGTTTTGTGCGCTATCATGTTATGACAATCTATTTTAATTACATTTCAGTAGCACAGTATTTGAAAATTGGATTACAATACATTTTCAAAAAAACATTCATGTAAATTTCTTGTAATAGGTCCAATGCAAGCAATGGCCAATAACAAAGATATTGGTATCTTATTGGTATCATAAAATATAAATTAAAATTGCATTCTTTCCTATTAAAAATGAGACATGATTGGTACAGGCTGTTTATAGCAAAAAGATGTTAGCTTTAGTTTCTTTCTCCTTTTCTCCTTAATATTAGATGTATTTTCACAGGCATTGCTTTTCATGACCATAGGAGCATTGTGGTTGTTAAACCCCATTGTGCCCCTTGGCTACTAAAGTGCAGCAGCAACTTAGCATAGCCTTCGAGAAGCAGATATTGTAATTTCTCTGCCTTTCTAGGTCACTTAGAATATCCTTGATACTTTAGAGATACAGTGCGGAAACAGGGCCTTTGGATGTAAAGTTTTGTTTTGCATGCTATCCAATCTGATCAGATTTAAAATCAGGCACAATGTTAAACCTTTATTTACCATGTCCTTGTCTCCAGATTTATATATTTGTTATGGAAAGGACTTTCCCAAAAGATCTTGGTTCATATTAAGTGACATAGTACATTATGATCTGAGATTCTATTGGAACTCATTCCTTTCTTAATAGTTTGTTTTTATTTGTTCCGTTTTTGGAAATAAGGCATCACTGACATACATTTTACACCCTTCCCTAATCACCCTTGAAAAAACAATGGTAATCACCTTCCAGATCATTGTTTTTTTCTGTGAATAGAACTTAGATCATAAAACATAAAACATAGAACAGTACAACACAGGAACAAACCCTTTGGACTGCAATGTCTGTGCCAAACATGTTGCCAAGATAAACTAATGTCATCTGCCTGCAAATGATACATACAGTATCCCTCCATTCCCTGCAAATATAAAAGTCTCTTGAATTCTGCCATCATATCTGCCTCCACTACCGTCTCTGGCAGCATGTTCCAGGCACCTGCCACCATCTGGGTAAAAAATAATACTTGCCCCGCATATCTCCTTTAAACTTTTCCACTCTCACCTTAATGCCCCTGTCCCACTTAGAAAACCTGAACGGAAACCTCTGGAGACTTTGCGCCCCACCCAAGGTTTCCGTGCGGTTCCCGGAGGTTTTTGTCAGTCTCCCTACCTGCTTCCACTACCTGCAACCTCCGGCAACTACCTGCAACCTCCGGGAACCGCACGGAAACCTTGGGTGGGGCGCAAAGTCTCCAGAGGTTTCCGTTCAGGTTTCCTAAGTGGGACAGGTGCATTAGGCTATGTCCTCTGGCTTTTGACATTTCCACCCTGGGAATATGGTTCTGACTATTTACCCAATCAATGCATCTCATAATTTTATAAGCTTTGACCAGGTCTCCTGACAGCCTCCGATGCTCTAGAAAAAATAATCTAAATTGGTCTGACCTCAGCTTGTAGCTAATACCTCCTAATCCAGACAGCATTTTGGTAAACCTCTTTTGCACCTTCTCCAAAGTCATAAGATTTTGCACCAGTTCCTATTGTTCTTGCAGAGATCACTGAAAACTGTGGCTTCAGAATAAAACTCAAGATTAGTAAATGCAGTTGATCGATAAATTTAAAGTAATCTTCTGCATTTGTTTACTAGTATCTTTCAGATGTAAGGTCAGGGTTTAAATAAAGAGATATTTGTAGACAAAATAAGGAATATATTTCCTGATAATTAAAATTTGTGTAGTGGAAAATATTGCAAAGCATATGTTAAAGAAAATAACTTTGGAAGTAGAAAATAGATTAAAAACATCAAACATGCAAGAAACTATATTTCTGAATGAAAAGTGCTTTAATAATGTCTCCCAAGTACTAAAATGAAATAGGCCACAGAATATAAATTGTTCTCAACAAGTTTCAGTATAATTTGACCATTTTTTGACACAGCACAACTCTGTATTAATTTTTCTCCTTATAGATTAGATTCCTCATTTGGATAATCTATGGGAACAACATCACAGTAGTAAGTTTATGACCATTTGTATATTGATTTACAATCATTGTGGTATATTAAAATTTTACATCTCCAATTACATCCAGGCTTTTTTTGATTATAAAGTTCTATATCTACATTTATGATGGGAATTACTCAAGCTTGAAATTATCCGGTGTTAATGTTGGCCAATATGTGCAGTTCGGTGTAATCCCATTTTAATGTTGGTCCATTCAATGGAACTAAATATCAGGAAGGAATTAAATCTAACATGATAAACTGCAGCAACCTGCTTAACCAGATTACACAAGCAGACCGTGATGGGGATCTTGTCAATCTGATGGAAAAACCATCTGATGGCCAACCATGATCAGTCCGTACACTGAAATTAACACTTACAGCGCCAGAAACCCGGGTTCAATCCTGACTACGGATGCTATCTGTACGGAGTTGGTATGTTCTCCCTGTTATCACGTGGGTTTTCTCTGGGTGCGCCGGTTTCCTCCCACATTCCAAAGACCAACAGGTTTGGAGGTTAATTGGCATTGGTAAAAATTGTAAATTGTCCCTAGTGTGTAGGATAGTGTTAGTATACGGGGTGATTGCTGGTCGGCATGGACTCAGTGCTTTCTCTCTAAATTCTAAATCCCCTCCATAAGGAGGTACATCTTTTTTAGGTATGGAAACCAAATTTGTAGACAGTACATCCAGCGCGGTCTCACCGAAGTCTCAATAATTACTGTAAAATGCTGTTACTCAATATGTTCAAATCCTCTGGCAACCAAAGACAACATGCCATTTGGCCTCCTAACTGCATTAATAACTTTCAGTTATTTTCTGGCAAGGACACCAGGGTCCTTTTAAACATCAATACTTAAACCTCTCACAATTTTTTATTTGTTTATTGCTTTCGTGAACACCATATATTTTGCTTATTCAACGTTTGGGATCTAGATGTTCTTGGCAAGACCAACATCTATTATTCACCTCAATTGCCCTTGAAATGCTAGTGATGTTGAATGTCGACTGCTCATGCAGTAAATAGCCAGGGTAGAATTGTCCTGTCTTTTGTGAACTGGACATATCTGGGCCATTTTCCACATTGTCCACTCAATGCCAGGGTTGAAACATCTTGGTTAGAACATAATTATTCTGGAGCACACAATGTCAGTCATGATAATTCTGGTGCATCAGGTTTCACAGTTTGCCATTCACTCATCTACTTCATGATATCACAGGAAGTAATTTGAATTGGCCAAAGCCTGGGTTCGATGGGGTAATGATGGGGATCTCAGGAGGCAGCTGAGATGATCAACCATCCAGCAATTCTGGTTGAACATGACTGTAACTGTTTCAGTCTTTTCTTTACTTTAGACTTTAGAGGTGACAGTGTGGAAATAGGCCCTTCAGCCCAACGTATACTAGCACCATCCTACACACTAGGGACAATGTATAAGTTACAGAAGTAAATAAATCTGGAGAAAACCCACGTGGTCATAGGGAGAATGTACAAACTCCCTTCAGACAGCACCCTAGTCAGGATTGAACCTGGGTCTCTGGTGCTGAAATGCAGCATCTCTACCGCTGTGCTACTGTGCAGCCATTAGCATTCCTTTTCCTTTGCAACCACTGGCTGGGCCCTGTCAATGTTAAGTTGTTATTTCAGCCTCATCTCTGAGCTGCATACTTGTCCACCACCATTCACATCTAGATGTGGCAGGACTGCATAGTATTGAGCAGATTCATTGGGGGTGGGAACACTTAACTCTACCTATTACATGCCATTCTTACTGTCTACATGTTTCTAGTCCTGCTTCCTAATGAAACCAGAATTGATCCACTGGCTTGATGTTAAGTGAGTTGCTGCCAGAGACCTAGACTCGATCCTGACTACGGGTGCTGTCTGTATGGAATTCTCCCTGTGACCATGTGAGTTTTCCCCGGGGGGCTCCCGTTTCCTCTCACACTCCAAAGATGTACAGGTTTGTAGGTTAATTGGCTATATTAAAAATTGTGAATTGTCCCTAGTCTGTAATATAGTGCTAGACTATAGGAATAGCTGGTCGGTGTGGATGGTGGGCGGAATGGAAGGGCTTGTTTCCGCCCTGTATCTCTAAAGTAAAATAAAACTAAACGTTCAACGGAGGCAGAGGTGGTGTTAGCTCGCTACTCTTGTTGATTGACTGAAGACTACATTCTTCTAGCTTTCTTCCTCCCCACCCATGCAATAAGTCTGAGGAAATGTCCCGATCCGAAACGTCACCTATCCATATTGTCCAGGAATGCTGCCTGACCCGCTGAGTTATTCCAGCACCCTGTCTCATTCCTTGGTAAACCAGCATCTGCAGTTGCTTGTCCCTACATTCTATGCCCTGTGGATAAAATGAATTGCAGATGTTGGCTTACAAAAAACGAAACAAAGTTCTGAAAGGAGCAACTCAGCGGGTCAGGCAGCATCTCTGCACCTATCCATGCTCTCCAGAGATGCTGCCTGTCGTACTAAGGTACTTCTAGCACTTCTTCTCTGCCCTCCCTGTTTTCAGAGCTTCTTCCGAGAGTTTTGCAACACAGTGAAGCATTGATACATCAAAGAATAGAAATCAATCAATTCATAACGCAATTGTGTATTGTACAGTCCAATTAAGGGCAAGTGCGTTTGCCTTTTAGACTTCTACTGCTGAGATTTTGTTTGTCAGTTCCAGCCAACTGTGGAACCATTTACAGTACAATGACAGAAAGTCTACATGTGACATCGCAATTCCTTACTTTTGTATAGAGCGCTTGACAAATAGCTGCAGGTTCTGTTACATATCTGTAGCAATGCAGTACAGACACAGAAAAGTGATGGGCATTAATCTTCCCTCCTTATCTTTTGTATTATTTACAAAAAGGATTGTAATGCATTCTCAACGTGGTGGCGTTAAGACATCCTGATTAATGATGAGACCATTTCTAACCAAATAGTTCTTGAGATTGATGGCCGTACAGTATACAGTTACACCACGCTAAATGCTACAGTTCTGTTCGTATTAGAAAGAACTGCAGAAGGTTTCCAATGGTTGAGAGGCTTGTGATTCACTTACACTCATTGCAGTCTAATGTAAACATTTTGGGGTTCAGAGTAATCCTCTGGATACAAGGAACTGCAGATGGTTACACAAAAAAGCTGGAGAAACTCAGCGGGTGCAGCAGCATCTATGGAGCGAAGGAAATAGGCAACGTTTCGGGCCAAAACCCTTCTTCGGACTGCAGATGCTGGTTTACAAAAAAAACAAAGTGCTGGAGTAACTGAGCGGGTCAGGCAGCAAGGGGTCACAGTTTAAGGATAAGGGGGAAGTCTTTTAGGACCGAGATGAGAAAAGAGTTTTTTACACAGAGAGTGGTGAATCTGTGGAATTCTCTGCCACAGCAGGTAGTTGAGGCCAGTTCATTGTCTATATTTAAGAGGGAGTTAGATGTGGCCCTTGTGGCTAAAGGGAACAGGGGGTATGGAGAGAAGGCAGGTACAGGATACTGAGTTGGATGATCAGCCATGATCATATTGAATGGCGGTGCAGGCTCGAAGGGCCGAATGGCCTCTACTCCTGCACCTATTTTCTATGTTTCTATCTCTTCACCCATCCATGCATGTAAACCAGGATCTGCAGTTCCTTGTATCCACAAGATACGCAGATTTGTGATCATCTCTACAATGCTTCCCAGTGAGACAGAGATTCACCAGCAGCTCCTCCAACCTCGTTTTTGCATTCAGTGCTCTCAATGTGGCCTCCTCTACATGGGTGAGACCAAACACAAATTAGGGGATCACTGTGGACATCTGCATCTCCCGGTTACCAGCTATTTTCATTCCCTTTTCCCATTTCCCACACCAACTTATCTGTACTTGGCCACTTCCACAGCCTGGGTCAGGCTAAATACAACCCATGGGAACAGCACTTCATATTTCACCTGGGTAGCTTACAACCTAACATATTAAACATTGAATTAGGTGAGGCTTCGAGTCGGAACCCTTCTTCGAACAACAGTTGCTTGTTTTTCATGTACTCCATCAATATACCTCATTCTTCTGTTGTGATTTTGTGACCAATCAACCTATAATATTTCATAAACTAATTATTATGTCAGTGGACATAGGTTTAGAGTGAGGGGGACGGAGATTTTATAGGAACCTGAGGGGTGACTTTTTTTACACAAAAGGTGGTGGGTGTGTGGAAGGTGCTGCTGGAGGAGGTATTTGAGATGGGTATTATCACAACATTTAAGAAACATTAGACAGGTACATGTACCGACACGTTTAGGGTGATACAGGGGCAAACACAGGCAGGTGGGATCAGTGTAGATGGGACACGTTGGTCGGTGTGGGCAAGTTGGGCCGAAGTAACCATTTCCATTCTGTATGGCTCCATAACTATAAAGTATAAACTCAACGAGTTTAAAAGTTAAAAATTTAAAAAACTAAAAATGTGAAAATCTAGTTTTTTTAACTTTTTTAGATTTGCCGGTACACAGTACTGACACAAAACAGTCCTGATCCTGTTGCTGTCACTGTTTTGAATTTTTTTTTTTTGTTGTTTATTTTATTAGAAGTTAATACAGTACAAAACACTACAGTGGAACCTAATTTTAGGTGCCAACTATGTCATACCGTAATCCATTCTATGTACAACCTCTAGTTTTATGTTATGAGAAGGAAGTAAGCAAGACAAGAAAAAGAAAACAATAGAAAGAGGAAAAAGTGGAAAAATAGATGGTAGAGAGTAGAAAAACGTGAAGTGTGTGTATATATTATAAAAAAAAAAAAAAAGTGGAAAGTAGAAATAGAAGAGAAGGTCCCTTAAAAGAGAATTTTTCAAATCTGTATTCGGAGATGTAGATCTATCCACGGCATGAACTGAAATCAGCAATCTTTACGGTACCGCTGCATCACATGATTCCAAAAAGTCGATGAAAGGAGACCAACTCCTTAAGAATTGGTCATATTTATCTATTAGTCGGAGTCTCATTTCTTCAAGGCGTGCTATGTCCATCATATTCCTAATCCACATTTTAACAGTTGGTATGGTTGTATTTTTCCAAAATTTAAGTATCAACTTCTTTCCAATTATTAACCCATAATTAAAAAAAACATTTTGGTATTTATTTAAATTGGTATCTTCTATTATTCCTGTTTTGAATCTCTTTGAGAGAGCTTCTGCCTTCCAGAAGCACCCCATGTTTACTTGCAGAAACAGCGACCAAGAGCTTCAGCTGCTATAAAGTGAAAGGATTGTGGCAGCGTGCTGGGTATTCAGTGCCAACTAGAACATAAAACATAGAACGTTGAACAATGGACCACAGGAACAGACTCTTCAGCCCACAATGTCCGTGCCAAACATGATGCCAAGTTAAACCAATGTCACCTGCCTGCACGTGATCCATATCTCTCCATTCCTTGCATATTGATACACCTACCCTAAAAGCTGCTATAAAATCTAGCAATAATCTTCCTTCATGGTACATCAGCAGAAGATTGATTAACTCAGATTCCTTTCATTTCATAAATTCTCCTGATTGATTCAGTGTGTATGGAATGCCACATGTACAATCAATGAAATCTTGTAAGAAACGAGTTATACACATCTGGGTGCCCACTCATTCTGCCTGTTAACATCACCGGCAAAGTTAACGTCATTGTCAAATATCATTGATTCACTTATTTAGTTTAATTTCGAGAAACAGCATGGAAACAGGTTCTTTGGCCCACTGAGTACATGCTGACCATCGATTACCCATACACTAGTTCTATCCTACACCCTAGGGACAATTTACAGAAGCCAATTAACCTGCAAACCTCTTTGTCTTTGGAGTGTGGGAGGAAACTGGAGAAAACCTTAATGGTCACAGGGATACATACAAATTCCATACGGACAGCACCCGTAGTCAGGATTGAACCCAGGTCTCTGGCGCTGTCAGGCAGCAACTCTACAGCTGCACCACCGTGCTGCCCTTATCTTCTGTATTCACGTAGAACCGGCTGGATGATTTTAGATATGACTCAAGCAGTGCCCTTTTGAATCAGGATAAAAGTTGTAGTTCGATGGCCATTTACACAGCCACTGGGATCGTATAGACACTGGGACTTAAGTGCCTTTCACCAAACTTCATGATAGTCTGACCTCCGTGTTCTTCCAATGGGGGTTCTCCGAAACCTTCTGAATAACAGAAGGCCCAATTAGAGTGGACGTGGAAAAGATGTTTCCAGTGATGGGAGAGTCTGGGACCAGAGGACAACCCTCAGAATAAAATGATGTGCCTTGAGAATGAGGATGAGGAGGAATTTATTTAGCCAGAGGATGATTAATCTGTGGAATTCATTGCCACAAGTGATTGTGGAGGCAAAGACTGGATATTTTTAAAGCGGAGATTGCCAGGTTCTTGAAGGGTGTTAGAAGTTACGGTGGGAAGGCAGGAGAACGGGTTTGAAAGGAAAAATAGATCAGCCATGATCGAATGATGTGGTAGACTCGATGGGTTGAATGGCTTAATTCTGTTCCTCAATATTTTTAGTTTTAGTTTAGAGATACAGCGCGAAAACAGGTCCTTCGACCCACCAAGTCCACACAGACCATAGATCTGTGTGGACCACACACTAACACTTTCTTACACACACTAGGGACAGTTCACAATTATACTAAGCCAATTAACCTACAAACCTGCATGTCTTTGTAGTGTGGGAGGAAACCGAAGATCTCAGATGGGGAGAACGTACAAACTCCATACAGACAGCACCCCGTAGTCAGGATTGAACCCAGGTCTCCGGCGGTGTAAGGCAGCAACTCTACGACTGCACCACCGTGCCGCCATAACTGTCTTATGGTCTTATAATCTCAGAGCGTGCATGTATCTGCTGCGATACAGTCAGTCTCCAGTGACCTTGTCTCCTCTTGATGTTCACCATTTGCTGCCTCACCATAGCGGGCAGCTAATGGTTATCTTGCCCTTCTTCTGAGATCCTCAAAGCTAGACAAGATACAATTGAATTCCGATCTTCAAAGCCACTAACCCCAAAGTTCACTAACCAGCCTCTCAGCCCAAGCAACCTCGATAATTCTTCTCAGTAGCTTTTAAGAAAATAACTGTGGGTTTGTGTCAGGCAAAATTGGTGGAAAAATGGACAGATGATGTTTCAGGTCAGGACCTTTCTTCAGACTCCCCCTCCACTTCTGCTGCCTGACCTGCTGAGTTCCTCCAGCACTTCTTTTTTTTTGTTCAAGGTTCCAGCATCTGCAGTTCCTTGTGCCTCCATGAGTTTTGAGTGTTTACTTTTGTGCCTGTAGTTAGTTTGTATTGGACTCCATGTGTTTCTGTCCAGTCTATTTGCTGTGTTTGAATTGCAAAATTAGGAAATCCATGTACGTGAAATTAAATTTAAATCAAACTTACATTAAAATTAATCCTATCCGAGTCCGTAGATGGGTCCCGACCAAATGTCACCTGTCCATATCCCAGTATGAAGAAGGGTCCTGACCTGAAATGCACCTGTCTATTCCCTCCGCAGATGCTACCTGATCCCCTGAGTTCCTTCAGAATTTTGTGTTTTGTTTCAAGATCCCAGCATTATCAATTCCTTGTATCCCCATCAATGTTGACTCTTTTAAATAATAACATTGATAAACAGCCCCTTCTGAACAAGTTAATGTATGCATCAAAATGCCCCTGGAGTTAAATATAACATCAAAGCTGGTCTCCAAATGTTGATGATTTTAACAAACCTCCCAAACCTATGTGGCCTTTGCTACTGACAAGTATTTGTCTGTAAATCAAACTACTTTGCAAATGCCGGTTCAAATAAAAATCTAGATTCGATTTCCAAGTATTGGCATAAATCCAACAGAATTTCATATGGACCTAATTCATAATAAGCCAAAATCTGTAACAGATGAAGCAACAATTAACTAGTGGGCACATTATATGTTTAACATTAATCAGCTTTGTGTAAAATTTAAGGACAGCACATCTGGGATTTTGATAAACTGCTCGCTTGTTCCAGTATCTTAATGTCTATCAGTTCTTGCTTTTTATATCAGTAGATAATAGCTTTAATGAGGATGGTAAGGGTATTGTAAATCATGAATGCCACCAGAAGACACTTCTAATTTGACAATGAAAGGATGTTCATTATGAACACCTGCCTTTCCTGTCTATCTCTCTCTTAGTTCAGTTTATAGATACAGCATCACCAACGATCACCCCGCACACTAGTTCGATCCCACACACTAGGGGACAAATATAGAGGCCAATTAACCTACAAACCTGCACGTCTTTGGAGGAAACTGCAGCATCTGGAGAAAACCCACATGGTCACAGAGTGAATGTACAAACTGTACAGACAGCAGCCAATGTCAGGATCGAACCCAGGTCTCTGGTACTGTGAGGCAATATCTCCATCAGCTGTGTCACCGTGCCGACTATTACATGCATGTTAAACAGGGGACTGGTATAGAGGTAGATCAAGGCTATAATATATTCACACATCCTGTACACTGTGGGGTTGAAATTCTACAATTGCCACTAGCACTGTCATTTTTACATATATCATTCATGCTATTGATTTCTCCTTTTCCATTGTAATTAAGCCTTTGCTCTGCAGCCTCATATAAATGACAGGATGATGTGAAGAAATTATCTTCGTGAAAAGCAATATCTCCTGTTCACAAGAATAATCAATCATCTGCAAAATGTATTAGCTCATACCTACTTGATAAAACTCAAATCTGAATCCCAAAACAACCCGTGTTCTCACTGACATCATTTTTTTCACGTCCAGTGTTTTTCTCCCAGCAGAAGACAATTCCCCACACTTACCGAACTGTATTAGAGAGGATTTGTCAACTTATCAATGCAGTTTTATATCGCAGGATAATCCAACAAGTAACATGTGTCAATTTGGGTGGAAACAGTAGGATTAATACAAATTGAAGCCACCAGTTTCTGTCTCAGTGGACGGCACAGTGGCACAACGATAGAGTTGCTGCTTTGCAGCGCCAGAGGCCCAGGTTTGATCCTGACCACGGGTGCTGTCTGTAAGGAGTTTGTACATTCTCCCTGTGACTGCGTGGGTTTTCTCCGGGTTCCTCCCACTCTCCAAAGACACGCAGGTTTATAGGTTCATTGGCTTCGATAAAATTCTAAAATTGTCCCTAGTATGTAAGATAGTTTTGGTGTACGGGGTGATGGCTGGTTGGCACATACTTGTTGGGCTGAAGGACCTGTTTCCATGTTGTTTCCCTGAAGCCTCTGAAGTCTACAGTCAGTAGAATTAGAATCGATACAACGGGACCAGATCCAATCAAAATAACGGCACCATGTGACAAAAGCTGATGTTAATACAATGGGACGGGTAGGGGAGTGATTAACACCTTGAGTTTTGGGATGAATGGGTAATTTCTGAGTTGACACTTAGCAGCTTGTAAGATGCTACAGGGATCAGATTTGAGTCCTCAACCATTCATAAATATATAATGACTTGGACGAAGGTACTGATATATAAAAACTGCTGGATTAAGCAAATTGTGAGGAGGACAAAAAGAGCCCTCAATACAATATAGGCAGGGTAAGTGAGGGGGAAAGATGTTGGGTGATAGCGTATGGAGTGGAAAGATATGAGCTTACCAGGGAAGATGGGGAAAAACAAATTTATCATATTTCCACCTTCAACATCATAATCCAAACTCATCTCCAAACTCTTGGAGATACAAGGACTTGCAAATGCTAGGATCTTGCGGAAAACACAAAGTGTTGGAGGAACTCAGTGAATCAGGCAGCATCTAGGGAGGGAATGGACTGGTGACTCTTCTTCAGACTGAGCAAGCCTGCATGATGGACTGGGCAACATCTACACCTGCAATTTCTTGCAGTCTTGGGCCGAGAAGTTCGCAAACCAAGGTGTGATACAACAGAATAGTATGCTGTCTGAGGAAGCATCCCAACACAAGACATCGCCTGTCCATGTTCTCCTGAGATGCTGTTTGACCCTCTTAATCTGGTGTTTTAGCTGGATCATGTGGCATAGTTTGTGTCAATGAATGTTCCTTACTGAGGTTGAAGGTCACCTGTTGAACCCACATCTCCTCCACATCTTTTCCCTCTTCTTTCATCTTCATCTCACGTTGTGGTGACCACCCAAGCTCTTTATTCTGTCATCCTGTACAATGAGGAGAATGCCTTTGAATGCACCCACTTCTGAGAGTCACTGTTTATTACTAAAGCCTTGAAGTTAAAATTAGCTTCATCAGCCTTTGGTGTCCATCTGCTGTTGAATGTAGCAATGTGAAGAACGTGTAGAACGACCAAACATTAGTTGGTGAATTAACGCTATTGTGAGTTCAATTAAGGACCAGCCAATGATTAACTTGCATAGTGAATGTTCCTGTTAAGTAATGCTGGCTGATTCTCAGCCCTGCTGCTGAATACTTGGTCAACTCTGCATGGTTGACAAAATCACATTGACTGGAATGGGTGGCTCTCAGTTTGGCAGAGACTGTGTGAATGATGTCACAATCTGCCCATTGTATCACTGCTCCACGCACAACATATTTCCCAACATGGCAAGCTGACAGTCTCATGCTACCAATGTGTGTGCACATGTCTGGAACCAATTCAGCATCCACTCCATCCAATTAGTGGACAGTAAGCAGCTAAATTACTCAGCGCTTGGAGGCAAGGAAATGAAAAAGGAAGATCAGAAGGACAGAGATTTTGGCAAGTATTGTACTAGAGGAGCTCAAATGAAAATTGAAGCTACCCATTGTCAGTAACGAGCCACTGCAGAATGCCTGAACATATTCCAGCAAGGATCACAGACTGGAGAATGGGAGAGCAAACAAAGATTTTAACATAGACGCAAGCAACTGAATGTGCTGGGATCTTGAACTCAAATGGGTCACTCCAGCACTTTGTACTTTATGCTCAAGGATTTTAAAGTGTTTAGTGGAGCGATACAAAGTGAAATTAAGCCATATCGCTATCTGAGAAGTGTGTTTGCTAGAGCTGTGATTAATTTCTGCTAATCACCTACATGGCTTCATGAAGAGAATCAAGTGTCTGAATGATTGTCATATGTGCTGAGCCAGCTGAACAGGCCCGTAAACACAATAACACAGAGATAAATATATAATAATCGAGTGCAATGAATGAATGAGTAAAAATACAAAACCTGAAGCCTGTAGTGCAAACGAGACACAGTCCGTGGAAGTTCATAGTTGCTGAGGTTAGCGTTGTGCAATGTTCAGGAGCCTGATGGTTGTTGTGAAGAAGCTATTGTTGAACCTGGCGGTCACGGGTTTCAGACTCCTGAACCATTTCTCCCGATGGCAGGAGAGAAATGAGAGCATGGCCAGGACAGTGTAGGTTTTTGGTGATGTTGGTTGCCTTTTTGAGCTAAGGCTTCTTATAGATCCCTTCAATGGTGTGGAGGTCAGTACCTGTGATGGAACAGTGTCCAATACTCTCTATCATCTCCTTCGTTCCTGGGTGTTCGAGTTCATGAACCAGGCCATGGTACAACCAGTCAGTATGCTCTCTATTGTGTTGTTACCAAATGATGGACAGAAACATAGAAAATAGGTGCAGGAGAAGGCCATTCGGCCCATCGAGCCAGCACCGCCATTCATAGAAGCATAGAAACATAGAAAATAGGTGCAGGAGAAGGCCATTCGGCCCTTCAAGCAGCACCACCATTCATTGTGATCATTGCTGATCATCCCCAATCAGTAACCCATGGTCGCCCAATTATAGGAAGGATGTCAACAAAATAGAGAGAGTACAGAGGAGATTTACTAGAATGTTGCCTGGGTTTCAACAAATAAGTTACAGAGATAGGTTGAATAAGTTAGGTTTTTATTCTCTGGAGCGCAGAAGGTTAAGGGGGGACTTGATAGAGGTCTTTAAAATGATGAGAGGGATAGACAGAGTTGATGTGGACAAGCTTTTCCCTTTGAGAATAGGGAAGATTCAAACAAGAGGACATGACTTCAGAATTAACGGACAGAAGTTTAGGGGTAATATGAGGGGGAACTTCTTTACTCAGAGAGTGGTAGCGATGGGGAATGAGCTTCCAGTGGAAGTGGTGGAGGCAGGTTCATTGGTATCATTTACAAATAAATTGGATAGGCATATGGATGAGAAGGGAATGGAGGGTTATGGTATGAGTGCAGGCAGGTGGGACTAAGGGGAAAAAAAAAATGTGTTCGGCACGGACTTGTAGGGCCGAGATGGCCTGTTTCCGTGCTGTAATTGTTGGATGGTTATATGGTTGTATGGTAACCCGTGCCTGCCTTCTCCTCATATCCCTTGATTCCGCCAGCCCCTAGAGCTCTATCTAACTCTCTCTTAAATCCATCCAGCGATTTGGCCTCCACCGATCTCTGTGGCAGGGAATTCCATGAATTCACAACTCTCTGGGTGAAAAAGTTTTTCACCTAAATGGCCTCCCCTTTATTCTATGACTGCGGCCCCTGGTTCTGGACTCGCCCAACATTGGGAAGATCTTTCCTGCATCTAGCCTGTCCAATCCTTTTAGAATCTTATATGTTTCTATAAACCCCCCTCATCCTTCTAAACTCCAGTGAATACAAGCCTAGTATTTTCAATCTTTCCTCATATGACAGTCCCGCCATCCCAGGGATCAATCTCGTGAACACTGCTTCAATCACAAGGATGTCCTTCCTCAAATTAGATCAAATTCAATATGATCATGGCTGACCACCCAAAATCTGTACCCCGTTCCTGCTTTCTCCCCATATCCAAATTTGGCCAAATTTTGTACCTTCCACAACAGTGATGAATGCTGTGGTGGATGTTTATGTTAAATTTTTATTGTGTTTTTGTATGTTCTTTTTCATTGTACTGCTGCTGGCAAATTCATTTCACAAGTGACGAATAAAACTGATTGTGTTGTGTTGTGTTGTCCCTTGATTCCGTTAGTCCTATGAGCTATCTAGCCATAAATATTCTCTCACACACTGTAGACCTGTGTCTTCTTATAAATTGTTTGGAGGTTCTATATTTAAAGGTTTTATGGCATTTATCCCCAGGTGTTGCAAAATATGACCTTTCAATTCATTTGAGTGTGTTTCTTTGACAAAGACTGCCAAATACACTGACATTTATATTATGAACAGGTGAACTTACTTTCTTTCTCATTTTTAACAGCCACATTATTGAAATAGGACATAATTAAGAAGCGCGGTAAATCAATGAGCAGACACTTCTTGTCAAATTCAGAACCCATCAAAGCAAAGAGCAGTCAATTAGTAATCCTACCGTTTGCAATGGTTGAAAGGTCAAAATTGACTGCATAATGGAGTCTGTTTTGAAACATCCATTTAAAAAATTCTGCATGAATTCCAAGTATCCTTTAACAGAACATAAGACAATGATAGCGGAAGGTATGTTTGTTGGCTGTCCTGTCTAAAACATGTGCGAGATTGTTGGATTCTCTCTCAATTCCAGCTGTTGTTTATTTGATTAACAGGTTATTTGAGGGAATTCTGCAGAAGGTTTAATGACAAATAAAATCACACAAGAGTTCTGATATTCAGTCATCCACATTAATGACTTGTTTTGTTTTGGCAATTCAGTTTTCAAGGTTTCACTCAGTAACTACAATGCAATACATTTTTATGATATTATACGATATACTAGACCAAGTGCAGACCCGTTGGGTCTGTTCCCCCAACGTGCGGTTGTGGGGGGGGGGAGGCGGCATGCAGCGTCACACACACTAACTATCTCCCCCTCCCCCCCCTACCCACACTCACGCTAATTACCCACCTTGATATTATATTAAAATTATTAATTTGCTCCTTTTACCCCATAACCACCCTATCTACTGACGCATAGCCCCCAACTTGCAGTCACATCTAGAGGGGGGGGGGGGGGGGGGGTAGAGAGTGAGGGCAGAGAGAGAAGGGGCAGAGACAGAGAGAGAGGGGAGGAGAGAGAGAGGGTGAGAGTGAGGGGGGAGAGAGAGGGGGTGCTGAGAGGGGGGTGAGGGGGAGCAGGGGGGGGGGAGGGGGAGGGGGAGCAGGGAGGGGTTAGGTTGGAGGGGGAGGGAGGGGGAGGGGAGGGAGGGGGGAGGGGAGGAGGGAAGAGGGTAGGGGGTGTGGAGGGGATGGAGGGGGGGGGGAGAGGGGGAGGAGGGGGAGAGGAGAGGAGGGGGGGGGGAGAGGAAAGGGGGGGGAGGGGGGGGGGGGGGGGGGGGGGGGGGGGGAGGAGAGGGGGGGGGGGAGAGAGAGAGAGAACCCAAACCCCCCAAACAACCATTTGCAGGCAGTGCTTTTTCCTTCAAACTAACCATAACCATATTTTCATTTTCAAACCAAATTAAGGGTACTTACTCACAGCTGTGTAGACATTTGTTCAGTCATTCAGAGCTCAAACCTCCATGTTGTAGAGACTGATTGGGGCACACCACTTCCTGGTTTTATAGTCCCTCCCCCATCCCACCAGCAGGAGCAGCAGAGAGAATGGGGAATTTTGTAAAATCATTAATATCTCTGTCATATTTAATCGACGGGAAAAATCCTCAGCACACATGTAACAGAGGGGGGCTCTGAGCGGCCGAGGTGGCCAAAAATGACGGCCGTAGGTGGCGGCGTTCTCTCGGAAATTGCAGCACAGATCGCCAAAACCGGTCAAGAACAGAGTTTTAGTAATATAGATATTTACAAACCGAGTAAATGTCTGATTTCTATTAAATAATGAAACAATGCTGCCAAAGAAATAAACATTTCTGAAATTTATATTGTTTTTTGCAAGCTTTTCATCCCTTCTCCCAGTCTCCCCACCATAGCCGTCGTCCACACTTCATGCTGCCTCTGTAAAGCAGCAAACATAATCAAAGGTTGTCCCACCCTGGTCATTCTTTTTTCTTGTCAGACAGAAGATACAGAAACTTGAAAGCATGAACACCAGACACAGGGCCAGCTTCTTCCCTTCTGTTATCAGGATTCTGAACTGTCCTTCCATTAGCAAGAGTACCGTCCCAATTTTAAAACCTGCCTCATTGGGGACATTAGAATTTATCTCTGGAACTGTTAGGCTACAATACTGAGAACTATATTCTGCAAGCTGTATCTTTCTCTTTCCTCTACCAGTTGCACTTGAGTTGGCTTGTTTGTATTCATTGATAGCATTATCTGATTACATAGGATGCAAAACAGAACTTTTTACTGTACATTGAATATTGAATGAATATTTATTACATGTCATTTGAACCTCAGTGAGGCTCAAACGAAACTTAGTTTCCACAGCCATACAAACAGAGACAATTCCTACAAGACACACACACAATTCAATTTACACAAACATCCATCACATTGAATCTCCTCCTCACTGTGATGGAAGGCAAAGTCTTTCTCTCTCCTGCATCATTTTTCTCCCGATGTTGAAGCCCCAGGCGGGCGATGGTAACTTCCACGGCCATTTTAGACCGCGCCGGGTGATGTACGGCCCCGCTCCCAGTCTAAAAGTCACGAAGTTGGAGGCCCCAGCAGGCGTTCGAATGTCCCGCGGCCATTAAAACCGCGCCGGGCGATGAACGGCCCCGCTCCGGGTCGTTCCAACCCTGCGACACGGGCTGGAGAAGTCGCGTTGCGGGAGCTCCGGAAAGCGGTCTCCTACCCGGACTCGCGAGCTCCCAATATCACAATCCACAGGACCTGCGGCTGCAGCTGGAGCCTCCGAGCTCCGGGGTCGGGCCGCAGCAGCGCGCCACCACCACTCCCCATGCTCCGAAGCCGGCCAGCCCCACGATGGTAAGTCCACAGCTCGGGGACTGGAGCCCCCAGGTCGTTCCGGCTGGAGGCCGCTCCACGGTGCTAGGCCCCAACAACAACGGAGACCCGACAGGGAAAAGGTCGTGTCTCCCGTGCAGGGAAGAGATTTTTAAAAGTTTCCCCCTCTACCCCCCCCCCCCCACACATACACAGTTAAAAAACACTATTAAAAAACACAAACAACTACATTTAACTAGACAAAAAATAAAAAGACAGACAGACTGAAGGGGGCGCTGCAACAGTTTCACACCGCCACGCCCAAAAAGCAATAATAAACTCAAATCTAAACCTAAACCTTTAACACATATTCTTGTTTTGTACAACTTTTGTCCAACTTTCCCCAGTGAGTTCTTGTTTTTGCTCTTCACGAAGCAACCCCTGTAGTATGCAATGTTACCATTCGAACCCTGCAAAACCTCCTAATTTCCTGTTCTTTCTTGATACCATTTATGTTGGAAATTGCTGGGCAATGGAGTACAGAACATTTGGCAAATCTTTCATTGCTTTATAAAGTTTAAAATTGATGAAGCACACATGGTAAATTGTCCATCATTGAATCAGACGTTGCTAAGGATGAGAATTGAACATGTAATCAAAACAGCAAGGTTAAATCTAAAGCGTTACATTGGACGTACTGCTAACACTAAACCACTTGACCTACACAATTGACCTTCACAGTCAGCAGACTGCATCAGAATGCCAAAATCTGTTTACAGCCACAAGCTTTAAAGTAGAAAGATGAAAGTGGAAAGAGATAAAGATGTGGGAAGTATTTGGACATATTTGAATAGGGATTTGGATGCTGGAGTATGCGGGGACGAGCCAATGGCAGTGTGTGACCACACATGTGACGGATGTGACTTGTGTGAGAAAATACAAGCAGCAGAGGTGTGGATGAGCTGAATTTTATGGAACATGAAGAAGGCAGACCAGCCAAGTATTGGAACAGTCCCCCTTGAGGGTGGCAGAATCACTGATGAGGATTTCAGCAGCAGATGGGCTGTTGCTGGAATAAAGTCATGACATGGAGTTGGAAATAACACAATTTTTAACAATCTTTTAATTGTTTTGGATCAGCTTTCAATTACTTATTACTTTTTCACATACATTTGATTATATTTTAAGCATGCATATATTCATTATTTTCCATTGGTGCTACTTAAAAGCAGCTATAGTATAACATCGAAAATGTTCATGTTATGATATTTTTCAATTCAGAAACGTAACACTTAAAATATCTTAGGCGGTCCTACATACTAAAGGGTGACTTGCATCCTCTCCGGTTTTGTGGATTCTGAGACGGTTAATGGAAACTATTAATTGTTCCTCAAGTGGAGAGTTGGTGGCCGATGATAGTCTGTGAGATGGTCCTCTCCTTCTGTTACTTGTGCATGGTCTCTACGCGATCATGATGTGTAGCTCTGATGTTTTCATCATTGTCCTCGATGCTCCTCTTCACTTTATGCTGTTGTGGGCCAGTGTTCCCAAGAGTCGGTGGGGATGTTACTATTCAAAGAGGCTTTGAGGGCATCGTTGAATCTTTTCCTCTATCCACCTGGTGATCCCTGCCCATGTTAGAGTAGTGTCTTTTCAGGAGACTGGTGTTGGGTACGATGAGGTGCAGATCTAACCAATGTTTCCGACTCAGGTAGTTAGCAACTTAACACTGGGGAAACCAGTGTGGCAAAGGAAATTCACCTTGGCTCATGAATCCTTCCCGTACATTTGGAGGCTTTTTGCAAACGCAGCATTTGTGAGACTTTTCCAATGCCTTGCGATACTTGCTGCCAGAACGTACTGGAGCAGAGATCACTGCTGCCCACAGACGATGTCCTTTTTCTCATTTCTAAGGTCTTAATATTTAGACAGACTTTAGAGATACTGCGTTGTAACAGGCCCTTCGGCCCACCTAATCAGTGGTGACCAGCAATCACCCCACACACTTGCACTATCCTACCCACTTGGGACAATTTACAATCTTTACCAAAGCTAATTAACCTAGAATCCTGCGTGTCTTTGGAGAGTGGGAGGAAACCGGAGCACCGAGAGAAAACCCATGCAGTCACAGGGAGAAACATACAAACTACATATAGACAGTACCCTTAGTCGGAATTGAACCCAGGTCCCTGGCACTTTAAGACAGCAGCTCTACCACTGCACCACTGTGCTACTCTACAACATCTAAGCACTTGGTATTCAATACACCAAAAGCATGTGCTGGGGCAGTGGTAACCTTCATTGTCAAGTGGTAGCTTCTTAGATTTAGAAGGGGTCCACATTTTCCAGGGCCTTGTATGAAGCTTATTTGTCACAAGGTACTGTGGTGCAGCAGGGACAGTTTGCTGCAGAATCTTCATCTTGCGGATGTTGATAGTAAGGCCCTTTCTCTCATACACTTCGGGTAAAGTATTCATGGTGTCAAGCAATTTGGCCTCGAAACATTTGAAAGCATAAACGCTGTCCTAGCGGTAGAGTTGCTGCCTTACTGTTCCAGAGAACCGGGTTTGATCCTGACTACGGGTGCTGTTTGTACAGTGTTTGTACATTCTCCCCATGACAATGTGCATTTTCTCTGAGTGCTCCGGTTTCCACCCATACTCCAAAGGCATGCAGGTTTGTAGATTAATTGGCTTCTATCAATTGTCACTGATGTGTAGGATAGAGTGTCCAGGTGATCACAAGTCAGTTTGGACTTGGTGGGCCGAAGGGCCTTTTCCCATGCTGCATCTCTAAACAAAACCAGAGTGCAGTCACAATAAATCGAGGAGTTTCTCATTCGTTCCGCAGCTGTGACAAGTTTATTGACAGTGGAACTCAATGTTTTGTGATTGATTGAAAGATGCAGCATGGAGGCATGGCCTGCAGCCCACCATGTCCATGTCAATCATGAGGAGAGGTTGTTGATAGGTAGATGGAACCAGGTGATGGGGGGGTTGCAGAGGCTAGTTGGTGATAGTTGGAATCAGATGGGGAGGGGATGATGGGCTGAAGGAACCAGGCGAGGTGAGGAGAAGAGGATAGGAGAAGTCAATAAAAAGAGAAGAAAACTAGAGTAGAAGCAAGGAAGTGCAGATGCTGGTTTCCAGAAACAGCTGGAGTAATTGATCAGATCAGGCTGCATCTCAGGAGAACGCAGATAGGTGGTGTTATGTGTTGGGGCCCTTCTTCAGACTGAAGGGTGGAAGGAAGGAAGTTGGAAGAGAGGAGGGATAAGACAAAGCCTGGCAAGTGATGGGTGAATGTGCATGAGAGGAGAGCATTGGGGGAGTAGGTTTCCTGAAATAATGTCATGATGTTGAATGGTAAAAGAGGCTGATTAGTCTGTTCCTATTCCGCAACTTATATGCAGCTAATTTTGTACCATATTAAAATGTATTGAATTATGTAGGACAATTCTTCCTGTTCACTGTTTGTACAAGTCACATGATTTACCTGTCTGCATTTATATTTTCCAAATAATGTATGTGCACAAGAAATGTTCCCCTTTTATTTTTTCATGAATATTTAAAAGGTATAAAATTATATATAAAATTAATTTGGCACAATCTTTCGCATGTTGTTAATAGTGGAAATGATGTATTAGGAGTTATTTAACTGTCAACTTTATGTTGCTTGAAGTTCTCCTTGAGTAATTTCGAAAGCTTTCCTCCACCATTTTTCCCTCAATATAAGCTCATCCATACAGAATGGATTATTCCATCGAGTTGAATCATACATTTAGTGCTGTATAAATTCTGCATGATTTATTGCTGTTGCTAATTCTGTTGCATATTCTCTACTCCCTCTGCTTTGGAGCTGCCCTGTGTTAGTCAGGTGTAGAATACATTTCAACATTAAGGAAAATAAAGCTTCCCGGCATTTCCAGTTTCACATATCTCGTGTCGCTTGGCTGTAAGGATTCATGTCAGAACCATACAATAACAATAATACAATACAATATTTATTCATTGTCATTTGAACCTCAAATGAAACTCTGTTTCTACAGCCATACAAATAAAAACAATTTCTACAAGACACACAAACAATTCAATTCACACAAACATCCATCACAGTGCATCTCCTCCTCACTGTGATGAAAGGCAAAGACTTTTCTCTCCCCAGTGTTCCATTTTTCTCGCAATGTTAAAGTTCCAGGCGGGCGATGGTAAGTCCCACGGCTGTTAAGGTCGCGCCGGGCAATGTACGCCCCAGCTCCAGGTCTTAAGGTCTCAATGTGGGAGCCCCCGGCGGGCGTTGGTATGTCCCGCGACCGTTAAAGCCGCGCCGGGCAATGTAAGGCCCCGCTCCGGGTCTTTCCAACCCCGCGACACGGGCAGGAGAAGTTGCGTTGCGGGAGCTCCGAAACGTGGTCCTGATGTTCCTGTCCACCGGGCCTACGGCTGGAGCCTCCGAGCTCCGGAGTCCCCACGCTCCGAGGCCGGCCACCCCCACGATGGTGAGTAGTCCACACGCTCCGCGACTGGAGCCCCAAGGTCGTTCCGGTTGGAGGCCGCTCCACGGTGCTAGGCCCCAACGACAGCGGAGACCCGACAGGAAAAAGGTCGGGTCTCCCGTGCAGGGAAGAGATTTTAAAAGTTTCCCCCACCCCCCCACATATACACAGCCAAAAACAGTATAAAAGAACACAACAACTACATTTAACCGAACAAAAAAATTTTAAAAAGACAGACAGGCTGCAGGGGGCGCTGTAACGTTGGTCGCGCCGCCAACCGGAATTTTAAGCAGAGGTGCAGGCATTTCTTTCAAATATCTTGGAAATTAAATTGATTGTGCCTGTTAAGATGTAGTGTAGTTAAGAACAAAAGTGTAGTCATTGTTAGAGCTGATTTGAATACTCAACTACCTGCCGCAATTCTTGCAATGAAGAATGAAGATGACTTTAGTTTAAGATACATCTTAACAGCCCCTACCAATTTAATTTCCAAGATATTTGAAAGAGGTGCCTGCACCTCTGCTTAAAATCATACCCATGCACAAAGCTAATTCAATTTACATATATTGAAGTTGGGGATAGATTTCACAACATAAAAAGCATTGCTCAATGCAGGAAGAGAATGAAAATATAATTATAGAGTTTGTAGGTTAGGTTTGATCTTGATGAATGGCAGAATTGTTTTCAAGTTTTTTAGACCTTGTTTTTAAGACCTTGATTTAACTTTAATTTCTTGTATAATTATGTCAATGTTTTTGGAGATGGGTTAGGGCGGCACAGTGGCACTGCAGTAGAGTTGCTGCCTTACAGTGCCAAAGACCTAGGTTCGATTCTGACTATAGGTGTTGGCTGTATGGAGTTTGTACATTCTTCCTGTGACTGTGTGGGTTTTCTCAGGTGTTCTGGTTTCCTCCAACATTCCAAAGAAGTACAAGTGTATAGGTTAATGGACCTAGGTAAAATTGTAAACTGTCCCAAGTGTGTGGGATAGTGTTAGTGTACGGGGTGATCGCTGGTTGGCACGGACTTGGTGGGCCGAAGAGCCTGTTTCTGTGCTGTATCTTTAAAAGGAACTAAAATAAAATAAAATGAATACTTGGAACATGCTGCCAGGAGTGGTGATGGAAGCAGATATGATGGTTGGGGTTTAGAACATATATAACTTAGAACAGTACAGAACAAGAACAAGCCCTTGGGGCCACAATGCCACCATGTCTGTGCCAAACATGATGCCAAGATCAACTCTAATGGACAAGCATGGACTAGTTGGCAAATATCTTCGCTGATGTTGTTTATTTCGGAAAACTTCCCTCCCTTGAGAGCTGGGAAAGCTGCCAAAGTCCGTACGTTCCCCTTATGCACTGATACAACTGTCTTAACCCAGTGGCTTAAGGCAACATCAATGACTTGAAACAGCACGAATGTTGGACAATGACATCTACAGAGAAACATGGGCAGGTCTTCCACGAGGTTGTTTTAGTCCTTTAGGTCTAAAATGAAAATAAGTTATTCACACAACTAACCTACTTGCGGTCTGAAGAAAGGTCCTAAACTAAAACTTCACTTATCCATGTCCTCCAGGGATGCTGCCAGACCCACTGAATTATTCCAACATTTTGGACTTTTTCGTATCACACAACTCTCTGCTTTGAAGTATTAATATTTTTTTTTAATTGATTGATTAATAGATACCCTCAGCCCACAGAGTCCATGCTGATCATTGATCACCCATTCACATTATTCTATATCCAATTTTTGCATCAACTCCCTACACTCTAGGGGGCATTTTCAAAGCCAATTAACCTACAAACCCACACATATTTTTAGGGAGGAAACCGGAGCACCCGGAGGAAACCCACGCGGTCACAGGGAAAACGTGCAAGCTCCACACAGGCAGCACCTGAGGTCAATATCGAACCTGGATCTCTAGCACTGTGAGGCAGCAACTCTCCCCTATGGGGAGATTATGGACTAATATCGGTATGGATGGATGGTCAGGGAAGATGTGGATGGATAACAAGATCTAAGTGGCTATTTACAGAGCTAATTTATATTCATGGAAAGGTACAAGGGCAAGATTGGACCCTAAGTGACGGATGGGGGGGGACGTGCAAAGTATGAATGAATCCTAATGCATGATGACATTCTGAGCATTCTGACGGGCAATGTTCTCTGTGACTACCTGCTGCCTCATTGGCCTCTGCCATTACCTTCTCCTCTTCTTTCTGTCATCTCTGACATGTCATTATCTTCTGCTCCTTATGGTGTTGTAACAACCTCTATGGATGTCCAGCATTATTGATGTTCTACCCAGAGCATTTTGAAAGCTATTTCCAGTGTGATCGCTATCTAAAACTTTGCAGATGACACCACTGTAGTGGGCCATATCACAAACAATGATGAGACGGAGTAGAGGAAAGAGAAAGAGAGCTTAGTATCATGGTTTCATGACAATAACCTTTTATTTCAACAGCAAGATGAAGGAGCTAGTTTTTGTCTTCAGGAAGTGTGATGGAGTACATGTCCCAATCAATGGTGCTGAAATGGAAATGTTTGAGAGCTTCAAGCTCCTCGCCATTAATATTACCAATGATCTGTTGTAGCCAACCACACTGATACGACAGCTGAGAAGGCACACCGATGCTTCTACTTCTTCAGAAGTTATTGCAGATTGGTTATTTCCTACTAACCAATCGTAGTGCTTGTTAGTAGTTGTACCGCCTAATATGCGACTCATATTACCAAGAGCTTGCCTATGCCATTCAGTATTAGCTGCTAAGAACTGTAATGTCCTGCAGACCGATGCTGTAAGCGGACTTTAATAAACATGTGTTGCATCTTGTTTAAGAGGGAACTGCAGATGCTGGAGAATCGAAGGTTACACAAAAAAGCTGGAGAAACTCAGCGGGTGCAGAAGCATCTATGGAGCGAAGGAAATAGGCAACGTTTCGGGCCGAAACCCTTCTTCAGACAGCAAGTGTTGCATCTTGATGTGTGTTTGACTCGACTCATTACATGGTGTCAGAGAATGAGTCTTTATGTTTATCGGGTTTTGTTTTTTTTATATTTGTTTTATGTGCCAGTTATCTCTATCATGGCAAACTTGTCTCGCCATCCTAGTTCTCTGATCTTTGACTCTGACATCGCCGAACGCTGGCGCATTTTTGAGCACGACTACATTCACTATGTTCGCATTGTTCATCGCAATGATCCTCCAGATGTACGTGCTTTTGTATTACTCAACCTGGCTGGCCCAGAGGCAATGAAATGTGCGGACAGTTTCACATTTGAGCCTGCTGTTTTAGATGCGAATGGACAGATCCAAGTGCCTGCAGGCGATTGATGACCCTGCTGTCCTACTAACAAAGTTCAGACAGTTGTGAGACCTCCCCTCGAATTACGTTATGGAATGTACCAAGTTTTATGCTTGTATGCAACAGATTGGTGAGCCGAAACGCTGCTAATTTTGTGATTTGTGCGATGAACTGATCCGTGACAAGATTGTTGGAGGTATGCTTAATAACAAGTTAAGGGGTGAACTGCTCCGTAACACTGACCTGACCCTTAATCAAGTGGATCACGCCTTCAGATTGCTGAGATAACATCTTCTCACACTAAGTCTGTGATCTCTGCCCAGCGTTTGCAGTATAGTGTCAATCTTACCGCCACCTCCTGTCATAACAGCCGTTCACAGCCTTCCCCGGACTGGCAGCAGAGAAGATCTGTTACTCAAACTCCTAATTGCAACTATTTTCATGCTACCGGTCGAGAATTCTGTATTGCTTATGGTAAAATCTGTAATTTCTGCAAGAAATCCAACCACTTTGCAAGATGTTGCCATTCCCGTGCAACTTAATCCGCCTCAAGGCCGAGTTTGTACCTGTTACAACATGAGCTTGCTGATAACGAATACCAAGAGCCTGACTTGCCATCCTCCGCTCAGCTCTCTGAAAGTACAGATACAGCCATCCACTCTTTCCTCCCGTCCTCTAACGAGCAACTTGACCCTGAGGTGACCATGTTTGGGAATAACAGACGTGTGATTGTGAAGGTTGATACGGGCGCGAAATGCAACGTCATCTCGTTATCTGAATTTTTTTTAAATCGTAATGCTGAACATATTGAAAAGGCCACGGCCACGCTTGGGGCCTATGGGGGAGATGTTCTACGCCCGCTTGGGCAGACTAATTTAAAAAGCACCATATACTCAAAAGCTCATACCCTAAAGTTTTATATTGTCAAGGGGGTTTCTGAGACTCTGCTCGGTATCAATGCATGCCACGATCTAGGCCTAGTATACTTTGGCCGTGCTGTCCATCAACTCTTTCTTGCTGAGGGCCACATTCAGCAAGTACTCTCTCAATACAGAGAACTGTTTAATGACGAGCTTAGGCAAGTTGATCCCAGCGTCACTCCTGTGGATCGAGCACCATATAGTGTTCTGCATGTCATGCATGATAGAGTATATAGTGAACTCAAGTGGATGGTTGCCATGGGCGTCATTGCTAAAGTTACTGACACATTTGACTGGGTTTCCACCATGGTGGTCACAACGAAAAAAAACAAGAAGGAGATCCGTATCTGCAAAACCCCAGAGATCTCAACGCTACTATCAAATGCCTGCACTACCCGATGTGAACAGTAGAGGAAGTTGCTGCTCAAATAGGCAATGCATCAGTGTTCTCCGTTCTGGATGTCAAAAGCTCGTTTTGGCAGATTCCACCGGACCCAGACACGTCCAATCTTACTATGTTTGGCACCCCCTTCGGCCATTACAAATTCATGAGAATGCCCTTTGGCATCAACTCTGCCAGCGAAGTTTTTCAGCGCACGATGGAACAATTGTTTGCTAAGTGTCCACGCGCCATCATTGCTGATGACATTCTCGTCTACGGGCGCGACTTGGCTGAACACGATGCTAATCTGAAGAAGGTACTGGACCGTGCCAAAGACATTCAGCTCAAACTCAATCCCCTGAAGTTTCGAATCCCGGAAGTTACCAACGTCGGACATGTCTTCACAAGTGATGGTTTCATAGAAACATAGAAACATAGAAATTAGGTGCAGGAGTATGCCATTCGGCCCTTCGAGCCTGCACCGCCATTTAATATGATCATGGCTGATCATCCAACTCAGTATCCCGTACCTGCCTTCTCTCAATACCCTCTGATCCCCTTGGCCACAAGGGCCACATCTAACTCCCTCTTAAATATAGCCAATGAACTGGCCTCAACTACCCTCTGTGGCAGAGAGTTCCAGAGATTCACCACTCTCTGTGTGAAAAAAGTTCTCCTCATTTCGGTTTTAAAGGATTTCCCCCTTATCCTTAAGCTGTGACCCCTTGTCCTGGACTTCCCCAACATCGGGAACAATCTTCCTGCATCTAGCCTGTCCAACCCCTTAAGAATTTTGTACGTTTCTATAAGATCCCCTCTCAATCTCCTAAATTATAGAGAGTATAAACCAAGTCTATCCAGTCTTTCTTCATAAGACAGTCCTGACATCCCAGGAATCAGTCTGGTGAACCTTCTCTGCACTCCCTCTATGGCAATAATGTCCTTCCTCAGATTTGGAGACCAAAACTGCACGCAATACTCCAGGTGTGGTCTCACCAAGGCCCTATACAACTGCAGTAGAACCTCCCTGCTCCTATACTCAAATCCTCTTGCTATGAAAGCCAACATGCCATTTCAGACCAGACCCATCAAGAACTGCAGCTATCAACGAGATGCCACTTACTACTGATGTTGCCAGTCTAGAAAGGTTCCTTGGAATGGTCAACTACCTGGGGAAATTTATTCCCAACCTCAGCAACATATCTGCCCCCCTGCGGGAACTGACACACAAAGACGCTGCATGGTCCTGGTATCCGCAGCAGCAAAGAGCTTTTGATAGCCTCAAGTTACAGCTGACTAACGCACCTACTCTCATCTACTTCACTTTGGAGTTACCAGTAACACTCACTTGCGATGCATCCCAGTACGGACTTGGTGCAGACCAATACCGATGGCGACTACAAACCTGTTTCTTATGCCTCTCGCACACTAACTGACACTGAACAACATTACGCCCAGATTGAAAAAGAATTGTTCGCAGTGGTTTTCACCTGTACAAAATACAAGGACTTTATTTTTGGAAAGTCTGTGACTATAGAAACAAACCACCAGCTGCTGGTCACTATTTTGAATAAACCCATTCACGCTGCTCCAGCCCGCCTACAACGGATGATGATGCAGCTGCAGCGGTTTGATTTCAACAATGTCTATAAAAAAGGCAAGGACATGCACATAGCTGACGCTATCTAGGGCCCCACGCAAAACCAGCGAACAACAACTCTCTGAACAGGACCAGTTCTCAGTAATGAAGGTATCGGACTGATTGCTTAAACAGCCTGGCAGAGCACACGGCTGCTGACGAGACTTTACAATTGCTGTCCGCAGTTATCCGGCATGGCTGGCCAGATAAACAACACAACACCCCACTCGCAATCCGCCCATGCTTCCTGGCTGGCGATGAACTGATGTTACAGGATGGGATTATAGTCAAGGGCCGCAAGGCAGTTGTTCCAGCTGTTATCTGGGACAAGTACTTCGATGATGTCCACAGGCGCCACCCCGTCGTGGAGGCAACCTTACAACAAGACAATACAATACAATATTTATTCCATGTCATTTGAACCTCAGAGAGGCTCAAACGAAACTCCGTTTCCACAGCCAAACAAACAAAACAATTCCTACACGACACACAAACAATTCAATTTACACAAAAATACATCCATCACAGTGAATCTCCTCCTCACTGTGGTGGAAGGCAAAGTCACGGGCACAGAGCATGTTTTACTGGCCTGGTATGACCAAGTACATACGTGACAAAACTGAAGTCTGCGCCGTCTCCAAAAGCCTGACGCCACATTAGCAGAAGCCGCCCTTACTACCGCATCCGGTTCCTCCCCTACCCTGGTCCACATTAGCCACCCATATATTTGAATGGCATGGGTCTGGTTCTTGTCGACTTTTATTCAGGCTGGTTTGACATCGATCTACTCCAAACCATTACATCGGAGGCGGTTATCGAGAAGTTGCAGCTCCATTTCACCATGCACGTCTTCCCCGCACGCCTTCTGTCTGACAATGGCAGTCAGTTCACCAGCCAGCTTTTCAAAAACTTTGCAAAATGATGGGACTTTCGACATATTACCAGCAGCCCTTAGTTTCCGCAGTCCAACGGACTTGCCGAACAAGCCGTCCGAAGAGCTAAGCAACTAATAGAGCATTCATACTTTTCAAAATCGGACGTCTACCTAGACCTGCTCAATTTAAGGAACATTGCAAGGGATCCCATTCTGGGTTCCAAAGCCCAGCGACTGATGTCTTGCCAGACCCGGCTCCCCTGCCTGTCTCCTAGCAGCTTTTGCAGCCACAAGTTCGTTCTCCATCTGCGATCCAGCAACAACTACAATTCAAACGTTATACACAAAAACTTTTTTTCAACAAATCCAGTAGGCCACTTAAACCTCTCACCAGTGTGGTTCGCCTCCAGACCAACAAGGGCTATGGCCGTTTGGGTCACATCCACAGCCCTACCGAAGCGGATGAAGCCATTTACAGATGCAACCGTCAACATCTCCTCCCAGTGAAGGAACCGTGTACTGCGACCACATCCAGATGTTTTGCGCTTTGTTTACCCTCCCCCGCCGGTCCTGCTGCCCCACTATCACAGACCGTTTCCCCTGTGGCCTCCCCGCGGCGTGCGGTGCGCAGCTCGCCCATCTCACCACCTCCCCTCCCCGGCAGGTCCCCGGCCACATCCCCGTTTCCCTCCCCGGTAACTTCTCTGGTGAAAGGAGAAGTGGATTTGTACCGCACACGTGCCGGACGGGTTAGCAGGCTGTCCATTAGATACGGTGAATTTGTGTAACTATCTAAACTTCTCCATATGCGTTATTAACATTCCGGTTCCTACATTGCTTAGCCACCATGTTCCCACGTATCAATGCTTTATTTTGTTTCTATAAGGAAAGATGTAGATTGGTTATTTCCTACTAACCAATTGTAGAGTGCTTGTTAGTAGTTGCTCTGCCTAATATGCGATTCATATTACCAAGAGCTTGCCTACGCCATTCAGTATGAGTAGCTGCTAAGAACTGTAATGTCATGCAGCCCTAAGCTGTAAGTGGACTTTAATAAACATGTGTTGTATCTTGATGTGTGTTTGACGCGACTCGTTACAGTTATCAAGCATCCACACCATCGTAGTACCAACTAGAGAGTGGTCGTGCACTACTGTTGTGGTTCAATGTTCTTAACCAGGCAAAAATGCAAATAAAATCAGTGATCAAGCAGTAAAATCTTTATTTCGCCAGGCGGGTGTGGTAAAACAGTATGCAGATTACAGACTATACAGAGTTCTCATCCCCACACAAAGTGACAATGATCTCAGTACATGTATATATACTCCAATAATCAATGATTCAGCAATACCTTATCTACAGAGCATAATACAGCCTCTTGCTTCTTAAGATTGACAGATCCTTAAGATTGACAGCTTCTTAAGATTGACAGGTTCTTCTGACAGAGGAAGGGTTAGCCAGATATGATTACATGAGAAGGCTATTTTTCTGCAGAACAAGCATTTTGTTTTTTTCTGCTTATGACGTACATTATAATCTTATAGAGCAAGGGTTAGTGCCTAGAGTCTGAATTCTCTCTAATGTTTATATTATAGAGGAAACATTTGTGAAGCTGTGCTTGTTTTCTCGATTATGTTATTGGAAAGGGAACATCAACAGTTTGCTGGCCTTGTTAATGTACTGAAAGTAAAGGTTAGTGCTTTTTTGCTCGCTTTGTAACTTAATAGGAGAAGGTGACAGGCTTGTCTTAGTTTCAGTTGAATCCATTTTGTAAAGTAAAATCTTTTTTAACTTCACATTACCACCTCCCCCATTGGAGACCCTCAGATTATCTATAATTGGAATTTACTGGACTTTATCTTGCACTATACATTTTTCCCTTTATCTGTATCTGTACACTGTGGACAGTTTGATTGTAACCATGTATAGTCTTTTCGATGACTGCATTGCACAAAACAAAAAGCTTTTCACTGTGCACGTGACAATAATAAACCAAACTAAACTAAACTAAAGATAAGAGATGGTACACAAAATTGCTGGAGAAACTCAGCGGGTGCAGCAGCATCTATGGAGCGAAGGAAATAGGCGACGTTTCGGGCGGAAACCCTTCTTCAGACTGATGGGGGGTGGGGGGGGAGAAGGAAGGAAAAAGGGAGGAGGAGGAGGAGCCCGAGGGCGGGGGGGATGGGAGGAGACAGCTCGAGGGTTACGGAAGGGGAGGAGACAGCAAGGGCTAGCAAAATTGGGAGAATTCAACGTTAATGCCATCAGGATGCAAACTGCCCGGGCGGAATATGAGGTGCTGTTCCTCCAATTTCCGGTGTTGCTCACTCTGGCAATGGAGGAGACCCAGGACAGAGAGGTCGGATTGGGAATGGGAGGGGGAGTTGAAGTGCTGAGCCACCGGGTGGTCAGATTGGTGATTGCGGACTGAGCGGAGGTGTTCGGCGATAAGAGATGGTCTTGGCATCATGTCCAGCACAGACATTGTGGTCTGAAGGGCCTGTTCCGCTGCTGCATTGTCCTGTGTTGGATGATGTATATTCTCAGGTCATGAACCCACCTGAGGACAGCCTGACAGCCATATGCAAGGATGACTGCTTTAGAATTAAATCTCCAGCACTGTGTGTAATGGACAGTCAAACAAATGCCACCCACTCTGTAGCACCTTGGGAAGTGCATCTGTACTTGAAAATAATTTGTGCACATGTTAAATGATCCTCTTTAATTATGTATGAACCAAGGGCTTTTGTTTCAGTTTTTTCTTTGTTGTCCTGTGCTTTGACTCATTATTACTCTTCTCTGACCGAGAGAGACATCAAATTGGATGAATTATAAAGTATAATGAAATCTTGCGCTGGTAATTGGCAAGTCTCAGTCGAATTGTACTTCATTGTGATAAATGGCATATAAGATTATTCACAAATGTCACACATCCAAGAAAAGGTATGGTAGCTAGCGCTGCCTGGCTGGATTAGAGTGTCTTTACGATTATGTAGGACGGTGTAAGCGGGAGGGAGTCAGAGACGTTGAACACTTGGAGTAAGGGCAGGTATGAGAGTGAACCAGGGTAATACCTCCAGTGCCTTCAAGGTCGGTTGCAGGAGGTGCGCTCGGGACACAAAGATGGCTGGGCAAGGAGGAGAGGGACATCGTTCGTGGGAACTGCTTTGAATAAAGGTGCCAAAAATGGCAACGCCAGCATGTGTAATAAATGCAAAATGGATTTCACTGTGCAGTTGCATATGTAACAAATAAAGCACCATTGATTGAACCAATGATACTATGTTTCAGCTACAAGGAAAGATTGGATAGACATGGTGTAGCACCAAGGCACTGCAGACACTAGTTTATACCAAAGATACCCACTACTTTCAGTCTGAAGAAAGGTCCTGACCTGAAACATCACCTTTTCTCCTGAGCTGCTGCCTGGCCCGCTGAATTACTCCAGCACTTTGTGTCTATCTTTGGATAGACTTCGATTGGTTTCTCTGGAATTTCAGAGGCCGAAGGGAAGCTTGATAGATATAAGGTGAGAGGAGGAACGTTTAATGGAGGTGTGTGGGCAAATATTTTTACAGAGTGTGGTAGGGGCCAAGAACGCATTGCCTGGGGTGGTGGTGGAGGCAGATACGATAGTATTTAAGAGGCTTATGGATAGGCATTTAGAAGTGCATGGAATAGAGCGATATGGATCATGTATCTCTCTTCATATTGTGGTTTTGATTTTTGTCTTGGGTCTTGAATTCTGTCTTTAATTTGTGTACTGGTGATGTCTTTACTATTTATTTCATTCCGCTTACATGTTTTTACTCTATTTGCTAAATTTTGTAAGGTGTCCTTGAGACTCTTGAAAGGCGCCCATAAATAAAATGTATTATTATTATTGTTATTATTATTATTATTATGTCAGGCAGATGAGATCAGTTTAACTTGGCATCATGTTTGGCACAAACATTGTAGGCAGAAGGGCCCGTTTCTGTGTCGTACTGTTCCATGTCCTAGTTGGAGAGATATTTGGGACTGCACTAATGTTTGATCAAGACCTGTTGCAAATGCTTTTGCAATTTTGATAATAACTCCGACGCTGAAAGCAGTTTCTCCTTTCATCTCGCTCACATAATTTATTTTTCTTCCCGAGACCAGATCCACCAATGTTGAAGTTAATGTTATCGACTAATGTGTTGGAAAGCTGTACAGAACATGTTTTCATGTTTTTCTTAGGTTTAGGGATCTGTTTATTCATAGCTGAAAGAGTTCTATTTCTTCATACACTGATTGATCACGGGAGTACCAAGTTAGAGTAAGCTGAACTCTCAGACTGAGAGGGTTCTCAAATACACAAAGAGGATTCTAATACAAGATTTCTTAAAATTATTGACTTAAGGCCCTGTCCCACTTACATGTCCTTGGCACGCTAATTATGCAACCTTGTCGTCGCGTTGAGGCGATATGGTCACGCGAGAGCCACGCGCTTCATCATTGTATTGTATTGTATTGTATTGTATTGTATTTTAATAACCTGACACAGCCAGGCTGGTGGAATTTTGGTTTGTCAGCAGCGATACAATAATAAAGAACACACAACCACAATAAAAAAATGTAACACAAACATCCACCACAGCATTCATCACTGTGGTGGAAGGCACAAAACTTTGGCCAGTCCTCCTCCATTTCCCCCCCGTGGACCGGACCAGAGTCCAGAGTCAGTCCAGGATCGGCTCTTCCTCACCGGAGACCGCGACTTTAAGTTGTTGTAGGCCGCAGGCCGGCGGTCGAGCCAGAAGTCTCCGCCGCAGCCAGAAGCACCGTAGACTGCAGGGCCGGCGGTCGAAGCTCCCCTCCAGGGGTGATGGTAAGTCCATGCCGGCCAGAGTGACGGTAGAAGCAGGCCTCACAGCCTGGGTAGGAAGCTGTGATCGTAGTCTTTTCTTTCCCCGGGTCCCCCTGACGAGGGATCCCGGGTGTGTAGGACGCTGCACCAGCTGGAGCTCTGCAGACCGCGACTTCTTTCTTCAGACTTCAGGCTGCCGGCTGTACCGGGCCAGTGAAACGGAGCGCTCCCCTCCAGCGAGCCCCAGCAAGGGCTCACCCGCTCCACGCCGAGAGTCCACGCTGCGCCCGCAGCTGAAGCCTCGGGCGCGTCCCCGGGAAAGGCCGCGCCGATCCTTGATGTTAGGCCACGGGGGAGGCGACCTGGAAAAAAGTCGCCTCTCCATGGAGGAGGCGACCGAAGCGGTTTCCCCCTTACCCCCCCCACACCACCCCCCACACAAAACACACGAAGGAACATTAAATACATACTTTAAAACATACTAAAAAATTAGAAAAAGTTGGAAAAAAAGCAGCGCCCCCTATCCAGCAGCGCCCCCTATCCATGGTCTGGAGCCGTCTGGAGCGCGTGATGTCATTTGAAGATGGACACAAAATGCAGGAGTAACTCAGCGGGACCGGCAGCATCTCTGGAGAGAAGCAATGGGTGATGTTTCGGGTCGAGACTCTTCTTCAGTCTGAAAGAAGGGTCTTGACCCGAAACGTCATCCATTCCTTATCTCCAGAGATGCTGCTGGTCCTGCTGAGTTACTCATGCATTTTGTGTCTATCTTCAATTTTCTTGGCCCCGCTCTGGGAGTAGAAGTGGGGGCGGATCCGGATCCGCAACGGCCGTGAGCTCCAGGCCGAGTTCGGCGATCATTTGCCTGCTTCTGCTGCTGTTGCGCCAGAGTCTTGGGCGTGTCCCACTTTGGCCATCAGTTACGCGACAGGCCGGTGGCGAGCGAAGATTTAGTTCGGTACAAAATCCCGGACGCCACGCTATACCGCGCACAACTCCATACCCCTCCGTGCTTCTCAGTGGGACCGGCCCCGCGCAGCCACACGATGCCCGTGCGCCTCAATGCGACGACGAGGTCGCGTAATTTGCGTGCCAAGGACACGGAAGTGGGACAGGGCCTTAAATCTTTCGCAGCCAAAAATCTAAATAATTCTCTATGCGTCACAATTTTTAGGCTGAAATATATAGTTTAACCATCTGTGTGAAGAATAAGCAAGCTCTATTTTTGTTATGTAGTTTGCATCTATCTTGCTTCGAACCAATGTTCTTGTAATTCGCTTATATAGGACATAGAACAGTACAGCACAAGAACAGCTCTTCAGCCCACAAAGAACGGTCATAAACGGTCTGGTTGGGTTTCAGCCTGAAACGTCGCCCATTTCCTTCGATCCATAGATGCTGCCGCACCCGCTGACTTTCTCCAGCACTTTTGTATACCTTCGGCCCACAATGTCTGTGCCGAATATGATGCCAAGGTGCACTGATCTCATCTGCCTGCACATGATCAATATTTCTCCATTCCCTGCATATCCATGCACCTATCTAAATGCCTCTAGAGAGCATAACTTTAAGACGAGAGGGGCAACGTTTAAAGGGGATGTGGAGGACAATTTTTTTTACACAGAGTGTGTGGGTGTCTGGATGGTGGTTGAGGCAGATACAATAGTAGCATTTAAGAGACATTTGCATAGGCACATGGATATGCAGGGCATGGGGAGATATGCCTTATGTGCAGGCAGAGTAGAGTTGGTCTTGGCATCATGTTCAGTACAGACATTGTGGGTCGAAGGGTCTGTTCTTGCACTATACTGTTCTACATTATATGTTCCTAACCCCTACCATAATATCTGCTTCCACCACCACCCCTGGCAGCACAGTCCAAGTGCTAATTTTATTTTATTTTAGTTCATTGTAGAGATACAACGCAAAAACATGTCCTTTGGCCCTCCTAGTCCACACCAACCAATGATTACGCTGTACACTAGCATTATCCTACACACTAGGGACAAAATACAAATTTATGATGCTAATTAACCAACAAACCTGTATGTCTTTGTAGTGTGGGAGAAATCCCACGTGGTCACAGGGAGAACGTATAAACTCCTTGCAGCTAGCAGCCCTGGTCATGATTGAACCCGGGTCTCTGGCATTGTGAAGCAGCTATCTACCACTGCGCCACCCACCACCCTCTGTGTAAAAAAAAAGCTTGCTCCACACATCTGCATCTCCCCTTCATGACGATGAACTCTACAAATCCCATACGAGTGAAAATAAGCAAAAATAGTTCCTGTGTTAATTAGAAATAACATATAACATATAACATATAACATATAACAATTACAGCACGGTTTTACATTCCTTATACTCCTCAAGCACCTCATTTATTTCATGCTGCCTATAATCATTGTAGATCTCCCTCTTTTTCCGAACAAGATGTCCAATTTCCCTTGAAAACCAGGGCTCTTTCCAATTTTTACTGTTTCCTTTCAACCGAACAGGAACTTGATCATGTGCTACACTTTAGCTCAATCAGATCTTTGAAATATGTCTTTATAAATAATTAGTCCTTTCACAGAATCTTACTTCAGACTATCTGTTTTCTGAGCAACATTTTAGTCTGAATTTGTATCTGCCTTGGCTCCTGCTGATGTTCGCCTGTAGGCATTTCTTTAGCAACGTAAGCTCCTTGGTGTTGCTTCTAGTGTCTGATCATTAAACTGCCTCATCAGCGCTGGGGCTAATGCTCCCCATTGTTAATCTCCTTCCTTTAACTTAATGATACATATAAATGTAATGCCAACTAACTGAATAATGAATTCCATTACAGAATTATCATATTATCTGCATTCTTACATCATATCTTGTCCAAAGATCTTATAGAGATGTATAAAATCATGAGACATGAGGTAAATCTCTACCGGAATATGTAAAACTTATACCTTTAGCGTGTCGGTTTTTCGAGGAGATGTGAATCAAAGAAAATCAAACACACAAGGCACAAACAAGTACACAATTATCCAAAATCAGAGTTTTATAATAATACTAGACTAAGTTGGGTCCCATGTTCACATGGGAGGGCTGGGCCCCCGACACAATATTCCACTTCTCCACCAATTCCAATATTGGTGGCCAGTGGGGGGGGGGGGGCGCTTTCTGGAGCGCTGGTATGGGTGTTGTTGGCTGCAGGGACTACTGGTCTCCAGAGGGTTAGTATGAACATTGTGGGCCAAATGGATTCTTGGGGTGGCAGCTCAGTCCCTCAAGCCTGATGTGCTGGCAGCTCACTCACGACTGGTGGGCTGGCAGTTGACTCACGGCTATTCCTTGAAATTCCATTTCAAGCAGAGTGCAAGGCCACCAAATTCAAATCCATTTTCCTACCATTTCAAGCAGGGTGCAAGGCCACCGAATTCAAATGCAGTTTCATACCAAGCAGGGTGCAAGGCCATCAAATTCAGTGCAGTTTCATACCATTTCAAGCAGGGTGAAACCACCATAAAACCACACAAAACACCACACTCACAGTTCAGTAGACATTAGTGTTCAGTTGATTCACAACTCAGACAGAGTCGTGAACTCTTCCTCCTCATCATGCAGAGACAAAGCCACACCCACACTTCCGGGTTTTATAAAAATCCTCCCCCTCCCACCAGAAAAGGTGTGGCCTTCATGGCGTGATTGACAGGAGAGAGATTCTCAACATTCTCTAAATACTAATAACACTTTTATTTTTCATTGATGGGAAGAATCCTCTGCACCTGATGAGCGGAGGGGAACTGAGTAAGATGGCCAAAAATCACAGCTGTAAGTGGTAGCGTCTTATCTAAAATCAATATAGTGTAAAGAGGAAGTTGTCAAGTTTAGGCAAACAACCATTTGCAGTTCCTTTTACTTCAACCCAAAACCCCCAAACAACCATTTGCAGTATCTTTTCACTTCAACCCAAATCCCCCAAACAACCATTTGCAGTGCCTTTTTAACTTCAACCCAAAAACCCCCAAACAACCATTTGCAGTGCCTTTTTACTTCAACCCAAAAACCCCCCAAACAACCATTTGCAGTGCCTTTTCACTTCAACCCAAATCCCACAAACAACAATTGCAGTGCCTTTTTACTTCAACCCAACCCCCCCCCCCCCCCCCCCCACAACCATTTGCATTGGCTTTTTACTTCAATCCAAAACCCCCCAAACAACCATTTGCAGTGCCTTTTTACTTAAAACAAACCATATTTTCATTTTCAAACCACATTAAGAGCACTCACAGTTGAGTACTTTGATATGCTTTGCCCTGCCCCTCCTCTCTTCCAGCATTCTCTCTCCCCCTCCCCCTTTACAATCATTGTGAAGAAGGGTCCCAACCCAAAACTTCAACAAAATGTTGGGGATGCTGCCTGACCCACTGAATTACTCCAGCACTTTGTCTTTTAAAAAAAATAAAACTTTGTTGAATCCATTATATAAACTTGTTTTATGGTGCATGAAACTGTATTATATCCACATGGTGCTGCTTTATTTGAATTTTTAATACATTGTCTCTGAGATAAATTCCAGCTACAAATAAATATGATTAATAACTAAAATATGGGAGACTTCATTTCCATGTATGTTCAGCCAAAGTATTACACCTATTTATTGGCAATATCTCCTTTGCGTGCCTCTCTTCATCGTATACATTTTTGGTTGATCCATGTATGAAATATCTACTGCAGTTTTTATTAAGGCAGAGATAGAGAACCCGGAGCACCTGGAGAAAACCAACACGGTCCCTGGGAGAATGTACAAACTCCGCAAAGACAGCACCCGGAGTCAGGATTGAACCCGGATCTCTGAAGCTGTGTGGCAGCAGCTCTACCGCTGCGCCACTGTACCACCAAAAATTTGTGTCCTTTAGTCATCAAAATACAATCTAAGACGGATAAGATCAAGCTTTACTCAGAATGAATGAGCACAGATCAAAGAGTTGTTCATGAACATGTCGGGTTTTTAAACAAATTTAGAAATAAGTCTTCCTCAACTGCCATTCCCAATACAACATGCCTCTATAACTGCAGATGCCTTGTTAACAAGATTCCTGAGGACTTAAGTGCTGCTGTCAGCAGGAACCAGCCAAAGTAATGCCACCTCCTAGTATTTCCTCATATTATGGCCATGCCTGTTAATCTACCAACAAAATGAATGATGTTACACATTAACTAGGCTTCAAACATTCCGACATGTGCAAATCATATAGATTCTTAACTGAAATATATTCAATATTTGTCTATAGCTCACCAATCATAGTCAGAGTCGTATTGCACAGCAACAGGCCCTTTGGCCCAACTTGCCCATGCTGACCAAGACGTCCAATCTATACTGGTCACACCTGCCCGTGTTTTGCCCATATACTCAAGAGTGGCACGGTGGCGCAGCAGCGGAGTTGCTGCCTTACAGTGCCAGAGTCCTGGGTTTGATCCTGACTACGGGTGCTGTCTGTGCGGAGTATGTACGTTCTCCCCGTGATCGTGTGGGTTTTCTCCGGGTGCTCTGGTTACTTCAAAAGGCATGCAGATTTGTGGATTAATTGCGTTCCATAAAATTGTAAATTGTCCCGAGTGTGTCGGTAATGCTAATGTACGGGATGATCGCTGGTTGGTGCGGATGCCGTGGGCCAAAGGGCATGTTCCTGCTCTGTATATCTAAAAGTCTGTCTCTAAAGTTACACTAAACCTTTCCTATCAATTGCCTGTCCAAATGTCTTTTTTGTGTTTTTATTGTACCAATCCTGTACTTTTAAGGATTAATTATAGCAGCAATGGTGACAAAGAGACCATGGATTATCTTTGAGTATTTCAAATGGATTTCAAATTGAGTATTTAAGACAGTTAATAATGATTAATTTTTATTTGCTGCCAAATTAGTGCAATCAAATTAAAAAATGATTTAAATCTAAAGTTCTCCTTGAACTTCGCTGTTCACTATCGGCAGTCTTGAAAATGTAGATTGGAGTGTTTGTAGGACTGAGGGTGGCACGGTGGTGCAGATGGTAGAGCAGTTGCCTCACAACCCCAGAGACCCGGGTTTGAACCTGCCCTCGGGTGCTGTCTGTGTGGAATTGGCTTGTTCTCCCTGTGCCCGCATGGATTTCTTCCGGGTGCATCACTTTCCTCCCACATCCCAAAGACGTGTGGGTTTGTAGGGTAATTGGCCTCTATAAATTGCCCCTAGTGTGTAAGGGATGGATGAGAAAGTAGGCTAACATAGAACTAGTGTAAATGGATGATCAATGGTTGGCATGGAATCAATGGGCCAAAGGACTTGTTTTCATGGAAAGCCACAAAGTTCTAGAGTAACCCGGCAGGTCAGATGGCATCTCTGGGGAAAATGGATAGATGACGTGTTGGTTCTGGACTTTACATCTGCAGATACCTGTTTCTATAGGGCTTGTTTCATGTTGCATCTCCAAACTACATTTAGTTGCCCACGGATTCATTATTATTTCATTGCTAACAATAATATATCAATTTTATTGGCTGGATTACTGAATGCATATTTGTACAATGGAAGAATCAGCATGTCATTGCGTGTAATAGGTTGTGAATATTTATTAATATTGATTAGCTTATGGGTTATGCTGAGGATAAAATGTATTTAGAGCTGATAATAATCATGTTTCAGTTTGAGAGATACCAATGAACTACGCATGCTGGAATCTTGTGCAAGACACAGTACTGAAGGATCGGCATTGTGGCGCAGCGGTAGAGTTGATGCCTTATAGCTTCGGAGACCCAGGTTCGACCCCGACTACAGGTGCTGTTTGTACAGAGTTTGTACGTTCTCCCCATGACCTGCGTGGGTTTTCTTCGAGATCTTCAGTTTTCTCCTACACTCCAAAGACGTACAGGTTTGAAGGTTAATTGGCTTGGTAAATGTAAAAATTGTCCCTAGTGGGACAATAGTGTTAATATGTAGAGATCGCTGGTCAGCACAAACCCAGTGGGCTGAAGGGCCTGTTGCCATACTGTATCTCTAAACTAAACTAAACTAAACGGGTCAGGCAGCGTCAGTGGAGGGACGAGACAATTCTGGTCGGGATCTTTCTTCATTCCTTCTAGAGATGCTGCCTGGCCCGCTGAGTTACTCTAGTACTTTTTATTTTGTTCTAATTTCTGTTCAAACTTGTTTATAAATGACAAATAAAGAAATTCAATTCAAATCAATTCAATTTCATTTAATATCTCTAACTTTAGTGAAAGTTTACGAGATCTCATTGTCATCTCATGGCAATAAGGGATGCTTATTAAATACTGAACTGCCAATGATGCCCGTACACAAGTTGCAAATACAAATAAAGGGAGCAAAATATTTCTTCCATCACACTTCCTATATTTTGGGCATATTCATATCTAAGATGCAGGACACCAGGACACCCTCATGTATGATTGTGCAAAATCTATCTGGGGTAAGAATTGATTAGCAGACAGAAAGATAAAACCGAATAACTGGTGAGCAAAAAGCAGATGTGACAAGTTACGTAAATATGAAAGCTGTCACAAGCAGATCGATGAGATCCAACGACCAGTTTCTCTTGTGCTAACTTGGCATGAAAGCTAATGCCATTGGTTCTGCTTATAACCAGCATGGATTTGATCAACTTTATATATACCTCTGACTGACTGTCTAGGAGTTCAGTCAGGGCAAATTATGATCCATTTTGGCTTCCCATTTGTGCATTGATAAAATATTGACATTGTATTCATTCAAATAGCTGCAAGAGACGATAACATGTATATCTGAATAGATTACATATCTGAATAGATATCTGCATCAAAGATATGATTCTGTCATGTCCTTCATGTCCTCATCATCAATAATGCTTCAAGTAATTATGTATTTTCAATAAGAACATCTAAACGAATGACATATCCTAATTGGCATACATTTATTCAGTTCTGCATAAATAGAAAATTAGAAAAACATGGACAGCGGTTGAAAATTATCAGAAATGTTTACTAATAGAATATTGATCTTCATATCTCTGAGGGAGACAATGCAGTGAGTGGCAAGTGTTATATTTAGAATTTTTCTTCCTAGTGGAGACATTTTCTTCCTCGGGGAGAGGTTTTCTCGGGAAGAAATTTAAGAGGGACCTCCGTGGCAACTTTTACACTCGGATGGTAGCCTGTATCTGGAATGAGCTACCAGAGTAAGCCAGAGAAACAGACATAATTATGTATTTTGCAAGTCATATTTTACGAGGATGTTACCAGAACTTAAGAGCCTGTTCTACAGGGAGAGGTTGGGCAACCTTGGACTTTATTCCCTTGAGCGCAGGAGGATGTGGGATGGTCTTCTAGAGGTGTACAATATTGTGAGGGGAATAGATGAGGCAAATGCACCTAGAATCTTTTACCTAGAATAGGAGAATCAAGAACTAGGAGACGTAGTTTTATGTTGAGAGGTTAAAGATTTAATAGGAACCTGAGGGGCAACTTTTTTATACAGAGGTTGGTGGGTATATGGAATGAGTTGCCAAAGGAGATAATTGAAGCAGGTACTGCAAAAACATGGAAATACATTTGGACAGGGATATGGATAAGAAAGGTTTAATGGGCTATGGGCCAAACATGAGTAAGTGGAACTTGTGTAAATGCGATTTCTTGGTCGGCATGGTCATGTTGCGCCGAAGAGCCTGTTTCCATGCTGTATGACTCAATGGCACCATGATTCAATGACATTTGGACAGAGATATGGAAAGGAAGGGCTTAGAGGTTTTGTGGGGCCAAATGCAGTCAAATGGGACTAGCCCAATATCCCAACTTGATGGTGGACCCAAGGGTCTGTTTCCATGCTGTACAGTTATCTGACTCTTTGATACCACAGCTGAAAACACACATGCAGTGTTGTCAACAGTTCTGGTCACTGCACTTTATGAAGGAAATATTTCTTCAGAGGGATTTGAAGTCAAGAGCTTTTGCTTTGAGGTTTTCAAGAATAAGTGTAGAAATCATGATGTTTGCTAATTTCTTAAGACAAATGAAAAGTGTGAAATTATGTATTTAAATAAAAGGAAAAGTGCAAATAATCAATTCTACATCCATCAGATCCGAGTATAGAATTCCAATGAACCAAACTATTTATCATCGTGAAGTTATTACGGAAAAGCTAGAAGGTTGGAGCAGCAGGTGATTTTCAACCTCTATCTTTAGACACAAATTGATGCTCTTTTACCATTTCAAATACTACAAAATTAATTGAAAGTGTTTTAACAACAAGCAAATTGTTTATTGGTGTTGAGCAAGGCTCAGAGTGCTGGAGGAACTCAGCAGATCAGGCGGCATCTGTGGGAGGAATGGCCAGGAAACATTTCTGGTCAGGACCCTTCTGCAGACTGATTGTAGTAGGAGGGAGAAATCTGGAAAAGTCTCCCCCCCAACTTCAATCAGTCTAAAGAAAGGTCCCAACCCAAAAAGCTTTCTGGTCGGGACCCTCGTCCCACGTGATCTGAAATGTCATCTGTCCATTCCCTCCACAGATGCTGCCTGACCCACTGAGTCCTTCCAGCACTTTGTGTTTTGCTCAAGGTTCCAGTATCTGCAGTCTCTTGGGACTCAGTTTATTAATATTATTCCTCTCTGCTCAGATGGAGCTGCAAAACAATTAAGCTGCAGAAACAGTTGACAGTTAACCATAAGTTCAAGTGTCAGTTTTAAGGGCAGCGACTAGCTCAATGGATATTTATAGCTTTAAGATTTGATTCGTGGCAAAGACATGGAAAATAAGTCTTGATAACTCCTTTATATGAAGTTGTGATGACCATAGGGATTTATTGTGCTGTTGTAGCTGCTGAGAATGCACTTTAATTTTTTCAGAACACTTTACATTTTTAAATGGCAGGAAAGGTGGGTTGTGTCTATTCAGATCTGTCACTGGGGGAATTGAGAAATCAGGAACAAAGACTTCTTTGCCCTTGAGCATACATTCACTGTGCAGGTTTTATACTTTCTGAGAATGCAAAACGTGACAGTCTCATTATCATCAGAAATTCGTGTTGGTGAAAATTAATTGCAGTAATATGCAATTTACTATTTTATTTTAACTGTAGATGGGCCAATTGATTGAAAAGCCCAATAAAATTACAATTTCCTGGAATACGATCCTCTACTCTTTGGAAAAAAAAACACAGTGCTTGAGAAACTCGGCTGGTCAGGCAGCATCTGTGGAGGAACATGGACAGCCGACTTTTTGGTCCAGGACTCTTCTTTAGCCTGATTGTAGTAGGGGGAGAAAGCTGGAAAACCCTCCCCCTCCCACTCCACTTCAATCAATCTGAAGAAGGGTTCCGACCCAAAATGTCATCAGTCCATTCCCTCCACAGATGCTGCCTGACCCACTGAGTTACTCCATTACTTTGTCTTTTGCTCCGCATTCCAGCATCTGCAGGTTGTTGCATCTCTTGCCTTTGAATGTTGAATGACAAGAATATATACTAATTCCTATTGCAAATATAAGCGTTGTCTAAGTGTTTTTTTGGCTCCCTTTTGCTATGCTTTTTAAATGGCAGCAATATTTCCCATTGATTAAGCTTTCATTTTTTCAGGTTTGGATTTTCGTCTTCATCGATTTTTTCATTGGCTGCATCTTTATATCTCTTTCCTTACCATAACAATAATTCCCTTTAACTTTATTATCTCATACAAGTTACTTTTCATATTTCCTTTTGATTCGTCACAATGCTTCTCTTGGCTGCTTCATATCGTTGCCTCCTACACTGCACGTGCAAAGGGGGTGAAAGTTTAAAGAGTACATGTATTAATTATCTACGCAGCTAACTTGCACCCCTATTTGCATTTGATGCATTGATCAGGCATTCTGCACCATTGTTCACAGAGAAGATTGAAGAAGATAATTAAATATTCAAACAATTCTCAACCTGGATCTGTATGTTTAAGAGAACTGAGAAGCAGCTTTGAATAGAAGATACAAGGTGCTGGAGTAGCTCAACAGGTCAGGTAGCATCTCTGGGGAATACGGAAAGGTGACGTTTCGGGTCAGGACCCTTCTTCAGACTGATTGTAAGGAGGTGCAGGGGGAAGGTAGGTATTTACAGGACAAAGCTTGGCATGTAATAGTTTGGTACAGGTGAAAGGGAGAGGGGAGAATTGTTGACAGGCAGATGGGTGGATAAAGGCCAGAGATGAAAAGACAGAAGGTGTGGGACAAATGAATTGAAGAGTTGCAAATTGTGAAACTAGAGTAAGGAACGTAGTTGGAAGGGAAGAAGAGGAGAGAAATATGTCTATGTCCAGGTTGGGCACAGGGCAGAGGGCGAAACAGTGTGTGTGTGTGTGTGTGTGTGTGTGTGTGTGTGTGTGTGTGTGTGTGTGTGTGTGTGTGTGTGTGTGTGTGTGTGTGTGTGTGTGTGTGTGTGTGTGTGTGTGTGTGTGTGTGTGTGTGTGTGTGTGTGTGTGTGTGTGTGTGTGTGTGTGTGTGTGTGTGTGTGTGTGTGTGTGTGTGTGGGAGGTTATATGGGGGGAAATGAAGAGAGTTATGTAGTTATCTAAAATGGAAGAATTCATTATTCATGCCATTGGGTTGTCACTACCCAAGCAGACCATGAGGTGTTGTCCTTCCAGTTTGTGTATGGATTCTCCTTGGATTTTCTAATTTTAATTATTTGCCCCCCATATCTGCAATTGACGACATAAGAGAAGACAAGTAAACTTCCTTAACGAGTACGACCATGGCCCGTCAAAGTTAGCAACAGGCAAAGAACAAGAAATGTTCTTAGTTTGTACAAACCTGGATGAAGTTAAAATAAAGAACCTGCAAGATATTGCGGCAGTGGCATGTAGATAGAAACAAAGCACAGGTTTTCAGTACACACCATTGGCAAGTGTGGGTCTTCTTTATTTTACAAAAATGCACTGTATATACTCACACATATTAACGAGATTGATAAGATAATGAATATATCACGTCACAAAAATCACACCGTTCTGGTACTCAGTTCTTAAGGTCACAGTGTGTACAGGGCCCGTCCCACTTTCACGACCTAATTCACGCCTTTTTTTACTCGTGGACATTTTTCATCATGCTAGAAAAATGTCCCGACCTACTTGATGCCACGAGTACCTACAACTAGCATCACGGCCTGCTACGACCTACTTACGACCTCCTACGACCTCCTACGTGACGACCATGGTGTGACCTCACGACAATGCTTGAAGGGTCTGTCCCACTTTCACGACCTAATTCACGACCTCTGCAGAGTTTGCCCTTGACTCGCAGCATGGTAATCACGAAGTGAAGGGAGGTCGTAGGAGGTCGTAGGTGGGTTGTAGGTAGGTCGAAGGTAGGTTGTTATTCTAGTCGTAGGTACTCGTGGCATCAAGTAGGTCAGGGCATTTTTCTACCCGAATGAAAAATGTCCACGAGTAAAAAAGGTTGTGAATTTTGTCACGAAAGTGGGACAGGCCCTTAAGAAGGAACTACAGATGGTGATTTAAACCGAAGATAGACACAAAAAGCTGGAGTAACTAAGCGGGACAGCCAGCATCTCTGGAGAGAAGGAATGGGTGACGTTTCAGGTCGAGACCCTTCTTCAGACTGGTTATAGTTACCATTAAATATACCAAAGAACCAATGAGCGACCTCAGAGGTGTTGAAATAGTGAGGGAAAGATTAGTCTGGATTCTTGTGACTATTTTCTGCTGTTGTCAATGTGAGCTCCTTCACTGTGAATGGGCTTTGGCTTGTCCGTGAAGGGTACTGCAATTAGGGGTTGCCAACTGTTCTATATGAGTTGGGACATCCCGTATAGAAACATAAAAACATAGAAACATGGAAAATAGGTGCAGGAGGAGGCCATTTGGCCCTTCGAGCCAGCACCGCCATTCATTGTGATCATGGCTGATCGTCCCCTATCAATAACCATGCCTGCCTTCTCCCCATATCCCTTGACTCCACTAGCCCCTAGAGCTCTATCTAACTCTCTCTTAAATCCATCCAGTGATTTGGCCTCCACTGCCCTCTGTGGCAGGGAATTCCATAAATTCACAATACAATACAATACAATACGGTTTATTTGTCACATTGCACATAAAGTGCAAGTGAAATGGATATGTCAGCAGCGGTACAATGATAAAGCACAAAAACACAATAAAAATTTAACATAAACATCCACCACAGCATTCATCACTGTGGTGGAAGGCACACAATTTGGCCAGTCCTTCCCCATTTTCCCCCGTGGTCGGGACCTCAACCCTCCACAGCAATTGCAGCGTTTTATTGACGGTTTCCCCCTCAATAAAACACACAAAGAAACATTAAAAACATAAAAACTAACGGGTTGCTGACAGGGCTGCCGCCATTGCAGCGCCCCCACCGACTCTCTGGGTGAAAACGTTTTTTCTCACCTCAGTCTCAAATGACCTCCCCTTTATTCTAAGACTGTGGCCCCTGGTTCTGGTATATTGGGCTAAATTGGTTTGTCCTTTACGGGTCCGCCCTTGTCCCGTATTTGACTGCCACGAGTCGGGTCGAGGGATTGTCGGGGTCGGAGCACCACATTCGGCCCTGCCTAACCCGTCCAGATGTAGTGCGGCAGCAGCGCCTCGCCCATGGCCCCATCGGTCAGCAGCCCGGACAGCTGCCTGACCTTTGAATCTTCGCTTACAACCGACACCACCACCCCTCCTTCTCATGGCCGATCATCGGTTCATGAAGTGGATGGGGTGCCGGACTTTGCACGCAAATAAATAACAATAATAATGCATGGGCCTTGTTTACTACTGTCGACAGGCTAACAAACCCTCCTGTGTCAGTAGCCACTGAACTGCTTTCCACAAGGGCCTGTAATGAATTTGACTCCTTCTTCACCGACAAAATTCAGAAAATGAGGCAAGCAGTCAGTGCCTCCACATCAGGTGCAGGACATGTGTTGTCCATGTGTCCACTTATCATCAATTCAAATACCATGACACAATTTTATGTTATTAACCATAAAACCTTGGAGGACATTATACAACATTTGAAATCCTCCTCCTGCTGCCTCGATATTCTACCACCAGGTCTTTTCAAAGGTGTATCAAACTGCATGACTTCAGACCTTCTACAGATTGTAAACACGTCCCTTCTCTCATGTGTCTTCCCACAGGCCCTGAAAACTGCTGTTATCAAGCCTCTCTTAAAAAAGAAAAACTTAGACACTTCACTACTGAACAATTATAGACCAATATCAAACCTCCCATTTCTCAGTAAAATCATTGAAAAAGCTGTTTTTAAGCAGCTGAACAATTTCATGTTAATGAACAGCTGTTTTGATGTCTTCCAGTCAGGATTTAGACCACACCACAGCACCGAGACGGCTCTTGTTAAGGTCTTCAATGACATTCACTTAAACACAGACAATGGCAAAATTTCAGTCTTAGTATTACTAGATCTCAGTGCTGCATTCGACACAGTCGATCACAACATATTACTAGACCGTCTGGAAAACTGGGTGGGACTTTCGGGCACAGCATTAAAATGGTTTGAATCCTACTTGAAGGACAGGGACTACTTTGTGTCTATAGGTAATTACACATCTGAGCGTGCAAAAATTACATGTGGAGTTCCCCAGGGCTCCATTCTGGGGCCTCTTCTGTTTAACATCTACATGCTTTCACTGGCTCAGATCATGAAAAACATCAAAATATGTTACCATAGTTACGCAGACGACAAACAAATCTACATAACAATATCACCAGGAGACTATAGTCCAGTACAAGCACTGAGTAAATGCATTGAGCAAATCAACGATTGGATGAACCAGAATTTTCTCCAATTAAACAAAGAAAAAACTGAAATAATTGATTTTGGAGCCAAGGAAGAACGATTAAAAGTTAGCACCCAGCTTCAAATGGTAATGCTAAAAACAACAAACCAATCCATGGAAAGATATGGCCTTAAGGAGAAGACATTTTCGCAGGAGGAGGGAGAAAATTGGCCATGAAGAGAGGTAGAGATAAAAAGGCAAAGCAACTCCCATCTGCTCCGAGAATGAATACAATGGCCCTATTGCCATGGAACTAATTTATAAAATCAAAACCTTGGATTACAATTAAAGATCCTTTTAATAATCTGCTACAGAATCTCTGCAGTGTACATAATTGTCCAGTAAAATAATACATACCTCAGAGCAAATGTTGCTACCTGAATTTAATCAATATATTCACATGCGTGTCAGGCACCGTCAAAGCATTGCATGATATCTCATGTGTAACGTTTCCATAGACAGGGATCCAGTGCTAAATAATCATTCAAAATGTGGGGAACACCATTGAAACTTGATGCCAGCCACTAGATGGTGATGTGTCTCACTCAGTGATGTTGACGTTATTGTCCACCACCTGTGATGGCGCTGTAGAGCACAAAGCTGTGGGTAATGATGGAGAAAGCCCTTTGTCTATTCTGTGTAGGTTGAACAACGAAAATCAAATTTACTTTCTAAAAAGCCAATTTAATTAAAAACAGCAAATTTGTCTACCTAGTTTAATTAATTATCCCCACTGTCAGCTCATGATAAAGCATTGCCAGCAGAAATGTCCATCTAGGGAGATGGGAATGGATTGATGGCAAAGAGATGGCAATACATGATATAGATTCATCGAATCAATGAACTCCAGCTACAAGCTGTCTTATGTGCCCGTGTTGGCTCTTTCAGAAAGGCTACTCTGGAGTTTGGGATTATACCCCTCTCTGAATTGTGGCTTTGAAAAGATCATTAAAAAAGTTATTGAGCAAAATTCTTGAGCAAAGTGCTGGAGGAACTCAACGGGTCAGGCAGCATCCATGGAGGTAACGTTCTGGGTCGGGACCCTGCTTATTTTCCTGCACCATTTGCTATTTGTTGATCCGTTCCCATTATCCAGGAGAAGGTTGAACAATCTGATGAGTCATAATCAAACCTAAACTAATCAGATCCTGCCTTCCGCACAAGTTCTCAGACGACCTTTGATTGAATTTATTTTGCACTAAACGTCATTTATGTTATATCCTTTATCATGTATCTCTACACTGTGGATGGGTCGATTGTAATCATGTATTGTCTTTCTGCTGACTGGTTGGCATGCCACAAAAGCTTTTCACTGTACCTCGGTACACGTGACAATAAACAAAACTAAACTCAACTCAATACTATTTATTTGCTAATCAATAATAAGAATCTGGCCACAGTCCTTGCAATATTACATGTCCTTGCAAGGTAAATAGCACTCCTACGACCACCCTGTCTGTTGTGAGCTAAACCAAGATAAACTGGAAATACAGTCATAGAGTTATATAGCATGGAAACAGGTCCTTTGGCGTAACTCTATCATGCCGACCAAGGTGCCCCACCTGAGACTGCGTGGGTTTCTTCCAGGTTGCTTCAGTTTCCGCCCACATCACAAAGACGTGTGGATTTGTACGTTAAGGCTTTTGTAAAATTTGCCAAATTACCCCCAATGTGTAGGGAGTGGATGCGAAAATGGGATAGTCATAGAACTAGTGTGAACAGGAGATTGATGGTTGGCATGAACTTGGTGGGCTGGAGGATCTGTTTCAATGCATTATCTTTCAATCAACAAATTCAACTTAGATACCAATCACCACATGATGATTCTATATAAATTAACAATCAGAAGGGTTCTGACCTGAAAAGCCAACCATCCATGTCCTCCAGAGAAGTTGCCTGACTCGCTGAGTTACTCCAGCACTTTGTACTCCAGCACTTTACTCCAGAAGCTCCAGTTACTCCAGCATAACAAAAGGATTTGAGTATAGGAGCAGGGAGGTTCTACTGCAGTTGTACAGGGTGTTGGTGAGACCACACCTGGAGTATTGCGTACAGTTTTGGTCTCCAAATCTGAAGAAATACATTCTTGCCATAGAGGGAGTACAGAGAAGGTTCACCGGACTGATTCCTGGGATGTCAAGACTTTCATATGAAGAAAGACTGGATAGACTCGGCTTGTACTCGCTAGAATTTAGAAGATTTAGGGGGGATCTTATAGAAACTTACAAAATTCTTAAGGGGTTGGACAAGCCAGATGCAGGAAGATTGTTCCCGATGTTGGGGAGGTCCAGAACAAGGGGTCACAGTTTAAGGATAAGGTGGAATTCCTTTAGGACCGAGATTTCTCTGCCGCAGAACGTAGTTGAGGCCAGTTCATTGGCTACATTTAAGAGGGAGTTAGATGCGGCCCTTGTGGCTAAAGGGATCAGGGGGTATGGAGAGAAGGCAGGTACAGGATACTGAGTTGAATGATCAGCCATGATCATATTGAATGGCGGTGCAGGCTCGAAGGACCGAATGGCCTACTCCTGCACCTAATTTCTATGTTTCTATGTTTGTCTTTTTCTTTTAAGAAACTAGCATCTGCATTTCCTTGTGCCTCAATTTAAATATTGGACCTTGACATGGGCCGATTCTGTGCTCTATTCATGTTTGAGTGATGACTTTATTGAATTCTGCAATATATTTACTTTAGGTTATTTAGAGATACAGTGCTGAAACAGGCCCTTCAATCCACATGCCTTTTGAATGTGGGAGGAAACTGGAGCACCCAGAGAAAACCCATGTGGTCACTGGGAGAACCTACAACCTCCATACAGACAGCACCCATAGTCAAGAAGGAACCAGCGTCTCTGGCACTGTAAGGCAGCAACTCTACCGCTGTGCCACTGTGCTGTCCCAGTTACATGAAAATGTATATGTGCTTTACTGGTTTATTTGTTCCATGACTTGATTCATTTGCAGCTCTGACCTGTTTCCTCTAGTTGACAATAATCATGTAAAAGTAAAAAATATATTGTGTGGCCACTTTTATATGACAATCCAAGTTATGTGCATATTCCAAATAGCAAATCCTATGTCCCTCGTAACATTGCAATGAAAATACAGCTCTCACTGTGTGCAAATATCACAGTGAATTAAGTGTTTGCAAGAAACTCTTGGCTCTGTACTGGGCACTCTCAGTCCTGCACTATCTTTAACTGCATCCATATACACAAGCTGAAGATTAAATCTTATGTCATTGAAGCTTCATGATCGACCAATCCATTTTATTTGAGTAGCAGTCTCCAAGTCTCTGAAGAACAATCAATAACATTTGTAAATACTTACATTCCCATTGGTAAGAATTCAGAAGTTCCTATCCATGGATAGTTTATTGATTAACGCCCTCCTGGAATTTTGTGCAGATGAGGTCCAGATATTTGGTGGGGATATTTAATACTGTAATCTGTGTTTCAGGATTTGGACGCAAAAAGACAAATCTATATTTTTTCTGCAAATCGGAAATCTCTTAGATGAGAAATTTACTTTATGCTAAATATGCTATAAAGTTGCATGCCGCTTCTGAAATTTGATTCAATTGAATTAACTTTACATTTTGTTGCAACCAGGAACTGCAGATATACCATATGTTATATAACAATTACAGCACGGAAACAGGCCATCTCGGCCCTTCTAGTCCATGCCAAACAGTTATTCTCACCTAGTCCCATCTACCTGCAATTTTGATGTTGGATTGGCGTGCAGATGTTGGATTACAAAAAAAGACACAACATTTTGGAGTAACTCAGCAGGTCAGGCAGTATCTCTGAAGAACATGGATAGGTGACATTCTTCAGACTGATTGGAGTAGGGAGGAGAAAGCTGGAAAAGAGAGGTGGGGGTGGGACAAAGCCCGGCAAGTGATACAGCTGTATCCTCATCCCGTTTCACCTTATTTCATATCCATTTGTGTCTTTATCATTTAGTTTAGTTTTGAGATACAGAGTGGAATCAGGCCCTTCATTCCACCGAGTCAGTCCATCCACCAAGCATCACATACACTAGCACTATCCTACACACTAGGGACAATTTACAATTTACAGAAGCCAATCAACCCACAAACCTGTACTTCTTTGGAATGTGGAAGGAAATCGGACCTCCCAGGAAGAACGTACAAACACCGTACAGACAGCACCTGTAGTCAGGATCGAACCCAGGTCTCTGGAGCTGTAATGCCGCAACTCTACCGCTGTGCCACCATGCTGTCCTGATCATGTCCCCAACCTCTCTTCCAGCTTTCTCCCCCCACAACTGCAATGGGTCTGAAGAGGGGCGCCGACTTGAAACGTCACTTCTCCATGTTGTCCAGGGATACTGAGTTACTCCAGCACTTTGTGTTTTTATTTTAATTTATATTTTTATTGCTCAAAGCCCTTGTTAAGATGAAGGAGCTAAATTTGTAAGAGATGAAACGACGCACCTTTCTATATATTCATAGTTGCCTTTGATTAGTTTCCTAGGCGTGCCTCCTGGGAGAGGAAGTTGCCCACTGACTGGACCGTTAACCTTTGACCTCATCTATACTGACTATCACGGACTTCAACAAATGAAACAACATATGGGGCTCTCCTTCAAAAAGTACAAGTAAGTGCTGAAGTTTCCGTGAATGTACAGGAATTTGTAAAGTGCAATGTAAATTCAATGTTGTGGCAATGCATTTATTCTGGTCACTTTTCATATTGTTTGAGTAAATGAGCACATGTTTCATATCCACTCATTTGCACATTAAGACGTAGGAAGCTTTAGAGCAGCAAACCTATCTGCAATGTCAAAAACATGCAAAACTTTTCAATAGATCGCAAAAAAGAAAAGTTATTTTTTGTAGAACAATGGTAATTTAGAGCATTTGTTGATCTAAACTTAATGTGCAATTATTCCTTTCACTGTCAAACACAATTATTTTATGGACCAGCTAGTTTAGTTTATTGGGGAAGCTTTCAGTTTTTATGAGGAGGGAGTGCTGATTTTTCAGAGCATTATTGGGATTCTACATATTGTGAAATAATGGAGAATATTTAGGTGCGTTATTGTCACATGCACTGAGGTACGTTGAAAAGCTTTGTTTTCCCTGCTATCCAATCAAATTAGATATTACTGTACACAAATATAATCAAGCTTTCAGGTTTCAGGTAGAGACCCGTCTCCAGATTATTTAGGGATAAGGAGAATCGAGATGGAGACGATGATGTAGAGATAAAGAACAATGAATTAATGCATTTCGTTGTCTCTGTACTGTACACTGACAATGACAATTAAATTGAATCAAAATCTGAATCTAAACAGGTACAACAGGTAGAGAGAAAGAAAGTTAAAAAATATAAAATTCCTTAACAATAAAGAAAATAAAAAAAGGTGTTGGCGGCGCGACTCACCCGTTGCAGCGGCCCCTACAGCCTGTCTGTCTTTTTTTTATTTTTTGTCTAGTTAAATGTAGTGCTTGGTGTTTTTTAATAGTATTTTTAAATGTGTAAATGTGGGGGGCGGGGGGAAACTGTTTAAATCTCTTCCCTGTCCGGGAGACCCGACTTTTTCCCTGTCGGGTCTCGGCTGTCGTTGGGGCCTAGCACCGTGGAGCGGCCTCCAGCCTGAACGACCCGGGGGCTCCAGTCCCGGAGACTGCGTAGCTGCGGATCTGCGGACTACTCACCATCATGGGGCTGGCCGGCCTCGGAGCGTGGGGAGCGGCGGTGACTCGCTGCTGCGGCTCGACTCCTGGGGCTCGGAGGCTCCAGCAACGCAGCCGCAGGTCCGGTGGACTGGGACATCGGGAGCTCGCGGGTCTGGGAGGAGAGAGAGAGAGACCGCTTCCCGGAGCTCCCGCAACGCGACTTCTCCAGCCGGTGTCGCGGGGTTGGAACAACCCGGACCGGGACAGTACATCACCCGGCACGGCTTCATGGCCGTGGGACTCACCATCGCCCGTGGGGGTTCCAACCTTGGACTTTCAGACCGGGAGCGGGGCCGTAAATCGCCCCGCGCGGCCTAAAATGGCCGTGGGACTCATCATCGCCCGCCTGGGGCTTGGACATCGGGAGAGACACGGAGAACAGGGGAGAGAAAAGACTTTGCCTTCCATCACAGTGGCTTCACTGTGATGGATGTTTGTGTGAATTTAATTATGTGTATGTCTGTAAGACAGTGTCTTTGTTTGTATGGCTGTGGAAACAACATTTCGTTTGAGTCTCACTGGGGCTCAAATGATAATAAATTTGTATTGTATTGTGAATAGTTGGAACAAGTTGCTGGAGGGGGTGGTGGATGGGCCTGTTTCTATGCTGTATTTCTAAATTAAACTAAACTAAGCTAAACTAGATGTTTAAGAAGGAATTGCAGATGCTGCAATAATCGAAGGTAGACAAAAATGCTGGAGAAACTCATCGGGTGAGGCAGCATCTATGGAGCTCGGCCTCACCTGCTGAGTTTCTCCAGCATTTTTGTCTACCTAAGCTAAACTAGAGATAGACACTAAAAGCTGGACAGGCAGCATCTCTGGAGAGAAGGAATGGGTGACGTTTCAGGTAGAGACCCGTCTCCAGACTAGTTAGGGATAAGGAGAATCGAGATGGAGACGATGATGTAGAGATAAAGAACAATGAATTAAAGATATGCAAAAAAGTAACAACGATAAAGGAAACAGGCCAATGTTAGTTGTTTGTTGGGTGCAAACGAGAAGCTGGTGCAACTTGGGTGGGGGAGGGATGGAGAGAGAGGGAACTAAACTGTATCAGTCACACCATGGCCCATGGCTTGCTAGCTGCCAATGCTGTCACGAGCCTTTTCCATTAACACACATTCAAAAATGAAAATTGCTTTATTAAAAAAATACAATTCCTTAACAAAAAATAAAATAGAAACAGGATGGTGAATAACTGGAACGTTGCCAGAGGAGGTGGTGGAGGCCGATGCGATTATAATGTTTTAAATGTGTTTGGACGGATACTTGGTATTTGATTTTGACAGACAGAAACTTTTTCTCCATGGTAGAAATGTCAATGACTTGTGAGCACTGCTTTAAAGTAAGAAGGGCAAAGTTTAAAGGAGATGTACAGGGCAAATTTTTTTTACACAGAAGGTGGTGAGTTGTTGGGACAATATGGTGTTGGAGGCAGATATGATAGTGGTGTTTAAAAGGCTTTTGGATTGGCACACAGATATGCAGGGAATGGCGGGATATGTATCATGTGTTGGCAGAGAAGATTTGTTTATTTTGGCATCTTGTTCGACACGGACATTATTAGTCGAAGGGCCAGTTCATGTTCTGCACTTTTCTGTGTTTTATTCTCTGAAAGGCATAGCGGGATATAGGCTTATTGCAGGCAAGTACAATTGGAAGAGAGTGCCATCATGGTATGCAAGGATGTGGTGAGAAAAATTGACCCATTTCTGTGCTCTGTTCCAATGCAAGAAGCAATTAAATGCATCTAAATAAACTCAATAAGAAAAGGAAATTAGCTCGTAATTATGTTTCTCCCCAGTTGATTTTTTCCCATTAAAATCAGAAGGATCTACTTGACTTACATAAGTGGGCTGATTTCAAAGTGCTGTGAATTTAGTGGGAATTTGTGCTCCCTCACTGTCACAAGTCAACATGTTCGATTAGTTCTTGTAAATCCCAAATGTCCACACATCCACAAGGTGAACAATCCGGAGACACAAGTAACTGCAGGTGCTGGCATCTTGAGTAAAACACAAAGTGCTGGAGGAACTCAGTGGGTCAGGCAACATCTGTGGATGGAATGGACAGACGATGTTTCGGGTCAGGTATTTAAATAGACAGGCGATGTTGTCGGATTTGTATCCTTTCTGTTTTGGGGATAGTATTTATATAAAATGCCATTGCAACTGTTTAACTTGGGGGCATTTTATCATCTAATCAGATCAACAATGAATGTAGCTGAGATGCATTAAGTGTCAAGTATAATGTAATTAATTTCTGGGGCTGTAGGACTTTGTAAATTAGTTTTAGTTTTAGACATACAGTGTGGAAACAGGCTCTTCCACCCAGCACGTCCACGCTGACCTGTGATCACCCATTCACACATCATCAAAGACCCACCATCCTGGCCACACACTCATCTCCCCATTCCCATCGGGAAGAAGGTACAGGAGCTTGAAATCTGGAACATCCAGGTTCAGGAACAGCTACTTCCCCACAGCCATCAGGATATTAAACTCGCCATCAAACAAACTCTGAACAATAAAAGCAATTGCACTTTATCTGTTTATTTTACTTCGGAGTCACGTGAGTGACTACGTGAAGAAGAAGGGTCATCAGTCCGCATGCGCGTCATTACGTCTGAAGCATGCGCCAACGACTGACTAGCAGGCGCGTTGCATCCTTCCAGCGGTAAATTTCAAAAACTGCTCTGCGGTCATATTAGCGGGTTCTGTGATTCTTGTTATTTCAGCAAGTTGGACCCTTACTATGTCTAAGGTGAAGAGACGGTCTGCGGTGAAGTCGGCTACCGAAGACCGCGGTACTGCGGGTAGCGGGAGACTGTCTGCGTCACCAACCTTGTCGCTGGCGGTGGAGCCAGTGGCAGCAGACCTGGTGCCCGAGGAAAGCACCGTGGCAGTCCTGCAGGGGCGCAAGGGAACACGGAAGTCTGCAAGGCCCATAGACTCAGATGAGTCGGGCCAGGAGGGATTTACTCCTTCGTTGGGAAACGTCCACGGGCAACTTACCCTTATGGAGCACCTTATTTAGTGGTGGCTCCAGAATGATCTGCTCCGTAGGAGGGAGCAGTATCAGCACGGGTCTCCACAGGAGCTAGCGCTAGCGGCACCATTTATGGGGCTACGAAGTGTCTCCCTCTCGTATTTTCCTGACTCCGAGTTTGGAGGCGAAGTGTGTGAGCATTCCCAGGGGCACGGATCTGAAGTGCCACTATTGGCATCCAGATTTTGCCATACCTTCACCAGCAGGAGCACCCCTGGATGAAGACCTGGCCACCACTATTAATTACTTGGCATCACACCAGCTCAAAGACCTGACAATGGAGGAGACCACCAACAGGTACCCCACTGTGCCTCCCTCAATGTGCCGGCCGTGAACCACTCCATCTGGGGTCATATCGGAGCAGGTGTCAGAGCCCAGGAAGTTAAGCTCCAGAAAGTCCATTAGAGAGACAGAGTGGACAGCTATCTGCAGAGCCAAAAGAGATGGGGGAGATATTGAACAATTTCTTTTCTTCGGTATTCACCAAGGGGAAGGATAGTGAATTATGTGAGGTAAGGGAAACAAGTAGAGTAGCTATGGAAACTATGAGATTCAAAGAAGAGGAAGTACTGACACATTTGAAAAATATAAAAGTGGATAAGTCTCCAGGTTCGGACAGGATATTCCCTAGGACATTGCGGGAAGTTAGTGTAGAAATAGCAGGGGCTATGACAGAACTATTTCAAATGTCATTGGAAACGGGAATAGTGCCGGAGGATTGGCGTACTGCGCATGTTGTTCCATTGTTTAAAAAGGGGTCTAAGAGTAAACCTAACAATTATAGACCTGTTAGTTTGACGTCAGTGGTGGGCAAATTAATGGAAAGGATACTTAGAGATAATATATATAAGCATCTGGATAAACAGGGTCTGATTAGGAACAGTCAACATGGATTTGTGCCTGGAAGGTCATGTTTTACTAATCTTCTTGAATTTTTTGAAGAGGTTACTGGGGAAATTGATGAGGGTAAAGCAGTGGATGTTGTATATATGGACTTCAGTAAGGCCTTTGACAAGGTTCCTCATGGAAGGTTGGTTAAGAACCAATTGTTGGTTATTAATGGTGGTTGCAAAATGGATTCAACAGTGGCTGAATGGGAGATGCCAGAGAGTAATGGTGGATGGCTGTTTGTCAGGTTGGAGGTCAGTGATTAGTGGGGTGCCACAAGGATCTCTGTTGGGTCCACTGCTGCTTGTCATGTACATCAATGCTCTGGATGACGTTGTGGTAAATTGGATTAGTAAGTATGCAGATGATACTAAGATAGGTGGTGTTGTGGATAATGAAGTAGATTTTCAAAGTCGACAGAGAGATTTAGGCCATTTTGAAGAGTGGGCTGAAAGATGGCAGATGGAGTTTAATGCTGATAAGTATGAGGTGCTACATCTTGGCAGGACAAATCATAATAGTACGTACATGGTAAATGGTAGTGAATTGAGGAATGCAGTTGAACAGAGGGATCTAGGACTAACTGTGCACAGTTCCCTGAAGGTGGAATCTCATGTAGATAGGGTGGTAAAGAAAGCTTTTGGCGTGCTGGCCTTTATAAATCAGAGCATTGAGTATAGAAGGTGGGATGTAATGTTAAAATTGTACAAGGCATTGGTGAGGCCAATTCTGGAGTATGGTGTACAATTTTAGTCGCCTAATTATAGGAAGGATGTCAACAAAATAGAGAGAGTACAGAGGAGATTTACTAGAATGTTGCCTGGGTTTCAGCAACTAAGTTACAGAGAAAGTTTGAACAAGTTAGGTCTTTATTCTTTGGAGCGCAGAAGGTTAAGGAGGGACTTGATAGAGGTCTTTAAAATGATGAGAGGGATAGACAGAGTTGACGTGGATAAGCTTTTCCCACTGAGAGTAGGGAAGATTCAAACAAGAGGACATGACTTGAGAATTAAGGGACAGAAGTTTAGGGGTAACATGAGGAGGAACTTCTTTACTCAGAGAGTGGTAGCTGTGTGGAATGAGCTTCCAGTGGAGGTGGTGGAGGCAGGTTCGATTTTATCATTTAAAAATAAATTGGATAGTTATATGGACGGGAAAGGAATGGAGGGTTATGGTCTGAGTGCAGGTAGATGGGACTAGGGGAGAATAAGTGTTCGGCACGGACTAGAAGGGCCGAGATGGCCTGTTTCCGTGCTGTAATTGTTATATGGTTATATAAAGTCCTGAAATTACTGGCGTCTGGTATCACGGCCATTGCAAGGTCCGTTGATGGGGAGCTGCTGACTGACACACAACAGGACGCAGTGGCATTACTGTGTAATGCCCACTTTGAAATCAACTGCCTTCGCAAGAACGCAATCTGGCCAGCACTGAACCCCAACTTTGCTGTGCTGTGCAAGGCCAGCAACGTCCAGCCGGCCAACTATCTATTTGGGGAAGATCTGCCAAGGCAGGTCCGGGAGCTGGACGATGAGGTGAAGACCATCTGCCTCATGAGTTGAGTCCAAACTACACCCAGTGGCTCCTCATACCAGGCACACCCCTACGCACCCTTCAGCACCAGGCAATACCTGCCTAGGGGCTCCGGAACTGGTGCTAGACCAGAACTGGAGGCATCAAGGACTTTTTTAGGGGTGGGCCCCAGCCAGCCCACGGCCAGGATGCGCGGAAAGTACCCGCCACCAGCTCTACTCCCCAAGCCTCGCGGACGAAAACCAGCACTGTATCGCCAGTAACAACTGAGGTAGGTATACCTAGTTCCTTGTGGAACACCTTACACATGCCTCACACACCGGTTGGGGGGAGATTGCAAAATGTCTTGAATGAATGGTGTTGGGTCACAGCGGACCCGTTTATACTGCACAGTAAACAAGGGTTCAAAATTGAGTTCCTTCTTGACTTACTACCACCCACACAACATTCACCAAACCGTACATATGTGTTCTCACACCAGGAATGTTTGGATATACAAGCTGAAATCCAAACTCTATCCAATAAAGAGGTAATTGAGAGGTCGCATCTGGAACCTCACCAATTTGTATCCAACATATTCACCAAGCGGAAAAAGGATGGAGGATGGCGTATCATCCTAGACTTAACTGAACTCAATAACTTTGTGCAGTATAAACATTTCAAAATGGATAATTTTGGCACTGCCACCCAACTGGTTTCTAAAGGTGGTTATATGGCATGCATTGACCTTAAAGATGCATACTACTTGGTACCTATTCGCAGGGAGCACAGGAGATATTTGAAATTTAACTGGATGGGTCAATAATGGCAGTTCAAAGCATTGCCTAATGACCTGACTTCAGCTCCCAGACTATTTACCAAACTACTGAAATCTGTTCTGGGGCTACTACAAGCTCAGAATCACATAGTCATGGCATATTTGGATGACATTCTAATCTTCGGGGACACTGAGGAATCGGCGGAATCATCTGTCTCAGCCACCAAACTCATGTTTGAGCGATTGGGGTTTCTCATCCATCCAATTAAGTCCAAATTGACACCTACCAGGGTTATTGATTACCTGGGGTTTACAATTATTTATTGTATATATATGTGGTCTATGGTGTATAGACTCACTGGACTTTTATCTCCTGTTCTGTTTTATGTTTACATATTCTGTTGTGCTGCAGCAAGCAAGAATGTAATTGTCCTATCTGGGACACATGACAATAAAACTCTCTTGACTCTTGACACTAGTTCTATCCTACACACTAGGGAAAATTTACAGAAGCTAATTAACCTACAAACCAGCATGTCAGCTGGAGAAAATCCAGATGGTCACAGGGAGAATGTGCAAACTCCATACAGACACAATCTGTAGTCAGCATCAATCTCATGTCTCTGGTGCTGTAAGGCAGCAACTCTACCACTGCATCACTGTGCCACCCGTAATGTGCCATGTATTTCCTGTGCACAGTTTTCCACCTGTTACTTCTAAGTTTTGGCCAGTAAATGTATCTGAATGCTGCACTGCAGAATCAAAGGAACACTTTGAAAAGAACACAAATATAATTTAGTATTTTTCTTATTGAAAAATTTGAATTGGAAATTGAAGATGGTGTACAGATAAAAGAAAAATCACACATGTTCACAACAGGATTTCAAAATCCTACCCATAAATTTACATTACTTCTACAACTTTCGAACCTGAATAATCGATGTGTCTGTTTCCACTAGGACTGCTGTTCAAAATTTGTGTCTTACAAAAAGATCTTTAATAATATTCTTGTGATGTCTTTAATATCCTACAGTGCGCTGCTGCCCAGGCAACTCAAACATTTCAGAGTGTTGATACAAGGAAGGGAGATAAATGACTGTTAGCCACCATTTTAGCAAGACTTACATGAAAGTTCTTCGGAGAAACGTGCTTGGCCCTGCTTCACTTTTCGTTACAGATGGTCTGATATCGTCAAAGTACTATTTTTCACTTTGCTGATGGCATTACATGGTACAGGCTGTTTCCTATCTTGAGATAAGCAACACCTAAATCACTGTAGGCAGAACTGAACACTGGGCAGAAAATAGCGCTGGCTTGAATGTCAATAAGTCCAAATCAATTCCTCTGTTAAGAGGTCCCATTTCTCCGCTGATAAGAAGTGTAGACATTTAAGTTATTTGCTTCTAAATCACATTTTTCTACCTTGAAGCAAAACAAAACAATAAAAGCTAGAAAAAAAACTGAATGTGTGGAAGGCACTGCAGCGATTTTCTTCGAGCCTTGTACATGCCAAATAGAGAATCAAAAAGACTGCAGATGCTGTAAATCTAAAATTACAACAAAAACTCCTGGAAGTACTCAGTTAGTCAGGCCGCACATGTGGAAAGAGAAATAGAGTGAACGTTTCTGGTTCGAGTCTCTTTGTCAGAACTGGGAAAGAGACAAATTAAGTTTGTTAAGTTGCGAGGAAAGTGTGGGAAGAGGTGGCCATTAAGAAATATAATTTCTTATCCTAAGTTCAGGAAACCCCAACAAAATTAATAACAGCAAACTTAAGGTCAAAGAGTAATATAGCATGGAAACTGGCCCTTCAGAACAGCTTCTCAATGCCGACCAATATAATAAGTGTGAGGTGCTTCAATTAGGAAAGTAAAAACATGGTAGGACCTTCATAGTGAACAGAAGGAACCTGGGGATTGTTGTAGAGCAGAGGAATCTAGGAGTACAGGTTCATATTTGCCTGAGAGTGGCATCACGTGCAGATAGTGTGGTGAAGAAGGCTTTTGCTCTTCATCAGTAAAGGAAATGAGGATAGAAATTGAGACAAAGATAGACACAAAAAGCTGAACCAATGAAAGAAATAATAACTTAAAGGTATTTTCCTATTAGAGTTACAGATGATGAAACAAAGAACTGTAAATAGCCACATAAAGCTGGAGTAACTCAGCAGGGTCAAACAGCATCTCTTGAGAAAAGGAATAGGTGATGTTTCAGATTGAGACCCTGCTTCAGATTGAGAGTCAGAGGAAAGGGAAACAAGAGATATAGATGGCACATAGAACAAATGAATGAAAGAAATGCAAAAAGCAATGATAATCAAGGAAAGGCAAAGCTCACAATGGTCCATTGTTGGCTGTGGGGTGGGTGATAACAAGTTATACAGACCGTAAAACTCAACAGGCATTATGTTGCGGTTGTACAAGTTGTTGGTGAGGTCGCACTTAGGGTATTGTGTTCAATTTTGGTCATTCTTCAACAGAAACAATGCCATTAAGGTGGAAAGGATGCAGAGAAGATGGATATTGCCAAGACTCTAGGGCCTGAGATATAGGACTTTGTTTATTAGAGCACAGGAGGCTAAGGGGAAAGATTACAGTGGATATAAAATCATGAGGGGAATAGATAGGGTGAATGCACATAGTTATTTTCCTGGGGTAGAGGGCTCACCAATGAGATCAAAGGAAAGATTCAATAAGACCCTGTATTGCTTTTTTTTATACTCAGAGGGTGGTGGCCATATGGAGCGAGCTGCTAGAGGAAGTAGTCGAGAACAGTATAATAACAACATTTAAAAGACATTGGGTAGGTACATGTGTAGGAAACGCTTAGGGCCAGATGTGGGCAATGGGAGTAGCTTAGATGGAGCGTCTTGGTCCAGTTGAACCATAGGGCCTGTTTCCATGCTATATGAATATATATAAGCTAGTCCCATTTGTCTGCATTTGGCCCATAGCTTTCAGGGATATTGACAGGAGCAGGTCCCAGTGCTAATTTAGGTTGCTAGGCTCATGGCAGCAGCACAAGTCATACGCATGTAAAAAATAGATGTTGAGGCTGATGCTACTTTCTCTTTTTGCTTCCCTCAAGGGCCTCTGCTATTTAATGAATTCAATTGTAGGAAGCTATTAATTGCTTCCCTTGGGTGGCTGAAGTATGCTGTAAAAATCTACAACATGTCACTCATGACCCAGTATAATGCCTTTCAGTATTTTCAGCATGTTTGTCTATTTATCTTGTAAGAAATATTGGTTGTGCATTTGGCTGCATCAGCTATTAATGACAGAGAAATATATAGGCACACAAATGATCATCAGTGACATCGATAATGTTTAAAGTATATTAAAATTAATTATAGTATTAGCAGATATTTTAGAATAAAGGGTACATGTAATGCTTTACCATGATGTTATTGATTAATTCCTTGATATGCTGATTGATTATTTTTCACATATATTGTTAAATGGAAACAATGTTATGGTAGGAAGAGCAATTCATGAAAACAGAAGGAAAATTCTTGAATTAGTGAGTTCTAGATTGTGAATTACTTTGAGGTGAGCCATTTGTATTCCAGAATTGTGGTGTATAAAAGGAAAGTCCTGGTTTACATTATTAGTAAAATTGTGTGATCATTAGAGAATGGATATAGATTTATCTAACTTTCAATCAATTGTTGAAAGGATAAAATGTGGTTACATTTATTCTGCACTGAGTTGGGAGCTTCAAGCTTTATTAAAAGGAACTTTCAAACATCTATTAACTAAGATAAAAATTAAAAGAGACATTTAACAGTCAGATATTTGGCAGTTTTTCCCAAGATGGAAATGTCAAAGACTGGAGGATATAGCGTTAAGGTGAGCAGGCAAAGTTTGAATGAGATATGTGGGGCAAATTTAATTTTGCACAGAGGGTGGTGGCTGGTGCATGCTACCACATATATGATAGTGGTGTCTAAGAGGCTTTTGGATAGGCACATGGATATGCAGGGAACGGAGGGATATGCATCATGTGCTGGCAGATGAGATTAATTTAACTTGGCATCACATTCTATACCGCCAGGGGCGCCGGGGAGATGGCCAGCCCTGCCAGCAGTCTGTTCGTTTTTTCACCTTTTTGTTATTTTGGAGTCTGTTAAAAGTTTGTTTTTCTGTTCTTCGGGTTGTTTTATGTGGGGGGGGGGGGGGGGGGGGGGGGGGGGGGGGGGGGGGAAAAACATTTTTTTTCCTGTTCTTACCTTCCCGGAGATGTGATCAATTTTCGGATCACATTCTCCGGGCTCTGCAGCCTACCATCGCTGGAGCTGGGAGCTGCCTCGGGCCGTGTACTTAACATTGGAGTGGCTCCCTTGCCTGGGATCGCTCCCACCGTGGCCTGCGGACTTACCATCAAGGGCTTGCAGTATCGGGAGAGGCCTAGTCAGGAGCTCCAATGCCGCAGAAGGTTTGTCCAGCCCCGACGCGTGGTTCGATCGTCCAGCGCGGGGGAGCTGACATCCCCTCGATGTGGGAGCGGATCGCCTCAACGTGGAGGGCCTGAACGCCCTGGCTACGGGAGTCAAGATCATCCCGTCAACGGAGCGCTCGAGGCCTACGGCCGAGGAAGAATAAAAGGAAGAGACATGAACTTTATTTCGCCTTCCATTACAGTGAGGAATTTGTAGGAGTCACTGTGGTGGATGTTCATGTTAAAATGTGTTTTTGAATATGTTGCTTTTAATTGTATGACTGACCTGGCCAGTGAAATTCCTCGTATGTTGCAAAACATACTTGGTGAATAAAATCTGATTCCGATTCTGATTCTGATTCAACACAGGCATTTTAGAATAAAGGGTAAGTGACAAACTTTACAAAGGTGATGATTTATTCATTCATACGCTTATTGGTAATTTCTAACATCTATTGTTAAATGAAAAATATGTTATGGTAAGAGCCTGTTCCTGTGCTGTGCTGTTCTATGTTATACGTAACTGATGTGAATGTAGTCATCCCCATCACCTTAAGACAATGGGGACTACAAATGGAAGTTTCTTAAAATAGGATCAAGAGATTGTTATCCATGATTAACTATTCAAGTTGAGTTTAATGCAGTCAGGGCATGAATATTGTGGTGCTTGTTCAATATCATGAACATACTGCCGAGCTATCAATAATCATAGTCATTTGGTGGACGATTCAGCTCATGGAATTGTTAATAATGGCTAAATTAAAGACACCATAAAATGGAGGATCCCTGCACTTGTCAGAATAGCTTAACCCTTGTCAACTGAACTTTACAGGCTTTGATTGGCATCAGCCAGTCTGGGCTCTGACTGATATGCAGGATGGTAAGGGGTCAAGTTGTTCTCTTAAGTTGATAACATGTATAGCGGTTTTGCAAACTAACCCTAAATGCATCATTTCTATTGGATCGCTGCAAAAGCATTGTAAACAGTATACATAGTGTTGCAAGATGGTCATCCTGTTAATTGATGATTGGTTGAACTGTTGAGCCTTGGAGAAATTGTTTGAATCTCAGGGTACACGTTTCAATGTTTGTTCTTGTTAGCTTCCTTCGAGAGCTTTCTTTCTTATACAATGTGGTTCGGCCCCTCGAGGTCCCAGGACATATAAAAGTCCCCATGAGTTCCAAAGTCTATCTTCTGGGAGAGCGCTTGGGACTGTGTGACTTTCTGGATTGTCTCTGTTTGAGCGAGGACTAGAGGGCTTAATCATGCAGATACGTGGATCGAACCTGTGTTGAGATAGGTACAGTAGTTGAACTGTAATTGAGCTTTTGTTAAAATAAAGATTAGTTCTTCAAGTGCTTGATTCAGTGTCTTTACTGAAACTAGACTGGGGGGAATCTTAGAAAAAAGCCATTTACCGAATGAGTGCCTTGCTTACCTTAAAAGGTGCCTACACCTCTTAAGGTGGCTCTGGGTTTGTCTTTTACAACAGAAACAAGCATGGACATGTTCAGAAGTTTACAATGTGCGAGTTCCACTGTTTGTAATTGATGTATTGGAGATCTTAGTGCAGGAGATGATCAGGAGGATAGACAGAAAGGCAGCGAGCAATGGGAATGACAAACTCTGGAGCTCAGTACCACTCTGAAGTTAACCAAGAAAGTCAATAACCTCACATATATTGTTACGGGTAGTAATTACATTTTCAGCTATCCTACCAAATACCGGCCTCACAAGTTGCTCAACCATATCGCAGTAAAGTAAAATAATCAATGCTCAGACCCTCCAAACTGCACTCCTACACACTCACACAATAAGCACTGATATAAACACGTCTTATAGCTGAGGTTGAACTTCAGATTTGTTTATTATTGTTACATTTACCGAGGCAGAATTGAAATCATTGTTCAACATGCTATCACGCAGATCAGATAATACTATAGATAAATACAACCAAGCCAAATACAATAGTCTAATACAAAAGATAGAGCAAAATGGGAGATACAGAGTGTAGAATATAGTATTGTAGCGCATCAATTCCAGAGTCCTATGTCCACAATAGAGGTGAATTAAACAATACTTTAGCTTCTGGAAGAATTGTTCAGAAGCCGGCTGACATATGGGATGAAGCTATTCCTGAGTCTAATGGTGCACGCTTTCAGGTTTCTGTATCATCCACTGGACCGGAGCAGGGAGACCAAGGAATGACCGGGATTGGATATGTCTTCAATTCTGTTGGCAGTTATTCCAAGCCATTGTGAAATATCGCTGGAATCAATGGAGGGAGGTGTGTGAGATGGATTGAGCTACACCCACAGCTCTCTGCAAATGGATACAAGAACAACTTGATGAGGGACATGTGTGTCTGGTTATGCTCCCTGGTTATTCCCCATGGAGGCTAGAGTGTTGGCCGCTATTGTGACATCTGTTGCTAGGGCCAGAGCCTGTAGCAGAACTAAGAACATGAAGGGTAATGGTATCCGCAAACCTAAACCATCTCCTCATACCCCAACACCCCTGAGTCGACATTCACCTCCAAGCTGCCAATAGCTTTGGCTGATGTCTCTTTCTTTCCTCCCCATAATAAGCCTTAACTTTGACATTTCTGCCTTTACATGCCCATGGTGATGGAGAGGTCACTAGTCCACAGTAATGAAGACACAGCCTTACTCTGTGATGCATTTATTGCGCTAGCTCGGACTCTGAATCTTTGCTTAATTTAAAGACTGCGCTGGTGGAATCTCCACATGTTGAGTCGCTGGGCATGAATGAGTTGGAGCCAGGGCAGAGGGGAGGATATCGCAGGTGCTCGCTCACTGAAGGGCCACTCACAATATTATTTACAAGCAAAACACAAAGTGGTAGAAGAACTCAGGTTGGCACAGTGGCACAGCGGTAGAGTTGCTGCCTTACAGTGACAGACACCCGGGTTTAATTCTGACTACTGATGCTTGTCTGTACGGAGTTTGTATGTTCTCTCCGTGACCTGCTTGGGTTTTCTCCAAGATTCCCAGTTTCCTCCCACGCTCCAAAGACATACAGGTTTGTAGGTTAATTGCCTTGGTATAATTGGAAATTATCTCTAACGTGTGTAGGATAGTGTTAGTGTGCGGGGATCGCTGGTCGGCCCGGACTCGGTGGGCCGTGAGACCTGTTTCCGTGCTATATCGCTAAACTATGGGATTAGTGTTTTTAACAGTGGCCAACACCGGCAAATGGGGACACAATGCGCTGGCGTAGCTTAGCAGGTCAGGCAGCATCTTTGGGGAACATGGATAGACGACATTTTGAGTCAGGACCCTTCTTTAGACTGAAGGAGTGTCTCAACCTGAACATCGGCGATAGATCAGTCTGAAGAAAGGTCTAAAGCCGAAACGTCATCTATCCACACTCTCCAGGGATGCTGCCTGACCTGCTGAGTTATTCCAGAACATTATGTTCTTCTTTTTGTAAACTGGCAGTCCCCTGTTCTGGTGGCAAACTCAGGGACTAAAACATGAGAACTACCTCAATTATAAAACCTGGGCAGAGAATTGAAGAGTTGGGCCAAAGGGCCTGTTTCTGTGCTGTATGACTCTATGACCGTGACTTAATCCCATTGTCAATGTCCTCATATTTCACTGTTGAAATTACTGTGAAACTGCAATCTACATCCTGCCTGCTGAGTTAGTGAATTGCCGCTGGCTCAATTTCTTTTCTGTCATTCTCTCTTTTCCCTTCGGCTTACTATAACCTTGCATATATCTGTATGCTGGTTTCCATTTCTTTTTATGTCCCTCCCTGCTGCTTGCCATTTATATTTCATATTACAGAGCTTCCCCATATCAGCTCAGAACTCTTAAGACCCTGAATATTGAATGCCCATAAAGCCAATCGCAATAGCTTGCCAAAGATACCGACGATGACAACATTTCTTCAACTGCCTTAAGACAAGGACAATATTTTTTTAAACTAGAAGACTTGTTTGGATTAACAAGAAACTACCTTTTCAATATTCCGATCAGCTGAACATGTTTGTTTTACAAATATTTCCCCATATTACCTTTAACTAGATAAGGTTAAGACCTAATAGAACTGTATAAAATAATGAAGAGTTGATGGAAGTATATAAAGTAATGGGTGCATAGATAGTGTAGTCAGTCACAACTTTTCTACCAGGGTGTAAATGACACAGTTTTATGGTGAGAAGGACAAAGTTTAAAGGTGCAGAGCAAGTTCTTTTACACAAATGGTTGTGTGTGCCTGGAACACACTGCCAGGGATGGTGGTCGAGGCAGATGCAAATGATGCTTTAGAGGCTTAAAGCTGGACACATGGATCTGCAGAGTATGGAGGGATATGGATCATGTTTCGATAGATGATATTAGTTCCTATGTTGTGCTTTTCTATGTTCTATCTTCTAAAACCGAACTTCAAAATTAGCCAGCATATTTTTGTGGTTGATTCAGTCAGTCTCTTGATCAATTGAACAACTTCTGCCCCCTGCCAATTTGCAACATAACCCCTCAAGAGCCAAGGGTGTTTATTTGTCATATGTACTAACAGTGGAACACTGGATTTCTTACTTGCTGTAGCCTAACAGGTCAATAAATGCAGTAACACACAATAAATTAATAGCAGTAATACTTAGGTAACCATAAAGGGCCTGTCCCACTTTCACAACCTAATTCACGACCTCTGCCGAGTTAGCCCTTGACTCATACTCGCAGCATGGTCGTCACGAGGTCTAGGAGGTCGTAGATAGGTCGTAGCAGGTCGTGATGCTAGTCATATGCACTCGTGGCATCAAGTCGGTCAGGGCGTTTTTTCAACGTGATGAAAAATGTCCACAGGTAAAAAAAGTCGTGAATTAGGTCGCGAAAGTGGGACAGGCCCTTAATAATGCAAAACCGAAGTCCATTGTACAACCAAAGATATAGAAGATCATAGTTGCTGAGCTTGGTATTGTGCGGTGTTCAAGAAACTGATTGTTGCTGGGAAGAAGTTGTTCTTGAACCAGGTCCTATCACTATTAATCAATTTCTTCACCATAACTGTGCATAATATCATAGAATTCCTGTCTGAAAATATCAAGAAACAAAAATGCTACACAATTTATTTTTCCACAGTGACTGGTTTTCATTTGAAAGCGTTTATTACTCTGGGTAAGCTTACTCTCTGGAGGAATAGTTTACATTTCATGGAAGGATTGCCTCAAGTTTTTTTTTGCTTCATCTGTCATTTTAATCTATTCAAGTCTGAACAAACACAGGGATAGGAACATTGATATAATGTGCATTTGTGTAATATCTATATTTAGAGTCTGCTCATTAAGCTGCGCTGTGCCAATTCCCTCTGCTATTCATAGAATCCTCTTCATTGTAATATGAAAAGTAAATGAGTGTAATAAGGGTCTCTATCTTAATAAAGTGTTACGTTATGTTATTTTTCTGAAGCCCCTTCATCTCCCCATACAAATTTACTGTCATTTTTACCACGCTTACATAAACTGCATTTTGGCAAGTATTTAAATCACTTTCCCTCGTGGTTTCTTACATAAAAAATTCCAAGAACTGAATCCAGGGACTGAAGAACGGTCCCAACCTGAAACGTCACCCATCCTTTTTTCTCCATAGATGCTGCCTGACATGTTGTGTTATTCCAATACTTTGTCTATCCCAAGACTACAGCTGGATTAGAGCGTCAGGAAGTCTATATGATGAGAGGGCATGTGCAAATGTGGACCCCACCATAACATTTGTTGTAAATAAATCATGTACCTCTTTCTACATTGATCTCCAAGAAAGAAAGAAAGAATAACAGTACAGCACAACAACAGGCCCTTTGTCCCAGAATGTCTGTACCGAACATGCCAAGATCATCTCTTATCTGCCTGCTCAAATTTATGAGAATAGAGTGCATAGCTTTAAGGTGAGGGGGGCAAAATTTAAAGAAGAGAGTAGCTGTCTGTTAGGAGTTTGTTCGTTTTCCCCATGACCTGCATGGGTTTTCTCCAAGATCTTCAGTTTCCTCCCACACTCCAAAGACGTACAGGTTTGTAGGTTAATTGGCTTGGTATAATTGCAAAATTGTCCCTAGTGTATGGGGTGGTGTAAGTGTGCGGGGATCTCTGGTCGGTGCAAATACGACGGGCCGAAGGGCCTGTTTCTGTATTGTATCTTTAAACTAAACTAAACTTTTTCACACTGAGGTTGGTGGGTATACGGAACAAGCTGCCGGGGGAATTTGTTGAGGTGAGTACAATCACAATATTTAAAAGATATTTGGATAGGTACATGGATACGAAAGCTTTATAACCATATAACCATATAACCAATAACAATTACAGCACGGAAAACAGGCCATCTCGGCCCTTCAAGTCCGTGCCGAACACTTATTTTCCCCTAGTCCCATCTACCTGCACTCAGACCATAACCCTCCATTCCTTTCCCGTCCATATACCTATCCAATTTATTTTTAAATGATAAAATCGAACCTGCCTCCACCACTTCCACTGGAAGCTCATTCCACACAGCTACCACTCAACTGAGTAAAGAAGTTCCCCCTCATGTTACCCCTAAACTTTTGTCCCTTAATTCTCAAGTCATGTCCTCTTGTTTGAATCTTCCCTACTCTCAATGGGAAAAGCTTATCCACGTCAACACTGTCTATCCCTCTCATCATTTTAAAGACCTCTATCAAGTCCCCCCTTAACCTTCTGCGCTCCAAAGAATAAAGACCTAACTTGTTCAACCTTTGTCTGTAACTTAGTTGCTGAAACCCAGGCAACATTCTAGTAAATCTCTTCTGTACGCTCTCTATTTTGTTGACATCCTTCCTATAATCAGGCGACTAAAATTGTACACCATACATTGGCCTCACCAATGCCTTGTACAATTTTAACATTACATCCCACCTTCTATACTGAATTATAAAGGCCAGCACACCAAAAGCTTTCTTTACCACCCTATCTACATGAGATTCCACCTTCAGGGAACTGTGCACAGTTATTCCTAGATCCCTCTGTTCAACTGCATTCCTCAATTCACTACCATTTACCATGTACGTACTATTTTGATTTGTCCTGCCAAGATGTAGCACCTCACACTTATCAGCCATTAAACTCCATCTGCCATCTTTCAGCCCACTCTTCAAAATGGCCTAAATCTCTCTGCAGACTTTGAAAATCTACTTCATTATCCACAACACCACCAATCTTAGTATGGTCTGCATACGTACTTATCCAATTTACCACACCATCATCTAGATCATTGATGTACGTGACAAACAACAGTGGACCCAACACAGATCCCTGAAGCACCCTACTAGTCACCGGCCTCCAACCTGACAAACAGCCATCCACCATTACTCTCTGGCATCTCCCATTCAGCCACTGTTTAATCCATCTTGCTACTCCACCATTAATACCCAACAATTGAACCTTCTTAACCAACCTTCCATGAGGAACCTTGTCAAAGGCCTTACGGAAGTCCATATAGACAACATTCACTGCTTTACCCTCATCAATTTCCCTAGGAACCTCTTCAAAAAATTCAAGAAGATTAGTCAAACATGACCTTCCAGGCACAAATCCATGTTGACTGTTCCTAATCAGACCCTGTTTATCCAGATGTTTATATATATTATCTCTAACCAAAATATATTTAGAATGGGCCAAATGCAAGCAGTTGGGACTATCTTAAATGTGGCACCTTGATCAGCATATATGTCATGGGGCAAAAGGCCTGTTTCCTTGCTTTATGACTAAAGGGATTAATATTAATATGTGCTTATTTGATAAACTATTTGCTTTCCTGCATGAAACAGTTCAGCCACACAGAATTATGTCACGTGCTGTGCATTTCAACACCTCCATATGCGGTCTGCCTTCATTGGAACATTGCCTGAAATTGTAAAATGTGTCCATCACTATGATATGCAAGTTCTAACAAAACAGGGATAAAAAGGGATTGAATAATTAATTTGACTAAATATGAATCGAAAACTATTTGAAATAAAGCTCAAAAATATATGTGCATTAAAATTGCATTCTATTCAAAACACAGCCTTAAAAAAAAAAGTGAAATATTCATTTCACCTTTATAGGATGTCATGATGTGCTCAGATAATAGCTAAACACTGACAAGCCTTCTCCAGAAAAGTTTCAAGCAATGTCAGTACTGTACTATTTAATAGTAAGATTAAACGAGTACTTACCAGTATGAAGTTTGATCTGTATTTTATGAGGAGTTACGGTGAGGTATTACGTGAAGATCCCAGCCCAGTGCGCAGGTGCGGCATACTTCGAAGCAGCGGTGTGAAATCACAGGATAGACACAATATTTGAAGTAAGATAGTAAAGATCATGAGACATCAGTTTATTAGTTTGATCTATATATTGAGGGTGGGAGCGGAGGGCACGTAATACCTCACCGTAACTCCTCATAAAATACAGATCAAACTTCATACTGGTAAGTACTCGTTTAATCTTGCTATTTTACTTCGGAGTCACGTGAGTGATTCCGTGAAGACTTCAAAGGTCTGTGATTTCAAACCGTGTAACAGTTTTTATTTCACTCACTGCCGAAGTTTTGAGGGAGGAAGTGTTTATCGTAATCAACCAGTGGATCTGTTTTCACAAGAAACAGAAAGGTATTTGTTAACAATAACAACATAAAAAGCTCCCCTGAGCTTAAATTAATATTGCAGTTTGTAATATTCTTTCTGCAATTAAATCAGGTTTATCAACGGTTTATAATAAAAAAATGTTCTGAACGTCGTTCCCTTGACCATTCTGCCGTATTGAGAATGTGGTCAACCGGGATGTCCATTCGTTCAGCCGCTGATATCAATGCTGCCCTAGTGGAATGGGATTAAAATGTATTATTATCTATTCCGGCAGCTTTCAGTACCTGTTTGAGCCACCTTGGAGTGGTTTGGCTCGTACCCCGTCTTGGGGTTTCTGTGGTTGACCCATAGGCTTTCCTCTCCGTCTAAGATTGTGGGTTGTGTCTATATATTGTAGTAGATGGGTCACCACACTCAACCTGGACTCTGGTGGGTAGGCCCGGAATCCCACCAGTGAATTGGGCGTTCCTGGTCCATATAGCCATATAACGATTACAGCACGGAAAACACAGGCGATCTCGACCCTACTAGTCCGTACCGAACTCATAATCTCGCCCAGTCCCATATACCTGCGAGTTAGATTTTACCAGACCTAAATATGAACGTGATGCGTCTGGGGTAATCACCATGTTATCCAGTCTAGTTTTATGGAGTGACTGGACTCTGTGAGCGTGTACGAGAGCCATAAGCATGAGCGTTTTTAACATAGATTGAGCAAGCTGAGGGATCTGGCTGGTGCCATTCTCTGAGATATGGGATCCCATGCTCTGCTGTCATGCTGTTTTAGATAAGCAGATAAGGCGCTCCATGCTGTATTTACGGCACTGTAACTCACCTTTAGTCATGGTGTAGGAACTCCAATACGTCAGTGGTTGAATAGTTTGTTGGCCCTGCGTCGTGGCAGTATTTTACCCATGTTAGCTTTTAGTGACTGTTTGCAGGGATGCCGACATGGTGGTAATGGTTCCTTTGGATAATCCCAGTCCCTGGTAAGGTCTATTCAAAACCTGCACCCAGGAGTTTGATGTTTTTTCTGGCATGGGTGGCTTGTGCCTGATACTGGGTTGAGTCAGCAACCATGGTCCACTAGGGAAATCCATTGGTGACTCGCCCACCGTGTCGTGATGAACTGGGAACCATAGCTGTGTAGGCCGGTCAGGCACGTTCAATATCTCGGAGACAGATCCCATCTGTATTGCGAAGTGCCCGTCTGATGAGGCAGAAGGGAGGAAGGCAAAGCAGAAATTCCCCCTTCCAGCGTGTAGGCATCTATCGCTGCTGCCTCTAATCTGGTTCCTAAGTCACATACATAGGTTACTGGTGATTCCGTCTTGTGCAACCAAATTGATATCTGGCTTTCAAACTGCTTAATACCTTTAGCAGATATTTTGGGTTTGACATCTATTCAATGTAATCATAAATTTTACCCCGTGACATGGTGTCTCCCACTGTGTTCTAGCTTCCTAGGACATAGGCAGCTGATAGTTAAAATGTCTTTTGACACACCATTGCCAGATTTGTTTGACCAATTTGTTGCACAATAATGATTATTATGCTCCCCATATGGTTGATATAAGCCACCACCATAGTATTATCAATCCGTAACCACATATGTACGTGCTGCATTTGAAATGCATATGCTTTTTAGCCCAATAGGCGATCACCAATCCCAAGTAGTTGATGCCCGGTATGTGCAGTAACGATGTTTGTGAATTGGTCCATCTGTTACCTGTGCTGGATATGGAGTTTAGTTGCTCCCCAGCCTAAAGTACTGGCATCGGTTTTTAATAACCAAGTTGGGATTGGTGATGATAATAGGGCTGAAAACTATGCCAAATATATGTCTGCCCACCACCGTAATTGTGATATAGCTTCAGTGGGTACATTCATGATTTGATTATAGTGACCCAAGTACCTTGGCAAAGTAACAGTCATATGGACGGAATTATTATTGAAGCCCAGATAATCCATGGTAGTTAACGCTTCAATTCTGGTTTATCTGGGCGTGGGATAAACCTCAGAGCTTTAGGGAGCTGTTTCGTAGCTAGAACTGCTGCCACAGCTAATTCCTTTGTTTCCCCTAATATGAGGATATCATCCAATATATGCCATGATTATGCTTGTTTTCTTAATATTTTCATGGCCATTTTTTAAATATTTATAATAGTTTAGGGCTGAGGTTAGACCATAGGGAATGCTCTATGCTCCCATAGTTGCCCTAACCGGGATATCCATTATCCAGGTAAAAATTTTTTAGGTATCTATAATGATCCTAGTGTATGGGTATAAGATAGTTAGCATCTTCCATATCAATGCTCCCCATAGGTATCCTTTGGAGATCAGATGTCTGGCAGTGACAAAAACCCGTCTCCATCTTAAAGTGTATATACTCAACAGATTTATTTAGTGATATTAGATCAATGATGATGCTACATTCACCATCTTTTGTAGTTTTGGTGAATATATTCGATACAAATTCCAATGGTTCATGTTTACTCCCATGATCCGTTTAGTAATGAGCCTTTCTAGTTCAGCTTGACCTTCTCACTTCTCTTTCTTAGAGGGAGAAAATGCCCTTTGGGCGCATTGCTGAACTGGCGGTAATATGCCCAATCTGAATTCGTTTTTATCCACTAATACTGTTGAGTATATTTTAGTTATTTGTGACAGCATCCCATGCTTTATCAACAAATGCCCCCCCCCCCCCCCCCCTCAGTTAGTAGAACACCCTTATTTAGTGTAAACTGGGAGGAACCAGACTACCTACCTCCATGTTAATTGTTTTTTCATGAAGGCCTAGTTTGCTGGTATGCTGGTGCTGTCGGTGGGGCGGCGCATTTTCCCACGGCTACGCTCTGGGCCCCTGTCTAAAAAGAACTTTGGGGGTAATGTGAAGCGGTCGCCAGGCTTTCACCAGTCCTTGTTTGATATTGCTGGTGGATGCCGAGGGGTGCTGCCAGCTGGGTGTTGGATGCGATGTCCTGCTCGTTCCATGGCCTGCCCTCATGAGGCACACAGGTTTAGCTGCCTCTCTTCCCGCAGCAGCGGTTGCATAGCCCCGTATATTTGGGGTTGCGGCAGGTCTTATATGCACCATTGTTCAGTCGAGTATCCCAAATTTGGGAACATCTTAGGCGTCAGCACCCTGGTAGTGCAACGGGATAGTCTCATCCTGGGAGAACCACCTTGGTGATCATGGCGTCTCGCCTGCCAGGGAGTCACTGATCCGTGGGGAAAACGAGCAAAGGCGGTAAAATCTTGACCCTTCAAAGGAGCTTCAGAATTCGCTGCTTGTCTGCGAGTCTGCTGACCCAGCTGCCTGCGGATATGCCTCTAGAAAGGCCTGCTCCTGCAGGGCTTTGTTGGGAAGATGGTCGCGTGGAGGAGCCATGTAGTGGCCCACAACACCCAGTAGCTCTTCCTGATCCTGCTCCCCTGGCATACTGCTGTTCTCGTCCGCCTGCCCAGCGTTTAAGCCAGTCCAGCCCTGGCCTCCTTAGCTAGCCTCAAAAGAGGGAGCAAAAGGGTGTGCTATAAATTGGAGGAGGCATAGCTCAAACTCCGCTGTTGCATCAATCCCTCGTCAAGGGAGATGGCTAGTGCAATAGCACTGGGGTAGGAGTGTCAGCTCCCTTGGCATTCAGCCAGTGCCCCTTTTTTCCTGGAGGTGAACTCCATGACCTCCTCTGGCTTAGGGAGACAGACATACTTATTTTTGCTGTCTCCAACCTGTTCCAGTGTTGGAGGAAGTTGGCTCCTGTAGAACCTGTTAAATTGGTAAGATTTTTGTCTTACCTGTATGTAGAGGCTGCCTGCCGTTTTTCAGGCGGCATTGTAGCGGTTCCCGGGCGGCGATTCTCCTTGTCAGGAGTCTGCAGGGCTGCCGGTCGGGTTTTTAAACTTCCCGCCGGTCCGCTGCTGTTCACCAAACAGCTGTTCAGCGAACCGGCATAGCGCAGCTTCCTGCAGCGGTCCGCAGCGTGTGCGGTCCCGTTTGCGCCTTTCCCCCTCCACTGTCGGCTCCTTCGCTGGAGTCGAACGGGGGCCGCTTCCTCTCTACTTTGCTCCCCCTGGAGCAAAAACCACAAGGCCCGATTAAGGTAAGTACTTACCTCACGTCCTTGGATGCGGGAGCTGCCGACTCCCGCTGGCCGCGTGACTCCGAAGTAAAATTAACCTGACATATATGCACAAGGCTTCATGCTTCTGAAATCTTTTTAAACTCAAAGCATAATAATTTGTCCGCATATGGTTCGGGGGAGGCATGGTGGTGCAGCAGTAGACTTACTGCCTTACTGTGTCGGAGACCCGGGAACCATCGTGACTACGTGTGCTGTCTGTACAGAGTTTGTACGTTCTCCCTGTGACCACATGGGTTTTCCCCAGGTGCTCTGGTTTCCTCCCTCATTCCAAAGACATACAGATTTGTAGGTTAATTGGCTTTGGTAAAAATTGTAAATTGTCCCTAGTGTGCAGTGTGTGCTGGGATGGGGTCACTGGTCGGCACGGACCTGGTGGGTCGATGGGCCTGTTTCTAAGCTGTATCACTAAACTATACTAGCCCAACCGGAGATGTTGAAATTCAAAACATAGGTAGTTCTACCTTGATTGACCTAATTATGTGTAGGAAGGAACTGCAGATGTTGGTTTACACTGAAGATATACAGGCAGGCAGCATCTCTGGAGAAAGGAATAGGTGACGTTGTGTGTCGAGACACTTCTTCAGACCCTTCTTCTAGTTATGAATGGGTTATAGACCTTCAGTTGTAAGCAGGATAAGATTCTGAGGGGAGTGGATTCTTTGGCAATTACATGTATACAACGTAAAGATGTCTTAATTAATTTATCATCGAATGCTTTGTTGTCCTTTTCCATTTGTGGCAGAATTACGGCTGGTGAGTAGATTGGTGCACATACGATGCAACACGATGGGCTGCAACTAATGCCAATACACTGGATCATCTACTGAGTTTAGCTGTTTACACAGCAGTGAATCCATGTCTTCAATCATGTGCTGACAGGCACAGAGGTTCAACACTGTCAGTTCTCTCTGCCACTAGACACCTCATGGCACCCAATCTCATTGAGATTCCACTCAGGAATACACCACTCACCAACTCGACGTCGGGTTATTGCTGGCATGGGATCAGAAGGCTTGGTGACTTAAGGGCCTGTCCCACAAGCATGTGACTGCATGCGGCAAGCGCGACCAAACCGGAAGCGGGGGCCGCGCGGAGGTTGTGTGATCCCGTACGAGTTGACGTGAAGTTCGAGCGAAGTCCGCGGGAAGTTCGCGCGTGACGTACGGCGTCAAGAGTGATCCCCGTACAGGGCTTGTCCACCAGCATGCGGCTGCATGCGGCGAGCGCGACCAAACCGGAAGCGGGGGCCGCGCGGAGGTTGTGTGATCCCGTACGAGTTGACGTGAAGTTCGAGCGAAGTCCGCGGGAAGTTCGTGCGATGCGTACGGCCTCAATGCAGCTGTGGGCCGGCAGGCCGTTGCCGTGCGGAATCTTTGGACAGTGTCAGTTTTTCGGAGCCCCGCACGATGTTGGGACCAGCACAACTCCATATGGCTTCGGCGATCGAAGTGGGACCGACCCCGCGAGGCCGTATGACTCAAGCGACCACGTTAGGTCGCGCTCGTGGGACAGGCACTTTATGAACTAAACAGATTGCTGCCATTTTGTTTTCATTATTTTGCTTCAGGTTAATTTGTATTTAGCTGTTTTTAGTGAAATAATGTATAATTTTAAAATTATTTTCTTCAATGTTAATAGTTTTCAATATCTCTGAATGTCATAGCCCCTAGACCCTGGACCCTAGATCAGACACCCCTAAATCGTAGATTCTAGAACCCTACAGCACCAGGGTCCTAGATTCTAGAGTCTAGAGCTTTGACCCTAGAACAGAAACCACAAACTCTGAGACCCTAGTATCCTAGAACCCCAGATCCTTGACCATGGACTATAGATCCCCCAAGACCCTATAACCCTTGATCTTTGAACACTAGACTTTACCCTAGAATCTTGATTCCTAGATCCCTCAAACCATAAACAATAGAACCCTAGAACCCCAGACCACCAGACAGTCTTAGAACCCTAGACCTTAGAATAGTAAGATTAAACGAGAACTTACCAGTTTGCAGTTTGATCTGTCTTTTATGAGGAGTTACGATGAGGGATTACGTGAAGAACCCGTCCAGCACGCATGCGCGACATACTTCAAAGCAGCGGTGTGGAATCACAGGAAACACAGTAATTGAAATAAACATAGTAAAGGAAAGGAGAACTAAGATACCAGTTGATCTCTATAATTGAGGGAGTCACTCATCGTAACTCCTCATAAAATACAGATCAAACTTCAAACTGGTAAGTTCTCCTTTAATCTTACTATTTTACTTTGGAGTCACGTGAGTGACTAGGTGAAGATTTTAAAGTTCTGTGATTTCAAACCGTGTAACAATCCATACTTCACTCGCTGCCGAAGTCATCCAAGGGAGGAAGTATGTTATCGTAATCAAACCTGAATCTGTTTGCAAAACAACAATGGTATTATTTGAAAATAATAACAAAGAAATTAATGCTCCCCCGGGCTAAATTATATATTTTTTGCAGCGTCTAAAATTCTCTCTGCAAATGAAACAGGTTTTAATGGCTTGTTGTAGAATGTTTGAAAGTTCTTCCCATGGACCACCCCGCTGTTACCAGGTTAGGTCCAGTGGCACATCCATACTGTTAGCCGCCGACGTGGATGCTGCTCTGGTGGAGTGAGATGTGTAAATATCGGTATCCACTCCAGCAGCTCCTAATACCTGTTTGAGCCATTTAGAGAAGGTTTGACTCGGTATCCTGACCCAGTGGCTTTTTTGTGGCTGACCCATTTCGTCTCCCTTGGGACTTTTAGCTTGTGTTGATACATTGTAGAAGGTAAGTCATGACATATAACAGTGGTCATGTGGGTACGCCCGGAATTTCCATAATTAGTCCTGAAGTTCCTGGTCTGCTCTGTTTTACCAGCTCCTGAATGGTGAATGTTATTTGGTCTGATGTTGTGACCATGTTGTCCAGTCTGAGTAGGTAAAATCACTGGATCCTTATGCTGAGACTAAGCCATCAGCATGGCCGTATATAGGGTAGCTGTTTAGCAGAGTAAGAAATCTGGCTGGTGGCCATCCCTTAGGTATGTCAGGACAATGCTGACATCCCAGATCTTGGTATATCTAGGTCTTGGGATTTTGAATAGAAGGTACCTCTCATTAATTTGGCCACCAGTGGACGACACCTATGGCCTGTTTCCCTTGGTACCTGTCTTAGATAGGCTGACAGTGCACTTCTAGCACATTTGATAGTGCTATAGTTCAGACCTTCATCATGGCGAAGGCTGGCCAGGAACTCCGGTACATAGGTATGGTGGTTGATTAGTAGGTTGCCTCTGTTCTCGAGCAGTATGTTTCCCATTTTCTTATACTGGAGAGATCTTGTTTCTTGGTGGAGTCGGTGAGATGCTGTCATCGTGTTCATGGTCCTATTTGACAATCCCAGGTCCATCAAAAGGTCTTTTTGGAATCTGCAACCCAGTAGGCTTATTCTGTCATGGCATGGGTGACTTACGCCTGATACAGGGTGGATCAGTAGATCTGGTTCGTGGGGAATGGTCATGGGTTTCAATGACCTCAAGGATCACTGGGAACCATGTCGGCCAGTCGGGTACTACCAAAAAGTCAGAAGCAAAATTCATCTGTATTTTGCGTAGTACCTGACTGATGAGGTAGAAAAAGGGAGAAAAACATAGAGATTAGTCCCCCCTCCCCAGTTCAGCAAGAATGTATCCATCGCTGCTGCCTCAAGGTCTGGTTCCCATGCGGCATACATCGGTACGTGGTGATTCAGTCGGAATACAAAGAAATCGATATCTGGTGTTCCATATTGCTTTGTAATTTCAGCAAATACTTTGGTTTAACATGTCTGCCACAGTATTTAGCTTACCTGGTAGGTAAGTTGCTGATAGCCAAATATGTTTGACGACATACCATTACCAAATTGTGTTAATCAAATTGTCACATGATATCGATTTTATTCCGCCCATGTGGTTTAGTATAGGCCACCACTAAGATATTGTCGAATTATAAACGAACATGCAAAATGGTGCACTATTGAACAATATGCTTTTAACCCATAGAACGCACTCAACATTTCCAACTAGGTTTTATGTCCAGTGTCTGTAGTGGTGATGACTCTAGATTAGTCCATTTACCACCTGTTCTGGATATGGGTTATTTTGTTTAAACACTAGCACCTTAGCTCTAATGGAAAAGTCCAAGTTAAGTAGCTGGTAATGCTGCTGCTAATTTCCCAATTACTCTTGCCACTTTGTCGAATGGTTGGTTGATTGTTTAACCATTAATTTGTTACAGGTTTGTGTCAATTATGCTGATTCTCCTTTTGGCAACGTTATAGACGTGTGGACTGCGGGGATGGCATGCGGGCCCCGAACTTTCACCAGTACCATGAAGTAGACGCCTACTGGTGGATGCATGGAGGTACTGCTGTCTGGTTTTCTGTGGTTTGCTCATTCCAGGTCCTGCCCTCATGAGGCCGAATATCTTGGATACTTTGTCCAGTTTTTAGGCTTGATTTGGTAACTTTGCCAGATAGCAGGATCTGTGGTTCTGAGGTCGGCGTTCTCACAGTCCTGTGAATTTTTTAGGTTGAGGGCAGGTTTTATGACTTCCTTCCAGAGGTTGCGGATCACATACTGTGTTGAACAGTAGGGTCGGGTGTTTTGCCATACTACCCTGCCCCTCTGGAATGAGCATGCAAAATGATAGCCAACGTCAGGGGTATCAATATTGCAAATTAAGATTTTGGGTTTTAAATGCCCTGCTCAATGTACCCCCAATAATGGTAGGCAATTTGAGCAAATGCAATTTTGGGGAGGCGTGATCAAGTCCAACGCCTCATGACTACCTGTCTTGGAGAGGTTTGTAAAAACAGGTAGTAATCTGGCCGCCAAATTAGGCTGTAACGGCCATCTCGCTCCTGGTCCTGTACCTCAAGCATACTCCCGATGTTGTTCAGCCAGTGACCCGTCTTCTTGACCAGTCCAGCCCTGGTCGCCAATGATCCCCTCTGATGAGGGAGAAGCGATGGCCAGTGCTGTTAGTGCACTGGAGCGGGAGTGTTTGTGCTCCCTTGGCGAGCTTGCCCCTGCTCCCGAGGCAAGTCTCGCTGGAGTTTTTACTCCATGATCTTTCTCTAAGGCTTGGAAACAGACACTTTCTCGCTCTCGGGCGGTAGTTTGAAGTGCCGGCTCTTTGAATGAGCCGGCCTGTCCGGCTTCCGTGTGTCTGTCTCCAGCCCGCTGCGACTGGTCGCCAACTTTGCTCACGCGGCTGCCTCTGTCGTTGTCGCGGAGAGTCTCCTTGTCGGAGTATGCAGGGATTACCGGCCGGTCTGTATCTTGATTTGCCTCCAGCCCGCTGCTGTTGGTCAGGCAGCGCTAGCGGACTGGGCTCAGCTCGGTACCCATGACTGTGGACCGCAGTGTGTGCGGTCCAGGTGCCGCCTCCCCCCCCCCCCCCCCCCCCCCGCTGACGGAACGCTCCTTCCCTGAAGTCGAACGGGGGCGGTTTTTCTTTGTGCTGCTTTGCTATTTCCAGCTTTCATCTGGTGCACAAAGAAGAGCAAAGTTTGTCAATTCGAACCTGTGGGTAAGTACTTACCTGAAGGTCCCTTCTTTCAAGCTTGTAGCGGGAGCGCCCGTACTCCCGTTCATCGCTGTTGCACTGCGTGAACACTTATGTCGCGCATGCGTGCTGGACGGGTTCTTCACGCAGTCACTCACGTGACTCCGAAGTAAAATCCTAGAACGTGGACCATAGATCCTTAGACCCCAGATCCAGAGAACCCCAGAGCCCTGACCATAGAACATAGCTCAGCACTGTTTTATAGTTGATGGTGACATTTCACTTCTGACCCAGCTTTGCCACTGAGCTGCCCATAGATTCCAACATAATTTCCATCTTCCAAAAGGTCTAGCATGTCTGTGCTAAAGACCTTGCTAAAGAGATGTGCATGCTTAAGAGGAGCCAAGGCAGATTAATATTTCATCCAAAAGCCTGCACATCTGACAGTCCAAAACACCCTCAGAACAGCGCTGACTGTCAGTCTAAATTTTCTGGAAGAGGACTTAAATCAGAGATGAGCATGTTTTTAAGCAATTGCTAATATCCTGTTCTCTATGTCAGGAGTTTCACATGTTAGAACTCCTACACAATGTGCACCATTCCCACACAACATTGAGTGACACATTTCATTGGCAGCTTCAGCTAATAAAAATAAAATAGCTTATTTTGAGATGTTCAAAGCCCGAGACTAAAATCATGGCCACTAATGCTAGATAAATCTTTACAGTCAGGAATGATGTCTTTGATTGACACTAATAATATTTTGATCTCTTCGTGGTAATATTCAACAGTAACAGCTCTGTGTTTTTGAAAGGATAGGGAGTCATAAAGAAAAGTATTTATGAAGTGTAAAACATGACAAGCCAGAAGATTATAGAGTCTGGGAAAGATTGAGTGATCACAAGGGAGGGATCAGTGAAACACAGAGAAACCTGAAATGAAAGCACATTCATTTCTAAATGATGGAGGGAAAAATTGTTCTGCACAGCGACCAATTTCAAGAAGGAAAAATACCTCAAATCAGATGTTTTTGATAGACCAGTGATTGCCTTTTATTGAGGTAGAAAAATATAAAAGAACACAAGGTACTGATGTCTGAGAGAGAAGGTGATTTATGGCAAAGACTATAAGGGAATGGAACAGCCCTGTCAAAGAGATAGATCACAGCAGCTGTTTGTGGGAATAGAAAAATGTTGCATTAATGTGAGAAACCGCATGAGAATTATTAGCAAGAGGAAAAATCGAAAATGTTGGACAAGTTGCATGAGATTAATTTCAGATAAAAATTTGAAAAGAATTGCGGAGTGAATGTGATTGAAAAAAAATGCAAATACTGTGCTGCAAAGAATCGTTTGAGGAATGCAATAGGAAAACCAAACACTCACCCAATAATACAGAAGCATTTCTAAGTTATGTCTATAATCCTTCATCAAAATCGCACTGTGAACTAAATCCTCTAACATATTTGATTGGTAGTGTTGTGTACTGCTTTCAAGGTTTTTATGCAATTGCTTTTTCTTGAATCAGTTACTTTAATATTGAGAGAGCTCGACAACAGTTTATAGCAACTTCAGCTATTTGTACTCACATTGCCAATTTTACTCATGGCATAAATTATTTTGTGGTGCAGCATTCATCTGAAATGGATTCTGATTCAATGGAAATATTATTAGAGGTGTCCTAAAGTTGGGTCAAAGTTGTGTGTAATAAGCTTGTTTTTTATAAAGGGAAGGAGACTGGTTTGCACGCAACAAAAGCTTTTCAATGTACCTTGGTACACGCGACAATAAACCATACTGAACTAAATAGAGTAATTTAGGGAGGGTGTACTGCAAAGTCCTAGAAAACTTAAGGTGGATGAAAATGCTGGAGAAACTCAGCGAGTGAGGCAGCATCTATGGAGCGAAGGAAATAGGCGACGTTTTGGGTCGAGACCTTTCTTCAGACTGATGTGAGGGTGGGGGGGTGAAGAAGAAAGGAAGAGGCGGAGACAGTGGGCTGAGGGAGAGCTGGGAAGGGGAGGGGAAAGAAGGAGAAAGCAGGTACCATGTGAAATTGGAGAAGTCAATGTTCATACCGCTGGGGTGTAAACTACCCAAGCGAAATATGTGGTGCTGCTCCTCCAATTTACGGTGGGCCTCACTCTGGCCATGGAGGAGGCCCAGGACAGAAAGGTCAGATTCGGAATGGGAGGGGGAGTTGAAGTGCTGAGCCACCGGGAGATCAGGTTGGTTATTGCGAACCGAGCGGAGGTGTTGGTCGAAACGATCGCCAAACCTCCGCTTGGTCTAACCGATGAAGAGCAGCTGACACCTAGAGCAGTGGATGCAATAGATGAGGTTGGAGGAAGTGCAGGTAAACCTCTGCTGCACCTGGAAAGACTTAAGAAGTGCTTTACAATTAAAAAAAGACAAAAGGGCTGGAGTAACTAAGCAAGACAGGCAGCATATGCGGGGAATATAGATAAATTATCTTTTTGGTTGGGAACCATCTTCAGACTAATTGTGAGGAGGAGCAGTGGGGGGAGAGAGCTGAAAGAGAAGAGGAGCTGGACAAAGTATGGCAAGTGTTAGGTCCACACAAGTGAGGGATAGGTGGGGATTGATGGGCGGATGGTTGTGCAAAGGCCAGCGACGTAAGGTCAAAACGTGTGAGATGAGGATAGAGGAGGTGCAAATTGAGAAAGAGGAAGGAACAGGGTTCCTACCTTCCTTGTCCTCATGGTAGGCTGCGGGAGGCACCCCATGGGCACAAAGGCTGAAGGTGGCCAGGCAAGGAGAGAGACGTCTGTTCACGGGCAGAGGCGACAGCTGGAGGCCCTGCAGCAACCTGGGGCTCGCCTGGATCGGGTGCTGCTCCAGGAGACCGAGTGCAGCGACCAGACTGGACTTTGAAAGTGATGCTAAAATCTGACAAGTCTTGCATGTGGGCTGTTTCTATGCACTTTTCTCTAATCGGGTATTGAGCATAGATATGGCAATACTTTACCCAAATGTATGCAAAAAAGGAATTGCACTATACGTCTGTACATGTGATAATAAAGAACCATTGAGCATTGTCTCGAGACTTCCTGCGCCGTTCCAATCAAAGTCACTTCCTTTACATCATACTAAGAACAAAGGAAATTTGTTTTTCTTTTGCTACCTGGTTCAAAGGCTTATTGTCGGACAGGGGCAATTAATCAAATGGTAATCTTTTAACCCGTCCAAGAAACTTCAAACGAGGCTCCAATTAAAAAGAGTTCAAACACTCATCAATTATTTAGTTCTTATGAAAAAATACTTGATTTCATTAGTTTTTAAAAGACAAAAGGTCAAATATGCAACACTAAAATGCTTTGCCATTCAAGCTCATTAGAGTTGAGCTGGAAATTCCAATCACGACTAAAGGTTGTGGACGGGAATATTTTACAGCGACAGACCGGGTGTCTGTGGAAGGGAATGGAACTTATCATTCAAGCATGTGATGTGTGCAGGTCGAACTCTCCCCCTCTCTCCCAACCATGAAGATAATGAGAATAGATTGAATGCTTCCAGAATATCTATAATGGAGGGGCCTTGCTATGAATCTTTATAAATTCAGATATAACAAACAAATGGTATTCCTGCTTTTATACAGAATGATATATGGTATTATATATAAAAGCCACATAATGAGTTGAACTGGTGCACTGTAGTTTTGCATCCAAACCCTCCTGGGAATACTACCAGTGTTGCAAAGAATTACTAGAATAATAAGAAATAATTCAACATAATCACATAAAAAGTCCTTACAGACACAAAATGCTGGAGTAACTCAGCCGGACAGGCAGCATCTCTGGAGAGAAGGAATGGGTGATGTTTCGGGTCAAGACCCTTCTTCAGACACCTCTCTCCAGAGACGCTACCTGTCCTGCTGAGTTTTGTGTCCATTTTCAGTTTTAACCAGCATCTGCTGTTCCTTCCAACATAAAAATACTTTTTGTTTTTTATCAGAAAATTGTTGGATCAGTGGGACACCTAACAAAGCGGCACAGTGGCGCTGCTGGTAGAGTCGCTGCCTCACAGCAGTTGAGACCCAGGTTCGATCCTCAACTCGGGTGCTGTCTGTGTGGAGTTTGCATGTTCTTCCTGTGACCACGGGGGTTTCCTCCGGGTGCTTTAGTTTCTTCACACACCCCAAAGATATGTGGGTTTGCAGGGTAAGTGACCTCCGTAAATTCCCCCTAGTGTGTAGGGAATAGATGAGAAAGTGGGATATCATAGAACTAGTGTGAATGGGGGACTGATGGTCATTGTGGACTCGATGGGCTGAGTGGCCTGTTTCCATGTTATATCTCAAAAATAGCAAAAAATTTAAAGGATACATTTTTAAAAAGGGACAAAGATATTGTATTAACACAAGAAGAACAATGAACAAGAGAATATGAAGTTATGACAATGTGAAACTTTTGCTGTGGGCATCGTATCAGCAGAAAATGTACTGTTTAAAAGGGTTCTATATAAAAATGATGCCAGTGCAGTGGCGCACGCAGATATCGAACCCGGTGTTCGGAAGCCGCGGTCACGTGACTTGGGAGGACTTGCGCGGTTTTTCACTGGCGCGCGTTAGTTCAGCGCTGACCACTGTTGTGGGCAGACCTGTCTGACAAGCCTGTATGCTGGATATCGAACTTTTGAGTAAAGACCTGTTGGAAACTCCAGTAGTCGTTTCTCAGACCACTAAACCAGAAAATGTATAACGTAAGCTAAATTGTAGAGGAACATCAGATGAAAGCAGAGGCTATTACACTTACGGTGAGCTGAACAATAAGGTGATTTCACTAAAGGTCACTGGAGCGTAGGTCCGCACCCACGTGACCAAAAATCTCAAGTGGAGGACATTCTAGAGTTCCGGTACATGTTAGTGGATGGGAAAACACCACTTTCCCACCCGTTAAAAACATAGGCATTATTGACTTACTTTTGATGAAATTCAGCGAGCAAACGCGATAATTCCCGATATTTTGGACCTTTAAATCTCCACGGCAAATGTCGGCTGTTCACTTCCGCTGGATTGGCACCTTCAGCTCCCTCTTTAATTTACCTTAGTTTCTATCTTTTTTTTTCCCTGTAAATCTAGGTAGTTGTGCCTCACGGTCACCCCGACTGGCACAATAAATTGCAGATCAAAACCTGGTCGTTTTCTATGTTTTTAACGGGTGGGAAAGTGTGTGTTTTCCCATCCACTAACATGTACCAGAACTCTAGAATGTCCTCCACTTGAGATTTTTGGTCATGTGGGTGCGGATCTACGCTCCAGTGACCTTTAGTGAAATCACCCTATAGCCTCTCGGTGTAAATGTAATGCTTCTCTCCCCCCCCAAGCTGTGACGAACAATGCCAATAAAGATGTAGTGGCGGTTTGCTATTTCAGACAGACTTATGATAGGCTGGGCTGTGTCCATGCAAGTAGAAATGGAAATTCTGATTTCTGATGGTAGGGTGGAAGGTGGGAATGGAACTTCTGTCCAAAAATATACTGCTGGAGGAAATCATCGGCTCAAGTAAGGGAAAGGAGCATCTCTCGATAACATGTGTAGGTGACGCTTTGGGTCCAGAGGGGAAACTTTTGCACTGGATGGGTTGTGGGTATATGGAACGAGCTGCCAGAGGAGACAGTTGATACATGTAAAATAACAATATTTAAAAGACACGTGGGATCAGCTTAGATGAAGCATCTTTGGCAGCGTGGGCGAGTTGGGCTAAAAAACCAGTTTCCATGCCATATGACTCTGCGACTTTTAAGTCAGGCTTAGTTAAGTTTCAGCTAGTTCTTACTGTGAGCGATCTGGCAGAATGGGAATATGGAGAGTTTGCCTCTTTGCTGCAAATGAAAGTTCAGGCAATTTGTTCGGATTCTTATTTAAATCCAGCCTTTGCCCCTTTGACAATGACAATTTGTTAAACATTTTGCAAGGAAAGGGACAAGCTTTATGGGTTTCTGTGGTACTTTTGACATTTTACAAGTGAATTTCAAACTGCCTGGGGACTTTCTATTACCACTAATTGCTAATTGCCTGATCTCACAGTCTGCAGCCTCCCACACTCTCGCTGAAGGATCAAGTTGTTCCTGTCACCAGTTGTTTGTGTACATTTTTCGGGCAGTTCTGAACATTTGATTTGCCTGTTTCAATCTACTAATAAAATTCATAGACACTTTCCTGGGTCAATATGATTAGCTTTGCCATATCTTGCTGGGAATGATTAATTCCAGATGTTCTTTCGATGCTTCCAAAATAAAATGGGGAGAAATAAAATTCACTGGAGTTGTGCCAGTTTGCCAATTTGCTATTATTTATTTAACGTCACTAGCATGCGTCAAGGACTAACCTACTGTGTTTATGATTGCTTTACTGGAGGGAATGATTGAAATTATTATCACCTGCAGATACAAATTTATTCTTCAAGGAACTCCAGCCATGGTCTTCCATGGGAAATGGAAGGTTGCAAACGACCGTGATCATTTTTCAGACAGAAAACGTCTTGGCTTTAAATTATACCAATCTGTTCAGTGTTGGTTTGAATTAATGTAGCTTGTGCTTTCCAACAGTTCATTTTAATGGATGGAAATCAACCACAAGAAAGCGCAGATATTGTTAAATTCATTGTGTGTTAAAGTACGTCACCTTACATGACTGTAAGCAAAATATTTATCAGAACCTGTCTCGATAGTTGGTACAGGTCCACCACTGATTGTCTGGCTCCAGAGGCCTAATATATTATCCATTTTGCTGGACCAACGGTGGTTATGGCCTCCAAGAGGAGTCCAATGGTACTGGAACGGTCCAAGTAGGCTGCCGAAGAACCGATACCGGGCCGCAAAGTCGGCCTTGGATATTGGCTATGGTAACGGATCTGCTGTTTCTGGCTGGGCTGGAGTTCCAGAGGGGGGCAAATCAGACCCACCGATCAGCCGAGGAAGTTCCGCTGAGGTTACCAGAAAATCAGTGGTGGACCAGTATCTTGATCCTTAATACTTGATACTTAACATTTTCTTGATATTATTGTGCTACAATGTTGAGAACTATATTTTGCACTCTGTATCTTTCCCTTCGCTAAACCCATTGTATGTATAATAAACTAAACTAAACTAAAGCGGGCTAAAAATAACACAATATATTTTTGTAACAGAAGTAACTCTATTCTTGGGAAGACTTAAATTCTGGAGCATTGATTGACAGTTCTGTTAGATTATGCATTAATCATCAATTATGCCAGAAATGTGATTTTTAACTCCTGAACCTGATTGTAAACGGCTAACAGGTTGCCAACTTGATCACTTGGGGAAACAAGCCAGATGTCAGAAACTGCGCAACCAGCCATGAGGAATCATTTCTATACTGCTTTCCCTGCTCATAGAGTGATACAGCGTGGAAACAGGCCCTTCAGCCCAACTTGCCCACACCGTCCAACATATCCCAGCTACGCTAGTTGGGACAGTCCCTGCCTCAACTACCTCCTCTGGCAGCTTGTTCCATACATCCACCTCCCTTAGTATGAAAAAAAACCCTCAGATTCCTATTAAATCTTTTCCCCTTCACTTCAAACCTATGTCCTCGGGTCCTCGATTTAAATACTCTGGGCAAGACACTCTGTGCATCTACCTGATCTATTCCTCTCATGCTTTTATACACCTCTATAAGATTATCTTTCATCCTCCTGCACAACAAGAAATAGAGTCCTAGCCTACTCAACCTCTCCCCTAGCTCAGACACTTTAGTCCTTGCAACATCCTCATAAATCTGCTCACTTCATTCACACCATGCACTTTGCAACATATTCTTCACACAGTGTAATACCCGCCTCACATTCCCTGCATCCAGCTTAACAGTTGTCCCTGCTCATACAATCTTCATTGCACTGTTTTTCATCTCACAGTCTGGACACGTACTGTTAGCATAGGCACCATGCGTCTTCATTAGTCTTTTTGATATCATTTTCATACTCCAGCCCTTTCATTTAGCTGGACAGGGCAGTATAATGCAGGACTAAGGATTAGTAGAATGAAGATGGAGACACAAGAGACTGCAGATGCTGCAATCTTAAGCAAAAAACAAAGTGTTGGAGGAATTCAGCGAGTCAGGCAGCATCTGTGGAGGCACATGGACAGATGACATTTCGGGTCAGGACCCTTCTTCAGACTGATTGGAGCATGGGAGAGAAATATAGAGAAGACAGATGGAGGCAGGACAAATTTGGTTCAATTGAATTAAATGTAGATTTTTACAGGTCTCCACTTGTGGTTGACCAGCAGAGAGTAGAAAAATCGGAATGGTTGAGGTAGAGTAAGGTAATTTTGAACTCGACGATCTTTTGTTTCGTCCATTCCTTTGACGATATTTCACAGTATTTACGAAAGCTCAGGGTCTGCACTTGCTGGAATTTAAAAGGATGAGGGAGGATCTCATTGTAGCTTATCTAACAGTGAAAGGCCTGGATAGAGTGGATGTGGGGAGGATGTTTGCTCTATTGGAAGTGTCTAGAACCAGAGGGCACAGCCTCAGAATTAAAAAAGGAGATGAGGAGGAATTTCTTTCATCAGGGAGTGGCGAATCGTGGAATTCATTGCCACAAACAGCTGTGAAGGACAACATTTGAGTATTTTTGAAGCAGGGATTGACTGGTTATTGATTAGTAAAGGTGTCAGCTTCTGGGGAAAATGCAGGAGAATGGGGTTGAGTGGTAGATCAGCCAATATTGATTATTGGACTTCTCAATAGACTGAATGGCCTAATTCTGCTCCTATGATTTATGAATATCTGAACATAGGCCATGTGACCATTCACCCATATTACAGATTATTTGTTTGTGCTGATTACATGTATGAAAATCATTTGAATTTGTAATTTGATCATTAGAAATAGTTTCTCAAGTGGTTCATTCTATAATATTTGTATCTTGATACATTCTACATTGACAAACAGTTTGTTAATTACAATAAATTAAGATCTTACTGTAATCTTACTGTAATGCTACTGTACAATGAATTATTATACAGTTTCTATTACCTATTTGCTTCTCCAAATCACCTCTACAAATAATTTTACTTTGACTGATGCGATGCAGAAATGTCCACTTTATTGGAAACAATATACTATTTAATGTATTTATTCATTAATGCAGAACGGAAGTCATTAACAGACATAAAATTAAGACTAAAGGCTCCTTGAATGAAGTCTTTTTAGTTTAGTTTAGAGATACAGGGCGGAACAGGCCTTCAGCCCACCGGGTCCGCGCCGACCAGCGATCCCTGCACCATTGATGCCATCCTACACACACTAGGGACAATTTTTACATTTACCAAGCCAATTAACCTACAAAACGGTATGTCTTTGGAGTGTGGGAGGAAACCGAAGATCTTGGAAAAAACTCCCGCGGTCACGAGGAGAACGTACAAACTCCATACAGCCAGCACCCATAGTCGGGATCGAACCCGGGTCTCTGCAAGCGCTGTATGGCAGCAACTCTACCGCTGCGCCACTGTGCCGCCCTGATCATTTTATTGATTCTTCAACATTGCATGAGTTCTCAAGGTAGCCTTTAATTCCTTCGCATTTGTGGCTTGTGTTGGGGAAATGGCAACGTGGGGATTGTCATTGTCCTAGATTTTGATTGTATGAATTGATTGATTAAAAGATACAGTGTGGAAATAGGCTCTACAGCCCACCAAGTCTACGCGGACCATTGATAATCCATTCACACCAGTTGTATTTTATCCACTCCCTATACCCACTACGGGCAATTTACAGAGACCACTTAATCTATAAACTCCTACACATCCTTGGCATTTAGAAGGAAACCGGATCACCTGGAGAAAACCCATTACCCACAGGGAAAATATGGAAACTCCACACAGATAGCACACAAGGTCAGGATGAAACTTGATCAAACTGGGTGGAAATATCAAAGACTAGAGAACATAGGTTTACGGTGAGAGGGGAAAAGTTTAAAAGAGATTTACGGGGCAAGTTTCTTACACAGATAATGATGGATGTGTGGAATGTGCCGCCAAGTGTGGTGGTAGAGGCAGATGCAATAGTGTTATTTTAGTGTCTTTTGGATAGGCAGGGTATAGTTATCGTGTGTTCCCCCCCCCCCTTGCACCCCACAACCGCAATTGGGGGAACAGACCCAACGGGTCTGCACTTGGTCTAGTATACAATTAAATTTAAGACCATGAGTAATCGTTAATTTGAGGATCCATTATATGTGTGCATACTGATTTAGTTCCATCACACTGCAGCATGAAATGAACAGCTAACATCAAAATGTAAAACATTATATTTATTTCTGGTCCTTACTCATGTTATTGGATCATCATCAATATACCAAAATACTTTTGTTTAATGAGTGACTGAGTGACTCAATCTAGAAAATAGAACTCACAGTTCACCAGCAACAATTATTTGATTGAGTTTAATGATATTTTGTAGGAATAAAATGAAGAACTCTGCCCTTTGATTTCACAAGGAAATGTGTGTGACTTTGTGAATTTTTGCACGGTGAAGCTAATTTCCAACATAATTACCTAAGACATAGAACATAGAACAATTCAGCCCTAGGGAGGCAGAGGAATGACTTCTAATCAGCCAGACTTCTGCAGACTAGGCGATTTTCAAGGACTCGACATCGGACCTATACATAATGAATTCAATGATTCATGCACCAAGGTTCAGTGAAAAGCTGTATTTTGCTTACAACCCAGTAAAATCATACAGCAAACCTCGCCTTGGCAGTACACAAGAGTCGCTACTTTTTGTTGCCGTCAAAGTTACAATCGAAGTTACATTGAACAACAAAAAGTTAATCGAACATGAGTGGAGGAGTGTTTCCCCACCAAGACCAATGAGTGTTCGGTAAGCAGAAGCCCTGGATGGACCAGGTTCCACAATCTACAGAGGACCAGATCTCGGCATTCGTGTCTCGTGATACAGGATCACATATGAAGTCCAGGTACGACTCGTGAAGGCCATCAAGAAAACGAAGAGACAATTTTGGTTTAAACTGGAGGTTCAGACTGACATTTGGCCACTGTAGAAGGGCTTGCATGCCAGCACTTCCCAACAGGGGGGTCGCCGGGAACTAAGGAAGACCTTGGATGAAGAAGTGATGAATACTTTTGGTAACTTTGTTAGTGCCTCTGTGGCGACTCGTATGCAAAATCAAGCAATTTCACTGCTAGGTGCAAGTAACAATAAAGTATCATCATCATCATCATCACAGGTGAAGCCATGTAGCTCAAGTGACAGTGATGCATCACTCCCACATAAGTTCAATACTTTCTGCTTGCTTTGAGAGGATGAACACTGTGATCTGGGCAGAACAACTGGCTAGAGTCTTTGTAGACATTTTCAACCTCTCACTACCTCCTGGACATCTACAATACCTGTGCCCAAGAAGAGCAAGATGACATGCCTGAATGATTACCAACCAGAGACACTCATGTCTGTTATGATCAAGTGCTTTGAGAGGTGATTGTGTCACATATCAACTCCTGGCTTAGTAAGGATCTGGCCCCACTACAATTCATCAACCATCACACTGAATGCTATCTCAGTGGCTCAACATTTTTCACTGGACCACCTGGAAGATAAAAACACATACATCAAGCTGCTGTTCATTGACTACAACTTGGCAGTCACAACCATCATTCTCTGTAACCTTATTATCAAAATTAGTTGGCTGGGTCTTCGCTCATCCTTATGCATTTGATCCTTGACTTCCTCATCAGTAGACCTGAATTAGTATGACTTGGCAACAATACTTGCTCCACTGGATCAGTAACTCAGATGACCAAGAACGAAGGAGACTGCATAAACTGATGGACATTGCTCAGTCCACCAAGGATACTAATTCCCCACCAGTAAAGGAATCTTTGCCAAAGATTATTGCGAAATGCAATCTGTCTCTTCCTCCAGAAACCAGAAGTAAATCCGATTTTTGTTTTGTGGGTAAACTGGCATAAGGAGCTGACAGCTGAATCTTGTATTCAGCATTGTTGCCAATAATGTGTTCTCCTGACCTATTCGACACTTAAAGCAGAGTTTTCTGTAAAATCACTTTGTACCAATAAGGCACTTCCTCAAGAAAGCAGTAATATCGTCAAAAATGCACTACCCTGGCCTTGCTCTTATCTTGCTACTACCACCGGGAAGAAGGTGCAGGAACCTGAGAACCATTGGCTTTGCGTTCAAGAACAACTCCTTTCCATCAACCACATTGCACATCCCTAACGACAACCCAATCTCAGCAACAATCAGCTATGAACTTTATATAGATTGCCCGATATACTTCGGTTTGCCCTATTTTGGCCTGGTCTCCTGGTGTTATTTATCATATTATTGATTATTGTATATTAATTTGTTGTGTTGTTTTGTTAACGTCCCTGTAAAACTGCAGTAAGTAGCGCAGCACAGTGGCACAGCGGTAGAGTTGATGCCTTACAGCGCCAGAGACCTAGTTCGATCCTGACTACAGTTGCTGTCTGTATGGAGTTTGTACATTCTCCCGGTAACCAAGTGGGTGTTCTGGTTTCCTCCCACACTCCAAAGACATATAGGTTTGTAGGTTAACAAAAAATGCTGGAGTAACTCAGCGGGTCAGGCAGCATCTCTGGAGAGAAGGAATGGGTAACGTTTTGGGTCGAGACCCTTCTTCAGGTTTGTAGGTTAATTGGCTTTGGTAAAAATTGTAAATTAGAGTGTAGGATAGTGTTAGTGTACGGGGTGATCACTGGTCAGCGCGGTCTCAGTGGGCTGAAGGGCCTGTTTCCATGCTGTATCTATAAAGTAAAGTCTAAAGTAAAGGAAGAATTGTATTATTCCATTCCTGGTGCATTTGACAATTAAACACTCTTGACTCTTGACTTAACTCTTGATTGAATGTATTTTCTGTGCTGTAGTTGCTGTAGTATTTTTCTGATAATAAATGTACTACAGAGGGTGTCGACATGTTTGATCTTCCTTTTGATGAAGTGCTTTTTGTCACATGTCTATGATGTCCTGGTGAGGAAGATAACTTTGAGCCATATATAAGCCTGCAGCGTGATTAGCATCCATCTTGACAATTTGTGACATTGAGATGATTAATGTTTGCAGTTATTGTATTGACAGGAGCTGGAAATAGATGGTTCAATAGTCACGTGAGCCTGCAGATGCTGGAATCCTGAGCAAAACACAAATTACTGGAAGAACTCGGCGAGTCAGGCAGCATCAGTGGCGGGGCTGGCCAGCCAACAATTCAGATCAAGACCATTCTTCAGACTCCAGAGTGGACAACCCCGCTGTCTCCACAATTGCCACTGTGCCGTCATGCCACAGATGTTCCAAGATTATCTTTGTAATCTGTCATGCATAGTCTTTTACCCATATTAGGAGATCAGCCCTGATCACAATAAATGGCGGTGCTGGCTCGAAGGGCCGAATGGCCTCCTCCTTCACCTATTTTCTATGTTTCTATGTTTCTAAGAACCAGAAGACATAAAGTTGAGAGGGAAAAGATTAGTAGCCTGAGGGCCATCTTTTTCACTCAGAGGGTGGTGTGTATATAGAACGAACAGATGAGGTAGTTGAGGCAGGTACAATAACAACATTTAAAAGACACTTGGATAGGTAAACAGATAGGAAAAGTTCAGAAGGATATGGGCCAAATGGAAATAAATGTGACTTGCTTAGATGGAGCATCTTGTTCAGCATGGATGAGTTGGGCCAATTAGCCTGTTTCTGTGCTGTATGCCTCTATGATCCTCTCACTGCTTGTGTAGCGCTTTTCCTATGAAATCATGGCAATAAAATATCAGAGAAGGTACTTCAAGAAATGTAAAACATTTCTGTGATTTCTGCCTTCAGTGCTGAGCTCCCTCAGAGGGGAATCAAATGGATAGCTCACGAGAGAGCTTTAAGGGGCTGTCCCACTTGGGCGACCTAATCCGCGAGTTAAGAATAGTGTCTTCGACCTTCAAGCTCGAGGGCACTTGCCTGGAAACCCTCGAGCTGGATCGACCGACCGCGTTTAAACCGCGAGCTGGATCTACCGACCACACACACACACACACACGCACGCACACACCCACACACACACACACCCACACACACACACACACACACACACACACACACACACACACACACACGCACACACACACACACACACACACACACACACACACACACACACACACGCACACACACCCACACACACAAACACATCGCAAAGGCGGGGGACAGCGAAAGCAGGGGAGCGCTGTCTGAAATTCACGCCCGCGATGAAGAGGAAGGTAAAACGGCTTTTAACAAGTATAAAATGTATAGACACTTTTAGGAAGGATAATAAAGTTTAGCGGGCATTTTACCTACCGGTCGGTTTTCTTTGGTCCTGAAGACTCCAATGAGCCAATCAAAATGCCCGGTCAGTAAAGGAGATTGTCTACGGCTGCCCTCGACTGCCTGTAACTGAATAGCGACCTCACTCCACTGCACTACGAGTCAACAACCACCATGCCGAACGAATTTTACTCGTGGAACATTTTTCAACATGCTGAAAATTTTTCCGCGACCTAGCTGAGGCCACGAGTATTCGGGAACTTCCCTTGAGCATGAAGGAGAGTTCCAGCGACCTCATAAGACTTCCTAGGAACATGTGTCGACCATGCTGCGAGTTTGAAGGTCAAAGACACTCTTCTAAACTAGCAGATTAGGTTGCCCAAGTGGGACAGCCCCTTTAATGTTAAGTGATAGATTGTGCATGGAGTTACATGGGTGTGAGGAGCAAGGGAAGAAGGTAGCCTTTGTCCTGCGACTAGATACCTCCAGGGACACAAGGAACTGAAGATGCTGGAAACCTATGTAGAACACAAATTGCAGGAGTAACAAAGGCGGGTCAGGCAGCATCTCTGAAGGACGGATGGGTGGCTTTTCGGTGCTCAAGAAGGAACTGAACCTGAAATGTGGCCTATCCATGTCCTCCATCTGACGCTATCTGACCCGCTGAGTTACTCCAGCTTTTTGTGTTCTACATATCTCAGTTTCTTGGCAGCCTCTGAAAGAGATGGCAATTTGCTCCCACCAAAGGTGGTTGCCTTAGAGATGCTGTAAGGAAACATTGCACGTACCATCATTTGATGCTCTGCCATGACCAGAATGTGGAAGCCTTTTCCTGTTATTTTCAAGGTCTGGGCTCTTCGTAAAGCCCTAAAGGCTACATTAGTGCAGTCAATGGCACCTTGTGCTTGAGAGAAACCAGCCACCGCCTGAGATATGATGACTTCTTCACCGAAGTTGAAGTTGAAGCCATTCCACTTTGAGTTGAGTGCTAATGTGACCTCCCCTCATGCAGTAAAAGGTGAGGAGCAAGCTAGCAGACTTGACTGAGATCTTTCGCAGCCACTTCAGAAAGTTAACAATGCAGAGGACTGTCACTTCAAAGCAAAAATCTGTCTTCCATGAGCAGGTCCTATATGTTAATCCATACTGCTTTTGAAGACTTGCCATCAAAATCTTGCGTGAGATGAAGGTAGGGCATGCATTTCCAAAGTTGCTCTGGGACTAGGTCTCGTGTATCTCTTAGGGTAAGGCCCGACTCTGAGTGATAGGGACAATCACCATATCAAGTCCTTTTGTAATTAGAAGCCCTCATTGGAATGCGACTACTGAGGCTCCATTTTCATGAGTATTTGTACAATGCATGAATAGTCAGTCCTGCACTGTGGGTTTCAGCAGAATCAATGGACTTTGGATGGTGTCTGAGCAGCTTACAGAGGGTTCTGAGGGTAGACAAATGTTCTAATAGCAGGAATTTGCATTCGAATCATGGACAGTATTACAAAGAAAGTAGATGGGCCCATCGCTGAAATTTGAGTGAATCTTGATTGTGTTATCTTGTGATTGCAAAACTGAACTCATCAGAGGAAGGCCAGAAAATGGGATCACACATTGTGGTGATGCCATTACTTCTGCGGAAAGGTTAAGAGAGCATGAAAATGGCCAGGTCAATACCACCTTGGAGGTGGCACGGGGGTACAACTGGTAGAGCTGCTGTCTCACAGCACCAGAGACCAAGGGTGTAGTCTGTTGTGGAGTTTTCCCATTCTCCTTGTGACCATAAGGGAAAGTTTCGTCCAGGTGCTCTGGTTTTCTCCCACAACCTTAGCACGTGTGTGTTTGTAGGTTAATTGGCCTGTGTAAAATTACCTCTAGTGTGCAGCCAGTGGGATCAATAGAGCTTGTGTGAACAGGTGATCGATGGTTGGCATTGACAGTGGGCCTAAAGGGCTGCCTCTCTGCTGTTTCACTAAACTAAAACCTAAAAAATTGACTCAGTTTCTTCTATTGAGTTTTTTTAGCTGCTGTTTGCTCATGGACAATGGGGCCCTATTTCTAGGCACTCGTGTCTGATTGTATTTTATCCTTTATCTTTCTGAACTTTTACAGTATTTGTTGGCAATTCTTTATTTTCAAAGGAACATTTGAGTTCAGATATTTGCCTGCATTCCTCCGGTATCCTTCATTATTTTTCAACAATTCACCATACCATTGAAACCACTCCATACACTTTTTAACACCAGCATCTCTATAAATGGCATTTTAATCTCAGCATAACAATGCATCCTTTTTGTTGTATCATATTACATCTGCAGCCCACAGCATTATTTTGTAAGCACACTCATTTTAATTGCCACAGTTCTTTAACTATGCTATCTTGTTCAACTTTTGTGCCGAATTTTGTGCCGAATTTTTAGAAATACATCTCCCTGGATGGAGGCAAGGGAGGAGGTGTAGGGACAGGTGTTGCATCTTCTGCAGTTGCAGGGGAGAGTAACTGGGGAACACGATGGTTTGGGTTAGCAGGGATGTAGTTAGAAGGGAGGAGTTGTGGAGGGTGTGATCTTGACCAAAGATACTAGAGGAGCCTCTAGTATCTTTGGTCTTGACGGAATGCGGGAAGGGGTGGAGATTGGAAGATGTGACTGAGCACCTCCAACATGACCCCACCACCTGTCACGCAGTCTGAGGACGAGTTGCAACCCGAAACGACACTTGTCCATGCTCTCCAGGAGTGCTGCCTGACCAGCTGAATTACTTCAGCATTTTATGACTTTCCTTGGTGAACAAATATCTGCAGTTCCTTGTTTCTAAAGAATTAAATGATGTTTTACAGTGAAATGAGGATAGTTATGGAACTGCAATGACTGCTGGGAGCTGGCATAGACCCAATGAGCTAATACGTTTATTATAGTTGACTTTATAATCTTCCAATGGGTTTAGTATGGTGTATTCCAAAAGTAAACTGGATATAAATGACCATTGCCTTTATTTTCATTTCTTTGGATTGCTAATACTTCATTGGTTTTCTAAATTAAATTATGCTTTCCAGGTCAACTTTGCAAAAGGAAAATGAAATGTACAAATAATTCAAAATATTTTTCCAGAAACTGCTCGTTGGTGTTTACATAGCATTTCAGATCAAAGATCAGTAGCACACTATTTTAAAATTAATGGATCCCTTGATGTGTTTTAATATTATGGATTTTTACAATAGTTGATGATGAATAATTTAGCCCATAAAACACATACATTTCATGGTGCTTTTGATTTACTGCTGTAATTAGAATTTTGAAATGTGCAGCATGATGTTTTTGAAATGATTTAGTAAAAAATATGCAACCCGTTTTAAAGATTTATGAGTGGAATTGAGAAAAGGCACATTGAAGTTTTAACAAAAGGTCGTCAATGTACACTGTTTTAGATATATACAATTTCAACCAGGCGGTTGCTTCACCATTTACTAAGAGGCAAAAAAGCAAAATGCTGGAAGAACCCAGCGGGTCAGACAGCATCTGCGAGGGAATGAACAGACTGAAGGAGAGTCTCGACCCGAAACAACACCCATTCCTTCTCTCCAGAGATGCTGCCGGTCCCGCTGAGTTACTCCTGCATTTTGTGTCTATCTTCAAATGACGTCACGCGTTCCGGACGGCTGTGCGGACGCATGATGACGCGCGCGACCGTCACTCGTCCGTCACTACCGGCCTGTCACGTAAATGACGGCCAAGTAGGACAGGCCCTGTACCCTACTTCAGTCTGAAACATTATTTGTCCATTCCCTCCACAGATGCTGCCTGACCTACTCCACGTTCCACCAGCATTTTTTGCTTTGCTCAGGGTTCCAGCCTCTGCAATTTCGAGTGTCACCATTTACTAATACTTTGGGTGTCACGTCTATTTCTGTCTGCTTTCTTGTCCAGTCCCTGCATCCCTTGATACTGGAGTATCTAAAAATTAGTTGATCTCAGAAGTGAATGTTCACAGCAACTAAACATTTGTGTATGTGTGTTGATAGGATATTCTTAAGGTTTTAAATCCTTTGAGTTAAAAAAAAAAGATCTCAAATCCAAATTATGACCCCTTTGTCCTGCCTCATTGAGATCGTATATTATTTTTGGCTTTCCATAAGCAGTAGCCAATTTTTAATCAAAGTCTCCGAGTGGGATAACTGGTTCCTCAATGGAATTAGTCTGGTGAATCTGCATGGACTTTCTAAGATATAGAGACAACAATACACAAAGATTGACGGAAAGTACATGAGTAACTCGGGGTCAGGCAGCATCTCTGGAGAAAAAGGACGGGTGATGTTTTGGGTTGTGATCCTTCTTCAGATAATGCCACAAAAATACACAATGCACAAAAATCATCAAGGATACTCTAATATCAGAATCAGAATCAGAATCACACTTTATTCACCAAGTCTGTTTTGCAACATACGAGGAATATCATTGGCCAGGTCAGTCATACAAATAAAAGCAGCAGATCACTCAAAAACACATTTTAACATAAACATCCACCACAGTGAGTCCTACACATTCCTCACTGTGATGGAAGGTGAAATAAAGTTTGTCCTTCCTTTGTCTTAGAAGCCCTTTTTATTTGAAGTCATGGAGCTATACATCTTGGCCCGCCTTGTCCATGCCAACCAAGCTAGTCCCATTTGCCTACATTTGACCCATAGCGTTCTAATCCCTTTCTATCAATATATCTTTACTTTAAAAATTGTAATTGTATCCACTTCTATAACTTCCTGTGGCAGCTCATTTCAGATACGGACTACCCTCTGAGTGAAAAGGTTGCCCTTGAGGCCTCACTTTTGCAATAAAAAATACATCCTTTAGTACAGCAATTCCCTTCCACTGAAGACCAAATTTCCAATTATTTTCTAATTGATTGCTCTTCCTGCAAGTTTACTTTCTGTATCGAATGATTCAGTATTTCAAGATTCCTCTATATAGTTTTACTTAATAATTTGAAGAATTAATACATAAGTTGCAAGTAACAAATTCACTTGAGGGCAAAATAATTCAATCGGGTGAAGCATTTCATCTAGAGTAATCGAGTTAGTTTAAAGTTAGTATTAAATGAAAGGAAAATATGCCAAAAGTAGCAGTGAGTTATTAGAATTCAGCATTAGAAGACAACAGCCTTGATTAGATGAGGGGAAATAGAATGTGAGAGTAGGTTACCAAGGTAATAAAATATAGAATGGATAATTCAAGGATAACTGCAGGAACTGCAAGGAACTACAGATGCTGGTTTAATAAAAACATCGATAGATGATCGGAACCCTTGGTCAGACTCGCAGAACAGACACAAAGTGCTGGGGTAACTCAGTGGGTCAGGTAGAATCTCTGGAGAACCTGGGCGAAAGATATTTCAGATTGAGACTCTTCTTCAGAGTTTGTGGGTCCTGACCCGAAACGTCACCTATCTGTGCTCGCCAGCGATGCTGCCTGACCCGCTGAGTTACTCCAGCATTTTGTGGGTTTTTTTTAACTTAAAAGCAGATCCAGAGCATCCAGAATGATGTAAGAGAAATGATTAAAGTTAATTGTGTGTTCATTGTTAGTTGAGAAATTGAACTGGTGAATTAGGGAATGAGAGAAAATAAATGAAAAATACCCTGTAAATCAATGATAACTGCAGTAGAAATATCCCAAGGAAATTAGCATTAATTATAAAATGGAGAATTTAATTGAAATGAAAAGTAATAAAGCCCAGGAGAGACTAGTTAGCCTGACATTAGTTGTGTGGAAATTGATGGAATCAATTAATAATGAAGTGAGATGGGGACATGGTGATGCAGCTGGTAGAGCTGCTATCTCACAGCGCCAGAACCCGGGTTCAATCTTGGCTTCAGGTGCTGTCAGTGTCGAGTTTACACATTCTCCCCATTCTCTCCACATCCTTGCACGGGTTTCCTTTGAATGTCCCACTTTCCGCCCACATCCCAAAGACATGTGGGTTTATAAGCTAATTGGACTCTGTAAATTGCCCCTAGTAAGTGGGGAGTGGATGCGTGGGTTATCCCCGAGATCTTCGGTTTCGTCCCACACTCCAAAGTCGAGTAGGTTTGTAGGATAATTAGAAAGAGGCGCAGAGCACAGGCCTTGAACCTGGTGAGACGCAGGAGCCAGGCCAGGATTCACCCCACAGAGCCCAGTCCCTCCATGCACTAGAGTCTCCCAACCCCTGCAGAGTAGTTATTAAGATGGCTGATCCGTGGGCGGTTGCTGCTGGGACGCAAGTCGGGGCCTGATCAACCCCGGCTGGGTCGCCTGGGCAAGGGTGTCTGATGTTGTGAGTCCCGAAACACCCGATGACCCCAGATCACATCACTGAGGATGTGTCCCAGCACATCTAGAAGATGTATATTATTCACAATTTTCACGGCTTGGCTTTGTAAACTTGGCATAAGTGTAAATTGTCCTTAGTATGTGTAGGATAGTGTTAATGTGCGGGGATCGCTGGTCAGCGTGGACTGGGTGGGCCAAAGGGTCTGTTTCCGTGTTGTATCTCTAAACTAAACTAAAGGCAGATGAGGTTTGTAATGCTTAGAATTTAGAAGAATAATTGGTAAAAGAAATCGAAGATGATTTTATTGAAAAGTACAAAATTACAGAGTTTACTGGAGGAGATGGTTGAGGTTGAGGTTTTCCCTGGATGGAGTGTCCAGAATCAGGGCTCACAATCTCAAAGTAAGGGATTGTCAATTCAGGAAAGTGGAGACATTTTGTAATTGAAATGATAAAAATGATGGACTTTGATGGAGTCCCGTTCTCCTTCCCATGCTGACCTGTTGCTAAACTGGAGGAACAACACCTCATATTCTGCTTGCGTAGCTTACAACCCAATGGTATGAGCATTGGAACACTGAATTCTCCAATTTCATGTAACCCTGAATATACCTTCCTTCCCACCCACCTGGACTCACACCTATTTCTCCCCTCCCCCTCCACCCACATTCCTTCCTCTGGCTTCATAATTCTCAACTCTTCAACTCACACCTATTTTTTCATCTCTGACATTTGTCCAACCATTTGTCTATCAACCACCCTCCCCCCTCGCGCGTGTTCTCTTATTGCTTGCCATGCTTTGTGCTTTATTTCCTCCTCCCTAAAATCAGTTGGTAGATGTGTCCCGACCCAAAACATCACCTATTAAAGTTGCCCAGAGTCTGACCCGCCAATTGGCCTATCAGTCAACCACTCTGCCTGAGATCATCTGTTACCGGCTCTGATTTGTTCGTTGTTCTCTCTTATAATCAATCTGAAGAAGGGTCCCAACCTCAAACCTCACCTATCTATGTTCTCCAGAGATGCTGTCTTATCCGCTGTGTTATTCCAGCACTTTGTAAACCAGCCTCTGCAGTTCCTGGTTTCTTTAATAAATCTTTTGTATTCTGTACCCAAGAGATCTGTAGAAACTCAGTCGTTGCGAATTTTCAAGGCATAGATCAAGAGATTTAATTTCTTCCGGAAATTGAGGGATACGGGTTTAGTTGAGGAATGCTTCACTGGAGTAAAAGATTAGTTATGATCTTTTAAACGGTGGAGCAAGAACAAAGGGCCCAATAGCTGTGCCCTGCTTTTAGTTCTTCCAGTTAATGCAATGCAAACAATCCCCATTTATTATCGATTTGAAATATCAGCTTGGAAATCTCATAAATATAGAATACATTGTGTCATAACTTTTCAAAAGAGCTTTTAGAATATGTTTTTGCAATGTGTTTTAAGAATTAGTCTCACTCCCACTTTGTGAGTTGTTTTCTCTCAAGAGTCTTGTGTAGACACCTTGTGCAGGCTAATTCACAAAGCAAATCTTCACCTCCATGGCAATCTTTCATATTAGTTTCAAAGCATTGGTGTTTCCCACATTGTTATGGCATTGCTGCATTACAATATAGTATTTTGATCTTACATTTCTTTTCTCTGGTCTTTTAAGTTTAAAATTTCAGGAGGAAGGGATAAATATTGACACTTCCCTTTCTGTAAGCCCTTTTGGGCAACACGGTGGTGCAATGGTCGAGTTGCTGCCTTACAGCACCAGACACAGTGGATCAATCCTGACTACTGCACAGAGTTTGCCCGTTCTGCGTTGGTTTTCTCTGGGAGCTCCGGTTTCCTCCCATACTCCAAACACTACAGGTTTGAAGGCTAATTGGCTTGGTATAATTGTAAATTGTTCCTTTTGTGTAAAGAATAGCACTAGTGTGTGGGTATCACTGGTCGGTGCAGACTCAGTGGGCCGAAGGGCCTGTTTCCATGCTGTATCCCTAAACTAAACTAATCTTGTTTCGGCCCGAAACGTTGCCTATTTCCTTCGCTCCTTAGATGCTGCTGCACCGGCTGAGTTTCTCCAGCACCGTTGTCTACCTTAAACTAAACTAAACTGTACATTGATAGTGACAATGGTTATTAAAGAAACATTTAAAACATTGGGCAAGACAATCAAGACTTTATTTAAGAGCGTCAAATATAGTGATCATTGGGAGATTGCTCAGAACAAATATTCATTACCTATACCCAGCATTTTCCATTGATGTTTTGTTTATTGTAGCATGCACTTTAGAACTTTTCCTTCTTCAAAATGGTCTTATAACAAATATACATCATGCACTTCTGAAATACACAACAGAGTAACACCAGCCCAATTCCACACCATTACAGAAAAACAAATAGAAACATAGAAACATAGAAATTAGGTGCAGGAGTAGGCCATTCGGCCCTTCGAGCCTGCACCGCCATTCAATATGATCATGGCTGATCATCCAACTCAGTATCCCGTACCTGCCTTCTCTCCATACCCCCTGATCCCCTTAGCCACAAGGGCCACATCTAACTCCCTCTTAAATATAGCCAATGAACTGGCCTCAACTACCCTCTGTGGCAGAGAGTTCCAGAGATTCACCACTCTCTGGGTGAAAAAAGTTCTTCTCATCTCGGTTTTAAAGGATTTCCCCCTTATCCTTAAGCTGTGACCCCTTGTCCTGGAATGTCCTGTTACCCTTTCGACCTTATTCATTGGTTTTACAATTGCCATTTGTTCTTTGACAACAGAGAACAGAATCTAACTAAAGTAAACCGCAGTGAGTGTCAGTTACACATGTTCAGTTTCAACCTTCAAAGCTCAGAATTATTATAACGCACAAAGAGGACTTTAAGCATTTTTAAGCACTCTACCTATCCCTATCCCCTCTGGTTCTGGTTCTGGTTGATTACTGCACAAACACCTCATCAGTGGTTATCTCATGCAGGTCGGAGTGAATAGAGTAGTGATTACATTTTTGTCTTCTTGAAGTTTTCTTGAAGTCTATTTGAAATTTTGAAGTCTCCTTGCTGTCTTCTTGAAGTTTTCTTGAAGTCTATTTGAAATTTTGAAGTCTCCTTGCTGTCTTCTTGAAGTTTTGCAATTTATCTTAAACATGGTGCATGATGTTTGAGTTGGAGAAATATGGCGTGTTGTTGATGGGTTGTCATAGTCAAAGGGATTTCACTTATCTTCACAGTAGCCAGGAAGTTGCCAGTTTTATTGCTTTCAGTAGCTTTATAGGGACCTTATAGCACCGTGCTACTTATATCTATATTTTACCATTCTGGGATCCTCCCATTTCATTTACTGAATTACATCATTCACAAACATGAAGGAAATAAACATACACTTTTACATCTGACCATGATACATAAAATATTTAACATATGTGGCACAGAAGCAGGCTTTTCAGCCCATAATATCTGTGCTGTACAAAATGCCAAGATAAACGAATCTCATCTGCCAGCACCTATCCTGCATATCCATATCCTGCATATCCATATCCATGTGCCTATACCAAAGCCTCTTAAATGCCACTATCGTATCTGCCTCCACCACCACCCCTGGCAGCACATTAGAAGCACCTGCCACCATCTTTGTAAATAAATTAATTTGCCTTGCACATCTTTAAACTTTGCCCCTCTCATCTTAAACCTATTCCCCCTAGTCTTTGAAATTTCCAGTCTGGGAAAACAGTACTTACTGATTACCCTATCTATGCCTCACATCATTTTATATATTTACCTTACTTTACATGTTACACACTGCTGGGAGCTGTTCTTTACCCAATGTATTTTGGCATTTAAGAGAAATGGATTGACACGAAAGCAAAATAAACTCCTTATCAAAATTTAAATGTATTCTATAATTAGTTGTTATTTGTTAATGTTAAATTAATTTTAGTTTCTCCATTTGTGGTCTTTTTTAAGGGCAACAAAATGACTCAAAATAATGACGTAGTTAGATGTTTACATTGGGAAATGTATTGGCAGGTAGAGTCAAGAGTGTTTAATTTTCATAAGGTCTGAAAATGGAACAATGAAATTCTTACTTGCAGCAGTAAACAGGTCTGTAAACACAGTACTTACAGTGACATAATTAACAAAAATATTCATGTCATTAAAAAAAATATGAGTTAAAAAATAAACACGTCCCCAGTGCAACAAAGACAGTGCGTAGTTTAGTTGGTATTTGTAGTGTTTAAGAACCTGATGGTTGTTGGGAAGAAGCTGTTCCTGAACCTGGGGGTCATGGTTTTCAGACTCTTATACCTTCTTCCCGATGGGAGGAGTGAAATGAGAGTTTGGTCAAGGTGGTGTGGGTCCTTATTGATGCTGACTGCCTTTTTGAGGCAGCGCCTCCTATAGATTCCTTCTATGGTTGGAGGTCAGTATCCGTGATGGACTGGGAAGTGTCCACCACCTTTGAAATCATCTTCCTTCCTGGGCATTTGAACTGCCAGGCCATGATGGAACCAATCATACACTCTCCACTGGATCTCTGCAAAGGTTCAAGAGAGTATTTGTAGACATACCAAATCTCCTGGATCTTCTCAGGAACTAAAGACGTTGATTGGCTTTCTTAATGATTGCATCAATGCGCTGTCATTAACCCATGTCAGATCTTCAGAGATGTGCACGCCCAGTAACGTGAAGTTGTTGACTCTCTCCACCACCGACACATCGATGAAGACAGGTTTGTGCATCTTGTCACATGTGAGAGGTTGGAAATGCCAACCATCAAAGTGGGCTGAGCTGATCACAATCTCTTGTAGACGAACAGCACTGTCATTCTGCTCACCCAATATCACTGCAGCAGCTAAAGTCAAAATCAATCTCCAGGCTTCTACTTTTCTCAAACATAAAGTTTCTCTCCAAATCTGCCAAAGCAAGATTTGAAAAATTCTGTAGTTAAAGATCTTTCGAAAGGCACATTAAGCTGACTCCACATTTATTGGAAAGCAACACTGCATGAAAGTTTTGACAGCAAACTAAAAATGATATTTTTATTTTTGGGGATCTTGAATTGTAGCACTGATAAATTTTTGAAACCGCGAGTTTTATCACCGTAGTAATCAATTCCTATAACCTTTACCTTGACTGATTGAAGCTACTTTCAGATTGCCAGTCGGTGCAGTGATAAATTTCAGTAGAATTATTTTATTACCTCTAAGAGCTGGTGCTGCCTAATTTATTTTTAAATTGATTTTACTTCAGAAAACAGCAAACATTTTAAAGTCCAGTCTTACAGTGATTGGTCAAATCCCACTGCACAATTTAGCAGGGGAATTTGTCCTCTGCAATCACCTGCGTGAAATAAAAAGTGGCAAAGTAATCCTTCAAAAATATATTCATGATGAAGGAGGAATGAGTTGTTGAAACCAAAATAGTTAGAAACAGTAATTATATATATATATATATATATATATATATATATATATATTATATATATATATATAAACTATTTTGGATTCAACAACTCATTCCTCCTTCATCATGGATATTTTAAAATTAGCTGACTGGAAGGAAAATGTTATATATATATAATATTTTCCTTCCAGTCAGCTAATTTTTAACTACATGTTATTTTCCCTTGGGGAAAATGGGATGCTCTTGGGAACCTTCATCCCTGTTAGTAAAAGCTGTCTCTTTTCCTAAGCCACAATGAAAGTGAACTGCAGGAAGGAACTGCAGATGCTGGAAAATCGAAGGTACACAAAAATGCTGGAGAAACTCAGCGTGAGCAGGAGCATCTATGGAGCGAAGGAGATAGGCAACGTTTCGGGCCGAAACGTTGCCTATCTCCTTCGCTCCATAGATGCTGCTGCACCCGCTGAGTTTCTCCAGCATATTTGCGTACCTAAGAGAATGCAGTGTTTGATTCATTACTGTTTCTGTTAAAAGACATTCTTATTTCTGTTTTTTTTTTAAGCCATAATTGTTTACTCTTGAACTCTTGAGTCTGAAGAAGGATTCCAACCTGAAACATTGTCTGTCAATTGCTTGCACTGATGCTGCCTGACCCACTGAGTTCCTCCAGCACTTTGTATGTTGTCAAGGTTCCTGCATCTGCAGTTCCTTGTGTCTCCATTGTTCACTTGTTCATTCATGTTACATTAGTATTGGCATGTTATTCACACTGTAAATAGAAGAGAGCTAAATGCTAAGGTGTAAACACAAGGAACTGCCAATGCTGGAATATTGAGCTAGGTCAGGTAACATCTGTGGAAGGAATGGACATTTGTAGAATCATTAGGTCATTCTGCGCAGAAACAGGCTCTTCAGTCCACTCGTCCAAGCTCACCACAATGCCCCATCTAAGCTAGTTCCATTTGCCCGCGTTTGGACCATATCTCTTTAAACCTTTCCTATCCATGTACCTGTCCAAATGTCTTTCAGATGTTGTTATAGCACCTGCCTCAACTGCCTCCTCTAGCAGCTCGTTCCATAAACCCTGAGCGAAAAAGCTGCCCTCCAGGTTCCTGTTAAGTCTTTTCAAACCAGATGACATTTTGGGTTGGGACTCTTCTTCAGACCTTCCACAGATGCTGCCTGACCTTTAGAGTTACTCCAGCACTTTATGCTTGAAATTACACAGCCCTGAGAAAAACAATAGACATGAAATTTAAATACAATTGAGTCTGTTCTATATTTAGATTTGCACAATATTCACAATATTAATGTTGCAATAGGTGCCTTTTTATGTAGTTGTACATTGTAATCCCATTATTACCTTCCAGATGAAAACTAAGAAGCAAGGTGGGAAACAGATTAATAGTTAATACATGAAATCATAGAGATGTATTAAATTCAACCTCGGTCTGACTGACAACCCCTTCTGGAAAAAGTGTTTATCGAAATATAAATAACGTTTCATCAAATAAACTAATTCATATCTTGAATTACATGCCTAAAAATTGTAAAACTAGAAACATCTTTTGTTCTAACTCAAGTTTAGGGATTCTTTCTATCACGTATAAAATGGTGATGAAAATGGAAGAACACTGTTGTTACTTGAAACACTTTGAGCACTATCAAATATCAGTCATTTTAGGACACCCTTGTTTCCATTTATTAACAATGCACTATTTAGCCAAACTATATGAATTGAAGATATGAACAGCCATCAGGCTATTAAACCTGGCTCGGACAAAACTCTGATTATTAATAACCCATTATCTGTTATTTGCACTTTATCAGTTTATTTATTCATGTGTGTATATATTTATATTATGGTATATGGACACACTTATCTGTTTTGTAGTAAATGCCTACTATGTTCTGTGTGCTGAAGCAAAGCAAGAATTTCATTGTCCTATACGGGGACACATGACAATAAACTCACTTGAACTTGAACTTAATGTGACAGCAGTTTTTGTTTATTTTTTAATTCAGCAAAACCTGTATTTTAACCACCATTTTATCCGACTGGATGATGTTTAGTGAAAAAGTTCATTTTAATAATCTATTGCTCATTGATTGAAAGAGTATCATATTCTCCAGCTGTCGTGCTCAGAGATGATGGATTTTGCATTCGGAGAAGCAACCATAATAGATAGATTAATGAGAATACATCCACAAGGAGAAATTGGATTCTCCGCTGGTAAATATGAGCTGGAATCACAATATTGCAAGAAATGTGCCAGTTTGATTCAGTGCAGGTTGTGTCCGTAATTTATTATTACAGGGCATGTTTCCGTACTGTATCACTCTATGACTCCAATTGGAGAATTAAATCAGAATGCTGTGCAGCTGGGGTGAAAACTCGCATATTTTAGTTTAGTTTATTGTCATGCGTACAGTGAATAGCTTCTTTGTTGCATGCAATCCAGTCAACGGAAAGATTATGCATGATTACATTCAAGCATGTGCAGATAGAGGATAAAGGGAATAATGTTTACTGCAACAAGATGTACACAAGAAAATTGAATGATGTACAGAAGAAAATGATGCATTTGCCCTTACAGTCAGTAAACTTTGCTTGTTTTTTTCGATTCTATTGGTAATTTGCTGCTTGTTATCCTCGAGCCTTCAGCCTCGAGACACAGAGATTTGTTGGTGAACAGTGGTAATGTGCATAATTTAAGGAGATCCCATTCTATTGGACTTGATGCAGAGTGCTTGGAATTCCTGGGTTCAATCTTGACTACTGGCGTTGTCTGTACAGTTTGTACATTCTCCCTGTGACCACGTGGGTTTTCTCCAGGTGCCCCAGTTTCCTCTCACACATTTTATGGGGGTCAATTGGCTTCTGTCAATTGTAAATTGTCTCTAATGTGTAGGATAGTGCTCGTGTATAAGATGATCACTGGTCAGCACGGACTCAATAGGCTGAAGGGCCTGTGTCCATGTTGTATCTCTAAAGTAAAGTAACAGGAGGTACAAGGAACTGCAGATTGTGGAATCTTGCATTGAATGCAAAGTGCTGCTGTAATTCAGCGGGTCAGGCAGCATCTCTGAAGGACATAGAATGATGATGTTTCGGGGTCAGTTTCATTCTTCAGATCATGAATGGGGTTAAGTGGTCAGTCCATCGATGCACAATAATGAACGGTATTCTTCCAGCTGGAGACCACAAAGAGGGAGTCAGCAATAATAATATTTTTGCATGTCACAGAGAAACAAACTCTTTTTAGGCACAGTTTTGACGTAACTTATGAGTGAAACAAATGTATAATATAGAAAAATATGCCATTAGTGTGAAGGGAGTGCAGAGAAGACTTACGAGGATGTTGCCAGGATTGGAGGGCCTGGGCTGATGGGAGAGATTGGGCAGCCTAGAACTTTATTCCTTGGAATGCAAGAGGCTGAGGAGTGATATTATAAAGGTGTGTAAGATCATGAAGGCCTTAGAGATGGGGTGAAGACACAATGTATTTTACCCAAGGTTGGGGAATCAAGAACTAGAGGTAACAGGTTTAAGGTGGGATGAGCAAGATTTAATAGATACTTGAGAGGTATCATTTTCACAGAGGGTAGTGGGTATCTGGAACATGCTGCCAGAGGAAATAGTTGACACAGGTGCAAGACAACACTTACGATACACTTGGGCAGGTACATGGATACATGGATAGGAAAGGTTTAGAGGGATATGGGCCAAACATGGACAAACCTAGATTATCCTGGTTGACATAGATGAATTGGGCCAAAGGGCCTGTTTCAGTGCTTTATGACATAAAACAAAACATGTCATTTTTAGATTTTAAGAATTGAGAGGACAATTATTTGAGAATAAATGAAAGATATATTCACTAAATGCTGATTATTTTTCCATGTTTGTTGAAAATTTTTGATATTCATTAGAAAATGTGCGCGTGTCATTTTTTAAAATTATTTGCTGTTCCTTAATTTCAACTGTTTCAAATACAAATTCAAACTAATTCAAATAGGGGGGCACAGTGGCAGAGTTGCTGCCTAAAACCCCTGTCTCACAGTGCGAGTTCATCCACGAGTGATCCAGGGTTTAAAACAAATCAAACTCGTGGTAATCACGTAGAATTAACGTAGCGGGAACGTCGGAACTCGTAACGCTAACGGCAGGTACTCGGGAAACGTGTTAACAGGTGAAAATCTTTCAAAATGATGAAAGATTTCCACAAGTTAAATTTACTCTTGAAGTAAAAATGTTAAACTTTTAAACTCGTTGTAAGAACGTAGCAGCCCGTGAGTTTACCGTAGCGACTCGTGAATCTACCGTGGGAACTCAGCGGGGACAGGCAGCATCTCTGGAGAGAAGGAATGGGCGACGGGATGACATTTCCACAGTTCTGCTGCGTCTTTGTGTTACTCCAGCACTGTGTGTTCACATTTTGTCAACCAGCATCTGCCCTTTCTTGTGTATGACATTATTTGTATCCGTGGCAGTTGATTGTCGCTCCCTTCAGTTTCCCAGGGGGTCGGGACGGGACTGGAGTTGGGTGGGAATGGTGGGGGGGGGAGGAGGAGGGAGGGGGGGGGAAGTGGGGGGAGTGGTTTGGGTGACTTAGTACGGGAGACAAGTGTAAGAGAGGTGTACTGACTGTGTGGTCAGACACTTTGGTAGTGATTGCCCATGGGGTTCACTGTCGAGGACTTTTGGAAACGTCTTCCCGGGGTTCACAGTCGAGAATTTTGGCAACATCATCCCGTCACCTATTCCTTCTCTCCAGAGATGCTGCCTGTCCCGCTGAGTTAAAGAGTGCCCACGGTAGACTCACGAGTCACTACGGTAAACTCACGGGCTACTACGTTCTTACAACGAGTTTAAAAGTTTAAAATTTTTACTTCAAGAGTAAATTTGACTCGTGGAAATCTTTCATCATGTTGAAAGATTTTCACGAGTTAACAAGTTTCCCGAGTACCTGCCGTTAGCGTTACGAGTTCCGACGTTCCCGCTACGTTAATTCTACGTGATTACCACGAGTTTGATTTGTTTTAAACTCGGGATCACTCGTGGGTGGACTCGCACCGTGTGACAGGGTTTTACACCGCCAGAGACTCGGGTTTGGTCCTGACTACGGCTGTTGTCTGTATGGAGGGTGCAGGTTCTTCCCGTGAGTTTTCTCCGGGTGCTCCAGTTTCCTGCCACATTCCAAAGACGTACAGGATTGTCGGTTAATTGGCTTCTTTAAATTGTAAATTGCTCCTTGTGTGTAGGATAGTGCTAGTGTACGGAGTGATCGCTGGTCGGCGTGGAATCGGTGGGGCGAAAGACCTGTTTCCATGCTGTATCTCTGAAAAATTATTTAACATTACCGCCATTTTATCACTGATAATCTAATGAAGCAAGTAGGTTTTCTTTATTTGTGTTCCATCAAAACCCATCTGCTTCTGGTGAGCTGATGGATGCGATGTTAGCTAACTATTATTCCAGTGACTCTGTAACTTTGCTGATAAACTGTGCCTATGGAGTCCATAGAATATATTCATGAAAAGAGTCAATGTGGAAGGAATAAAATATATCTTCTACTTATCAGCTGCTTATACTAATTCATTGACATTACATCACTGAAAGATCGATCACAGGCATATTTTGAATAAATGCATTTGTAAAATAGACACCTGCCAATGTTTGTTGGCGACTACATTCTTTTTTTAAAGGCGGTTTTCATTGCTGACTGCTAAATAAGCTAAAGTAATTCCTGCCGTCCCAGTAAAAGAAGGATCATTCATCACAGTCTGCAATCTCATGGTTTGATTTTTGTCTGCACCGTTAAAACACAATCCCTTGCAAATCTCTCTGTTTTTTGTTTTTCCTTTCCAATTCCTTCACTGTTCTTTATTTCGAAGGACAAAAGTACTGGCGAATGGAACATTTTTCTCTTGCACCTAATCATTTGTCAAGTAGTCCTCCAGTACAAATCTCAAGCATTGTGTTAGAGACTGGACAGACGCCTTTGTGAACTATCAAGCACTTTATATTAAGGATCAGTATATTCCATATGTCGACCTGGTAATACAAATACATAGATATCAGTCAAACGCAGACAAATGGAATATCCCTCTAAACCTTTCCTATCCATGTACCTGTCCAAATATATTTTAATTGTTGTTATTCTGCAAACTTCGCCCACTTTCCAGTGCTTCTAAAACTGTTGGTAGACTTGTTGTACCCACTAGTATTGCAATAGGAAATATTTTCAAATGCAGCTGAAACACATTCCCTCTAGTTCTTGAAAAGACACAAAGTGCTGGAGTAACTCAGCAGGTCAGGCACGTCTCAGGAGAAAATAGTTTGGGGTTGCGACTCTTCTTCAGACTGCCTAGCCTGCTTAGTTACGCCAGCACTTTGTGTATTTTTTTGTGTAAACCAACATCTACAGTTCCTTGTTTCTACCCTCTAGTTCGTGATTCTTCCTATTCTGGGAAAAAAAATACACCATTGGAAGGATGGCTATCCCAAGGATGTGTGTATTCTTCTTTAGCTCTATTTCAGGAAATGATTTCTGGGTGTCTGGTCCAGAGACCATCTGCGATCTTCCCAATGCAATATTGCACGATTGTGGATGTTTCCTGGACCAGTCTGGATCAATCCAGGCACATTGTCTGACGAAGGGTCCTGACCTGAAACATCGTCTCTCCATTCCCTCCATGACCCGCTGAGTTTAGACTTTAGAGATACAGTGCGGAAACAGGCCCTTTGGACAGCGAAGTCTGCACCAAACAGCGATCACCCAGTACACTAGCACTATCCTACAAACTAGGAACATAGAAACATCGAAAATAGGTGCAGGAGTAGGCCATTCGGCCCTTTGAGCCTGCACCGTCATTCAATATGATCATGGCTGATCATCCAACTCAGTATCCTGTACCTGCCTTCTCTCCATACCTCCTGATCACTTTAGCCACAAGGGCCACATCTAACCCTCTTAAATATAGCCAATGAACTGGCCTCAACTACCTTCTGTGGCAGAGAATTCCAGAGGTTCACCACTCTCTGTGTGAAAAATGTTTTTCTCATCTCGGTCCTAAAAGACTTCCCCCTTATCCTTAAACTGTGACCCCTTCCCCAAAATCGGGAACAATCTTCCTGCATCTAGCCTGTCCAACCCCTTAAGAATTTTGTAAGTTTCTATAAGATCCCCCCTCAATCTTCTAAATTCTAGCGAGTACAAGTCGAGTCTATCCAGTCTTTCTTCATATCAAAGTCCTGCCATCCCAGGAATCAGTCTGGTGAACCTTCTCTGTACTCCCTCTATGGCAAGAATGTCTTTCCTCAGATTAGGAGACTAAAACTGTACGCAATACTCCAGGTGTGGTCTCACCAAGACCCTGTACAACTGCAGTAGAACCTCCCTGCTCTTATACTCAAATCCTTTTTGCTATGAATGCTAACATACCATTCGCTTTCTTCGCTGCCTGCTGCGCCTCCATGCCTACTTTCAATGACTGGTGTACCATGACACCCAGGTCTCGTTGCATCTCCCCTTTTCCTAATCAGCCACCATTCAGAAAATAGTCTACTTTCCTGTTTTTGCCACCAAAGTGGATAACCTCACATTTATCCACATTATACTGCATCTGCCATGCATTTGCCCACTCACCCAGCCTATCCAAGTCACCTTGCAGTCTCCTATTTGAACAACCAATAAACCTACAAACCTGTACATCTTTGGAGTGTGGGTGGAAACCGGAGCACCTGAAGAAAACCCATGTGGTCACAGGGAGAGCATACAAACTCTGTACAGACATCATCCGTAGTCAGGATCGAACCTGAGTTTCCGGTACTGTAAGGCAGTAACTCCACTGCTGCACCGATGCGCTGCCCACAGAATTCCTCCACCACTTTGTGTTTTGATCATTGAAACCAATGACTGCTGTAACTTTCATTGTTTCATTGTCAGTACCTTTATCAATGCAGTTCTGGTCTCTCAATTCTGCCATCGCACTGATGAATACTATCAATCTGTGCCTTAAAAATATCCATTGACGGCCTCCACAGCCTCTGTGGCAATGAATTTTATAGATTCACCACCATCTGACTGAAGAAATTCCTGCTCGTCTCTTTCCTAAAGGTCACCCTTTTATCCTGAGGCTATGGCATCTGCTTCTAGACTCTCTCACTAGTTCCTCTCCAGTTCCACTCAATTCTGGCCTTTCACTATACTGGTGAGGAAACTAGAGCACTCAGAGGAAACCCGTGCGGTCACAGGGAGAACATGCAAACACCCCACAGACAGCACCTGAGGTCAGGATTGAACTGGGTCTCAGGTGCTGTGAGGCAGCTGCTCAACCAGCTCCATATTTACCTGTCAAGCTGAAGATGGTGAAGACTAAAAATCTGCAAGGTGTTGCCGGAACGTGGCGACTCTCTGCGTCTTGTTCCAGAAGAGGATTTGTTGTACTCATGTAGACAATTATTTAACTGGATGGCATGCAGAACAAGCATTTTACTGTCTCTGTCTACACTTAACCAAAAGGTAACTAACTAACTAACTAACTAACTAACTAACTAACTAACTAACTAACTAACTAACTAACTAACTAACTAACTAACTAACTAACTAACTAACTAACTAACTAACTAACTAACTAACTTCTTAACTAACTAACTAACTTCTTCTCTAAATGGGTAGTCATGCAGAAAAATGCCAAATAGAAATTTCCTGCCTGCTAGGCATTGCTTAACTGCATTGCTGTTCACTAGGAGAGTCTCGGACCAGAGGCCATAGCCTCAATAAAATGGTATACCTTTAGAAAGGAGATGCGGGGAAATTTCTTTAGTCAGAGGGTGGTGAATCTGTGGAATTCATTGCCACAAACGACTGTGGAGGCTAAGTCATTGGGTATTCTTAAGATGATATTGACAACTACTTGATTAGTACGGAGGTCTGGGGTTATGGGGAGAAAGCAGTAGAATGGGATTGAGAGGGAAAGATATATCAGTCATGATTGAATGGTGGAGTAGACTTGATGGTCCGATTGGACTAATTCTGCTCCTATAACATGAACTTATCTCTTAAAACTTCTTACAGTCCGACAGGTGTATTTTTTTCAGGAGTGACCATTGCAAAAAGTCAAAGAAGCTACTGGACTGCTGCCGCACTTCTAATCTTGAAGCAATTATTTCCACAGCAGTCTGCAAGAAAGTAGAGGATTCAAGATCAATCAGGCATAAAAGGAAATGTTACTATGCTCAGTAGATTTATCCTCTCTTTATTTACATGATTGAACAATGAGTGAGAACAGTAAGTCATTTTGCAGTTGAATTATCAGATTCTCTGGGCACCAGGTACTGTCATTTTTGCTTCAATAATAAGTAAACAGCAATTCTTTATATTCCGTGGAAAGTTTAGTGAGTTCACATCTGCACCTCAGCTATTTAATGGCTAATGCATTGTTTGAGGTTCTTGTTTAAATCGGATAGAACTGAGTGACAAGTGCAGAATTTGCAGGAAGGGCCCCTGGATAGGTGGTACTGTGGAGCACCAGAGACCCAGGATCAATCACGACTTCAGGTGCTATCTGTGTGGAGTTTGCATGTTCTCCATGTGACCGGGTGGGTTTTCTCCAGGTGCTCTGCTATCCTCCCACGTAAACTAAACTAAATTAAGCTGGATCAATGATATATGACAATGATGTTGATTTTGCAGGTGATGTTATCGTGCAACATGAGAGGACATCCAGATCTGTATCTTGATTTTTACAAATTTCATTAATTGTACATGTGGCATTCCATACACACTGATTCAATCAAGAGAATCTGTGAAATGAAAGAAATTTGAGTTAATCAATCTTCTGCCGATGTATAACCATGAAGGAAGATTATTGCTAGACTTTATAGGAGCTTTATGCAGCTTTATGCAGCTTTACTGTACTTTGGTTAAGCCACATTTGGAGTATTGTGTGCTCATCTGTTCACCCTATTACAGGAAGGGTGTGAATGCTTCGGAGAAGGTGCAGAAGGGATTTACCAGAATGCTGCCTACAATAGAGGCTATCTGGCCCTCTGTAAATTGACCCCAATGTGTTTGGAGTGGCAGGGAAATTGGGATAACATAATACTAGTGTGAACGGGTGATTGGTGGTCAGCGTGGACTCGGTGGGCCGAAAGGCATGTTTCCATGCGGTATCTGTGTATCTATATCCGTATGGCAATAGGATTTTCATACTTTTGTTTGATTTTCAGGTGCCGGATTAGAGTGATCGACACTTTTGGCACGGAGCCGGCTTACAACTTTGACGATTATGCAAACCTCCGCGGTTATCGAACAAACTGGGGCCACTGGAATCTGAACCCAAAACAATATATGACCATGTTTCGTAAGTAGTTACTAGATTAATGCCTCGAAAAAAAATTCGACTCTTGAGTTGAGTCTTGTGTTCTTGAGTTTAGTTTATTGTCACGTGTACCAAGGCACGGTGAAAAGCTTTTGTTGCGTGCTATCCACCAGCGGAAAGACTATACATGATTACAATCGAGCCGTCCACAGTGTACAGATGCATGATAAAGGGAATATAATGCAAGAGGTATTAGCACAGATCAGTATGATGATCGACCTGTGTACAGTGTACAACCGCAGTGTACAGATAATACCCATAGTGTACAGTTACACTGTGATTACTGTGACTGACCAATAGAACTCCTGCCGTTATGCAGCGATTCAATTAGAATCTTTTCTAAATTTACTTTCTCTTTCATTTTAAATTTACCTATCACTTGCAAGGTTTTGTTCCGCCTCCATCTCTCTTTTCCAGCTATCTCCCCCCCACTCCAATCTGAAGAAGTGTCCCCACCCAAAATGTTGTCAGTCCAATCCCTCCAAAATGTTGCTTGACCTGTTCAATTCCTCCAGCACTTTGTCTTTTGTTCTGAAGTTGTTTTGTTATCAGTTGCTGTATCAAGTTTAAAAACATTTAATGAATCATTTATACATTCATATACTGTCGACGTTATCTTTTAGTAAACAAGGACAAGGCAAAGTCATTTATGTATTAACAAAACCAAATACTTGGCCCAGCTTATGAAATCGGCACATTGGCACAGCTGGTAAAGCAACTAACTAACTGCCAGAGACCCAGGTTCGATCCTGACTGGGTGCTGTTGGTGTGAAGTTTGCATGTTCTCCCTGTGGTTTTCCTCCAGGGGCTCCAGTTTCCTCCCACAACCCAAAGACATGCAGCTTTATCAGTTAATTGGCCCTCTGTAAATTGCCCTCAGTATGTAAGGACTGGATGGGAAGTGGAATAGCACACTGGTGTGAACGTGTAATCAATAGTCAGTGTGGACTCAGTGGGCCGAAAGGCCTGTTTCCATGCAGTAGCTCCAACCTAAACTAAACTAGACAAATACTAAGAGACTGTTGTCTACAACTGATTACTACATTTATTGAACATAGTCATAAATAAGTCTGCTGTGTAGCACATTTCTTTGCACAAGGTACACAAAGCTGATTTGATTACAAGATTTTTGTAAACCTGCATCTGCAGTTCCTTGTGTCTCCGTTTTAAAGTAAAATTTGTTGAATTATGCTACTTGGTGAAACTGTAACTTAATTGTCACTACCTAATGCAGAAACAGTCCTCTCCAGCCATTATCCCACTTTACTGCTTTCCTTCATTGCAATCAGATGTTCCATCAATAAATCCTATTATATGAACCAAGTGGTTAAATCACCTAATTACTAAACACTATCAAGCCCATATATCTCTGATATATTTTACAAACGTCTGCAATATTCTAGTATAACTGCCCATGTAATGGGTCACGCTGTGCACTTCATTTTATAAATTGGGACTTTCACTAACATATGACAGCACCACTGCTCTTCCATCATTCCCAGCCATCCTAAACATACAGTCATGCTTTTTTATTTGATTTTCTTTCTATGACCTCTCAGTAAATCACTTCACAAATTACAACTCGTGCTTAAATTTGAATCTACATGTTAAGATTGAAAGTATCAGATCTCCCTCTCAGTGCTTCCACACCTCAAAAAAAATTGTCCTTAAGTAGAATCACAAATTTCCTGAAATTTTCGAAATGCTTCCTATGTGCTATTTGTTGTTGTGTTTTTTTCGCGGGCACACGTTTAACACACAAAGAAGAACGAGGCAAAACAGGTCTATGTCTGCACCGTATCTGCCTGCTTCTGTTACTTGCTTGTGCAGTGTTATGCAAGGCAGCTTTTGCTGCCTCCAACAGCTTTCGTTGACTTCTTTTTTTCAACTTGCTCTCATCTCTCAGTCTCTGCTCCCTCTCCCTCCCACTCTCCCTCCCTCCTCCCTCCCTCCCTTGTGGGGGGGGGGGGGGGGGGGGGGGGGTTGTGGGAGGTTCTGAGGGGAAAGGGGGTTGTGTGGGGGAGGGGGAGTTGTGGGGGGAGGTGGTTGGGGGGGAGGGTGTGTGGGCGGGGGTTGTGGGGGGCATTGTGATGAGGGGCGTTGTGGGGGGTGTGGATGAGGGAGTTGTGGGGGGAGGGGGGGTGTGGGGGCAGGGGGGGAGAGAACTCGGAGAAAAGACGGGGGGGAAGAGCCATGGGAGAGATTGCGGTATCATGGGGAGGGGGGGGCAGGAGCTAGCGGGGGGGAGACCAGAGGGGAAGGGGTTGGGGGTGCGATGGAGATTCACAGCGGGCACTGGTCGCTGGTCGCTGGTTGTGTCATTGGTTATTCTCCTCCACCGGGATCAGAGACTCTGCTTTCCATTTGGCGACATCTCCAACTCCGGACTGGCTGAGCTGGGCTGGGCTGGGCTGGGCTGGGCTAGGTTAGGTCGGGACGGGTCGGGTCGGGTCGGGTCAGGTTGGGTCCGTGTCGGGCTGTTTCCGGTCTCTCCCTCTGAAAATGTTGTCCGGTTGGAGACCTCCACCAGCCATCCAGAGCCTCCCGCAGCTGCAGTAAAGACGCGATGGGGCAGGAATGGGCGGGCCGTCCCGCGAAGTGACAGTAGATGGGACCAATCTGTGCGGCGCTGAATGGCAGGAGAGGCATGCGCATTTTATTAAATGTTTTAACCTCGATAACTTTTACCAGCTTCCACCGATCGGAACAAAACTTGGTGCAATCGCAGCATAGGAGAATGGTGAGTAAGCTGGAGAAAAATTGTAGCGCTATCGTGCACCGCCTTTGCGCAAGTAGAATGACCGCCAAACCAGAAGATAATAAGATCAGAGTTTTAGTTATGTATAGATAGATATAAATATGAATGTGTGTTTGTGTGAGAAGCATGATGGATCAGAAGCAACTTTGATTTAAAGCAATGCTTTATTTCTCTTCATCTTATTTCTCATGATGTACATCTATATTACTAAAAGTCTGATCTTGACCACTTCCTGTTGTTCTGTATATTGATTTTTGGCCATCTTACTCAGAGTCCTACCCCGCTTTGCAGGACAAGAGGATTTTTCCCATCAATGAAAAATAAAAGAGTTATTAGTGTTTAAAAAATGTTGAGATTCTCTCTCCGGAAGGCCACGTCCCTTCCGGAGGGGCTATTAAACCAGGAGGTTTTGAGCGCCTCAGTCAGTCTCTGCAAGATGGGGGATCGGGAGGGTCAAGTCTCTCAGTCTGAGCTGTGAATACACTGAACACATGTCTACTAAACTGTGAGTGGTTTCACTGACTTGCAGTGCCCTCAATGTCGTTTGAAACTATAGTTTGGAAATGCTAAAGCTGTGTTGCTTTTGGTTTGTAAATGCTAAAGCTGTGTTGCCTTTGGTTTGGAAATGCTAAAGCTGTGTTGCCTTTGGTTTGGAAATGCTAAAGCTGTGTTGCTTAATTAAAGTTGCCTTGCTTAATTAAAGTTGCCTTGCCCAATTAAAGTTGCCTTGCCCAATTAAAGTTGCCTTGCCCAATTAAAGTTGCCTTGTCCAATTAAAGTTGCCTTGTCTAATTAAAGTTGCCTTGCCTAATTAAAGTTGCCTTGCCTAATTAAATTTGCCTTGCCTAATTAAACTTGCATTGCCTTCTATATAATTAAAAGTCTAAACTTGACCACTTCCTGTTTGCGCTTTATATTGATTTTAGAAAAAATGCTACCACGTACGGCTGTGATTTTTGGCCATCTTACTCACAGTCCCCCTCCACTCATCAGGTGCTGAGGGATTTTCCCATCAATGAAAAATAAAAGAGTTATTAGTGTTTAAACAATGTTGAGATTCTCTCTCCTGTCAATCACGCCATGAAGGCCACACCCCTTCTGGTGGGAGAGGTGGAGGGACTATAAAACGCAGAATTGTGGCGTGGTTCAATCTCTGCCAGATGGAGGAAGGAGAGGTCATGACTCGCTGTCTTTAGTGGCCTTGCTTGAAATGGTATGAAACTGCACTTGAATTTGGTGGCCTTGCACCCTCCTTGAAATGGAATTTCAAGGAATAGCCATGAGTCAACTGCCAGCCCACCAGCCGTGAGTGAGTGAGCTGCCAGAACAACACAACTGAGCCTCCAGTGAAGAATCCATTCAATCCACAATGCCCATACTAGCCCTCTGGAAATCAGCCCCTTCAGCCCAGAACACCGATACCAGCACTCCAGAACCCCCCCCCCACTGGCCACCAATATTGGAATTGGTGGAGAGTTGGAATATTGTATTGGGGGACCAGCCCTCCCGTGTGATGCTGGGACCCAATGGGTCCCACTTAGTCTAGTAAACCATAAAGGCAATTATATTTATAAATATTTATTATACATACATATATTCATTATATATATGTAGGTATATGAGCGCAGGTATATGGGACTAGGGGAGATTATGTGTTCGGCACGGACTAGAAGGGTCAAGATGGCCTGTTTCCGTGCTGTAATTGTTATATCGTTATATGGTTATATGGTTATATATAATACACACAAATATATATATATATATATACGTGATGGATGTACATAAATACATTACTCACACATGTTCATATATGTTCATTATATATATTATGCATATATGTGTGTGTGTGTGTGTGTGTGATATACAGTGGCTTGCAAAAGTATTCATACCCCTTGAACTTTTCCACATTTTGTCACGTTACAACCACAAACGTAAATGTATTTTATTGGGATTTTATGTGATAGACCAACACAAAGTGGTGCATAATTGTGACGTGGAAGGAAAATGATACATGGTTTTCAATTCTTTTTACAAATAAAAAACTGAAAAGTGTGGCGTGCAAAAGTATTCAGCCCCCTTTACTCTGATACCCCTAAATAAAATCCAGTGCAACCAATTGCCTTCAGAAGTCACCTAATTAGTAAATAGAGTCCACTTGTGTGTAATCTAATCTCAGTATAAATACAGCTGTTCTGTGAAGGCCTCAGAGGTTTGTTAGAGAACATTGGTGAACAAACAGCATCATGAAGCCCAAGGAACACACCAGACAGGTCAGGGATAAAGTTGTGGAGAAGATTAAAGCAGGGTTAGGTTATAAAAAAATATCCCAAGCTTTGAACATCTCACGGAGCACTGTTCAATCCATCATCTGAAAATGGAAAGAGTATGGCACAACTGCAAACCTACCAAGACATGGCCGTCCACCTAAACTGACAGGCCGGGCAAGGAGAGCATTGATCAGAGAAGCCACGAGGCCCATGGTAACTCTGGAGGAGCTGCAGAGATCCACAGCTCAGGTGGGAGAATCTGTCCACAGAACAACTATTAGTCGTGCACTCCACAAATCGGGCCTTTATGGAAGAGTGGCAAGAAGAAAGCCATTGTTGAAAAAAAGCCATAAGAAGTCCCGTTTGCAGTTTGCCACAAGCCATGTGGGGGACACAGCAAACATGTGGAGGAAGGTGCTCTGTTCAGATGAGACCATCCCCACTGTGAAACATGGTGGTGGCAGCATCATGCTGTGGGGATGCTTTTCTTCAGCAGGGATAGAGAAGCTGGTCAGAGTTGATGGGAAGATGGATGGAGCCAAATACAGGGCAATCTTGGAAGAAAACCTGTGAGTCTGCAAAAGACTTGAGACTGGGGCGGAGGTTCACCTTCCAGCAGGACAACGACCCTAAACATACAGCCAGAGCTACAATGGAATGGTTTAGATCAAAGCATATTCACGTGTTAGAATGGCGCAGTCAAAGTCCAGACCTAAATCCAATTGAGAATCTCTGGCAAGACTTGAAAATTGCTGTTCACAGACGCTCTCCATCCAATCTGACTGAGCTTGAGCTATTTTGCAAAGAAGAATGGGCAAAAATTTCAGTCTCTAGATGTGCAAAGCTGGTAGAGACATACCCCAAAAGACTTGCAGCTGTAATTACAGCGAAAGGTGGTTCTACAAAGTATTGACTCAGAGGGGCTGAATACCTTTGCACGCCACACTTTTCCGTTTTTTATTTGTAAAAAAATTTGAAAACCATGTATCATTTTCCTTCCACTTCACAATTATGCACCATTTTGTGTTGGTCTATCACATAAAATCCCAATAAAATACATTTACGTTTGTGGTTGCAACGTGACAACATGTGGAAAAGTTAAAGGGGTATGAAAACTTTTGCAAGCCACTGTATATGTATGGTATAACTATAACACACACATATGTTTCTTCTTTTCTTTCTTTCTTTTTTCTTCTTTCTTTCTTTCTTTCTTTCTTTCTTTCTTTTTTTCTTTCTTTCTTTCTTTCTTTCTTTCTTTCTTTCTTTCTTTCTTTCTTTCTTTCTTTCTTTCTTTCTTTCTTTCTTTCTTTCTTTCTTTCTTTCTTTCTTTTCTTTCTTTCTTTCTTTCTTTCTTTCTTTCTTTCTTTCCTTCCTTCCTTCCTTCCTTCCTTCCTTCCTTCCTTCCTTCCTTCCTTCCTTCCTTCCTTCCTTCCTTCCTTCCTTCCTTCCTTCCTTCCTTTCTTCTTCCTTCCTTCCTTCCTTCTTCCTTCTAAACCCTCACTTTGTGACAAATGTGTACATTTTGTAACACTGATGGAGCAATTTTTGGACCAACCCCACGGGAATCTACCTCAAAACACCAATTTAACCTGATGGCGATCTCATGTTAACAACCACGCAGCCAGACTTTAGGCAGTGGATCACGTTGTGATATTTAAAATGGAAATGATTGCTTCTGATTTTTGCATGTTATAATCTAGAGTAACAGTGTGACCTACTTTGTGGATAAATGGCATGAAATCACAGGCTCTGACAATGGATGGATTTTAAGCAGCATATGGCTGTTACTGATATTTTAGTGACTATGAAAATGAATCCCAAGATAGACACAAAAAGCTGGAGTAACTCAGCCGGACAGGCAGCATCTCTGGAGAGCAGGAATGGCTGACATTTCAGGTCAAGACCCTTCTTCAGCTTCAAATAAATCCTTCTTGGTCCAATAAGGGAGATTATTCCTTCTGATGTATTTGCAGGAATCTGCAAGTTACTGCTTTTTAGTTTATCGTACGGGATGGGAAGTGGAAATTGTTTTTTTTAATATTTTTTGACTAAATAGCAAAATGTTTCTGAAAGTTTGTGTAACATTCCAAGTTTTCCAAAATTACAGTAAAACTAGCGCTAATCTCTGGGCTACAATGCATGGAGTTAAATCAGAAACAGTAACAAAGAAGCAACTTATCAAATAAGGTGTCGGCAGGAGTTCAAAATTGAAAAACAAATCTATTGATATCACAATTTCTAACCTATATAGTTATATCACCCATTTAAATTATAATTTATACCTAATACTTTAAAACACGTGGTTGAAAGATGCAACAATAATCAAATTGATCCTGAAGTTATTTCACAAAAATGGAGCCACTAATTTCTAGATCATAACTGTGACAATCATTTCTAGATTATAATTCACAGAGCGCCTGCATTTTTCACTGCAAACACATTCAAAAAAGTTTGCACAATTAATTTAATTAAATGCATGGTCCAAACTTGGGAGAAATTACTTCCTCGGAGATTAAGCGGTAAGTACACTGAGCTAGGAACGCTGTTGCTATGGTGCAAGCTGACTCGAATCGTGTAACCACGGCTACAGACTAATGAGGCCCCCATTAATGTGCCTTAATATAATAACATTAATGTGCAGCGCTGGCATTTCTAACGTGGCGCTGCGTACTCTGCACTTGCAGGCAAAGATACTAATTGCGAAGCTGGTTCAAATGATGGCGCCAAAAATTACCCATGACCTACGGCTTTTTCGCCGAGTGGACCATCTTGCTCCGCTCTATGATATTTGGGCTCAACTTCCACTAAGAAAGAGAATTCCAAATAACTCATTGTTATACGAGCATTTTCCCCAACAGTCTGTGACCCAGAGCACTGTGGCCATAGCGCTATGTTTAAACCCATAGTGCTGTAGCCGGTAGCGCTATATTTAGAACATATAGCGCTGCAGCCAACAGCTCTTTGTTTAAATTCCCACGCGTTAAACTGACAGCACTCTGTTTAAACTTTTGAGCTCCAAACCGGCAGTGCTGTGTGTATTATCTTTACACCCGTTCACGGGCCGGATGTGGAAATTTCCCGAAATTTCTCAAAATTATTCAATTTCCCTAAAATTACCGAAAGGCAGCCGGAATTTCCGGTAATTTCCTTCAAAGTGGAAACACTGGTCCCATCTCCCAACAAGCAGAAGTTTGAAAACCTCCAGTTGGAATACCTCTAGATTCAAGGAGAGTTTCTTCCTTGCAGTTATCAGGCAACTGAACGGTCCTCTCATCAGCTCGAATGCAGTCCTGACCTCCCACCTAACTCACTGGAGACCATTGAGCCGTCGTTAATTGGAATTTATAGGACTTTATCTTGTACTAAATGTAGTACCCATCATCCTGTATCTGTGCACAGCTTGGCTGTATTCATGTGTAGTCTTTCCTTTCACTGGACAACATGCAAACAAAAACCTTTCACTGTACCTTGGTATACTTGACAATAATAAACTAAACTAAACTAAACTTAGGGCACTGCCTGTGTGGAGTTTGCACATTCTCCCTGTGACCATGCAGGTGTGCAGATTTCCCCCAGGTGTTCCAGTTTCCTCCCACATATATAAAAAGTATATAACATTATGAGAGGCATACTGTAAGTAAGGTAGACAGTGATAACTTTGATCCCAGGGTGGAGTTGCTTAAGATGAATGGACTTGGCTTTAAGGTGAGAAGGACAAAGTTGAAGGGAGATTGTAGTGCACATTTTTACACAGAGAATGGTGGGTGCCTGGAACGCGCTGTCAAGAATGGGTGGTGGAGGCAGATAAGATAATGACATTAAATAGGTTTTTAGATAGGCACATAGATATGCTGAGAATGGAGGGATATGGGTCAGGTTCAGGAAGAGGAGATTGTTAAAAATATGTCAAGGAGTGTTTTAGTATCATATGTAGTGACAATGGAACAATAACATTCTTACTTGCAGCAGCATAACAGGCCAGTAAACACAGTTCACATAGATAATATATAACAAAGAAAAATTCAATACATTCAGGGAAGAAGTTTATGAGGCAAGTTTTCTTTGCACGGAAGATGGGAGCGACCGGGGGCTATGGTAGAAACAGATACCATGGCAATGATTAAGAAGCATTTAGGCAGACACTAGAACAGGTAGGGAATGGAAGCTTCAGGTTCCTGGGAGTCAACATCTCCGATGACCTCTCTTGGACCCACAATACCTCTACTCTGATCAAGAAGGCTCATCAGCGTCTCTTCTTCCTGAGGAGACTGAAGAAGGTCCATCTGTCTCCTCAGATCCTGGTGAACTTCTACCGCTGCACCATCGAGAGCATCCTTACCAACTGCATCACAGTATGGTATGGCAACTGCTCTGTCTCCGACCGGAAGGCATTGCAGAGGGTGGTGAAAATTGCCCAACGCATCACCGGTTCCACGCTCCCCTCCATTGAGTCTGTCCAAAGCAAGCGCTGTCTGCGGAGGGCGCTCAGCATCGCCAAGGACTGCTCTCACCCCAACCATGGACTGTTTACCCTCCTACCATCCGGGAGGCGCTACAGGTCTCTCCGTTGCCGAACCAGCAGGTCGAGGAACAGCATCTTTCCGGCGGCTGTCACTCTACTCAACAACGTACCTCGTTGACTGCCAACCACCAACCCCCCCCCCCCCCCCCCGGACACTTATTATTATTTTTAATTCAAATCGTTTGCTATGTCGCTCTTCAAGGGAGATGCTAAATGCATTTCGTTGTCTCTGTACTGTACACTGACAATGACAATTAAATTGAATCTGAATCTGAATCTGAATCTGAAGGATATGTTCATAAATTCTAGGCCATTAGGCCCATCAAGTGTACACCGCCACTAAGTCGTGGACCTTGTGCAGGCAGATAGAAGTAGTTTAGACTGGCATTATGGTCAGTGTAGATATTGTGGACAAAGGACCTGTTCATGTGTTGTACTGTTCTATGTCCTTTCATCTTGTAAAATACCTTTATGTATCATTGAAATATACAAAACGGTAGACACAGAAAATTACATATTTTGATTGAACGGTTGCATGAAGGTCATCAGACAGCAGAAAGACGGGTTTATAAAACGGGTAGGTTACAAGAATGCAATTGTGTGTAAATTAAGCAAAGACAATCCATTGGTGAGGAAATGTTTGGCATTTTTATCATTTTATATTTTTTCACAAGGGAGCTTTGCATCATTTGAAATGTGAATTTAATGAAGAAATATCCATACATTTTGTGATGTAAAATAAACCAGGCTACCACTCCACTATTTTATGTCTGACTGAGGATCTTCTAAAGGGTCTCGACCTGAAACATCACCTATTCCTTTTCTCGTGAGATGCTGCCTGACCTGCTGCGTTATTCCAGCAGTCTGTGCCTATCTTCAGTGTAAACCAGCATCTGCAGTTCCTTTCTACTCAATTAAATATAACTCAACATGCTGATAGCATTGTCAGGCACCGTTCCCGTTGATGTTTTCAACGATAATGATGATGATGATGGTGATGATGTAGAGCAAAAACATGAAGACATGAAGAAGCATAGAAATTGGATCACATGGTGCCCATTTGTTTGGGTAATACATTAAACAGTACAGCACTGGAACAAACCCTTGAAGCCACGACATCTGTACCAAAATGGTGCAAGGGTAAACTAACACAAAATTGCAGAGAGTTGTGGATGGCAACTCATTTCAATACACCGACAAGACTCTATTAACACCACCTATACCTCAGAAAAGCTGCCTCGGAAAAGCAGCCAACGTAATCAAAGTCCTTTCTCACCCCGGTCATTCCTACTTTATCCCATTTCCATCAGGCAGAAGATTCAGCAGATGACACACTGTGGGTCGAATCATTACCTTGAGCTTTAAGTTTATTATTGTCATGTGTACTGAGGTACAGTGAAAAGTGAAAAGCTTTGTTTTGCATGATATACAAACAGATGGTATATGATATACATAAATACAATCAAGTCAAATTCAAGTATATTTGGACCCGCTTTTCAAAATGAGGAGGAGAGTGATGCAGTTCAGCATAATGTTTTGTGAAATATTATTTTTTTTAATTTTGGAATTAGACTTTATTCAAAATCCTGCCAGTACGCAATTGAGAAGATGTTTACTTGCTCTTTCTATTTCAAAGAGTGCCACTGAAATAGGCATTCATTTGGAACTGCTTGTTTTAATCTTCCCTTCAAAACTTTTCAGTAGTAGATACATTTAATGTGACAGGTGACTGACTACAATGGTTGCATTTTCATCTCTTTGAAAACTTTATTTACTGTTTCGTGAACCAATTTTGTTTTAATTCTGTTGTTGTATTCATTACACCTTTCTTTGGAAGATCCGTTACCATGGCAACAGTATCAACACTTAGATATACAAGATATCTCTTGGAAATATATTTTCTAACAAGATCCAGGATAAGGTCTAAATTGGTGGAGATGCTGGCAGACGTGTCAATGGTGATACATATTCACAAGGCACCAATTACAACATTGTAATTCACATCTGCAGATCAAATCATGCTTATTAAGTTAGATCAATTGTCATATCCAGTAGCTCTATAACTTTCTTCCAAGATGATACCTTTGACAGGTTTATTTCTATTTTTGATTTTAAATTCTGCATATTACTTTATCTTTTGTATTTCATTCTTATCAACTGATGCCCGTGAGTTTGATATGATTATTTTCTCAGTCTCTCTGTTTTATCGTTTTCACCTTGGCTGTTTTTACACCTTTAATTTTTCTCTCCACTTTAATTTTGCTGAATCATTAGCATGTTTACTGTTCATTACTCAATATAATTGGCCATTGAACAATATTTTCATATTGGAAGTGAATATTGGAATCAATTGGGAGGACGTTAATTTTCATTTACACGGCATGGGAATGTGTTGTCCCGTCTTCATGGATTTTAAAAACAGTGTTACTTGCTTTCTACTATAAGCTAGATTTGTCAGAATGGTTTTATTAACTGAAGCCACCAGCAGCATATATCTTTACTAACTTCACGTACAGGAGAAAATAAATAATTAATGTTTTTAAACTGTCAAGGGTTATACCTGTAACTATATTGATTTAAGAACAGTGTTTACCGTGATCATTTTAGTTTAGAAGGCCAACATGAAACCTGGCCCTTCGGCCCACTGAATACATGCCGACCATCGATCACCCATTCACACTAGTTCTATATTATCCCACTTTCTCATCGACTGCCTGCACATTTGGGGCAATTAACCTACATATTGCACGTTTTTGGGATGTGGGAGGAAACCGGAGCATCCGATGAGAATGCACGTGGTCACAGCGAAAACGTACAAACCCCGTACAGACAGCACCTGATGTCAGGATCGAACCCGCTTCTCTGGCGCTGCAAGGCAGCAACTAAACTGTTGCACCATTGTACCTGGTGGGTGTGGGGCAAAGTCTGGCAATACAAAGTGCTGGACCCGACACACAGCGGGACAGTTGACATCTCTGGTGGACGCTGCCTGACCCACTGAGTTACTCCAGTCACTTTATGCCCTTTTTTGTAGACCAGCGTCTGCAGTTCCTTGTTTCTACTGATAGCTGGATACAGGTGAGCGGGGTTTGATTGGTAGGTGGCTGAACAAGGGCCTGAGATGAAATGGAGACAAAAAGGGAGTGAGATAAGGAGAGGAGAGGAGTGAAATGTAAAGTCAGTGAGGATGGATGGGTGGATATGAACTGGTGGGGTAAGAGAGGGAATGTGTACCCGGTTTGCTTCTGATTTCTAGAGCACATCACATTGTGACCACAATGAGTTCTGTTTGTATCAGGTTTGGCCACTTACATTTGCCACTCCTCCCCCTCACTTTATTGAGCTATTCATAATAATTCTACTTTGCAACACCTGGCCCTCAGCTTACCATACATTCACTCTTTAGTTTAGTTTTGTTCAGAGATACAGCACGGAATCAGGCTCTTTGGCCCATCAGATCCATGCTAACCCGGCGATCACCCTCTACATTACCTACACACAATGGGCCATAAGGTCATAAGTGATAGGAGTAGAAATAGGCAATTCGGCCCATCAAGTCAACTCCGTCATTCAGTCATAGCTCTCCCTCCTAACCCCATTCTCCTGCCTTCTCCCCATAACCTCTGACACCTGTACTAATCAAAAGTCTATCTATCTCTGCCTTAAATGTATCCGCTGACTTTGCCTCCACAGCCTTCTATGGTAATGAGTTCCACAGATTAACTATCTTCTGACTAAAGAAGTTCCTCCTCACCTCCTTTCTAAAAGAGTGCCCTTTAATTCTGAGGCTATTACTGCTGGTCCTAGACTCTCCCACTAGCGGAGTTCTTTGCTGTCTGTATGGAGTTTATATGTTCTTCTTGCGACCGCACAGGATTCCTCCGGGTGCTTCGATTTCCTCCCTCACACCAAATACGTGCGTCTGTAGTTTAAGTGGCCAGTAAAATTTGACATTTTTCCCTAGTATAGGGTGACAGATTCTATACCCTCTGACTAAAGAAATTTCTCCTCATCTCCTTCCTAAAAGAACGTCCTTTAATTCTGTGGCTATGACTTTAAGTCCTAGACTCTCTCACTAGTAGAAACATCCTCTCCACATCCACTCCATCCAAGCCTTTCATTATTCTGTATGTTTCAATGAGGTCCCCCCTCATTCTTCTAAACTCCAGTGAGTAGAGGTTCAGTGCCGACAAACGCTCATTATAGGTTTACCTACTCATTCCTTGGATCATTCTTGTAGAAATAGGGACAATATTACAACTTATCAAAACCAATTAACCTACAAACCAGTGTCTTTGGAGTGTGGAGGGAAACCGGAGCACTCGGAGAAAACCCACGTGGTCACAGGGAGAATGTACTAACTCCGTGCAAACAGCACCCGTAGTCAGGATCGAACCCGGGACTCTGATGCCGTAGGCAGCAACTCTACAACTGTGCTACTTTGCCGCCCCACTCCTCTTTAAATTTGATATGGGTTAAATCTGAAAGACAAGAAAGCATCGTAGCATCTGTCAAGACTTTGATGCTCAAGTCACTCTTGGCTGATTTGAACACAAAATCTTCCGACTGAGACAAGAGTGATACCAATTAAGTCACAGCTGATGAGCTTTTAGTTTATGTTGAAGTGAACATATTCACCTCAGCACTAAAATGCATTCAATAAGTCTCCCTTAATCTGTGATAATAACAGTAATTTTAAAGCATTGCATTAAACAGTCATTCACATGAATAACTTTTATAGTGCACAGTAAAACATACAGCATTAATAACCATCGCCATGAACATTAGAATCTGTAGATCCAAGTCAAATACCAACCGAATATGGCTCCACAATAAATCTTTTCATCTGTGATTAATTTGCAAATTAACAATGGAGATTGGAATCTCTGAATTTACAACAGGTTAGGGAATTTTAATAAATGGCAACAAGCCAATCCACAGTTTGCAACGATGTACCCCCATCACATCGTCCCTAGCCAACAATCAGATTATCAGGGATCCTCCCTGCCTGAGATCATCTATTGCCGTCCCTGATTTGTCCTGGTCTTGCTTCCAGTTTCCCCGCCACCCCCTTCAACCAGGATGAAAAAGGGTCCCGATCCCAGATGCTGCCTATCCATGTTCTCCAGAGATGCTGCCTGACCCACCCACCCCCGTCTACTGATACTCTCCTCCGCCTAGCGGAGCTGATCCTTACCGTTAACAACTTTTTGTTTGATTCCTCCCATTTCCTCCAAATGCAAGGCGTAGCTATGGGCACGCGCATGGGCCCTAGCTATGCCTGCCTCTCTGTAGGGTATATAGAAATATAGAAACATAGAAAATAGGTGCAGGAGGAGGCCATTTGGTCCTTCGAGCCAGCACCGCCATTCGTTGTGATCATGGCTGATCGTCCCCTATCAATAACCCGTGCCTGCCTTCTCCCCATATCTCTTGACTCCACTAGCCCCTAGAGCTCTATCTAACTCTCTCTTAAATCCATCCAGTGACTTGGCCTCCACTGCCCTCTATGGCAGGGAATTCCATAAATTCACAACTCTCTGGGTGAAAATTTTTTTTCTCACCTCAGTCTTAAATGACCTCCCCTTTATTCTAAGAAAGTACGTTGAACAATCTTTGTTTGAGGCGTACCAGGGCCCTATCCCCAAACTATATCACCGCTACATCCTGCACCCACACACATCTCACTGACTTCATCCATTTCACCACTAACTTCCATCCGGCACTCAAATACACCTGGACCATTTCCGACATTTCCCTACCATTGCTTGACCTCATTATCTCCATCACAGGTGATAGACTACTGACTGACATCCACTATAAACCCACTGACTCCCATGGCTTTCTGAACTACACTTCTTCCCACCCTGTTTCCTGTAAGGACTCCATCCCCTACTAACAATTCCTCCGTCTACGCCGCATCTGCACCCAGGATGAGATGTTCCACAGCAGGGCATTGGAGATGTCCTCATTCTTCAGGGAACAGGGGTTCCCCTCATCTACTATAGATGAGGCTCTCACCAGGGTCTCTGCTCTCACTCCTGCACTTCCCCCCCCCACTCGTAACAAGGGCAGAGTCCCCCATGTCCTCACCTTCCACCCTACCAGCTTCATGCTGCTCTTTTATATGTATCTTAAGTCCGTCAACTCCTCTGTAAACAGTGCAGCGACCCTTATACTGACATCGATACACAGTGGGAAAATCTTCCCTTTCCAAGTTTGACTTTGGTTTCCTGCCACGTTCTTGTCCAGATTGTTTCTTCACATCCTTAATATTGCACTTCTTAATTGGTGACCTACCCTTCTTCTTCCAATATGGTTGAAAAGACTCATCTGAAGAGCCATTCTTAACTTTTATTTCTCTGTCATCTTACATAGAAACATAGAAACATAGAAATTAGGTGGTGGAGTAGGCCATTCGGCCCTTCGAGCCTGCACCGCCATTCAATATGATCATGGCTGATCATCCAACTCAGTATCCCGTACCTGCCTTCTCTCCATACCCTCTGATCCCCTTAACCACAAGGGCCACATCTAACTCCCTCTTAAATATAGCCAATGAACTGGCCTCGACTACCCTCTGTGGCAGAGAGTTGCAGAGATTCACCACTCTCTGTGTGAAAAAAGTTTTTCTCATCTCGGTTTTAAAGGATTTCCCCATTATCCTTAAGCTGTGACCCCTTGTCCTGGACTTCCCCAACATCGGGAACAATCTTCCTGCATCTAGCCTGTCCAACCCCTTAAGAATTTTGTAAGTTTCTATAAGATCCCCTCTCAATCTCCTAAATTCTAGAGAGTATAAACCAAGTCTATCCAGTCTTTCTCTTCATAAGATAGTCCTGACATCCCAGGAATCAGTCTGGTGAACCGTCTCTGCACTCCCTCTATGGCAATAATGTCCTTCCTCAGGTTTGGAGACCAAAACTGTACGCAATACTCCAGGTGTGGTCTCACCAAGACCCTGTACAACTGCAGTAGAACCTACCCTTCTTCTTCCAATATGGTTGAAAAGACTCATCTGAAGAGCCATTCTTAACTTTTATTTCTCTGTCATCTTACGTAGAAACATAGAAACATAGAAATTAGGTGGTGGAGTAGGCCATTCGGCCCTTCGAGCCTGCACCGCCATTCAATATGATCATGGCTGATCATCCAACTCAGTATTCCGTACTTGCCTTCTCTCCATACCCTCTGATATCCTTAGCCACAAGGGCCACATCTAACTCCCTCTTAAATATAGCCAATGAACTAGCCTCAACTACCCTCTGTGGCAGAGAGTTCCAGAGATTCACCACTCTCTGTGTGAAAAAAGTTCTTCTCATCTCAGTTTTAAAGGATTTCCCCCTTATCGTTAAGCAGTGACCCCTTGTCCTGGACTTCCCCAACATCGGGAACAAATCTTCCTGCATCTAGCCTGTCCAACCCCTTAAGAATTTTGTAAGTTTCTATAAGATCCCCTCTCATAAATTCCTAAATTCTAGAGAGTATAAACCAAGTCTATCCAGTCTTTTATCTTCACTTGATAAATACCTTTCAGAAAGATCACTGGACTCCAATCCACCCACAACATCATTTCTTATAGAACAAGATGCATCATTGCAGTTAACTGGTATTTTTTTCACATTTAATGGTTGAGTTGCATCTTGTACCTGAACTTTTTCCCAAGAGCACTCTGTATATTCAGGATCATATCCTTCTTCAATGGGGATTCAGAGTTGTCCACATCCACCGACCGACCTTCGGATATGGCAGATATGGCGGTGACGGCAGCGGAGAAGCGGCAGTTGTTGGCGGCCTGAGCTCCAGCTGGTGTGGAGTCCGCAGCCTGGGATCCCTCGTGGGGGAAGAAGAAGAAGCTCCAAATGCCGGCCCGCGGTCTGCGGTGCTTCTGGCTCTGCGGCGCAAACTTGAAATCTCCAACCGCCGGCCTGCGGCCTACGCCACTAGCCGAGAGGACGCTGCACGGAGAGGACGCTGGCGCTGTTTGTTCGCCGCTTCTCCGTCTGCTATTGCCTCTTGTGTTCTTGTTTGTGTTCTCTGCACCCTTGAAGGAAAGCAAGTTTCTTTCCTTCATCTCATCCCTACCGGATCAACTCTGCATGCTCTCCAAGTGCATACCAGCTGACACCACCAACATCGACGATATTCCATCGTTACCTGCTGCCGCTGCCCTCAAACACCGGCCGGGTCAACCTCTGGGTGTCAGCTGGCTAACACTGATGGGTTTCACCCTGCCCCCATCCTCTCAGCTGCTTCCCGAAGTCGCTCGGGCTCCTCGTCCGGACTGCTGCCTCTTCGGTTAGCAGCTTGCTGGCTGCCCTCGTTCAGCCAACGAGTGGTGGCTAATGCTAGCTGCTACAGCGGCTAACCTGATCGCCTCCGTCCTTCTTACAGGCAATCCCCACCAGATGCGAGCCGTGACCAAGACTGGATGTTCATCTCCTCCTGTCATGCCGTGGATAATTTTGGCACTCACAACAGTCATCCACCTCTGTGCACCTAGCCCACGGCTAACCGCTATCACGGAGCTCTCATTCCTCATTTACCGGCCACCTAAACCAAACCCCCTCCTTCCTCTCCGATTTTACTGAACTCCTCACACTAGCTCCTCTCTCTCTCCACGTCTGCTGCTACTCGGTGACTTAAATATCCACATGGACTCCCCCACCTGCAAGCTCTCATCTGAATTCACCAGCTCAGAGGGGATAGAGCCTTTTCTGTTGCTTCTCCGGCACTCTGGAACACCTTGCCGTTGCACATCAGACAGGCCCCCTCACTGTCCATCTTCAAATCCACCCTAAAAACTCATTTTTATTCTCTGGCTTTCGACACTGGCTGAGACATTGCTCCTGTTTTTAGTGCTTTTAATGTCTTTTAATTTTTACTGTTTTATAGTCCTTTGTTTTACGGTTTTTAATGGTCTTGTCCATGAGTTCTCATGTACAGCACTTTGTGGCAACTGCAGTTGTTTAAAGTGCTTTATAAATAAAGTTATTATTATTATTATTATTTTACTGGACAACTTCACTCTCACCCAACATGTCACCTTCCCCACTCATGATAAAGGACACATCCTCGACCTGGTCTGCTCCACAAATCAACTGGTACTCGACCTCCATCCATGACTCTTTCCCCTCTCTGATCATAAACTCATACGGTTCACCATCCCTTCTCCCACCCCCCGCCCCCGCCTCCTCAGAGAAATCACCTTCCGTGATCTAAAATCCATCGATCCCCGCCATCTCTCTGACCTGCTCTCCACCACTCTCCCCCTGGACTCAACCCACATCTCACCTGATGATCTCACAAACCATCTCAACTCCACCTTGTCTACCTCCCTCAACACTCTGGCCCCCCTCAAAAACAAAAATCGTAACTTTTAACGCCTCTTCACCCTGGTACACACCCGCACTCTGTAAGTTGAAACAAACTGGCCGCCAACTTGAACGACTCACAAATAAATCATCTCTCACAGTCCACCACGAAGCTTACAAACTCCGCCTCACTGACTACAAAGATGCCCTCATTGCTGCCAAGTTTGCCCACCTCTCCATCTTCACCGACCCCTGCCAAAACCCCAGAATCCTCTTCTCCACAGTGGGCAACATCCTCAAGCCTCGGACCAACACTCTCCCTACCTCTACTCCGGATCTCTGCAACTCATTTCTCCACTTTTTCGCTGATAAAATTAACATCATTTATCAATCTCTATCCCCTGTATCTGACACCCCATCATCTACTCCAGCACCTGCCAAGGCCCCTCTTCTCCCCATCTCTACTGACCTCCCGACCCCTCCTCCACACTGGCTCCTCTCCCAGTTTGATCTGGTCACCCCTCCTGAAATCTCCAAACTCATCAGCTCTTCCAAACCCACTACCTGTTCCCTTGACCCCCTCCCCACTCCCCTGCTGAAATCCTGCCTCCCCGTCCTCTGCCCCTACCTCACTAACCTCTTCAACTCCTCACTGTCCAATGGAACTGTCCCCTCCGCCTTCGAAACTGCTGCTGTCACCCCAATTTTAAAGAAACCTGGTCTGGATCCCTCCTCTCTCAACAACTACCGCCCAATCTCAAACCTCCCCTTTCTTTCTAAAACCCTGGAGCGTATCATCACCTCACAACTTCAATTCTATCTCCATGCCAATAACCTATTCGAACCCCTCCAATCTGGTTTTTGCCCATCGTGGAATTCAGGTCTCTATTTGAACTCAATTCAAAAGTTAAGAAAAAGGAAAAAAAATTAAGTTAAGAGAAAACAAAGAATGAAAAATTAAATTTCATAGATTGCAAGCTCATTCAATGACATCTTATTTCATCTGACATGGACCATTTCATCAAAAGGGGTATATATATATATGAATATATAAATATAGCCTGGGACTGGATGTCAAGTATCCCTAGGCTTTGGGAGAAATTAAAAAGACATAGTGAAATCCTCTACACAGTCGGAAAGAGCTGCCATTATCTTGGCAGCATAGCCTTGAAAAGAACACTGAGCACTCTAGTTAGATAAGAGACAGAACTTGGATGAGTGACAAGAACAGGAAGATCTGTGTAATCAGATAAGAGCCAGAATTTGGATGAGTGACAACTTGAAAGAACTTCCTAGAATACTTTTGAAATACCTTTTGGTTTATAAAAAATAATATCCTTCGAACATTGAAATAAAGTTAGTACAAATAAAACAGGCAAAATACACAAATGTAATCTGAGAGGAGTTAGCCAAAGTGGTGCAGCACCCCTCGTTTCCAAAAAAAAATCGGTGCAAAACATTAGAGACGTCTCTCTGTATTAATTTTACATTCCCCTCCCTTATCTGACAAAAGCCGTTCTGTTTAAAAGAATCTTTGTTTCTGTGGGAACCAATATGCAGAATTTGTGAACTAGGAAATTTCCCTGGCCGATTTTGTGAACTGGGACTGGGAGGTTTGCAAAAGTCATTGTGTTGGGGAGAGAATTTGAAATGAACAAAGGCAGTAGTTTAATGTAATACTGGGCATGCTAATGTTCAAAATAGGAGTGGTCTGAGCTGTGCTTGGACAGTGATCCAGATTATGATTGGCCACCTCCCCCATCTTCTATAGACAAGGTCGCCATTGCCAGAGTTAGGGTCTTGAGAGGGTCTCGAGAGGACCTCGAGAAGACTTACTGGTACCGGGTTTGTTCTCCAAACTCTTATCAGCGCTTTCTTTCTCTGCCTCTGCCGAAAAAACGGCGATTGGACCCCAACTATGACAATGTCTACGACAATGTCTACAACAACCTACCTCCTGGTCGACATCAATCTACGGCAAGCAACCAACAACCGGCGACCCATTAGGACGTCCACCTACAGCCACACCTACGACAATCTACGTCCATCCACATTAAGCTAGGACAAGGTAAGGCGATTCTGTCGCCAGTTGACGTAGGTTGATATAGGCAGTCGCCAATGGAATTCACCGAAGTCAGCACCGGCGACAACCTGCGTCATCCTGGCGACAACCTACGACAGCGCCGACATCAGGAGAAGTCAAGCTACGCTCATTGGCGTCAAGCCAACTGTCGCCGAAAAGTGTTGAAATTTCAAAATCCAGCGGCGACCAGAAAAAATGCTACGACTCTTTGGGCGACTGAAGAGACTACTCTCGACCATACTGGCGACACCCCGGCGACCATATGGCAACAGCCTAGTCGCCTGTAGTCACCTAAAAAATCGAACAAGTACAGTAAGATACAAAGACAATGGAAATCTTGCTTGCAGCAGCAGCATCACAGCCACACAGACCCAGACAATACACAATGTTATAAATTTTAAATTAAATTATAAATGACAGTAAAGGAAAAAAGATTGCAAAAATAAAATAAGCTATTAGTGCGAAACACAGGATCTGATGGTTGCTGAAATGTAGCTGTTCACTGATCATTTATTGGTTTCCATTCATTTCTCAAAATGACACTTTCAATATCCTCATCTTTGTTTATTAGTTTCTCCAAATCTTTGCTCCACAAACTCATATGTGCACTCATCACTCTTCTTGCTGATGTACTGTGCATTTTCTCTCTCATCACTGTTCCAGTAACTTGCTTAGAGAGGCCCCTGCAAAACCCATATGTTCCACTGTGTCTGCCAACAAATCTTCCAAAGTCTGGCTTCAAACTGTGAAAAGACTTGATGTTTTGGTCCCTGTAATGTGTTATCTGTAAAAAAAATTCTGTCAATGTGTATAAACAAATGAGTCTTTTTTTATTAATTTTCTTCAAACTGCTGCAAGTAAGAACTTAATTGTTTCGTTTTGATCCATTAAGCTTTAGATGTTTAAAACACAGCACGGAAACAGGCCTTCGCCCCACCGAGTCCATGGCAACCAGCGATCACCCTGTACACTAATGATATCCAACACACTAGGGACAATTTACAGTTATGAAAAAGCCAATTAATCTTACAAATCTGTATGTCTTTGGAGCAAGGGTTCACAACCTGGGGTAACTTTACCCCCAGGGGATAAATTTCGCCTACCCAGGGGGTAAATTTGTTGATTCTGGATTTGTACATATTTTTTTCTCCGTGATTGACTGTGTTTGGTTCTGGTATACCGATATCTGTTCATCATTAGTTGTTCATAAATAAGTGAATTAACATTGTTATGTGCTATTAAAGTTGCAAGGGGTAAACAGGACCAAAACTGTTGGGAACCCCTGCTTTGGAATGTGGGAGGAAACCGGAGCAGCCGGTGAAAACATTGTGTTGCCTTACATATGATAATAGAGCATTCTTGACTCTTGAATTTACATTATCAAGCATAAGAGATGGATGGAAGATTACGAACACATACTTAATCCAACCTCAATAACAGACCACATCTTGCACTACCATGGACTTGTTTTTTTTTCTAATATTGTTTTGCACTGATATCTTGTTTTTTTTTACACTGTCCTTTTTCTTTAAATGTCTTGCAGAGTTTATACATCTTTGTATTTTTGTGTGTTGAGTGTGTCTATATGCCTGAGATACTGCTGGAAGCAAGATTTTCATTGTTAGACACAAAGTGCTGAAGTAACTCAGCGGGTCAGGCAGCATCTCCAGAGAAAAAGGATAGGTGACGTTTCGAGTCTGGACCTTTCTTCAGACCCCTACTTTCAGTCTGAAGGTGGGTCCTGACCTGATCTTATAGAGGTGTATAAAATCATGATAGGAATAGATTGGGTAGATGCACAGATTCTCTTGCTCAGAGTAATGGAATTGAGAACCAGTGGACGCAGGTTTAAGGTGAAGGAGGAAAGATTTTATAGGAATCTTAGGGATAATTTTTTCACATAAAGGGTGGTGGGTGTATGAAACCAGCTGACGGCAGTGTTAGTTGAAGCAGGGACTATCACAACATTAAAGAAGCAATTAGACAGGTACACAGATAAGACAGGTTTAGGGGGATATGGGCTAAATGCAGACAAGTGGGACTAGTGTAGATGGGACGGTACCCAGATGTGGCGTCGAAGGACGAGACGACGAAAAGGTGGGGATGCCTAAATGTAAACTCACCAAAAGGCTACTCCTCCGAAATGCCAACTCACCGAAAGGCTGCGTCGCCTACCGCACGGGAGTGACGAGGCGGAGGGCGGCCGTGGCCGTGGGAGAGTGGGGGCTGTCCCGAGGGATGCGCTTCTTCGGCCGCTTACAACTTGGTGCTTGGGTTCAGATTGCCCAGTCACCTGTGGCTTGTGTGGGAAAATGACCCCCATCCTCCAATCTCCATCGGTCAGTGATGTGATGGACGCAGGGATCTGGACCAATCGCTGACAAGTCCCGCCCCCCGGCGACGTCATTGCCCGTTATTTGTCTTTTCGGCAGAGCCGCTATTCAGTTAGTTGGCTTGTAGGCGACACAGCCTTTCGGTGAGTTGGCGTTTCGGCAGAGCGGCCTTTCGGTGAGTTGGCTTTTAGGCATCCCGCCCTTTCGGTTAGATGGCGTTTCGGTTTCGTACGCTTTCAGTTATTTGGCGTTTCGGCTTCGTTTGGCTTCCACTTCTTTGGTTTGGCTTCTCTTCCTTCGACGCCACGTCCGCACACGAGATGGGACGTGTTGGTCGGTGTGGGGAAGTTGGGCCAAAGGGCCTATTTCCACATTGTATGACTCTATTTTGATTGTACCTGTACCTCACTGTATTTGTGCATATGAACCACTCAATGTCCCATGCCTACTCTACCATTCGTAAAGATCAAGCCAAATCTCATTGCTACTTTCACCAGCTTCAGGCTGCATATCACGTTAACTCATCAAAGACCCACGTCTCTCTGACCACATTCTCTTTGCACTCCTAAAATTGGGAAAAATGTATGGAAATCCGAATAGGATAGTGCTAGTGTGCGGGGATCGCTAGTCAGTGCGGAATCAGAGGACCAAAGGGCCTGTTTCCACTTTGTATCCCTAAACCAAACTTAACAAAACTAAAAGAAAATCCAACTGTCATACCCTGTGAAGTGCAAAAATGTTGTGTGGCATTTGGGGAATAAAAGGCAAATCAAAAATTTTCTTTTCTGCATCAGCAATCTGATATTCGGACTGTTATTGTGTAACTAGGTCCGCCAGTATTGCCATCCCATTGTAAATCAGATTTTAAAACTGGAAAAGTGATTTGACTTGATCTCTTGCCACTGAAAAGCACAATATGCCTAGAACAGTTCAAGGAGAGAAAACAAAAACATTTTCAGAAACTATCACATTTGTGGTTTTCCAAACTAGTAACATAGTTGAAATATGTTCCAATACATAACGCATTAGAACCATACTAATAACAAATAATTCTGTTTTAATTAACACTTGCTCATGTTGGCATCTGTTGAACTTTCTTCTGTGAATAGTGGAAATAATTATACTAGAATAGTCAGGTGTCATAATAAAGTCACCATGACATGAAAACATCATGTCAACCTTTCTCTATAATTACACTTCAGATTAAACCTCACATTAATGATTCTCATTTAAAGGATGCGCGTGTATAAAATGTGCAGGAATCGGCCCTGGCTTGTCCAATAATTGTGGAACAAAAACCACAGTTCAAAGATTTAATTCTCTTAACTTCTGAACTGCAGGAGATTCTAAGTAAAACGTTGCAACGTTGTACATTACAAGGAAGTATTTAATAGCATCCATGCATAGAGTAATCTCCGATTAATAAACATAACTAACTACTAATAGGATGTAATGGAGACACCAATATCTGATTACAAATAAGTGTGTTGGAAGGAACTGCCAATGCTGGTTTACACCAAAGATAGACACAAAATGCTGGTGTAACTCAACAGTCAGGCAGCATCTCTGGAGAAAAGGAATAGGTGATGCTAGGTCGAGACCCTTCTTCAGACTGAGAGTCAGGAGAAAGGGAAACAAAAGGTATGAAAAGATACAGAACAAATCAGAGCCGAAACCGATAACCAAGAAAAGGTGGAACCCACAATGGTCCATTGTTGACTGTGGAAGAGGTGATAATGAAGGGATACATACAGTGACACTAGCAGGAATATAAACATCGAACATCATTATGGACATTGGATGTTTCTCTGGAACAGTTAAGTTTCAATGCTAAGAAATTATAATCAGCACTGCGGATGTTTTCCCATCACTCTGCGTGTTCTTGTGTTTGGTTGATTGTATTTGTGTATAATATTATCTGATTTGATTGAATAGCATGCAAACAAAAGCTTTTCACTGTACCTATAACATAACACCACTTATGTACATATATGTTTATAATATGCAAGCACTATGCACGTGACAATAATCAACCTAAACAAATAGCTGTACAGCACAGGAAGAGGCCCTTCTGCCCACAGTTTCCATGCCAAACATTATGCCAAGGGAAACTGACCTGCCTGCCTGCACATGAACAGTAACCCTTCTTTCAACAGTTATCCAATGCTTTCTGCAAAATGTCACACCTGTGAACCATAAAGCCAAACAAACGGTTAAACTAAGCCAATATATCTCATCTTTTGATGAAAGCCTGAAAGTAGCAAGCCTAACACAAATTTTAATCATGACGTGGGAATGGAAGGAAAAGTCAATAAAATATACCCAGGAAATAATATCTTCATGAAGTATTAAATGTGCTCCTATGGAAAATGATCATTTCTGTATACTTTGACTGAGATTGATGAGGGTACCCTTAAATAAAACATCAGAATTTAAGTTTGGAAGGCAGATATATTTGAAAACATTAGCAGAACGTAACACCAGCAGCAAAAAAAAAATTCTTGTAAATGATTTGCTGATTCTCCAGGGAGGGGGAAATGATTACACTGTTATTTAGTTGTCAGCGACAACTAAATCTGTCTTGGACAATCTGTCTTGCGTTTATTATTAATAACTGCAGCAAGACAAAATTGATTCAAAGTATAAACTCATCTGACAAAATAATGGGGCTGATGCTTACTGCTTGTAATAAATTATGTACAAACTTTTCAAGCTGCTTGTGCTGGACATAGCGATCAAAGGAACAGAGGAACAAGGGACTGCAGATGCTGGTTTACAAAAACGACACAAAGTGCTGGAGTAACTCTGCGAGTCATGCAGCACCTCTGGAGAACATGGATAGGTGACGTTTCAAGTTGGGACCCCTCCTGAGGAGATTTCGTAGTGGAGCAGTCAAAATATTGAAACAAGGAAGTGTTGATGCTGGTTTACAAAAAAGGAACTCAGCGGGTCAGGCAACATCTCTGGAGAACATCGATAGGTGACATTTCAGATTGGGACTCTTCGTCAGACTCATTAGCACAGTTGCTGACTGACCTGCCAAATGTCTTCAGTATTTTCTGCATTTGTTTCTGATTTCCTGCATCTGCAGTTTTTTAATGCAAAGATTACAGCTTTATTGTGAGAAATATCTCTTTGATTCAACTCAAAAACAAATAATGCCAGATATGAACTGAGAGCCAATCAAAGGGGCTGTCCCACTGCAGCGACCTAATTGGCCAGTTTAGAAGAGTTTAGGAGAGTTTGAAAAAATGTCATGTTGAAGACCTCCTTCAACAACGTAGAAGACCTCCTTCAACTATGATGAAGACTAGCTACGACTAGCTTCGGGAAAATTGGACACCGAATAGTGGAGAGTGAAGCCGACCTCCTTCGATCTCCTTCCACTTCCCTTCGACTATGTTGAAGACTATCTACGACTACCTTTGATTACCTTCGACTATCCTCGATTACCTATGAATATCATGCCGACCTACTACGACTTACTTCGAATAAACCCTACGAGTAAAAAAAGTATCGATTTTTTCCACGGCGACCTTTTTTTCTCGCGGGAGTTTTTCAACATGTTGAAAAATACGCCGCGACCTAGCTGAGGCCTCTAGTAAGTGGGAACTACTCTCCAGCATGAAGGAGAGTTACAAAGACCTCCTAGGACCTCGTGTCGACCATGCTGCGAGTATGAGTCGAGGGCAAACTCGTCTGAACTCGTGGATTAGGACACCGTAGTGGGACAGCCCCTTCAGTCATCTTGTAGTATCATGGAGTCATCCAGCACAGAAAAAGAGGTGGCCCAATTTGTCCGTGCCAACTAAGCTGCCCCATCTACACTATTTTCATCTTCCCATATTTGGCCCACATCTTTTCTGACCATGTACCTGCCCAAATGTTTTTTAAATGTTATTATAGTATTCGCCTCAACTACCTCCCTTAGCAGCTCATTCCATGTGCCCACCACCGTCTGTGTGAAGAAGTTGTCCTTCAAATTCCTATTAAATCTTTTGCCTCTCACCTTAACCTATGTCCCCTGATTCTTGATTCCCCGATAAGATTCACCTCTATGAGATCACCCCTCATCATCTTGCTCTTTAAGGAACAATATCCTAGCCTACCCAACCCTCTCCCGATAGCTTGGGCCATCTTGTAAATTGGCTTTGTTCCTGTTGTTCTGTTTTCAATAATTGTAAAGTTCAGTGGATCGGTATTTTAACACAAAGTGTGCAATTTGTCTTTTGTCAGCTCATAGTCCGGACAACTCATTCATGGGTTTTGTTGCTGAGATACTGAATGATACTGAAAAGGAAGCCATTCAATCAAGCAAGATCAACAACATGGCGGTCGTCTATGGAAAAGATCCTAACATGTGGAAGGTGGGAAGAATTTATTATTATTATTTTATGTGCGTTGCTCCCATGTGTAAACCACAAGATTTCCACCGATGGGAGAGTCTAGGACTAGGGGACATAGCCTCAGAATAAAGGTCGCACCATTAGAAAGGAGATGAGGAGGAATTTCTTTAGTCAAAAGGTAGTGAACCTGTGGAATTCATTGCCGCAGATGGATGTGGAGGCAAAATCAATGGTTACTTTTAACGCAAAGATTGACAGATTCTTGATTAGTACGGGTGTCAAGGGGTATGGGGAGAAAGCAGGAAATGGGGTTGAGAGGGAAAGATAGTTCAGCCATGATTGAATGACCGAGTAGATTCAATGGGCTGAATGGTCTACTTGTGACCCTTTGACTAATGATCATGAAGATTCCGATCTCAGATGTTAAGAATAAGAAAAAATAATTGTCAAAGGAAAGCTAAATGGATACAATTCCATAATTTGTAAATAACGGACGCATCAAGAAATTTACTCTCAGAATTGCTACATTAGGATCTTTTGTATTTTCTTCTTTATAACTTGCATAAGAAACTTACAGGGTTTTATGGTTTGGTATGGACAAGGTGGGCCGAAGAGTCTATTTCCGTGCTGTGCAGCTCAATAACTCTACACTTGGGTTCGCGTTGCAGATTTTCAGAGTAATTTGTCCAGCTCTACAATGAAAACAAAAATATTCCATTACAAGCGACGTGAAAGAGTATGTTTTGTTTTAGTTATTTGTGCAGAAGTTAGGATAGAGAACACCCATTGCTTTAGGTGCAAACTGAGCTCTAATAAGCCATCTTTGGCTTGTGGGCAAAGTGTTGATTGTCCTGTTGTTGAGGGGAACACACTTGTGCTGTGAATGTCTGACAGACGTGTGGAGATTAGCATCAGTCATGATATGCTGCTGATTTTACACCAGCATTCCCAATTTTAAGCTCAAAGCAACTAGAAGTGCCTTCCATTACTCTTACCATCTCAGCCATTATTTAAATGAATTATCAGCAAACAGCAACTAAACAATGAGTCTCTTGGACATTAGTAGAATTCTTCAAATATCTGACGGAGACACAGGGAACTGCAGATGCTGGTTTACAAAAACAGATGCCAAGAGCTGGAGTAACTCAGCGGGGCAGTATCTCTGGAGGACATGAATAGGTGATGTTTCGTGTCGGGACCCATCTTCAGATTGATTTGAGGGGGGGGATTGGGTGAAGCTGCAAGAGAGAAGGGGCAGGACAAAGCCTGACAAGTGATGGGTGGATAATAATAATAATAATAATAAATTTTATTTATGGGCGCCTTTCAAGAGTCTCAAGGACACCTTACAAAGATTTAGCAAGTAGAGGAAAAACATGTAAGGGGAATGAAATAAATATATGACTAGTACACAAAGTAAAGACAGAATTCAATTCAAAACACAATATGAGGCAATTAATGCACAGATGAAAAGGGAGGGGGACGTTGGGCTAAGGATAGGCAGAGGTGAAGAGATGGGTCTTGAGGCGGGACTGGAAGATGGTGAGGGACACGGAATTGCGGATCAGTTGGGGGAGGGAGTTCCAGAGCCTGGGAGCTGCCATGGAGAAGGCTCTGTCCCCAAAACTGCGGAGGTTGGGCTTGTGGATGGAGAGGAGACTGGCTGATGTGGATCTGAGGGACCGTGAGGGTTGGTAGGGGGCGAGGAGGTCAGTGAGATATGTGGGGGCCAGATGGTGGAGGGCTTTGTAGGTGAGGATCAGGATTTTGTAGGTGATCCGGTGGGAGATGGGAAGCCAGTGAAGTTGTTTGAGGACTGGAGTGATGTGATGCCAGGATTTGGTGTGGGTGATGTAGGTGAGGGAGGGTTGGTAGATGGTTGGACAAAGGTCAAAGATGAAAAGACAAAAGTTGTGAGATAAGGATAGAAGAGGTATGAATTGTGAAGCCAGAGGAAGGAATATAGGTGGAAAGGGATGGGGAAGGAGAGATATTAGTGTAAATCCAGGTGGGGCATAAGGAAGAGGGGAGAGGGGGGTAGAAAGGTGGCAGTGTTGTTTGTAAAGGGCCTGTCCCACTTGGGCGTCAATTGCACGTCACGCAGGTGACGGGCGAAGATTTTGTGAATCCCAAAATCCTGGGGTGCCGCGCTCGACCGCGCGTCACTGCCTACGCCACCACGCCTCACCAATCGCCATGCGTGCATCATGTGCGCGACACTACGTGCGCGCCGTGCGTCGTGACACGTAAATGATGTCGTGTAAATGACGCCCAAGTGCGACAGGCCCTTGGTTAGTTACCTAAAATTGGAGAATTCAATGTTCATACCGTTAGGTTGTAAACTACCCAAGAGGAATCTGATGTGCTGTTCCTCCAGTTTGCATGTGGCCTTACTCTGGCAATGGACAGAAAGGTCAGTCTGGGAATGGGAAGAGGAGTTAAAATGGTTAGCCACCAGGATATCCAGTAGGCCTTGACACAAGTGATGAGCGAAACGGCCACCTAGTCTGTTTGGTCTTTCCGACATAAAGGAGGCCACATCGGGAACACCAAATGCAGTAGATTCACATCAGGTTGACCCTTGTCCACCCATCTGCAAATCAAACTCACCCCACCCCCCCACCTCTTTTCATCTATTACTTGACACACATTGGCCTTTCCCCACTTCTCTTCCAGCTTTCTTCCCCCTCACTCACCCACAATCAGTCTGAGGAAGGTTGGGAACACATTGCTTTATACTTCTGATCCAAAATTCTGTGGGGGGGGGGGGGGTGGGGGGGGAATATAGGTGGTGGTGGGGGGAGGGGGGGAATATAGGCGGTGGGGGGGGGGAGGTGGGGGGGGGGGGGGGGCTGTTCTGTTCTGGGGGTGGAAATAAAGCTGGAAGAGAAGAGAGACAGGACCAAGATTACCTGAAATGTTGCCTCTCGTAGTTCTCTGAAAATGCAGCCTGATATGCTGAGAAACTCCACCCCTTTGTGTCTGTTCCTGTTAACAGGTATCTGCAGTCACCTTGTGTCAACATGCCATAGATCTATTCCTTAACTATTGTAAGCATTTTACTACAGTACATACAAATATAATCCATTGGTGAAATAAGGTTGGAGGCAGTTTGACCTATTCCTGTCCTCGTCCTTCTAGTTTATGGCTGTAAGATTTGTTTCATGCAGTAAACTGCAGGTGCCGAATTGTTGTTATCTTGTAGCTGAATCCTTAAAGGCAATCTCAGGAGCCAATAAAGCAAGCCATTGATATACTAGTGGCGACAGCTCATACACTATAATGGGCTGCTGCTTGTAAGGTAAATAATTTATACAACTAACTAGTGGCCTGGCATCTTCTGTCATAATCTAAGCACTGTGGCGCAGCAGTAGAGTTGCTGCCTTACAGCGCCAGAGACCCGGGTTTAATCCTGACCACAGGTGCTGTTTATACGTTCTCCCTGTAACTGCGTGGGTTTTATCCAGGTGCTCTGGTTTCCTCACACACACCTGCAGGTTTGTGGGCTAATTAGCTTCTGTACTTCTGGTCCCAAAATGAGCTCTGAAACACAAAGAGATTGCGGCCAGAATAGAGAAGTTGCTCAAGGATGTTCTTAGCGTCTCCTTGGTAAAAGAAAATGTAATGTATTCTCACTGACTCCTTGGAATCTCTGGCTACCCAAACAGAATATAAGGTGCTGTTCCTCCAGTTTGCGTGTGACCTCACTCTGGCAATGGAGGAGGCTCCAGGACAAAGAGGTCTATATATGGGACCTTTCTGATATTATCAAAACAAGCATTTCAGAGCATTCAAAACAATTCAAAATGAAAATTAAATAATTATGTTAAAAGCGCATCAAATTCACCCATAATAGTTAAGATGTGTTCATAATTAAAAGCATGGAAAAAACAGAGGCATAGAGTCATACACCATGATCTGGGCAGTGGGCAGGTGCTATAGACCTGCACAGGAAGGTAGACACTCCCGGCCCCACGTGTCACGGGCAGATGGGGCTCGTCAGCCTGGGAAGGCAGTCCATCTAGGAGAGGGAAAACTCTGATTTAAAACCTCCACTGCCTTGTGGCCATATCCAGTCATGGGAAAGGCTTCAGGAGTAAACCTCAAGAAAATCCGGAGTCGGAGCCCCTAAGGCAGTTCGTCGTTGTCTGCGACGGCACTGGTGCCAAACTGTAACGGCCCTGCTGTTCGTTTGGATCGATCAGCGACGTGGAGAGGGGGGACGTGCGGCATGGGCAACAGCCTGTCCTCCATATGACAACGCCCAGGCTTGCATCGACCAGGATGCATCACCCATGGTCAGTCATGACCAAGGGGGGCCAACTAAAGAGTCATACAGTTCGGATACGGGCCCTTTGGCCTAACCTGCGCACACTGATGTCCAAGATGTCCAATCTATGCTAGTCCCACCTGCTCTCATTTGGCCCATATCCCTATAAACCTTTCCTATCTACACAGCCGACCTTCTTGTTGTTGGCATCTGTCCATCTACGAGAGATGATGGTGTGGCTTTAACGTTGGCCTGCTTGGAGAGGAGAACGTTTCATCTGTGGTTGCATTTCATACTTGAGCTGACCAGGGTTATCCTTGACAGGCAGATCCTCCCACAGCTTCCACAGGTGAAGCTGTCTCTGGCTGTTGGATTGAGGAGTGTGTTGCTATTACCATTGACCATTTTGTGTCATTGCTGCCTGGCCTCCAGGGGCTTGAAGCACATGCTGCCATGGAGCTTCATACCCGCCTGGAGTTCCTTTCTCCACCTCCCCCAGTCCTCAGCAGCCTCTTCCCAGTTGTCAGTGCCAATGTCAAAATGTGTTATATCTTTTAATCGTACCCTTGTAGCAACGCTTGATGGGCCTGTCCCACTTAAGCGATTTTTCAGGTGACTGCCGGCGACTGTCAAGTTGCCAGTAGTTGCCTGAAAAATCCAGCGACTGTCAGAGTGGAACACGTACACACAAACACATTGCAGGCGGTGGGCAGGGCAAGCAGGGGGGAGCGTTGTCTGAAATCCACACAGTGCGAAGCCAAGGTGATACAGACACACACCACGATGAACAGGAAGGTTGGCGCTGTAATTAACATGACTAAAGCACAGTGTACGGTAAGTCCTTTAAAAGAGGAGGGGGGGGGGGGGGTGGGGGGGGAAGAGGGGGAAGAGGGGGGAGAGGGGTGGAGAGGGGGGGAAGAAGGACGGAGAAGGAGTGGAGACAAGTTTTAAGAAGCCAGAGATACACGGCTGTGAAGTTAGGCGGACATTTAACATTACCGGTCGGTTATCCTTGGTTCCGAAAATTACTGCTTATGTTTGTTTTCCCCCAATGAGCCATTGAAATGAGCACCGGCTACAACCTACAAGAACCTACGACCTCCTGGCGACCCACCTACGGCACGAGAATTCTCGCTACTCTCCATGGCGGCTTCATTCTAATCTCGCCGCTAATTTTCCAACATGTTGAAAGATTCGCGGCGACCATAATGCGGACGTGACTAGTTCCCAGAATGCGGGAACTCCTCACGATCATGAAGCCGACTCCCCGGCAACTACCCGCCAACATGTGCCAACCATGTGGCGACTGCATAGTCTCCTGCAGTCACCTAAAAAGTTGCCTAAGTGGGACAGGCTCATTAGTTCCTCTTGGCTTCCATGCACTGGCAACCGCCCTGTATAACACATCTTTCGGGATGCGTCCATTTTTCATCCTCTGTACATGTCCAAGCCAGCGGAGATGCTTCTACTTCAGGAACACAAGGATGCTAGGAATGTTGTCCAGGGAGAGGCCAGATTTATGGATGATTTTACCAAGAAACCCAGCTTTAGACATACATTTTTAAGCAGACTAACTGAGTTCTAATGAGAAAATCTGAATCTCACCTTTATGTGCTCATGTGCAGATGCAATTATAAAGAAATGGAACCATTACATTTTATTGATCGGGCTCTCTGATTATTAAAACATAAATGGCTAAATTTAATTAGTAATTTTTAACGAACTATTGCATTTGGCACCATGTTCTAGGGAAATGATCTATTTCACATAAAACTCTGTCCTTGTACACATTTCTTTTCACAGTACTTGGATTTTAAACAGTACTTTTTAACATTCCCTACATTATGAGACATAAACAGTCTCTTTAATTCTATTTGCATTCCTCAAGTACATATATAATTACATAACGTACTCTTAAATAGAATTCTAGAAAATTGTAGCTGTCCAAATGTCTTTTAAAAGTTGTTACAGTGCGAGTCCTTCTACCATTTTCCAATGCCTTTGATGACACAGTCTTGCTATATTTTCTTTTATGCCAGACCAACAGAGGTCACAGCCTTGGGAGGCCAAGATACCGGCCCCTCAAAGTTAGCCGCTATGATAACAGATCTGCCGGCTCTGGCTGTGATGGTGTTTCAGAGTCCCGGCCGCAGGGGGCATATTTAACCCATCGATCCGCGCAGACGTCCTGATGAGGTTGAGATCGGCCACATCACCCGGACTAGGCTCTACATTTTAGGGGGGATTTTGGGGGTGATTTCAAGTGCACTCTCATAAACGTAACCGGATTAAAGCATGTGCCGGATCACCAGTTGCCGGAAAATCGATGGTGGACCTGAACCAGCCTCAACCACCTCCTCTGACAGCTCGTTCCTTCAACCCCGCCCCCCCACCCCCTCGCCCTCTGTGGATAATATAAAACAATGTAATTCCTCATACATTTTTTTGCCTCACAGCTGTAGAATATCTCTTAAAGGGAATGGATGTGCCCACCCAGCATAGGATCTGAGAGAGAATTCTCCATTGTATGTTAGGGGAACGGAGGAAGTTAGTGCTCCTTCCCCTCACAATGGAGGTTGTCGATAGATTCATAGATGGAATCTCTCAACAAGTTTCAATCTACGATATGGATATACGTGTGGTCCAAAACGTTGTGACACTCGTGAAGGTAAATGTGTATAATTCACCATCGGGTTGCTGGCATTTCCCAATAAGATTCAGATCATTGTGTATCCCTTCCCTAATTCTATTTTATTCATGCTGAGTTTAGTTTAGTTTAGTGTGGAGATACAGCTTGGAAGCAGGCCTTCGGCCCATTTTGACCACGCTGACCAATGATCACCCACGTGCTAGCTCTACCCTACAAACTTGGGACAATTTACAGAAGCCAATTAGCCTACAAACTTGTATGACTTTGGAGTGTGGGGGGAAACTGGAGAAGCCGAAGGAAACCCACGCAGTCTCAGGGAGAACGTACAAACTCTGTACAAGCAGCACCCGCAGTCAGGATCGAACCTAGGTCTCCGACGCTGTAAGGCAGCAACTCTACTGCTGCACCACTGTGTCATCACACACTTTCAGATAATCTGGAAGGCTAGTAAAAGTACATTACGTGATTATATCTGTACTTGAGAAAAGGAAGTAGTATTAGAGAGACTGCTTCTGTTTTGCAGTGTAGAAAGTGCTAAGTAAAAATCCAATCAAGTAAAAATCCAATTAGTGGAAAAAAAAATGGGTTCAGACAAGGCATCATGTGAAATAGATCTCTTTCCTGAAACTTGGTGCCAAGTACAATAGTTTGCTTTAAACTACAAATTAAATTCTCCCATTTATGTGATGATAATCTGGTTACCTAATCAATAAAATTAATTGTTCCATTTATTTATAATTGATTCTGCACACGACTACATAGAGATGATATTCAGATTTTCTCATTATAACTCAGCAGGCTTAAACATTTGTGTCTAAAGCATGATTGATCTCCTGTTTGGCTTAATATGATTCCATCAGAATTTAATAAAGGAAAAAACTAGTATGCCATAATAAATCTGGCTAAGCTATTTTCAGATTCAAGGTAAGCCTTTCAGCTTAAGGGTACGAAAACATGATAATAGTTCACTGAGATTTTTCAACCTGTTCTTTTATTCATATGTGTCTGCATCTTATCTCCATTTACTTGCCACCATTCTGTATTCCTTAGCAACTTTTCATAATAGAAATCTCAATAAGTTTCAAACTTACACCCCAAAAGTTACTTACACTAACAGAAGGGGGAGCTGCACTGCTAGCAGGCCTGCCTGCAGCCTGTCTGTTTTTTCCTCTCTTTATTTTTTATTTTAGTTTGGCTGAACAGTTTGTTTTGGGGATTATTTAGTTTGTCTATCTATGTGGGGGAGGGGGGTAGGGTAAGGGGGGAACCGTTTCCCAGTCACTTCCTGGCGAGGATGCAACTATTTCCACGAGTCACGTCCTCACCCCCCCCCCCCCCCCCTCGCGGCGTACCAACTGGATCGGAGTGGCCTTTCGTACCAGAGACCAGGGACCGGACCAGAGCTTCGGCAGCGGCTATGCGGCACTGGATTCACCATGGAGCGGGCGATACCTTCCTGGATCGCCGTTTGGAGCTCCTGAGCGTTGGGCCCGCTGCTCCAACATCGCAGAGCTGCGGTTCGTGGAAATCCCAACGCAGGTGGCGCTGACCTCAACATCGCGGAGTCCCTGGGGCCCTTTGCCGAGGGCCGCCAGCGTGAAACTCTGCCCAGCACGGCCTGGGGACGTTGGGAGCCGCGGACTCCGGTGGGAAGCGGCCAATTCGGAGGTCCAAGCCGTTGGGGATGTCCTCCAGTCCCGACGTCGGAGTTCCAACATCCCAGCGAGCGGGCCTGAGCGGCGAGCCACCCATAGCAGCGACTGCGGAGGGCTCCGCAGGCCCCGACCACAGGTGAACATCAGGAACATCAGAAGAAGATGACTGACTTTGGTGCCTTCCCTCACAGTGGGAAACCTTTCGATTCTGAAGTGTGGGGATGTTTTATGTTGGACTCTATTGTGTGTTGTGTTCTTTACTTTACTGTATGGCTGTATGCAAAAACAAATTTCAGACCTCGTCTGACAATAAAGGGCCATCGTATCGTATCGTATCGTATTGTATTGTAAATGTCCACTACTTTAGTTCTTGATCTCAAATGCATTCTATTTTGTTTGGTTTGGCCCATTTACTTTATACTTTTCCAGTAACCTCATTGACTGATTTTGTTAAAGTTTTTCTTCCATGGGTACTGACCTTTTACCTTTTAATGTTCTCTCGTTACACTCTAAAAAAATCCTTGATTCCTCTCATCTTTTCAAGCTACCAACCATCTCCAACACCCTTTTACCCCTGGAGTTTTTGCCTATCCATTCCCTCCACAGAAGCTTCCTGATCCATTCAATTCCTCCAACACTTAATATTGTTAATATTGCCTACTTCCAGAGTGACAAATCAACTAACAACACCCTTGTTCAACTGACAACATCCCTTCCCACCCAAACCACCTCCTCCTCAGATACTTTCCCCTGCAACTACAAGAGATGTAACATCTGTCCCTTTACCTCTTCCCTCATCTCCATCCAGGGACCCTAGCAGTCTTTCCAGGTGAGATAGAGGTTCACATACACCTCCTCTAACCTCCTCTATGGCATCCAGTGTTCCCCATGTACCCTCCTGTAAACCAGCAAGACCAAGCATAGGTCCACCAAACACTTGGTCTGCCATACCCTACTGGATCTCTTGGTAATTTTAGATAACTAACCATTTTACTCCCCCCCCCCACACCCCCGCACATGTCCTGGGCCTGCTTTTTTTGCCCCCATTGAAGAGGCCCTGTGCTGCAGTTGACTTGCAGCTAGTTCTCCCCATCTTCCACTTGGTTTTAGCTATTTGCCCAATGGTTCAAACTGTCAATCACTCTAACTTTAGATAACCACTTCAGCAACCCCCTATCAACCCCCGCCCCCCACCCCCACCAGGCCCACTTATTCCTACCCCACCCACATTTTTTGCATCCCCCATTGAAGCCCTCCCCCCCATAACCAAATCGAAGTTGACTTGCATCATTATTTCTCCATGTTCAGAGCAGCTGCATCTGAGTGTTGTGTCGTTAATTGGAGTCACTATTTGCAACTCCTTCAGCTCAACGTGCCTCTGCCGACAATTTCTGCACTTGTCTCAGTTCATTGACCCCCACATTTACGATCCGGTTATCTTCATAAACTTCATTATTCCAAGCTGCCCCACATTATTAGTTTCCATTACCTTGAAATCATCTCATACATCGCTGACCTGTTAGTGACTCAGGCATAAACTCTGATTAAGTACCCCCATAATCAAAGCCTCTTCCTGGCTCCACCCAACATTGTCTTGCCTCTTCCTGGCTCCACCATCTCCTCCATCCCCACAATGATAGATATCATTGAGATATCTACACTTAAGACGTTAAGATTTGGATGAGGGGATTGAAGGCTTTGTGGCCGTGTTTGCGGATTATACGAAAACAGCACCAATGAAAATATGTATTGTAGAGAAAGTATGAACTCTGCAGAATGACGACAGGTTGGGAAAGTGGGTAGAGAAGTGGCAGATGGAATAATGTGTAGCAAAATGTGGAGTCATGCATTTTGGTAGTAGGAATAAAGGTGTAGACTATATTCTAAATGGAGAGAGAATCCAGAAATCAGAGGTTCAAAGGGGAGTGTTGGTACAGTATACCCCAAAATGTTCATTTGCAAATCAAATTGGTAGTAAATAAAGCAAATGCAATGCTAGCATTTATTTAGAGTGGACTGGAATACACAAACAAGGACGTAATGCTGAGGCTCTGGTCAGGCCACATTTGGAATATTAGGAGCAATTTTGTGCACCATATCTGAGGAAGGATGTGCAGGCTAGGAGGGTCCAGAGGAGGTTTACATGAATGACCCCAGGAATTAGTGGATTAACATATGATGAGCATTTAACGGCATTGGATTTGTACTCGCTGGAGTTTAGAAGAATGAGTGGGGACCTCATTGAGATGGACAGAATAGTGAAAGGCTTGGATAGAGCAGATGTGGAGAGGATGTGTCCATTAGGAGGAGAGTTTAGGACAAGAGGTCAAAATTAAAGGACATTATTTCAGGAAGGAGATTATGAAGAATTTAGTTAGTCAGATAGTGTGAATCTGTGGAATTCTTTGCCACAGAAGGCTGTGGAGGTCAAGTCAGTGGATATTTTTTAGGCAGAGATAGACAAATTCTTGATAATTATGGGTGTCAGAGGTTATGGTGAGAAGGCAGGAGAATGAGGTTAGAAGGGAGAGATAGATCAGCCTTGATTGAATGGCAGAATAGACTTGATGGGCCAAATGGCCTAATTCTGCTCCTATCACTTATGACCTTATGACACAAGGACCTGCAGATGCCGGAATCTTGTGTAGAGCACAGAATGCTGGGACAACTCAATGGGTCAGGCAGCATCTTTGGACAGGTGACATTTTGGGTCAGGACATTCCTTCAGGCTCATCCTCCAAATGTCGAATTCCTCCAACACGGGACATTTGAGCAACCCAGACTACCCTACCCGATTGTTCTGTTAAAGATTTTTTCAATTGTCTCTAATTGATAGTTAAAAAAATAAGATAATCTTGGTTTATGAACTGTCTGCCCAAGTCTGCAAGAAAGTTAGATGCGGAGCAGTCCACCACACAGACCAGATTCCCCATTATTACCACATTGAGTGAGCCACAGTGTTGCAGTAGAGCTGCTGCCTTACAGCGCCAGAGACTCAGGTTTGATTTTGACTCTAGGTGCTGTCTGAACGGAGTTTGCACATTCTCCCTGTGACCGCGTGGGGTTTCTCTGGGTGGTGTTTCCACCAACACATCAAACACATGCCGGTTTGTAGGTTAATTGGCTTCTGTAAAATTGTCGCTAGTGTGTATGTTAGAATTTGTGTTTGGGTGATCATTGATCGGCGAGGACTCACTGGGCCGAAGGGCCTGTTTCTCCAGGTTTGCGGATGACACGAAGCTGGGGGACAGTGTTAGCTGTGAGGAGGATGCTAGGAGGCTGCAAGGTGACTTGGATAGGCTGGGTGAGTGGCAAATGCATGGCAGATGCAGTATAATGTGGATAAATGTGAGGTTATCCACTTTGGTGACAAAAACAGGAAAGTAGATTATTATCTGAATGGTGGCCGATTAGGAAAGGGGGAGATGAAACGAGACCTGGGTGTCATGGTACACCAGTCATTGAAAGTAGGCATGCAGGTGCAGCAGGCAGTGAAGAAAGCGAATGGTATGTTAGCATTCATAGCAAAAGGATTTGAGTATAGGAGCAGAGAGGTTTCTACTGCAGTTGTACAGGGTCTTGGTGAGACCACACCTGGAGTATTGCGTACAGATTTGGTCTCCTAATCTGAGGAAAGACATTCTTGCCATAGAGGGAGTACAGAGAAGGTTCACCAGACTGATTCCTGGGATGTCAAGACTTTCATATGAAGAAAGACTGGATAGACTCGACTTGTACTCGCTAGAATTTAGAAGATTGAGGGGGGATCTTATAGAAACTTACAAAATTCTTAAGGGGTTGGACAGGCTAGATGCAGGAAGATTGTTTCCGATGTTGGGGAAGTCCAGAACAAGGGGTCACAGTTTAAGGATAAGGGGGAAATCTTTTAGAACTGAGATGAGGAAAACATTTTTCACACAGAGAGTGGTGAATCTCTGGAATTCTCTGCCACAGAAGGTAGTTGAGGCCAGTTCGTTGGCTATATTTAAGAGGTAGTTAGATGTGGCCCTTGTGGCTAAAGGGATCAGGGGGTATGGGTAGAAGGCAGGTACAGGATACTGAGTTGGATGATCAGCCATGATCATATTGAATGGCGGTGCAGGCTCGAAGGGCTGAATGGCCTACTCCTGCACCTAATTTCTATGTTTCTATGTTTCCACTGTATCTCTCAACTAAACTAAACCCCATCTGTGCTTAACGATGCCTCAGAAAAACAGCCAACATAATGAGACCTGTCCCACTCGAGTCATTCCTCCTTCTCCCTTCTTCCGTTGGGCAGAAGATGCAGACCACCAGACTCAGAAACAGCTTCTCCACCTCTGTTAACAGGCTTCTGATCAGTAGTTCCATAAACTAGGTTATGCAAACAATGCAAAAACTGCTCGCGTCTGCTCAATGTAAAACGTACTTTACTCTGTCTAAGATCATTTGTTTAGATATGTCTATTGATCTATTATTTTTGGCCTTTTAGGGAAAGGCAAAGTATCTGGAAGTCATTAGCCGATACATGGAGATCCATGGAACAGTTTACTATGAGACGCACTGGCCACCTGAGATGCCTGTGTTTGTCAAAAACCATGGACTGCTGCCTCAACATGAGCTGCAGAGACTTCTAAGAAAAGCAAAGGTATTTACCAGTAACAACTGTTTATAAATCTCCTTTCTCTGCATCTTATTTCTATCACTGCATAATTGCATTTTTTCTGATAACATCTTAATTCACATAGATTCAAATATGCAATTAGTTTACTTGGTGCATTCAGATTGCATTCCCATTCCTCTTGCCACGAGTATGTGTTATCTAATTATGAATTCTCAAGCATTAAGAGAGTGAAGTTAGAAGGGTTTTTTTAAATAATAATTTGTGACATTTTTGAGGAAGTTTGGTTTTAGTGAGGAGACTGTAATTGGATTAATCTTCAAAAACCATCCCCTATTTAGAAGTTGTGAAATATGGTTTAAATTAGCTGCTTAAAGATAATCTAGCATTCGAATGTTGGATCTAAAATGTAACTGTTCTTTGGTCCTGAAGATAAAATCAGAACAGTTTGTTACAATTGAACACAGTGCTGGGGTAACTTAGTGGGTCAGGCAGCATCACTGAAGTTTGATTGTAGTCATTTATGTTCTCAAATGGGACACAATTTCTTTCTGTAGTAATCCATGAAAGTTTATTCTTTACAAAGTGCTTTAGCTCCAATATAACACGAGAAAAGGGAACAGTGTGGAAAGGGAACAAATCGAACTGCATACTGAGGCCGAGACTATTTATCCAAATGCATGGATCCCTTGCATTAACTAAAGAATGTCATTAAAACCTAACTGATCTAACTGAAAGCAAATCTGCCAGCGATACTGGGTCTGATTAACAGGTTACTGATGTTGTTCATTTTTAACAACTTTCTGAAATGATTCAGCAAGCAATATAGTCCAACATGCAATTGGCAATGACCAAAGGATGTTAGATATTCCAGCAAAGATCACAACCTGGGACCAATTTAAGACAAATGCAGATGACCTTTATTTTGGCAGAATGTTTAATATCTTTAGCAAGTGGACACTTCCATTTCATCGCTAGAACTACCAATTGTGCTAATGTTTGGCTTAGTTTAGAGATACAGCATGGAAACAACCTCTTCGGCCCACAGAATCCACGCCGACTATCGATCACCCATCAACATTCGTTTTATGTTATTCACTGCCTACACATTAGGGGCAATTTTATAGAAGCCAATTAACCTACAAACCTGCACATCTTTGGGATGTATGGGGAAACCGGAGCACCCAGAGGAAACCCACGTGGTCACAGAGAAAACGTGCAAACTCCTCACAGAGAGTGCCCAAGGTCAGGATCGAACCTGGGTCTCAAGCGCTGTGTGGTAGTGGCTCTACCAGCTGCGCCTCTGTGTCTTTGCCAGATGAACACTTTCATTTCACCCTTGCAGCTACCAATTGTGTTAAATGTCTCTGGGCCAGGGACAAATCAATAGAGTGTTTTTTGATTGTAGTCACCATTCAAACTAAAAGAAGCATGGCAGCCAATTCCCACACAGCGAGCTCTAACAAACATCCTCAGTGCACCGAGCACTAATTACATAGAACTGAATTTTTCACAGAGTTTTAAGATATAATTTGAAAGCAGTATTATTTTTAATGAACAAAACTCAAAATGCTGGAGAAACTCAGCGAGTCACGCAGCAACTGTGCAGGGAACGGACAGGTGATATTTCGGGTCGGGATCTTTCTTCAGGCTGATTATATTTGTGGCAATGTTTGTAACTTGCACAGAAACGTGAGGCATGGTACAATGTATCATTCTTCTCATTTCCGCAAGAAAAGAGATAAATGAACAAAAATACATTTAATTTATGTTTAAATTAACATAAATAAATATAAAATGGAAAAGATTCCGAAAATAATCACTTCACTTGATCAAACGGGATCAAGGAGATCACATGGCACTGACCATAAATGCAAGGCCGGATTTACGTATAAGCTAGGCAAGCTTAAGCTTAGGGCCTCGAGATCTAGGGGGGCCTACTCACCTCGCAGCCACACCGACCATCCGCCCACTGGGACCTCCTACTCTTTGCCCGCTGACCCTGGCCACTCCACCGCCCTCCAGCAGCCCGCAGCCGTCGCCTTACCTGCAGCCTGGACTCAGCACCGGGCCTGAAGTTTCCATGCTGCAGATTCCCACTACCCCGGGTTTGACTGCGCTAGGTCCTAGTGCTAGTCCCCCTAACCCTGGTAATCTCAGCGGCTTGGACTTCCACTGGGTCTTCCCCATTCCCCTCAAACCATGTGACCCCAGCTCTTCCCCACCCACACTACAGTCCTCATACCCCCCTACCCCCTGATCACCCACCACCCCTCCACCAGGCTGGGAGCTCTCAAACCACAGCTCCACTCACCTTGCCTTCCTCCGGGCCCAACACCCAGAGCTTCAAATGGCGATCCAGGTAAGGCATCGCTCGCTCCGCTGTGAGTCCAATATGTATTTTAAAACCAACTGTTTAATGACAACAGACAGCAGGATCTAAAAGTGTCACACTGTCACTGTTGGGTAGTCATGGTCCTCTAGTCGTGGGGGTGGGGGATTGGGAGGGGGGGTGGGGTAGGAGGTCTCACAAGTGAAATAGCTTAGGGCCTTTCTTCATCTAAATCCGGCCCTGCATATATGTAATGTGTCCTTTGTTCCTGTTAGAAGTGATCCAGCTTGTTCTAAAAGACTGCAAGGATTCATAACATTACCAAGCTGAGGGACTCGCTGAAGCTCGGTGCAGCTAACACCAAGGGACTGTGATGGAGGACCACTAGGGTACTTCCGCTGCTGGATATTAAGGGGCAGAGTCCAGTGGGCAGACTCAAACAAGGGAAGGGATATCACTCCACATGAGAGGCAAGGGTTTTTTCCGTAAAGTTCGTACACTACTGAGTATGACACTATTGAATGCCATTAAGTCAGACAGCACAGAATAACATTTATTTTTGAATTTAAAAGCCACCACCACAATATGGCAAATGCTCACAAATGCACTGATAAAGATCAGCCTAACATTCAGTGTGTGTCTAATCTTCAATAGTTTGTATTCATGTTCCCCGCATCCTCAAAAGCATGCTGAATAGGAATAATCTATCAAAATAGATGTTTTTCATGTCTTTAATCATTTCTCGATCTCTTATCAGCTCTCTTTTGGTCCACATTACTCAGAAGTAAATAGCTGGAAACCTAAAGCCATTAGTCTAATCCTTTCATATTCCCAGTCTCCTTTCTGTGAAAATTCTTTTTTGTCCATTTCAGTATGGTTAGGTACCCTGTATTTTTTTAATCCTTTATATTTGCTCACAGCCCATGCTTCACTTCGCTATAGCGCATGCCAGTTTAAATTATTATGAAAATTTGCCCAGAGGTTTCAATTATAGAAAAGCAGATGTGAAGAATCTTATCGGCATAACTCCATTTCTCACTATGGTGTGATACCTCTGTGCTGTGTATCCATTAAAGGATTGGTCTAGTTCTTAACACACCATTTGAATTTATTTTTAAAGCAGAAATATTTTTTTCCCTTTGCTTTTGTACAATATTACAGTCCCCTGTTTTAAGAGTTGCATAGTTTTAACAAAGCCATTTTTTGTATTTATCAAGATGGCGGGGGCCAGGAACATGTAGCCAATGGTGGTGGTGGAGGCAGATATGATAGTGGCATTTAACAGGCTTTTAGATGGGCACATGGAAGTGCAGGGAATGGAGGGGCATGGATCACATGTAGGCGGAGAAGATTAGTTTAACTTGGTTCATGTTCGGCTTGGAGAATGTGATTCACCATGAAAACTGACCAATGGGCTCACCAAGTACACATTGACTATTGCTCACCCATTAACACTAGTTCTATGTTATCTCATTTTTTCGTCTACTCCCTATGCACCAGGGGCATTTTACAGATGCCAATTAACTTACAAGCCCAACTGTCTTTTGGATGTGAGGGAGAATCGGAGGAAACCAGTGCGGTCACAGGGAGAATATGCAAATTCCTGAAAGTAGCGATAAAACATGGAGTAAAAATAGAAGCTGCTGGAAATAGCTGATCTGGTCACTGCTTGATGGGGAGAGAAAAACATAGACCTGATAGATATAGATATAGATATGCCATTTATGAAAATCACCCAGATGTTTCAATTAAGAAAGCTGCTCGTATCAGTGAAGAATACAATTTAGCATAAAACCATTTCTCACAAAAAACAGTGGGATACCTCTGTGCTGTGCACACATTCTAGGATTGGTCTACATCTATACATATATACATTTGGAAGTTATTGTTGGGCGCAGTAATCAGTGCATGTGTCCCTTTGCTTTTGTACAGATATACATTCTCGGTTTTAAGATTCCTGAGTCTGTTTTATCCTGGCCATTTGATGCACCTATAGCGCCTTCCAGAGGGCCAGGCAGCAGTGTCGAAACAGTCCAAACGCAGGATGGGAGCTGATTTGATGATCTTCTTTGCCCTGCTTTAGCAGCGGGAGGTGTAGATGTGCAGGGAGGGGAGGGGCATGGATCCATGATCCGGAGCTGTCCTGGTTTAACTTCTGAAGCCTCTCCCTGTCTGCCATGTGATGCACCATGAAATACCATGCTGTAATGCACCAATGTCACAGGACTCTCGATGGACGAGCGGTAGAAAGGTCATCAGCAGGTTTTCATTGTGCTTCCTGAGGACCCTCAGGGGCAGTGCAGCCGATGCTGAATTAACTTGATGACCGCTGTCTTGTTGTGTGAGTCCAGAGATGTCAGCAGCGATAACCAGTGCGGAAAACCGGAAGGTGTTGACCCTCTCCACACACTCGCCGTTGATGTGTAGGGGGGCTAAGTCGGTGCTGTGCCTCCTGAAGTCGACAATGAGCTCTTTTGTTTTCCTGGTGTTCAGAACCAGCTTGATAGATAAGTCATCAACCTGAAATATTAAGTCCTCCCTGCTTTAGGATTTTATTTCAGATATCTAGCATATGCATTATTCTGCTTTTAGGTGTAAAATATTTTCATGATTCTATTTCTTCCCACTGGACTTATAGTGCAATTGCTAATGTAGATGCATGCCAGATTCTAATGGTTGAGTGGAGATACAATGAAATGCAAATGCTGGAATCGTGAACAAAACACAGAGTGTTAGAGTAACTCAGCGGGTCAGGCAGCATCTGTGCAGGGAATGGACAAACGGCATTTCAAGTTGGGACACTTCTCCAGTCTGAAGATGGACCCTGAACTGAAAAGTCACCTGTCCATTCCCTCCACAGATGCTGCCTGACCTGTTGAGTTAATTCAGGACTTTATGTTGGGCTACTTTGCTGCATTTACCATATATGCTTGCTCCAAATATTTAACCTTTACTTTAGTTAATTGGGCAATTGGACCCCAAGTTTATGTAATATTATCCTACACACTAGGAGAATTTACAATTTTGCTGCATTTACCATAATTAAGGGGGGACTGCTCCAGGTTTTTTAAATGATTAGACGTGGAAAAGCTTTTCCCACTGCCTTACTAAGATTCAGGGGGACTGACATGAGGGGGACTGAAGTTTAGGGAATTGAGGGGGAACTTCTTTACCAAGAGTGGTAGTGCTTCCAGTGAAGGTGGTAGCAATCCCCACATTTAAAAATAAATTGGATAGTTATATGGGAAGGGAATGGAGGGTTCCTACTGAGCACAGGTAGAGGGAGAGATTTACAATTTTACCAATGGTTATATTTAAGCTACAAACCTGCACGTCTTTGTCTTGTGGGAGGAAACTGGAGCACCCGGAGAAAACCCACACGTTGACAGGGAGATCGTTCAAACTCCATACAGAGAGCACCTGTAGTCAGGATTGAACTTGTGTCTCTGGAGCTGTAAGGTAGCAACTCTACCGCTATTTCAGCCCTAGCCTGTCTATGCTTGTTGATTTCAGTGAAGACTCTGTAGGTGACCAATGGAGAGGACACTTGGCCAGATTTCATATTCTTGGTTGCCATTTTATTGAATGCTCTCCCAGTCCCCAACTGTGATATCCAAATTTGGTATTGGTATAGGTTTATTTTTGACACATGTACTGCGATATGGTGAAAAGCTTTTCTTTGTGTGTTACCCAATCAAAGTAAGAATTTTATCGTTCCATTTTGGGACATATGACAATAAAACACTCGTGACTCTTGACGTTATGATTCATGAATCCAATCAGCCCATGCACAAATACAACAGGTAGAGTAAAGAAATAATTTTATCGGAGTGCAGAATATAGTTTTCCAGGAGTGTGGCTTCAAATATTCAGAGAATATAGTCTAATGTCCGCAAATTGGGTAGATCGGAAGACTGGGACTATACAATAGTTTATGTAAGGGCTTTTCAGAAATTGGATAACAGAGAAGAAGCTGTTTCGGAGTCTGGTGAGACATGCTTTTAAGCTTTTATATCTTCTGCCCGCAATGAGCGTGGAGATGCAATTGGGGTGGAAAATGTCCTTGATTGTGTTGGCTGCTTTCCTGATGTAGAATGATGTTTGCATCATCAGTTGCAAAGGCTAAGGAAAAATCTGAAAGGAATAACAATTACTTTCAGAAAACAATGCCAGGGTGCAGTAAAGATTTCCCTGCAGATGATTAAACCTTTGAATCATTTATTGAAAGTGAAAAAGCAGAGAAGAAGAAATATTTGAAATAATTGTAATGTTGAGTCATTTGCATTCCTATGTATAAATTGAAAATGCTGCAAGTCTTTTGCACCTGCTCGTATCATGAAACGTTTTAATCAATCCCAAAGAAGATATTTTTTTAAATTCATTACTGTAGAAGCATCTAACTTTCTTTTGAATCGATATATGAAAATTTAGTGCAGTTGAAATAATAGTCCAGTTAGCGTTTGCTTACATTTATTTGATTTGTTCAAATGAATCATTCTGAAGAAGTCAATAAAATGTTTTGCAACACACATTAAAGATTTATTCTTATTAACAGTGTGATATTCCCCGTCATTTTGCTCATGACCATTTTTAATCTTCACATGTTTTAGACGCAATTTGAATATTTCCAGATAGATCTGCCAGATCTAATTATGATATTGAATAAAGAATAAAATCCATTAATGATTTTAGATTAATTTTTAAGTAATATTTAACGACAAGTGGTACAATAAGGTTTCTCTAAGCCAAACGCAATAGCGAAAAAGAGTGATTTGTTGAGTAACGCCTGGATGTTTATTAATTGTGCTTAGCTGATGGATAATGGAAGTGAATGAATTAGAACATTTATTGTTCAGTCTTAGAGTTCAGCTGTTATATGGCAAGTTAAAGTCCCCCATATTGGTTATATTTCCTCCTACACTTCAAAGACGTACTGGTTTGCACGTTAGTTGGCTTCAGTAAAAATTGTAAATTGTCGCTAGTGAGTAGGATAATGCTAGCGCATGCTAGTCGGCACAGTTTCAGACTGAAGGGTGTTTCTGCACCCTATCTCTAAAGTCTAAACACATTACTCATTTACAATAGAGTCAGCGAGTTGTACAACTCAGAAACAGGCCCTTGGTTTTGTCACAGTGGGCCGGTGATTATGTGCCAAATGAAGACTTAGGGGTCTAGCATTGATGGGGCAACTTTTCATTGGCATGGACAAGTTGGGCCGAAGGGCCTGTTTCCATAATGTGTGACTGTGACTCTATGCCTCTATTAATCCCACTTGCCCATGTTAATTCCATATCTCTTGGTCTCCTGCCGTGTAGCAAAGACTTTCCTCGCATCATTTTTGATGAATAACTTAGAAATGTATTTGTTTTACATTTTCTTAGCCTGTTATTTATGGACTTGCTTACCTTAGTTAGGTCACCACTATGATAAATCCTATCATGGGTGCATTGATCCAGTGTTTCCAGATTCCTGAGACTTCTGGAATGAGGATTATGCCTGATGTTTTCTTAGCTTCTCATCCAGAGGCTTAAATTTCATTTCAGTACAGCATGTTACAGATGAGAGCCAATCGACCCAGTCTCACTACTGATCCATCCATCACTATTATGCCCTACAAGGTCACTGCAGGTGCTTTAAAAGGTCCTGAGAAGTTGGTCTAAAAAGGGGGCAGCAAGTTTTCCCTCGCCCCCTGCCCTAACAATGGTACCTCCTTTCCCATCTCCCTTTTCTGCATCTTTTCTACTCAACAATGGCCAGACTCCAACTCAGCCACCAATCCTTCTTTCCCTGGAATACAAACGGATGGAGTAACTCAGTAAGGTGAGGCAACATCTCTGGAGAAAACAGGACGGGTGACGTTTCGGGTCAGGACCCTTCTTGATGCTCAGAAAAAGAGTCTCCACCAAATGATGCCTATCCATGCCCTCCAGAGATGCTGCTTGACCCATTGAGTTAATCCAGCACTTTGTGTTCTAAGCACCATTTCAGCATCTACAGTTCCTTGTGTCCATGTTCCATTCTTTCTTTACCCCTCCCCAACAACAGCAGACCACCAGTCATGCTGCATACGTTCTTCACAACCCCTTCTCCCTTCACCTCCCCACTGTCAAACTGCCAGGGAGGCTCCTGTTCACCCCAAATCCTGCACCAAATGTTGGGCTTCAATGACCTACTCCTGTCTGGCCTGCGGGTAAACTCATGAACCCAGCTTCAGGGGATGAGAACTAATAAGCACACTTCAAATGCAAAAATAACCAAGCTCCTGTTTCATGTAGGCCTTGGTCATGAACACAGCCGGATTCATCGTGACGACCAAAATAAATCTATGTCATTGACCTTCTTCATCTGAACCATTCCATTCCACCATTAGGGGACAGTAGCATTTCTGCACACACATCTGCACTTAGCATCAAAGAGCCATACAGTACATAAACAAGCCCTTCGGCCTACCTCGTCCATGCTGTCCAAGTTGGAATGCCAGGCAGGTCTCAGTGACCCATGTCCCTCTAAACCCTTCCTATGCCAATACCTATCCCTTTTATGGAATGTGGAGACTGCAGGCTGATTGTGTTGCCAGGGAGATATCAAGCCATGTACATGGGTGTTGATAGAAGGAGAGAGTTTGAGAGAGTTTGTAAGGTCACATGCAATGTCATATTCAAAATCTACAACTATGACTACCTTTGATCAGCAATTAATATATTAAATCACCTACCTAATCTCTCGCGGATACAAGTTCACAATTGCTGCCTGTTACACTTGCGTTTAATCTGGAAGTTGGCAGGTTGAAGTCAAGTTTCCAAAACCACCAACTGTGTTCTTGTGATATAATATTCTGCTGAATATAAACCTCACCAACTGTGAGTATCTATCTTACCCATCCCTTAAACCAGGCTATGTAAGTCCATGTAAAATAATCATTCTCTTCTTATCTATTTTTCAGGATTCTCCACAGCAGAAGCATAATTTCCAATGTGTTTCAGTAAAAAAGATGCCCAATTTGTGGCAACCAAGATACAGTTCTTGAGAGAGAGTTCTTTGGTGTGAGTCTAGGGCCAGATGCGAGAGCCTCAGCATAAAAGGACGCACTAAGTACTAAGTGGCTTTGGAGAAATTTGTAAATTGTCCCTAGTGTGTAGGATAGTGTTGGTGTACGGGGATCGCTGGTTGGTGAAGGGCCTCTTTCCGTGCTGATCTCTTAAACAAGGGTCTTCTTTCAGTTCTCGGAGGAACAAGATGAGGAGATTGGTGAATTTGTGAAATTCATTGTCACAGACGGCTGCGGAAGCCATGTCATTGGGTATTTTTAAAGCGGAGATTGACAGGTTCTTGATTGGTAAGGTTGGCAAAGGTTCTGGGGCGAAAGCAGGAGATTTGGGATGAGGGAACAATCAACCAGCCGTGATTGAATGGCAGGGTAGACTGGGTGGGCCAAATGGCCTAATTCTGCTCCTATGATTTAAGAACTTATGAGTCAGGTTTTGGGTAATCTAACAATAGTTGATGAATTGTATTCACTGCAGGCAGAATGTGCATTCAGAACCCAGGTGAGAAATTCACTTGGACAAGTACAAGGATAGGAAAAGTTTAGAAGGATATGGGCCAAATGCAAACAAATGGGATTAGCTTCGATGGGGCATCATGGTTGACCTGGATGAATTGGGCTGAAGGGCCTGTTTCCATGCTGTATGACTATAATTCTATGAGTCTATGACATTGATATAAGAAAGTATGAAACGGACCAGCATAGGTTATTTTGTTCCTCATGATTTCACTCAGTCAATAAGATGATGGCTTTATTCTTTATCTCAGCACATTTTCCTGCACTGATCGTCGTAGTAAAGATATGCAGTGACTGAGTAAAGAATGCCAAAGATCCACCATCCTAAGAGATGAAGAAATTTCTTCTCAGACCTGGACCAAGTGGCTGATTTGTTATTTCCGGACTCTGATCCTTTGGTGCTACACACTACAACCAGGATCATTGCCTGAGCCATTCCTCATCGATCCTGTCAAACCTCATTACATCGAAGTCACCTCTTGAATTTATTTAATTAGGAATGCACCATGCAACATGCCCACTTTCTTATCCACTCCCTACAACTAGAGATAATTTATAGAGGCCAATTAACCTACAAACCTGCACGTCTTTGGGTAACATGATGCCAAAATAAACAAATCTCATCAGCTTGCTTATGATCCATTCCCTGTTCCTATGCTGTACACATCAAATATTATCCTTAACTTTGCTTCGTAGCCACCGCTGCACTGGTTTTCTTGTTGAATTTGTTTTGCACAAACATAGGTATTTTACATGTAAACCATCAATTCCTTAAGAGTTATCCATTGCTTGTTCAGTATCATTCTTATTAATATCAGTTCCCCATGATTGTTTGTTTCAGGTTTAAGACTGTGGTTTCAGATTAAATTAAATCACTTTAGGTGTCTGCATAATTGTCAGTTACGGTATATTATGGTCATTGATCCGTGCAAGCCCCATATCACCAGATCAGTAATGAACCCCTCATTGCAAGCGACGAGGTCTGAACTAGCCTAAACCCTCAGATAGACACAAAAAGCTGGAGTAACTCAGCAGAACAGGCAACATCCCTGGAGGGAAGGAATGGGTGACATTTTGGGTCGAGACCCTTCTTCAGAAAAACCCTCACCAGCTTCGTGACATTATGGGAATGATTGCAAATTGATACTTAGTGAATAATCCAAACTTCAGGTATATCTGAGTATGAAAATTCGCAGAGACCGCTCCCTCCATAACTCCCTGGTCAATTCGTCCCTTCCCACCCAAACCACCCCCCCTCCCCTGGTACTTTCCCTTGCAACCGCAGAAAATGCTACACTTGTCGCTTTACCTCCCCCCTCGACTCCATCCAAGGACCCAAGCAGTCTTTCCAGGTGAGGCAGAGGTTCACCTGCATCTCCTCCATCCTCATGTACTGCATCCGCTGTTCCAGGTGTCAACTGCTCTACATCAGTGAGGCCAAGTGCAGGCTTGGCGATCGCTCCGCCCAATATCTCCGCTCAGTTGGCATTAACCAACCTGATCTCCCGGTGGCTCAGCACTTCAACTCCCCCCTCCCATTCTGAATCCGACCATTCTGTCCTCGGCCTCCTCCAGTGCCAGAGTGAGGCCCAACACAAATTGGAGGGACAGCACCTCATATTTCGCTTGGGTAGTTTACTCCCGAGCGGTATGAACATTGACTTCTCCAATTTCAGGTTGTCCTTGCTTTCTCCCTCCTTCCCCTCCCCTTCCCAGCTCTCCCACAAGCCTACTGTCTCCGCCTCTTCCTTATATTTTCGCGCCCCTTGCCCCCCCTCCCCCCCGACATCAGTCTGAAGGACTCAACCTGAAACGTCGCCTATTCTTTATCTCTGTCGATGCTGCCTCACCTGCTATGTTTCTCCAGAATTTTTGTCTACCTATGAAAATCAAATGTATTTTAGGGGTATGTGAGATGCCCACTCAGTTGACATTTTTAAATGTCTTTTAAATGACTTATCTTTTTAATCAAGCTTTTAACTGATTTTACTTCCTTTGTCCTTTTACACCTCAATTTTATATTTTGCAATTTATTTTTTATATTTTTATGCTTTTTAACTGCCCATGTTCTGAATGTTTTAAATTGTATTTTAGTTTGGACCTGCGCCTATGTGTAAAGCACTTTGGGTTGCATTCAATTGCATGAAAAGTGCAAGTCAAATAAAGTTATTATTTATTATTATTTAAATATTAGTTAGTAGTAAATTTGTGGTTAAATTGTTTGCAGTATTTCTGCTGTATTATAGTTTATTTTAGTTAAAGTTCAGAGATATGCCATTCGGCCCACCCAATCCATGCCAAATATTGAGCACCAATTCACAGTAGTTCTATGTTATTCCAATTTCTCATCCACACCCTACACACTAGGGGCAATCTTACTGAGGCCGGTTAACCTACAGGCTTTGGGATGTGTGAGGAAACCGAAGCGCCTGGGGGAAACCCAGGCGATTTCTGGAAGAACGTACAAACTCAGTACAAATAGCATCCAAGGTCAGGATCGAACCCGTCTCTCTGGGTTTGCGAGGCAGCAGCTCTACCTGTTACTCCACTGTGCCATATGGTTTATGTTCTATATTGAGGGTATTAGTTATAGGGGTGATGGTCAAACTTGCTTTTTCTGCATCGGTAGCTGAGGGAGGTTGTGTGGGGGGTGTTTTTTTTACACAAGGTGATGGCGTAGGCAGGTGCAAAAGTGGTATTTTGGCGGCTTTTAAATAGGCACATGGCTATGCAGGGAATGGATCACATGCAGGCAGATGAAATTAGTTTATCTTGGCATCATGTTGTTACAGACATTGGGGGCTGAAGGGCCTATTCCTGTGTGATGTTCTATAGTCTATGTAACGAGGCCTGGGTGTCATGGTACACCAGTCATTAAAAGTAGGCATGCAGGTGCAGCAGGCAGTGAAGAAAACGAATGGTATGTTAGCATTCATAGCAAAAGGATTTGAGTATAGAAGCAGGCATATTCCGTTTGGGGAGTCTGCACCCCGGGGGCATGAACATCTCCTCCCACCCTCCAGCCTTCTGGCTACTCCTCCTTTTCCCTTTCTTGTCCCCACCCACCCCCACCCCCGATCAGTCTGAAGAAGGGTTTCGGCCCGAAACGTTGTATTTCATAGATGCTGAGTCTCCTTTTCTGTGTAAGGTTCTGAGTTGTACAGGGTCTTCCTTGAGACCACACCTAGAGTATTGCGTACAGTTTTGGTACAATCTGAGAAGGACATTCTTGCCATAGAGGGATTACAGAGAAGGTTCACCAGACTGACTCCTGGCATGTCAGGACTTTCATATGAAGAAAGACTGGATAGACTCGGTTTGTACGCGCTAGAAGTTAGAAGATTGAGGGGGGATCTTATAGAAACTTACAAAATTCTTAAGGGGTTGGACAGGCTAGATGCAGGAAGATTGTTCCCGATGTTGGGGAAGTCCAGAACAAGGGGTCACAGTTTAAGGATAAGGGGGAAATCTTTTAGGACCGAGATGAGGAAAACATTTTTCACACAGAGAGTGGTGAATCTGTGGAATTCTCTGCCACAGAAGGGAGTTGAGGCCAGTTCATTGGCTATATTTATGAGGGAGCTAGATGTGGCCCTTGCGGCTAAAGGGATCAGGGGGTATGGAGAGAAGTCAGGTACAGGATACTGACCTGAGTTGGATGATCAGCCATGATCATATTGAATGGCGGTGCAGGCTCGAAGGGCCGAATGGCCGACTCCTGCACCTATGTAAACGAAGTGCAGCAAAATAATATTGGCAATGTGTTAACTTCAAAAATAAGAAGCATATTTGCAAGTGTTCAGCGTTAAAAATGCTTTAAGAATTACTGTTTCCTTAAATGGGTCTATTTCTTAGTTTCTAGTCAATTTCCAAAAGGTCAATTAAATCATCAGGACGTGGGAGTGCATCTGATAAAGTCTTAATACTTTTTTCAACAAATAATATATTTCATAGCAAGATGGCTTATCCAAGAGCAATTATAGAAAATCAGAGTGAAACAGATTTACTTTGGGTTGTTGGCTGCAGTTTTAATTACCGTAGATTTATTTTCTTCATTAAATAAATATTACGTGGAATGAGTGATTAATTCTGTAAATTTAGCAAGTCAATTAAATAATGAGAAAACAGTAGTGATTTGTGGTATTGTCGGATGTTGTACAGAACAAAAATTGTTTTTAAAATCTCATTCATCCCTTTAATATGCCCTTTCTCTCTGCCTGTGACTTGGGTTTAATAGCTGATTTGTTATCTCATCAATGATTGATTTTGCAAGGTTCATTGGCGAGATTATTGTGTGTAGGATATTGGTTAATTTAATGATGCATGTGCGCCCTCTGCTGGTAGTTTAAGTTTCTCTGTGTACCCTTCGAAACATTTGCGTACATTATGAGGTATCAGGAACGTTGTATGATTTATAGAAACAAAGAATTGCTGCTGCTGGTTTATATCAAAGATAAACACAAAGTGCTGATGGAACTCAGCGTGTCAGGCAGCATCTCTGGAGATAAAGGATAGGTGACATTTTTGGTTGGGTTCGGGTCTGAAGATGGATCCCTACCCAAAAAATCAGTCTGAAGAAGGGTCCCAACCCAAAACGTCACCTATTTTTATTCTTTATCTCCCGAGATGCTGCCTGACCCGTTAAGTTACTCCAGCACTATGTGTGTTCTGTTGCATGTTCTGTCGCTAATGGATTAAAAAAAGCTAAGTAACTTAAGGGACAGAAGTTTAGGGGTAATATGAGGGGGAACTTCTTTACTCAGAGAGTGGTAGCGGTGCGGAATGAGCTTCCAGTGGAAGTGGTGGAGGCAGGTTCATTGGTATCATTTAAAAATAAATTGGATAGGCATATGGATGAGAAGGGAATGGAGGGTTATGGTATGAGTGCAGGCAGGTGGGACTAAGGGGAAAAAAAAGTTGTTCGGCATACTTGTAGGGCCGAGATGGCTTTTCCGTGCTGTATTGTTATATGGTTACCTTTGATGTTGTCACCTATGCATTTGGAACATTTTTGATAAGGTTTTCCATGACCGATAGAATCATGTGGAATCTGCTTCAATGGACTGAGACTTGGCAGAAAGTGATCAACAATTGCTTGGAATGTCAGTGACGTTAGATACCAGGGATTGTTTATGGGAATTTTACCAATCGCTTATTTTAACAATGACCAAGGTATCATTGCATGTGAATGATCTCCCAATATGTGGGCAATACCAGGAGAGTGCCGGTGAGCAAGACCTGGTCTAGTGTTGTTAGGCCCTCTGTTCTCAACCACTCAAGGGGCTATCCCACTGCCGCGACCTAATCCGCAAGTTCAGAAGAGTGTCTTCGACCTTCACTCTCGAGGGCAATCGCCTAGAAAACCTCGAGCTGGATCGACCGTCAGCGATGAAATCGCGAGCTGGATCGAACGACCGCACATACACACACACACACACACAAATCACAATCGGGGAGGCCAGGTAAAGGGGGGGGGGTCGCTGTCTGAAATTCACACCCGCGATGAAGAGGAAGGTAAAAGACGGCTGCACATTGTACGGGGAGGGGAGGAGAGAGAGAGGAGAGAGAAGGGGAGAGAAGGAGAGAGAAAGGGGTGGGAGGGGGTGGAAAGGGGAGAGAAGGGGTGGGGGTGAGAAGGGGGAGAAAAGGGGGGGGAGAAAGAGACACTTTTAAGAAGTCAGACGTTTAATAAAGTTTAGCGGACATTTTACTTACCAGTTGGTTTTCCCTGGCCCTGAAAACTCCAATGATCCAATTAAAATACTCGGTCAGTGAAGGAGATTGCCTACGGCTGCCCTCGACTGCCTGTAACTACATAGCGACCCCACTCCACTGCACTACGAGTTAAAAAGAACCATGCCGAATAATTTTTACTCGCAGAAAAATTTTCAACATGCGAGTATGCGGGAACTTCCCTCGAGCATGAAGGAGAGTTCCAGTGACCTCATAGGACCTTCTAGGACCACGTGTTGACCATGCTGCGAGTTTGAGTTGAGAGCAAACTATTCTAAACTCGCAGATTAGGTCGCCGCGGTATGACGTGATTTCCTATGAGCAAAACACAAAGTGCTGGAAGAACTCAGGCGTTCAGGCAGCATCTGTAGAGTGAATGGACAGACAACGTTTTGGGTCGGGACCTTTTAGTTTAGTTTAGATTAGTTTAGTTTAGAGATACAGCTTGAAAGGAAGCCCCTTTGGCCCCCCGAGTCCACGCCAACCAGCAATCACCCGTACACTAGTTCTATCCAACGTACTAGGAACAAATCTTCTTTTCAGAAGCAAATTAACCTACAATTCTGAATGTGTTTGGCGTGTGGGAGGAAACCAGAGCACCCGGCGAAAACCCACGTGGTTACAGGGAGAACATAAAAACTCAGTTTTGATAGCACCGGCAATCAGGATCAAACCGGGGTCTCTGGCATCGTAAGACAGCATCTCTGCTGCTGCGCCACTGCGCTGACTCTTCTTCAGACTCATTGTTTTGCTCAAGATTCCAGCATCTGCACTTCCTTGCTTCCCCTGATTTACTATGAGATTGGCCCTGTGCTTGGAAACTGATGGTTAAGTGTGTATTGTTATACATACAGATAAATCATGCCGAACTCATATATACCCTCCAGAGAAATGAATTAACACACGCAAGAAAGAATGGGATCTGCATCTTTTATTTAAATCACATCTAAACAAAATAGTTTATACAGGTGCACAACCTTTTATCCGAAAGCCTTGGGACCAGACACTACTCGGATTTCGGAATTTTTCGGATTCCCGAATGGAAGATTTTTAGCGTAGATTAGGTAGGTAGCGCAGGCGGCTTGAAAAGTCTGGAGCGGCTGCCTCCTCCCCGGAGACCGGGGAATCATTGTAAATCATTGCTTAAATGTTAGTCAGTTAGTTTGGAGGGATTTTATGTGGTGGGGGGGGGGGCGAAGGGGGAAACTTTAATTCCTAGTCCCCTACCTGGTCGGAGAGGCCGGGGAGTGGGCAATGCCTTACCGGGTCGCCGTGCAGTAAGCTCCGGAGCGCTGTGGCCGCTGACTCCCAACATCGCGGAGCTGGGGGCTGCAGGCGTCCGGCTTGGAGCTCCGACCCCGGCAACTCTACCCCTGGCTGCGCGGTGCTCCAAATCCAGCGCCGCCCGCGGCCGGACGCCCGCAGCCCCAGCTCCGCGATGTTGGTAGTCGGCGGCCTCATCCTTTGACTCTTTTAGTGTCTTGATTACTGAGAAATATCAGCAATATGTATGTTGTATAACATTAAATTGTTCAAAATACTTCAGCATGAACAATATGATTTAATAAGTTTTATAAGGTGACTAGATTGCATAGATCAATTATTTAAACACTAAATGTTACAAAGACACATTAACCATAGCCCTATCCCAAACTGTGAACAAACCCCTCCCCATCACCCATAGGCCAATATCACATTGATATCCTGGAATGTAAACCAGAGTAAATGATCATTTCAATTGTAGAAATGAGGAACCACAGATGCTGGTTTACAAAAAAAAAAGACATTAAGTGCTGGAGTACCTCAGCGGGGTCAGGTGGCATCCCAGGACTGAAGATGGGTCTGGACCCGAGACGTCACCTATCCATGTTTTCCAGGGAAGTTGCCTGACCCGTTGAGTTATTGCATCTTTTTTTGTTTTCTCAATTGTCCATGGTAGATGGAGAATAAAATTCTAATTGTCATTCTCGTTGACCTGGACTTTTTTATTATCTCTTCTGGATGTTGCCTGGTGGGTGTGGAACGTATGAATCTTGTATATTTATTTTTACAACAATATGGGCCAACTTCAAGGGATCAGCTGCCTTGGTTTATATTTGCCTATAAACCAGATCGATTTCCTTTCTGACTATCAATATCCTTCAAAAAATCTCCAATAAAATACCTGCTCCTGCCAATCAATAGATGTTTTAATGAATGTTTGCAAACTGGATGGATAGCAGTTTTGATTAATGCAATACTCTGTAAACTACATAGGTAAAGAAGCTCCTAGTTAAGGACTAAAAAAGAGGAGGTGGACACAAAGTTTTGGAGTAACTCAGTGGGTCAGGCAGCATCTCTGAAGAAAAAGGATAGGTGACCTTATAGGTCAGTACCCTTCTTCAGACTGAAGGTCCGCTTGACCCGCTGGGTTACTCCAGCACTTTGTGTCCATTTCAAAGACACTTGGACACGTCCATGGATAGGAAAGGTTTAGAGAGATACTAGACCAAGGGGGACCCGTTGGGTCCCATCCCCTCAACGGGCGGCTGCAGGGGGAGGGGGGGGGGGGGGGGGGGGGGGGCGGCCTTCAGCATCACATACACACACTAACCTCCCCCTCCTTGATATTATATTAATATTATTCATTTTTTCCTTTTACCCCATCTCCCGCCCTATTCACTCACGCATTGCCCCCAACTGCGCAGGCGCGGTTAGAGAGGTGAGGGGGGGGAGGTGGTGGAGAGGGAGAGGGCAGGGGAGGGAAGGAGGTAGAGATTGAGGGGGTGGGGGGCACGGTGTCACAAGGGAGGGCTGGCTCCCGAACACAATACTCCACCGCTCACCCATAGGTCCCAATATTCACCACTTCCTAGAGAGAGAGGGGAGGGCGGGCCATGTAACTCGCAGCTCGTGGCAGCGCGTTGAAAACTCTGCGCAGCTGGCCGCGAGGAGCAAAGGCATTGTGACGTCATCAGCTCGCTTCAGCACGTTAGATTTTAAAAAGATGTCAGATTGGTGAACAATTTTAGTAAAAAAACTCGGGAAATATTGAATCAAATTTTCAGATGATGCATGAGGTAAATCTCTACCGGAATATGTAAATATTTCACCGTTACCGCGTCGGGTTTTCGAGGAGATGTGAATCACATATGAAAACACACACACACACACACACACACACACACACACACACACACACACACACACACACACACACACACACACACACACACACACACACACACACACACACACACACACACACACACACACACACACACACACAAGATCAGAGTTTTTTTAGTTATATGATGGGTCAAATGCAGGCAAATGGGATTAAGATGGAGCAGCTTGGTCGGCAGGAATGAGTTGGGCCGAAGAGACTGTTTATGTGTTATATGGCTCTATCACTCTATTTCATCAAATGTGTTGGAGTTTCAACTTTCTTATTGATATGAAAGAGTCATCCTTTTTAGGTACCATGCATGTGTTAGATAAGGTTTTAACTGCAAGGGCAGCAAGGTGACCCAGCGGTAGAGTTGCTGCTTTACAGCACCAGAAACCCAGGTTCCGTTAGGATTGCGAGGACTATCTGTACGGAGTTAGCAACGTGTGGGGATCACTGGTCGGTGTGGATGTGGTGGGCCAAAGTGCCTGTTTCCGTGCTGTATTTCTAAACAAAACTCAAAGAACAGTTTGAGTCACCACAACTATTCAGAGCTATTTATCCCACAGTAAAATGGTTTCTGACTGATCTATGATGATATCCTTAAATTAACCGTGACAATTATTCCCAAGAGGTATTATGCTTCAAGTGAATCATTGATTTAGATTTTGACTTTAATATCAGTTCTGTTGCCAATAAAATCACCATTCACAGCTATTGATGAAAATATATATTACAAGCTTGGAGCACACTTGGTGAAATTATAGGATGAGTTTGTGACCACCTGTAAACTTTCATTCTGTATGTTGCAGAGATTCTATATCAATGTTAAATTGCGCTGTTTCTTTTTGATTGCTTGCAGAGACCAATTATCTTTCAGAAATCTTCCTCAACGATTGAGATTTAATAAGAGTGTAATCACTGCACTAAAGGCCCAGAGATGATTCTTATTTGCGTTTTCTTGCTTGTGACCTCTACTGTCAATTGTGATGAGACAAACCAGTTTGGCGAGAGAGGAAAAATAAGGAGTTCCCAACACATTTTGCTCCAGAATGTTTTCCTGTCAGTAACAATACAATAACATTGAAAGCCACAGAGTGATGGAGTAATTCAGCGGGATCAGGCAGCATCCCTGGACAATATGAATAGATGACATTTCGCGTCGAGACCCTTCCTCAAACTGAACTGTCTGAAGAAGTGTCCCAATCCGATCAGTCAGAAGAAGGGTCCCGACCTGAAACATCACCTTCACACTGATTGAGGTAGGGGGTAGAAAGCTGGAAAAGAGGTGGGGGCAGGACGAAGCCTGTCGTATTATACATCTGAAGAAGGGTCTCGACCCAAAACATTGCCTGTCCATGCACTCAGAGATGCTGCCTGACCCACAGAGTTACTCCTACATTTTGTGACTTCTCCTGTCAAGTGATAGGTGGATACAGGTGGGGAGAGTGTTTATATGTGATTTGATCAGATTAGCCTCTATATTCATTAAGATGGTGATATTGTCTGCATAAGTGTAAAGCATAAACACCAGTATTTATTTGGTGACAGTTACATCAAATGTTTCGAGCAATGTAGAAATAAATTCCAAATCTGCATACCTTGAAAATAAAAAATGTATTTTACTTCGGAGTCACGTGAGTGACTACGTGAAGACCCCGCCAGCACGTGTGCGCGACATATCGTCTCACGCAGTGCAACAGCGACGGGCGGGGGTGGAGCGCTCCCGCGGGAAAAATTCAAACGGACCAACACAAGTAAGGAAAAATTGAAGTTGTATTTCTTCCCCTTTGCTGTGCTTTATGTTACAGCACGTTGGACAAGGGGAAGAAAAAACGGATCTGGACCACAGGCTGCCGCGGGGAACCAGGCAGTTCCCGGCAGCCGACAACTCTAGACGTCCAGCGGCTCCAGGACCGCAGGCTGCCACGGGGAACAAGGTAGGTCCCGGCAGCCAACAGCCATGGGCAAACAGCGGTTCCAGGACCGCAGGCTGCGGGGAACTAGGGAAGGTCCCGGCAGCCGACAGCCATGGGCAAACAGCGGTTCCAGGACCGCAGGCTGCGGGGAACCAGGAAGGTTCCGGCAGCTGACAGCCGGGTACTGACCGGTAAAGGCTGCCCAGCACCGCGAGCTGTATACCTGGAAACAACACAGCGGGCTGCAGGCAGGCAGGAGTCGGTACGGCCGGTAGACTCAGGGAGTCCGGCCAGGAGGACGCACTGCCCAAGGGCAGTGAAAGTGGCCGTTGGCGTGGTAACTAATGTCCACTTACCGACTCCAAGCTGAATCCAGCGCCATGCGTCGTACAGCTCAAAGCAGCGCAGCAGGCTGGAGGCAAAGCCCCGCAGGATTCAGCCCGGCCGATCATACTCATCTGAGTCCGGCCGAAGGGGCGCGCTGCCCGAGTGCAGCATGGTCCGCCCGTGACTTGCTCTGGGAGATGGAGCAAGCTCACTATGGGAGTCTTCGCACTCCCACAACAGCACCTTATCGAGGGCTGTAAAACAATGCATCTCCCTCCGGAAGAAGGGGACGTGGCTGAAGAAAACAGCAGTGTGCAGGGGGTGCAGAATCCTAAGGAGCTACTAAGAGTGATCACCAAAATACGGATCAACGAAAAGTACCATTACAGACCACGCTGGTGGCCAGCTTCAACTACCTGTACTTCCATCTTCTGCAGGAACAGGCAACAAAATTACGCAGAAATATAGGCCTCCTGTGAACTTTACTTTGTTAAAAACGCCTGCAGCAAACAATGCGATCTGGGGGTACAGTGGGACTGGCACAAAAACCCAGGAGGTCAAACTACAGAAGATTTCAAAACTTCTGACAGCGGGCATATCATTGGTTGCTCGCCCAGATGATGGTACAGAGATGACAGCAGGATTGACATTGCTCCGCAATACCCACTGTGAGAAAAAGCTCGACGAAGAGATAAAAGCCGTCGGGCTCATAACAGCGTCATCAGCAACAACAGCACCCCTATGCATCCACCAACAGGTGTCAACACCAGGACGCTGGTGAAAGCATGAGCGCCGCGCAGCACCACGAAGGTCCTTTTTAGGCCAAGGCCCAGAGCCCTCATGAAAAACGTGCCAACCCCGCACTCCGGTGCCTCTTCGGCAGAAGAGGCAGAAATTGAAGAAAGGGACGTACCACTGGCAACCAGGTAGTAGGTGGATCTGGTTCTTTCCAGAACACAAAGGTGTATGACCTGTACTAACAGGGGGAATTTTACACTTGTTTTCGGAGACATGGAGGGATCATTGTCGATACCTAAAATTTAACTGGATGGGGCAACGATGGCAGGGTATAGCGTTGCCTAATGGGCTAACTTCAGCCCCAAGACTTTTCACCAAGATATTAAAACGGGCCTTGGCAATATTAGAAACAAAAACATATTGTAATGGCATATCTTGATGATATATCAATTGTGGGGAAAAAACCCTGGATCTAGCTAAATCAGCAGTTTTAGCTACCAAACATTGGGTGAAACTCTGGGGTCATCTCCATCCAGATAAATCTAAGTTGATGGCATCCACAACTGGACTTTCTGGGATTTACAATTAACGTTATCCATATGTCTGTAACATTGCCAAAGAGTAAAGCAGACTTGATGGAAGCCTACAACAAAATTAATTACTAAAAACACTGGTGTTGGGTGCGTTTTATGGGCTAAAGGCCTACTGCTAACAATGCACCATCTGCATGTCCGCCTACGAATTGATAACATCACAGTGGTGGCAGATATTAATCATATGGGAGAAAAGATCGATATCATGTTTCAATCTGGCCAATATATTTGGCTATGGTGTGTTAACATACATATTTGGCTATCAGCAAACTTACCTACCAGGTAAGCTCAATACTGAGCCACATACCAGGTCATGAAAATTCAATGACAGCATCGAATGGCTGTTGGACCACAAATAAAAGTTGCTGATATTACCAAAAGAGGGACACCAGATATCGATCCACTTGCATCTAGACCCAATCACCAGTTACCAACATATGCCGCTTGTGAACCACACTTGGGGCAGCAGCAATGGACGTTTTTCCCACTGAATGGGGAATAATTGTTTACAATGTTTTTCCCCTCCTGCCTCATCAGTCGGATCCCAAGCAAAAACACATATGGACTCAACATCAAGTGTCTTGAAAGTACCTGATTGGCCTACACAGCCATGGATCCCTGTGGTCTCGGACATAGTCTCTGAACCATAGTCCACCATGCTAGATCCGGGCTGGCGGACAGGACCATGAGCATGATCACGGCGGCCTATCAAGAATCAACAAGGACTGGTGTAGCGTATAATACAGCTACAACCACCAACGTCCTGGGAATTCCTATCCAGCCTTCATGTGGATGAAGGACTGAGCTGCAGCACTATAATTATGCAGGAGTGCCCTGTCAGCTTGCTGGTGGCAGGCGCCACGCCAACTCTCCATGGGATCTCACCCTCTACTTGTCAAACTTATGAGGATTATTTTCAACACCAACCCTCCTAGAGGGAAGTACTCCCAGATCTGGGACGTCAGTGTTGTACTAACGTTGCTAGGGGCACAAGCAATGTCCCTGTCCCTGCGGGGGGGACACTGACATTTAAAAACAGTATGCTGATAGTACTGGTCTCAGCTCTAGGGCTCCAGTTTCTACATAAACTGAGACTGGAATAAATGATGGCATCTCCAGAAAAGATAACTTCGCATATTAGAGCTTGTTAAACAAGATAGACCATGAACATCAGGATAAAATTTGGAATACCAGATATACCCAACTGACACCCGACTATGTGTAATGACACACCTTTTATTATACCTTAAAACTACTAAAACTTAAGAGGAAGTAAATTAGCAATATGGGCAGCCATAAACAGCCTAATGGCCGGGTATCAGCACTAACCATCGCTAGATGGCTCAGACAGGCTTGGGAGCTGCTGGGGTGGATACTGACATCTTAAGTTTCTATCCACAAGGGCAACAGCAACACCGGCAGCTAGAGACAAGGAAGTGCCTATGGACCATATCCTGGCAACAGCAGGATGGTCTAGAGAAAGACCTTCCAATTCTTTATAATAAGCCAATAACCAAACCTGCGGTATTGCGGAATCAAGTTTGAATTCTGCAATATATTTAGCCCTAGGGAGGATTATTTTGTTAAAATAAATTGTTATTGCCTGAATTAGATGCATGTCTGAATACAATAACATACTTCCTCCCTTGAATGACTTCGGCAGTGAGTGAAGCAGGGACTGTTCCACGGCTTGAAATCACAGAGCTTTAAAATCTTCACGTAGTCACTCACGTGACTCCGAAGTAAAATAGTAAGATTAAACGAGAATTTACCAGTTTGAAGTTTGATCTTTATTTTATGAGGAGTTACGATGAGGGATTACGTGCCCTCCGCTCCCGCCCTCTATTATAACGGTCAACTGGTATATTACTTCTTCTTATCTTACTATGTTTATTTCAATTACTATTACTGTGATTCCACACCGCTGCTTTGAAGAATGTCGCGCACGCGTGCTGGCAGAGTCTTCACGTAATCCCTCATCGTAACCCCTCAAAAAATAAAGATCAAACTTCAAACTGGTAAGTTCTCGTTTAATCTTACTATTTTATGTCATATTTGCTTAAATTATTCTTTATTAAAATCAAAGTTATAATTAAAGATCAGCAGAAATTCTTATACGCTAAGAGTTTGTCAAAAGCAGTTAAAATAATTAAGTTATTCCTTCATCAAGATCAGGAGGCACCATGGTGCAGCAGTAGAGTTGCTGCTTTACAGCGCCAGAGACCCGGGTTCGATCCTGACTCCAGGTGCTGTCTGTACGGAGTTTTTTTTTTGTTCTCTTAGTGACCGAGTGGATTTTCTCTGGGTACCCCGATTTCCTCCTACATTCCAAAGACGTGCGGGTTTGTAGGTGAATTGGCTTCAGCAAAAATTGAGATTAGTGCAAGTGCACAGGGTGATCGCTGGTCGGCCTGGACATGGTGGTCCAAAGGGCCTCTTTCCACACTGTATCTCTAAACAAAACAAAAAAAATGTAACCAGAAATGAAAGGCAACAACGCATTCAAAATAGTTTCAAATCGAGCATTGTGGCAAAAATGAATATTGGAAAATTAAAGTCAAAATTCGAAATACATCTTATCTTTAAAAATTAACATTTATCTCCCTCAATCTATAAAAATATTTCATGGAAATAACCATTATAAAATGCAATAATATGCATGCTGTATAAATATATTTCTTACATAGTGATTTAAATGAATGAACACACTTATCCCAAACCATCTACAACTTTCTAATTACCAACAAGCCTACCACATCTAGAAATGAGGGTGGTACAGTAGCACAGTGGTAGAGTTGCTTCCTGATGGCACCAGAGACCCGTTTTGATACTGACCTCGGGTGCTGCCTGTGTGGGGTTTGTACATTCTCCCTATGACCACTTTGTTTTTTATTTCGGGTGCTCCGGTTTTCTCCCACACTCAAAGACGTACAGGTTTGTAGGTTGACTGCTTTGGTAAAATTGTAAATTGTCCCTAGTGTGTAGAATAGTGTTAGTGTACGGGGTGATCGCTGGTCGGCACGAACTCGGTGGGCCGACGAGCCTATTTCCGTGCCGTATCTCTAAAGTGTAAAGTCTAAAATTGTGAGTAGTAATATTTGACGAGAGTGGTAATATTTCACTAACCTCAATTGCAAGGACATAACAATGATTAAAATGTAAAACTCACAGCTGAAATATGCAGTAATATTGACACATATATAATGAATAAACCCATAAAGGATTGTGGAATGATTTGGCTCATTCACCCAACTCCTTGCCAAGGATGACCATGTTTGCTTTATAACCTACTTAATTTTCTGACATAGATGAATAACCACAGATAACATTTCAGAAAGTAAACCAACGTGAGATATTCTCCAAAGTCTCAAAGATAATCAACTGAAACTGTAGCTAATATTACAATTTAAACTGTTCAACGTTGTCACATTCCATAGTTAGCAAACCCGATTGAAATCAAATCATAGAGCAACTGTTCACTGAAGACTATTTGTCTTTATAAACATTATCCCCAAGCCAGCTCTAAATAACTTTGCGCTTAACTGCGTCCTGTGAGATGAGTTCTATTGATCAAGAAAATATTGGATTGAAAATCAGGATCTGGATCAGGAGCAGTTAATAGAGTAAAATGGTTGACAAGTCAATAAAGCTCAAAGAATATTTTGGTTTGTTAGAGACACAAGGAACTGCAGATGGTGGTTTACAAAATAAGATATAAAGTGCAGGAGTAATTCAGCAGGTCAGGTAGCATCTCATGCTGGCTGTTATTTGAAATTAGAGAATTTAAGGTTCATACCATTGGGTTGTATACCCAAGCGGAGTATGAGGTGTTGTTCCTCCAGTTTGCATGTGGCCTCACTCCGGCTATGGAGGAGGTCCAGGGCAGAAAGATCAGTATGGGAATGGGGAAGGGAGTTAAAAAGGTTAGCAACCGGGGGATCCAGCAAGCCATAGTAGACTGAAGATAGACACAAAATGCTGGAGTAATTCAACGGGTCAGGCAGCATCTCTCATCATCATCATCGTTGCAAACACAGTGCCTTAGGTGTGGATGGCCATTGGCTCGCTAGGAGCTCATCAGCCCTTTGACAGGTCTTGTTTTTGGTCTTGCTGGGGGTCCACAGCCCCCTCCTCACCTGGCAAACCAGGTGTCGGAGACAGTTTAGTTGCCGAGTCTCTGACCATGGAACAGGTAGCACGGGATTACATGGTACCAGTGGCGGGGGGGATCTCTCCCCACGACCTGACCTGATGCCAATTCAGGCATGGTCTGAGATGGAGATGGTCTGGAGAAAAGGTATAGGTGACGTTTCGGGCCGAGACCCTTCTTCAGATTGAGAGTCAGGGGAGAGGAAAGCTAGAGGTATGAAAAGGTAGAAAGAAAAAAAGGAATGTAAGGTATGAAATGAACAACTCAGAGCCAGCACCAATGATCAAGGAAAGGTGGAGCCCACAATGGTCCATTGTTGGCTGTGGAAGTGGTGATAATGAAGGGATACAAACAGTGAACATAGGATGATAAGGGTGGGGAAGAGACAGCGAGAGACCGATGTGCTGGCTGGACACCCACAGGCATAAATCAAGAGGAGCTTCCGATGTGGCACTTTGACCATAAGAATGAGCTGATGCTAAAAAAAGTTGAGAAAAGGGTCAACGAATAATGATCTTCCAAGAGTGTCACTAATAGCATTCACAGGAAGAGCTCTGATGCCCACAGGGATATGTTAAGCTTACTAAGCCGTATAGAATACTCTTATGCCATAGCATACTGTCAGGTTGTATAAAAGCCTGGTTTGGGAACAGCTCTGCCCAACACCGTACGAAATTGTAAAAAGTTTAGTTTAGTTTAGAGGTACAGTGAAACAGGCCCTTCTGCCCACCGAGTCCGCACTGACCAGCGATTCCTGCACACCAACACGACTCTACACACAATAGGGACAATTTTACATTTATACGTCTTGGGAGTGTGGGAGTAAACTGAAGATCTCGGAGACAGCACCCGTAGTTGGGATTGAACCCGGGTCCCCGGCGCTGCAAGCGCTGTAAGGCAACAACTCAGCTGCCGTACCACCCAAATGTTGTGCATGTAGGCCAGTTCATCACACAGACCAGACGCCCCTCCAGTAACTCCAACTACACTTCACGCTGCCTCGGGAAAGCAGCCAACATAATCAAAGGCTTGTCCCACCAAAGTCATTTCTTCTTCTCCCTACTCCTGTTGAGCAGAAGGTGCCGAAGTTTGAAAGTGCACACCATCAGACTGTGAAACATTTTATTTCTCTCTTATCAGGCGTCTGAACGGTCCTTCCATAAGCTAGGGTACTGTCCGATTCACCTTTATACTATTGTGGACGTTGGTTTCTGTTTATGGAACTGATGCGCTACGATGCTAAGGACTATATTCTGTACTCTGTATCTTGCCCTTTGCTCTTGCTCTTGTATTGTGTTTGGCTAAATTGTATTTTGTATAGTGCTATCCGATTTAATTAGATAACATACCAAACAATGCTTTTTACTTTACCTCGGTACAGGTGACAATAATAGACCTAAACCTAAGGGAGGTACTTGTTATGAACTTTGGCCAGGAGAAGTTTCACCGATACATACACGTGAACTGCCTCTGTGGGCACAAGTAACTGCAGATGCAGGTATATAAAAGAAGACACAAAGCGCTGGAGTCCCTCAGCAGGTCAAACAGTGTCTCTGAACATGGATAGGAGGCGTTCGGGTCGGGACCCTTCTTTAGACTTTCTCGTCACTTATCCATGTTCTTCAGATATGCTGCCTGACCCACTGAGTTACCCCAACATTTGCTGTCTTCTCTTGAACTGCTCAGTAATCACAAGCCACTCAAGGTCATTGCTTAGTTTAGGTTAGTGTAGTTTAGTGGTACAGCATGGATACAGACCTTTCGACCCACCGAGTCTGTGCCGACCATCGGTCACCCGTACACTAGTTCTATGTTATCCCATATTCATATACACTCCCTACACACTAGGGGCAATTAACAGAGGGTTAAATAGCCTAGAAACTTACACATCTTCGGAAAGTGGGAGGAAACCAGAGAATACCCATGCAGTCACTGGGAGGACATGCAAACTCCAAACAGAGAGCACCCATAATCAGGATCTCTGGCACTGTGAGGCAGCATCTCCACCTTCTGCAGCACTATGCCGTTCCTGCTGAGGACACTGGTGAATTTGCAGCCAATGTTGGTACTGCAGATGCAGGTGGACAGGGTGTGGTGGTGACACCTCTCAGACAAGGGAAGGGATACAATATACAACAGATTTGGTGCTGTGTGGGAAAGACCAGGGCGGCACAGAGGCACAACTGCCTTACAGCGCCAGAGACCTGAGATCGACCTTGACACATGAGATGCCAAGGATACCAAGCTTCAGACAATCAGTGTGGTGGCACAACATCCAGTTTCTTAGCCCGCATGCACCAAATGTCAGCTGCTGCCTTTCAACTGGTGTGAGGCCACTCTCCCCATTGTGTGTTGGCCTGAATACAGCAAAGTAAGCAAATATATTTCTTTAGTTGGTATCCTTCAGGAGCCAAATGCCAAAAACCTGTCAAACGAGAAAAAGAAAGACTGTGTTCTCACCTCCCTGAAGATTTAATTTGCAATTCCTGCTGAGGTAAACAGTGTTTCAGGCTGAAGCTTGGTCAGTGCTCAGGTTTTCATTCGTTTTTTATGCTGCAAGTCACAAATGAGTTGTGTTTGAGTTTAAAATAGACATTAATATCGGTTCATAAGGCAGACAAAAATGCTGGAGAAACTCAGCGGGTGCGGCAGCATCTATGGAGCGAAGGAAATAGGTAACATTTCGGGCCAAAACCCTTCTTCAGACTGATGTTGGGTAATATCGATTTGCCAGTAGGAGTCAGAATAACTTTTTTTTAATGAAATCAATATATACTTTATTCTGGATTTTGAAAAATGGACAAAACAAGAACTGTGCAAAATTGCTCAGACATTCTCCGTGGCTACACATGCATTTGTTAGTATTCTATTTGGTAGTGTTCCCAAAAGCCACAATTATACCTTTGCCATTTAAATGCCCCCCTGAGGTGAAATCCCTTCTCTTGTTTGATAGGCGTCTCCACCACACCCTGCCCACCAATGCCCAGCAGTGGAAGAGTAGTGGTCCTCCCCCACAGAGCCTTGGCGTTGGTTGCACCAAGCTTCAGTCCATCCCCCAGCACATAGTCCTGCAGTAAGGAGCAGGCCAGTAGGCAACATTCCCTGACAGACATCTCACTCTGCTGGGAGGTCAACAAAGCTCGGGCAGACCAAAGAGCGTCTTTCTGAGTTAATGACCTTCCAGCAGCAATTGACGTCCATCTCTGAATGTGTCCCTGGGAACAGTTCATACATCAGAAACTCCTCTGTTATGGAACTGTTCGGGATGAACTGTGACAGGGACATTGCAGCTTTCTCAAGACTCTCTTTGCAAATCCACACTCTGAGAAGAGGTGAGCAACCATCTCCTCTCCATAGCCGCTGTCCCGAGGGCAGGGTGCGCTGGTTAGTGAGGTTCCGACAATGCAGGAAGGATCTGTCTGGGAAGGCTCTCCTCACCGCAGCCAAGCCACGTCTTGGAGCTTGTTGGTGAGTTCTGGCGATGAAGCATTTCGCTGGACAAGCTGGGCAATTTGCTCAAAAGAACCATGCCACTGGATCAGGCACGGAAATCGCTATCAAAATATGGAGGGGACTGGGGGACAGAGGGGACACAATTTCTTGGCGGCTGCATGCACATGCGCACACTCACACACACTAGCGAGGCTTCGGAGGCTCAAATCCAGCGCTAAATGCAGCTCAACTCTGCCTGTCACGCCGGATTAACCTACAGCCCTGGACTGACGGGACACCAGCGTTGCTTCTCCGTGCTGGCTGGGAACTTGGGCCATATTTCCCACAAGTCCAGGCAGGGCAATTGGTTAACCTGGTGGGACAGGCAGAGTTGAGCTGGATTTAGCGCTGCTTCTCTGCGCTGGCTTTAGGCCTGGGGACACAGCTCCCGTTTGATCCCCACATTTGCCCACATTAAACTTCACCTGCCATGCACCTGCCCACTCCCCCAACCTGTCCAAGTCACCCTGCATTCTCATAGCATCCTCCACACAGTTCACACTGCCACCCAGCTTTGTCTTCTTTAGGATTGCCAGTTAGTTTATTTTGTTTTGCCATTTCCTGGGCCTCACTGACGTCTTGCTCTTGGCCTTCCCTTTAATTTTAAGAACCTGCCACATTTATTCAATAATTACTTATTAAACCAGCAGCAAAAAATCAAGCCTGCTGATTAACAGTGTAAGTGTCAGTAATGAGGTGATCATTTGTTATTGAAAGGCGAATCAACCTCTCTAGCCCACATATTTATCAATATAATTTCAGATTCTCATTCCTTCAGTTGATAAATTGTTTTTGGAGATGTTTGTTAAAAGTTAAATCAAACTTTTTCCCCTTGTATAGAAAGAGATAATGCTGGAAAGACTCAGTGGGCCATGCAGCATCTTTGTAAATAGAAATAGATGTGACCGTTTGTTGGAATTGTGCTAAAAATTCTGTGATCTGATGCAATCATCTAAGATTCCAGGTGCAAGGAACTGCAGTTGCTGTTTTACAAAAAAAAAGGCACAAAATGCTGGAGTATCTCAGCGGGCAGGCATCTTCTCTGGGGAACATGGGTAGGTGACCTTTTGGGTCAGGACCCTTCTTAAGTGAGAGGAATCAAAAAAGGCTGAAAGGCACCCTACCCCAAAAGTTACCCATCCATGTCCCCCAGAGATCCTGCCTGACCCACTGTTACTCCAGCACTCTTTTTTTGTCTCTTTTTTTAATCTCAGATTCCAGTATTTGCAATTTAAAAAATTTTCTTTTTTTTTCACATTTAGTTTAGTTCAGAGATACAGTGTGAACAAAAACTTTCGGCCCACCAAGTCTGCACTGACCAGTGACCACCCATACACTAGTTATATCTTATCCCAGTTTAAAATCCTGCATACTAGGGACAATTTACAGAAGCCAATTAACTAACAAACCTGTATGTCTTTGGAATGTGGAAGGAATCCGGAGCACCCGGAGAAAACCCAAACGAGGGAGAACGTGCAAACTGCGTACAGGCAGCACCCTTGGTCAGGATCGAACCGGGTTCTCTGGTGCTTAATGAAACAGCAACTGCACCACTGCACCACTGCGTGGCCATTTCATTTCACTTTTATACTGGATTAGACTCTGTTACACTCACTCCGATTTACCACCCTCCCCCAACATTTACAGTTATTTTTTCTTGATAACTCGGTCTCAGTGATTAAGGGGCACATTGACAGTTCAGCCAATCATCAAGGTTCCAAATGACTTATTTCCCTCTCACTACCATGCATCTGCCTGTGTGTTGTTGGTTAGACACATTTTCCAAAGCTAATGGTAAAATGAACACACCATTAAAATCCTCAGCATTTTCCGTTTTTACTTCAGATTTCCAGCATTTGTGGACCTTTAATTTTTCAATGAACATAAAATTTCCATGTAAAAAATGTACATAAAAATATAAAACATGTATATAGCAGATATTTATTTTGTATATAAATTTATGAGAGACAGGTAATAAGCTACCTAACAGTAGATTATTAGTCAGTAACCTTTTTTCCCAGGATGGAAATATCAAATAGTAGACGACATTGTTTTAATGTGAGTGGAGCGGAGTTTAAAGGAGAATTGTGGGCCACGTTTTTTAACACAGTGTGTGGTGGGTGCCTGGAACGCAGTGCCTGGAGTGGTGGTGGAGGTAGACACTATTGCTGCACTTAAGAGTCGTTTGATTCAGGGCGGAAATTGCTATCAAACCATGGGGGGGGGGGACACAATTTGGGGGCCACATTTCTTGGTGGTCGCGCACGCGCGCACACACACACACACACACGTGCGTGAGGTTTTGGAGGCTTCGGCCGTGGGCCCTGTGGACAATAACATCGGGAGCTGACCTGGTTGGTGACTGACTCCAAACTCCAGCCACAGCAACTTAGTCCGTCCCTAATCATTGGGCTTGAATCAGCCCGTTCGGGGGACCTTTCATCACCCAGCATGGCTTAAATTCGGCCGGCGGGGGCTTCAACGTTGGGAGCCTCGATCGCCTCGACGCAACAGTTTAATTTTAAGCCACGCCGGGTGATGAAAGACCCCGTGAATGGACCGTTTCAGTCCTTAGAAAGCGTCTGATTCCCGCTTGAACCTTTCACAAGCTGCAATGTGATAAATAACACTTAAACAAATAAAACTGAAGCAAATAAACGCAAACAGAAGAACCAACCTTGGAGGTGAGAGAGAGAGAGAGAGAGAGAGAGAGAGAGGGAGAGAGAGAGAGAGAGAGAGAGAGAGAAAGAAATGGGAAAAATACTAAATAACATGAGTGACCGTGTATGAGGGACTTACCTGCGAGCCAAACAGGAAACCCGTTCGACCGGAGCCCTTAATCACCTGACCCGTTTAAATCCGATACCCGTTTAAATCTTTCCCATCCACCAATACATCCAATTAGTTCAAATGGTAATTGTACCCCCATCAGACAGCTTTAAGAAATTCTCCGTGAATACCTTCAGTAATACTTGAAGGTCAAACTCAATTGGTGACACATCATGTTAATATGATGTTAATAGTAACATTTAACAAGCGCTTAATAGTGACACAAAGCGGAGATTTTAATAGATTATTTTTCACTGTATTTCAAAATCCGGATTACAAAACATGGGGGGAGGGATTGTCCCCCACCTCTCAAAATATGGGAGGGACGTGTGTCCCCCATGCCCCCCGGTAGTTCCACCCATGTTTGATTGGGCACATGGATATGCAAGCAATATGGATCATGTGAAGGCAGAGGAGATTAGTTTAATATGGCATCATGTTCATCACAAACATAGTGGGCCAAAGGGTTGGTTCCCGTGCTGTACTTAAATGTGGATGGGAAAAGAATGGAGGGTTATGGTCCGAGTGCAGGTAGATGGGATTAGGGGAAAATAAGTGTTCGGCATGGACTTGTAGCGCCGAGATGGCCTGTTTCCGTGCTGTAATTGTTATATGGTTATATATGTACTATCCTATGTTCTGTTCAAGATGATATTTGGAGTCTTTTCATCAGCACAAGTTTTTTTTTACATGTTATGAAATAGTGGTAATATCTTTGCAATATGATTTTGCATTTGGGGTTTAAATTGTTTCATTCTTTCCACAAGTAAGCTATTAAAAGATAAAGAGTGCGGAAACTGTTTTTATTTTCCTTCAGTAAACCTATAGCAATATAGCTATTCGCTTTATTCGCCAAAATTGTATTTGTTTATGTAAATCCTATGTTTCTGATTCTTCCACCCTGCGTGAAGTTTATTTTAACAAACTAATGAGTTTGTATAACAAAAGTCACAAGGTGCTGGAATAACTCAACGGGTCAGGCAGCATCTCTGGAGGACATGGATAGGTGATGTTTTGGGTCAGGACCCTTCTTCAGACTTCAATGTGTTTCAATAATAGTATCATTATAGCAATCATTTGTTTAAACTAAATGTATGTTTAGTATGCCTCTTAAAATGACTGGTCAGAGGACTTTGACATGGATGTGTTAAATGTTATTGCCTTGAGTCCTCGTAAGGGTATTGTAGATGGTTTATGCATGCAACCTATAGTGTAGCTACCTCAATACCACTAACCACGCCTTAGTTATCTCAGTATAATTGTGATATCTTCCCCTTGCTCCTCCCCTGGTTCCAGTATGCCAGAAGACTAGATGCAGTCAGTGTTGGGACGTGCCTTACATGTGCCTTTATTAAATACTCAGTAAAGTTACAAGTGTGTCCAACTTGGCTTCTTTGCAGGTATGGAGCCATAATTGATGCTGAAAACATTGAAAGCTTTGACACAAAATTTAACATGGCATCTACTATTGAAACATCAGTCTGCTTCTGATAGATATTTAAAATATGCCTCACAGCACCAGAGACTCGGGTTCAATCCTGACCTTGGGTACAGTCTCTGTGGAATTTGCACATTCTCCCCGTGACTGCAGTTTCCTCTGGATGCTCTGGTTTCTCCCACATCCATGAGCAGAGTTTGTCAGTTGATTGGCCTGTGTCCAATTGTTCTCTAGTTCATGATTCCCCTATCCTGGGCAAAAGACTGTGCATTCACCCTTTCAATTCCTGTCGTGATTGTATGCACTATATTTAAGATCACCCTTTAGCCTCATGACCAAGTGATAAAGTCTTAGCCTGCTTGACATTCTCGCTACCCTATAGCTCAGGTCCATGAATCTTCTTGTAAATCTTCTCGTAAACTCTGTCCTCGTAAATCTTCTCTGCAATCTCCTTCAGGCAATTTTTATACTCAAATTCAAGTGACATCCACGCTAATTATTACTTTTTCTTTTGTGCTTCAGCTCTTCATTGGACTGGGATTTCCATATGAAGGACCTGCTCCACTGGAGGCCATTGCCAATGGCTGTATTTTCTTGCAACCTCGATTCAACCCCCCTCACAACTCAAAGAATAATGAGTTTTTCAGGGGAAAACCCACTTCAAGAGAGGCAAGTAGAACATCTATATGTATGTATGTATGTATGTATGTATGTATGTATGTATGTATGTATGTATGTATGTATGTATGTATGTATGTATGTATCTATCTATCTATCTCTATACATAACTAACACTCTAATCTTGTAATCTTCCGTTTTGGCGGTTTTTCTATTTGCGCAAAACCAGTTTGCGATAGCGCTCTGATTGTGCTGTGCGTGCACCAAGTTTTGTTCTGATCGGTTGAATGTCGTAAGAGGTTGGCGGGGTTTAAAAATCTTTAAAAACGCACATGCGCAGATCAACCTCTTCTCCTGCCAGTCAGCGCTGTGCAGATTAGTCTCTTCCCCTGTCACTCTCCGGGACGGTCCGCCCCTTCCTGCACCATCGCATCTTTACTGGAGCTGAGGATGGCCGGCGGAGGTTTCCAACCGGACTTTCGGAGGGAACCAAAGCAGCTCAGCCCAGCCCCAAGCAGCCCAGCCCCAAGCAGCCCAGCATCGGAGACCTGACCCAGCCCAGCCCAGCGAGGGAGACCCAGCCCAGAGTCGGAGACCCAGCCCAGCCCGGAGTCGAAGACATTGCCGATGTCGCCAAATGGAAAGCGGAGACTCTGTTCCCGGCGGAGGAGAACGACCAGCGACCAGCGCCTGCTGTGAGTCCCCATCGCACCGCCAATTTCACCCACTGCTCCTCTGGTCTACTTCGCTGGCTCCACCCCCCACTCCGTGATGCCCCCCTCTCCCCATGGCACTTCCCCCGTCTTTTCTCTGAGCTCACCCCTCTCCCCCCCACAACTCCCCCTGCCCACAAATCCCTCTTTCCCCACACAATCCCACTACCTATATGATAATTATGATTGACGGGTTTCCTTTTCTTTTTTTCGCTCTATCTTTCAATTTAAAATCATTTTGCTGTCTTGAACCTTTCTGCAGGGTTACGTGTTGACACTAGTATACATGTGGGTATATATATATATGCATACATATATATATATATATACGTGTACGTAGGTAGATGTATATATATTGTGTGGGTATAAGTATGACTAGGTAAATAAGTTTGATACTCCCAAAGAAGTTGATTGAATGTTAAATATAATTTCCCTTTTTTTTTTTTTTTTTTTTTTTTTTTTTTTCCTCTTCCTCGGGCACGGAGCTGGGAATTTTCTCTTTTTAAAAAGGCTCTGGAAGTCTTTAGAATTCTAGCCACGTTAGTGTGGCTATCACTAACTACACTAATTGTAGATGTAGTTCTTTTTTCTTCACCCTACACTAACCAACCCTATCACTTTTCTTTCTTTAAATACTTCTTTAACTCAAGGTTTGAATGGAAAAACAAGACCAAGGCAAGGAGATATGATCGGAAGAATGATGTATTTGAATTTAAATTCATCTATCTGAGGTTTGGGAGCAGGGTCAGGTTCTATGTGTTGTTCCTTCTACCCGATTATAGACCACCACAAAAGCAATATGCAAGATGCTAACATGACAAGAAGGGGTCAGGGAATAACATTTTGTAGTTGGAATGTCAAGGGAATCAATGAACCAATTAAGAGAAGTAAAGTTTTGGCACACCTAAATCAAATCAAAACAGATATAATATTTCTTCAAGAGACACATCTTAAAAAGGAATCACAACACAGACTTAAAGCTAAGTGGATCGCTGAATCATATCATTCTTCTTTTTCCCACAAGTCAAGAGGAGTAGCAATAGTAATTCGTAAAGGAATTCCTTTTGCGACCTCCTCAATAATAGTGGATATGGATGGCAGATATATTATAGTGGTTGGAGAGTTAAATGGTGAAAAAGTGATCCTTCTAAATGTTTATGGGCCTAACTTCGATAACCCCACTTTTTTTAACAAAACATTTAATAAAATTCCTGAATTTGCACAATACAAATTAATAATTGGAGGAGACTTCAATTGCACATTAGACCCATACTTAGATAGATCAGCAAGGCAAAAAAAATCAACATCCAACTCAAGTGTTTTTTTAAATTCATTTATTAATACCACTAATATTAAGGATATCTGGAGAATAGAAAACCCAACCGGACGGGAATATTCATTTTATTCACCAGTACACAAAACATACTCAAGAATAGATTACTTTTTAGTTGACTCTACGTTTATTCCATTTACTTATAATTCAAAATATCATAACATTATAATCTCAGATCACGCACCGGTAACATTCATGATTAAATTAAATGGAATGTCCGAGAAACAAACATATTGGAGACTTAACCCGCAAATCTTGAACGAAAGATCATGCCAGGAATATATTATTAAACAAATTCAAATATTTTTTGAGGTAAATGACAACCCTGACACACCTGCTTCTCTTATGTGGGAGACGTTCAAAGCGTATGTTCGAGGTACATTAATCTCTGCCCAAGCATTTTATAATAAAGAAAACAGGATTAAACAAAAAGCACTGGAAAGTGAAATTAAGCAACTAGATACAGAAAACGCGAGAACGCCATCTACGTTAAAACATAATAAAATTGCTGCACTGAAATATAAATTAAATAAAATGTACTCAGAACAAGTAATAAAACTTTATCAAAAAACCAAACAATTACAGTTTGAATTTGGAGACAAACCACAAAAATTATTAGCACGCCAGCTGCGAAAAATGGAAGGGGAAAAAATAATTCATAAAATTAGAACAGAGACAGGAGAATTATTAAAAATGCCCAAGGATATAAATGATAGATTTTTACAATACTATCATAACCTTTATTCAACTAAAACTGTAGCACAATCAGAAGGAATAGCAGATTTTTTAATAAAATGTAATTTAAAAGGTTTAGATTCAAAGGATAGAGAATTATTAGAAAGGGAAATTACGATAAAGGATATTGAGGAGTCTATTGGCTCTCTTAAAAATGGTAAGGCAGTAGGGCCAGATGGTCTAGGTTCAGAATTTTACAAGAAATTTCATGATTTGCTGTGCCCACGCTTGCAAAGACTATATGATTATATCTACACCCAACAGAAACTCCCAGATACCTTAAATGAATCTATAATAACGCTTATTCCTAAAGCTGATAAAGATCCGGAAGATCCGGGATCATACAGAGCAATTGCACTTCTGAATACAGACCAGAAAATACTAACTAAAATACTAGCACGTAGATTAAGTACAGTGATGAATAAATTAATACACCCTGACCAAACAGGCTTTATTCAGAAACGGTATTCATATTATAACCTAAGAAGATTATTTAATATTATATATACCAAGAGAATTATTAATGAAGATTTAGCAATAATCTCACTTGACGCTGAAAAAGCATTTGATCAGGTCGAATGGCCTTATTTATTTTCGGTGATGGAAAAGATGCAGCTAGGGGAGAAATTTTGCACATGGATAAAACTGCTATACACAAATCCTACGGCCAGAATACTTACCAACCAAAGACTGTCATCTAAATTCAGTCTATCTAGAGGGTGTAGACAAGGATGCCCGTTATCTCCATTACTATTTGCACTTGCAATTGAGCCACTTGCAGAAAGAATTAGGGGGCATCCGGAAATATATGGGTATAACAGTAAAGACACAGTGAATAAAATTTCTCTATATGCAGATGACGTATTAATTTACATCACAAAACCAGAAATTAGTATCCCAAACCTATTAAAACTAATAAACCAATTCGGTGCACTTTCAGGATACAGAATAAATGGGAATAAAAGTGAAATTATGCCAATAAGGGAACATAATAAACAGATAATACAACAATTCCCATTTAAAGTAGTAAATGAAAAATTTAAATATCTAGGTATCTATGTAACTAAGATATATACATCATTATTTAAAGCAAATTTCCCCCCATTATTGAATAAATTACATAAGAATATCCAATACTGGAAAACATTACCTATTTCAATGGTTGGTAAAATTAATGCCATAAAAATGATTTTTTTACCGCAAATATTATACCTTTTTCAGACGATTCCGATATACCTGGCAAAAAACTTCTTTAAAAAATTGGACTCTATTGTTAATGATTTTATCTGGGATTATAAGAATCATAGGATAAGCAAAAGACACCTGTGTAAATCAAAAAATAATGGAGGCTTGGTTTTACCTAACTTTTTGTTTTATTACTGGGCAGTTAATATTAAAAATATGAACTTCTGGTTGGGAGAAATAGACCAGCAACCAGACTGGTTAAAACTGGAAAGGGAAGATTGTATGCCTTATGATATTGGTTCGATATTATTTGCTACGTCTAAATTAAACAAGAAAATTTATAAGGAAAACCCTATAATATTTAGTACTATAAAAATTTGGAAACAATTAAAAAAGACATTAAAATTAGATAACTTATCTCTTTTTCTTCCAATTGTGAATAACTCATTGTTTAAGCCTTCATGTTTAGACGGGGGTTTTACACAATGGAAGAATAATGGAATTAAAAATATAGGACACCTTTACAAAGAAGGCTCTTTTTTGACATTTCAGGAGTTGCAACAGATTTATGGACTTCGAGGAAATGATTATTTCAGATATCTTCAACTCAGAGATTATGTTAAATCGAATTCTAAAAATTTTCGAAATAGAAACCCAGAGATTCTTGATGAATGTTGGAATAAGCATCCTAATACAGAAAAATTAATATCTTATATATATAATATCTTATTAGATAGTGACATTCCTTTGACGGACTTACACAGACAAGCATGGGAAAAAGAATTAAACCAGGTAATAACGAAAGACACTTGGGAAGAAAGTCTACAACACATACATCAATGTTCACTAAACGCGAGACATTCTCTAATACAATTTAAAGTAATACATAGGTTACACTACGCCAAAACAAAATTACATAAAATTTTTCAACATATCTCACCTATATGTGATAAATGTCAACATTTAGAAGCTACATTATCGCACATGTTTACAAACTGTACAAAAATTAAAAGATTTTGGGTAAATATTTTTAGTATAATATCCAAAGTAATCAACACACAACTGGAACCAAACTCAAAATTAATAATATTCGGAATATTAGAATCAAATCAAACACTTAGAATAACACAAAGAAACTTTATCGATTACAGTTTAATAACAGGAAAAAAATTAATCCTAAAATTTTGGAAAGGCCCTACGGCCCCCACAATCAAAATGTGGATTATAGAAATGACGGAGACCTTAAACATGGAAAGAATCAGATTTTCCCTGTTGGATAAACAGGAATTATTCGTTGGAACATGGTCTCCTTTTATTGATTATTTAAAGGGTCAGAATAGTTCAGCACAGGAACCTGACTAGCACCCGGACTAAAGATTGGATGAAATGCTATACTTTGAAATGTACGAACATATCTCGAATGATGTTTTTAAACTTTAACAAATTTTTCCATTCTTCTTCAACTACCTCTTTCACTCCTTTCCCTTTTTTTATTTTTTTATTTTAGTTTTCTTTTTCCTTCTTCCCTCTCTCTATTTCATCTATCCCTTTAGCCCTATCTAGTTATAAAAAAAAATGAAGAAAAATGCAAAAAGTATTGGAGACAATGTAATAATAACTGACAATATTATCAATTTAAAAATGATGTAACAATGATGTAATAGATCAATAGATATGTACCTATCTCCAATAATAAAAAATTAAATACAAAAAAAAAAAAAAAAAACAATCCCACTACCCATATACCCCCCCACAAGCCTTGCTGCCCACACACCCCCCCCCCCACACACACACACACACACCCCCCACCCCCCCCCTGCAAACACACACCCATCCCCGCACACACACATCCCCGCCACACCCCCGCGCCCACACCCCCTCCCCCAACACACACCCCCACGTCCACACCTCCCCGCCACACCCCCTGCCCACAGTACTTCCATGCTCAAACCATACCTACTATCAGTTCTTATGTAGAAACAAAGAACTGCAAATGCTGATTTATTCCAAAGATAGACCAAACGTGCTGGTGTAACTCAACGGGTCAGGCAATATCTCAACAGAAAAAGGATGGTAGCCGTCTCAGGTCAAGACCCTTCGTCAAGAAGGGGTCCTGACTCAAAACGTCACCCATCCGGAAGTGGCGGCACGGCTCTGGCTGCAGCGCAGAGGGAGAAGAGGAGGGAAGAGACTGCAGACCTAAGACTTTTGCCTCCATCACAGTGAGGAGATGTTGGTGGCCTCACTGTGGTCGATGTTAATATGTGTTTATTGTTGTTTTTTATTGTATAATGACTGCTTAAATTTCGTTCAGACTTCGGTCTGAATGACAAATAAAAGGCTATTCTATTCTATCCCTTTTCTCCAGAGATGCTGCCTGACCCACTGAGTTTGTTCAGCACTTTGTGTCAATCTTTACTATCAGTTATGTTTTTGTGATGTACAGTGTTCCAGCACCTCTAATATCAGACGTATGTTTATTAATCATGTGTAGCTTATGGGTATCACAAGTGAATGAATTAGAACATTTATTTGCTTAGACTTAAAGTTCAGTTATTATATTACAAATTAAAGTGTCCCCAACAGTGGGTCTATTGATGGGAATAAAATGTTGTGAAATGCAACAATGTTTAATTAAGTTGCATCAATTTTTAATTGCTATGTGCACTGCCACCTTTTTGATCTATAAACAAAGCACTGTCTAATATTATTTTTATTATTCAACATGCATTTCAAGAGGCATGCACAAATGACAGGACTTAGTCCTGTGGTTAATCACAATATGAACAGACATAGAACACAGAATAGTACAACACAGGAACAGACCCTTCGGCCAAATGTATTTGCAGAACTTGATGCCAAGTTTATCTTGGGTTCATGTTCGGCACAGACATTTTGGCTGAAAGGTCTACTCCTGTGTTGTACAGTTCCATCTTCTATGTTTATCATGTACCTATTATACATCTTAAATCCCACTATCATATCTGCCTCACCCTTGGTAATGCATTCCAATTACACTCCATTCTCTGTGTAAGACAATTGTTGCCCACAACTCCTTTAAACGTTGCCTTTCACCTTCAAGTGATGCCCTCTAGCCCATGACATTTTCACCCTGACTGCCTACTCTATTTATGCCTGTCATAAATTAATATCATTCCTTCAAGTCTCCCCTCAACCTCCGATGCTTCAAACAAAACAATCCAAGTCTGTCTAGCCTCTCCCTGCAGCTAATTACTGCTAATCCAGGCAGAATTCTGCTCAACCTCCTCTGCGCTCTCACCAAAACCTCCACAACCTCCCTGTAATGGGGTGAGGAGCACTGCACACAATACTCAATATGCAACAAGAAAAAGTGGCACAACACTGTGATTCTATTTTATGGACCCGAAATGTCACCCATTTCTTCTCTCCAGAGATGCTGCCTGACCCATTGAGTTACTCCAGCATTTTGTGTCTAACCGATTTAAACCAGCATCTGCAGTTCTTTCCTACACAATGAATACGCGTTGCTTGATTTGTGATTTTGATTTGTAAGTAAATTAAAAATGGGTAATATATGCTGCATCATTTTGTTTGCTGGGGGCAAATTCTGTGTGCTTAGACATTGCCAATGTGTCACTGACTTTGCCATCTCTCACAAAAAGAGTTCCTCCATCCTCAATGGCCTTTCCCTCAAATGCACTGTATTATACGATCAGCCATGATCACAATACGATCAGCCATGATCTCAATGAATGGCGGTACTGGCTCGAGGGGCCAAATGGCCTCCTCCTGCACCTAGTTTTTATGTTTAATTTAAGTGCATCAGTCTGAGTTATACAAGAGCCGAGAATAGCCCATTTGTTCACACCGATCAAAATACCACATTTACACTAGTCCCACCTACCACTGTTTGGCCACACTGAACTTTTTTTTCTTTTTCTCTCGTTTATGTACTATGTTCACATATTCTGTTGTGCAGCAGCTAGTAAGAATTTCATTGTTCTATCTGGGACACATGACAATAAAACTCTCTTGACCTATCCATGTACTTGAATAAGAGAAGTAAGAGATGTAGAGAGAGGAGGCTTTTGAAATGGAGATAGATTTGGGCGAGTTATATTATTTAAGTAACGTGTTACTCTGGCTGCACTGCTGCAAATGTTCAAAATATCACATCACAATTTTGTATCGGTGAGGTTGGAGACATTTTCCTGATTCTGTAAGATGATGCACTGGTATTTTTGAGTGTTTACTTTAGTTTAGTTTGGAGATACAGCGTGGAAACAGGCCCTTTGGTCCGCCGAGTCCGCACCGACCAGTGATCACCCGTACACTCATTCTCCCCTCTACACCCAGAAAATGTACAAAAGCTAATTAACCCACAAACCTGCACGTCTCTAGCATGTGGGAGGAAACCGGAGCACCCACAGGAAACCTACGTGGTCACAGGGAGAACGCACATAATCCATACCGAGAACACCCATGGTCAGGATCGAACTGCGGTCTCTGGCACAGTAAGACAACAACTCTACCGCTGCCCCACTGTCCCACTTGTTCCTCCATGATTCAGCTCCTCCAAGCTAGCCTGCAGGTCTAAATCAATCAGGGTCTCCATTCCTCTTTGATTTGGTCCAACAGTCTGTTGACTTGGGAAGACACAGAGTGCTGGATAGCTCAGCAGGTTAGGCAGCAACTCAGGAGAACATTGATAGACAACGTTTAGGGTCAGGACCCTTCTTCAGACTGAATCGAGAGGGGGGGGGGAGAAAACTGGAAGGGAGGGGCCTGTTGGCTTGTTGGTCCTAATATACCACTTCCCAACACAGGTGATTAAATCATTAGGAAGACTATTATAAAGGCACGAGAATGAAATTACAATTTGTATCTTCTCTGGTTGCACGTAACCTGCTGCTGCTTAATACATCTATCCATGAAATTTAGTTGTTCCTTTTCTACCCATCCTCCTCCCAGAAACACATAACTGCAGATGCTGGAATTTTGAGCAAAAACACAAAGTGCTGGAAGAACTCAGTGGGTCAGGCAGCATCTGTGGAAGGAATGGACAGGCAATGTTTCGGGTCAGGTCCCTTCTTCCAAGTCTTGAACAGAAACGTTGTCAGTCCATTCCACCCACAGATGCTGCCTGACCCTTTGGTTCCTCCAGCACTTGGTGTTTTCCACTGTAGGCACCTTCTTTCATTATAGTTTTATTCACTCAAAAGACAATCTGATACACCTCTGTGGTCTCTGGAAATAGAAAATAACCTAAGACAATGGAGGCAGCTTGACAATCAGAGATTTAAAACATCAGTTCACACCCTCTGATTGCTTCTGTACCTTTTCACACCTCTAGTTTCCCTCTACTCTGATTCTCAGACTGAAGAAGAGTCTCACTACAAAACATCACCTATTCCTTTTTTCAAGAGATGCTGCCTGACCCATTGAGTTACTCGTGCATTTGTGTCTATCTTCGGTATAAACCAGAATCTGCAGTTCCTTCCTACACAGTTCATCATACCAGCTCATCAGCACCAAAGCGGATATATTTCTCATCTAAAGGGCACTTCATTGGTAATGAGTTTGAGTTCACTTTCCTCATTTAGTTTATGAAACAGCACTATTCATTTATTATATGAAGAAGTATGCTTGTGCCAGCACAAGGCTGATTTTCACATATTTGCCAGGTCATTTGTTCCAATTAATGTGAGTGATGTTGATTGCTTAAAAATCTCTTACTATGAAGATGATAGCGGTTTGATTAACCATGAGCAGGCCTATATTTGTTATCTTATTTCAAAGCTGTGTTACCACTGAGATCCATTAATTACAGCATAAGTGTGCAATGATGAATATATTAAGTTATCCACACTATGGTTTCAGCGATTAATTGGAAATTCTGTTGTTATTTAGCTCAATAATTTGGTTTTGATTAAAACGCAGGAAGAGTCTGATATCAGTCGCTGCAGCCAGCAGCTGCCCGGAACAGATTTGTTTCCATAACATAGCCCCACAGTCTTCTCAAAGTGGCTCTGTGTGTGTTTACTGTTAGTCAGTCAGTCTCGCAGCCACAGACCTGAAAATCCCCATGGTTTCTTCTCAGAACAATTCACGCTTTCTTGTGATTTTGTTTTAAATATCGGGTATGAAACTGGTGCATTAGAGCAAATAATAAATCAGTGGCTTTTTGTGTGACTAATAAAGAGATGAAATGAAGAAGGAAATTTATCGTTAACCCAGGATGCATTAACGATGAAAGGACCAGCTGTCCTAAGAATCATACAGTGACAAGAATCAACAGCCCTCTCAATGCCCACCAAGTTAGCCCAACTAAACTGGCCTGCATTTGGTCAATACCCCTCCAAACCTTTCCTATCATGACCTTTAAATGTTGTGCTTCTGAGGTCCTTTATTGTACGTTGCTTTCTCACCTTGACTTCTATTTCCCTACAGTTCTTCCTCTTGAATTTTTTATATATCTTTAGATTTTTAGGTTTAGGGTTATTATTGTCACGTGTACCAAGGTCATATTCGGCATTGTGTCACCTATTATTTAGCTTCTGGCAGAAGCACATCAGGAGTAGTTCAGCTGCCGTGTAAGGAACGTCCAATATATTTACAGCTCCAAAGCAGGAAAATGTATCATTAGCTACATCCATCTGTAAGAATGAACTTTTTAGTTGCACTATAATATGTAATACATATTGGATACATCAGAGAAATGTTGTCAAAGTATAAAATATATCTTAATGTCGCATTCCTAGTTCTGCAGCCCAAATATAATACATTATTAGTAAAGGGGGTAGTTTAGAGTTACAACATGGAACAGGCCTTTCAGCTCACCAAGTCCAAGCCGACCATTGATCAACCATTCGCACTAGTTCTTCATTATCCATTTTTCCATCTACTCCACACACACACACTCACTAGGGGAAATTCTCAGATGCTGAGTAACTTATGACAATTTGAAGAATATGAGTAAGGCAATGGTGACCTCTCCCCAATTTAAATGCTTATTTAAAAGTTGATGCCCTGGGCACAGGGAGGTACGATGACTCAACTGGTAGAGTTGCTGCCTCACAGCACCAGAGACCCTGGTTCGATCCTGATCTTGGTGGTGTCTGTGTGGAATTTACTCGTTCTTATTGTGACCATGTGGATTTTCTCCTGGTGCTCCGGTTTGCTCCCACATCCCAGAAACGTGCAGGTCTGAAGAAGGGGCTCAACCTGAAACATCACCCATTCCTTCTCTCCAGAGATGCTGCCTGTCCCATTATGTTGCTCCAGCATTTTGTGTCTATCTTCATGTTTGTAGGTTATTTGGCTTTTGCAAGATTTCCCCTAGTGTGCAGGGAGTGGATGAGAAAGTGGGATCAAATCGAGCTTGTGTGAACGGGTTATTGATGGTTGGACTCAGTGGGCTGATGGGCCTGTTTCCATGCTGCCAATCTTTCAATCAATCAATGAACAGGGTAAACAAGTGTGCAGCTCATCAGCTCTTCAGGCTGAAATGTTCTGAAGTTAACAGCAACAAATACTGAGATGCAAATGTTTGTTGGTATTGATGAACATAATATATTAAAGAATGTGAAAGAAAGATTGGGAAAAGAAAAAAAATATATAACCTAAGTATTTTTTATAAAACCTTCAACAATTGGCACTAGTAGAATGAAACTTCAACATTGTTACAGTTAATTTTCAGTGATAGAGTTGCTAATTGGAGGTAATTAACATTCATCACATGGTTAGGATGATTAAAATTGACCTAACTCTCTATGGGCAGTTTAATGTTCATTTACTTCCTAAAGACAGGAATTCACCATTGTTGAAAGCTCTTTCATGGGGTGCCAACAATGAAATGTCATTTTCATGAAGCTGCCATGAAAGGAATATATCCAACAAAAGCTCCCCATGTAGACACAATGGACTGCAGATGCAGGTTTACAAAAAAAACCACCAAGTGCTGGAGTAACTCAGCGGGCCAAAGAGCATCTGTGGAGAACGTGGATAAGGATAACAATTCAGGTCGGGACCCTTCTTCAGACAGATAGAAGTAGGGAGGAGAATGCTGGAAAAGAGAATGGGGGTGGAACAAACCCTAGCATATGATTGGGAGACATAAGGAACTGCAGATGCTGGTTTGCCCAAAAAGACACAAAGTGCTGGAATTACTCCCTAGTGTTTAGTATGGTGCTAGTGTACGGGGTGATCATTGGTGGGCTGAAGGGCCTGTTTCCACGCTCTATCTCTAAACTAAACTAATATAAAATATGTAGGAAGGAACTGCAGATAATGATTTATATGGAAGATAGACACAAAATTCTGAAATAACTCAGCGGGTGAGGCAGTATCTCTGGAGAAAAGGAATAGGTGACGTTTTGAGTCAAAGGGTTCCAACACGAAATGTCACCTATTCCTTTTCCCTGGGTAAACTGTAATATACATGCTTTTCCTAAATTGTAGCCACTCTTGCAAGTCAATAACACTAAGAGAATTTGAGAGGAATATGTGGAATAAAATGTGTTGTCCCGTGTTTATCTTCATTTAAAGGTTTCATCACAACATCCGTATACGGAATACTTCATTGGGAAGCCACATGTTTGGACAGTCGACTACAACAACACAGAGGAACTGGCGGCTGTTGTGAGAACTATTTCAGAAACCAAGGTTTGATTATATTTCAAACAATGTTACCTTTGGGCTTTAACCAGCAACATAACAATGGGAGGCAAGATAATATACAGTGTCCATTTTCCACTCAGCAATGAGTTGTTAGCACTCACCACTGACCTGTAGGATTAGGCTCTGGGCCGAGGAGCTTTTTCATTTAGTTTCGTGACCCAACTCACAGAACTACCTGAATTTTTAACATATTGTGTAAAAATATTATATAAATCATACCTGAAACTCGTCAAGACAAAAGCCTGCACATTTTTAAGAAATATGAGGAAAAAAAATCAAATTTTCTGAGTAGTAATTGCCCAATCAATGCACGTTTGACATTGAGGTCAGACGCAAATTGGCCAATCTTGCGCTTTGTTTCATGGTCGCTAGGCAGCAAGGACGCTGGGATCATGGCTGCCTCCTCATTACATCAATAGTAATAACAAGGTTTCCAATGAATAAAGGTAATGCTAACCTCGCTGATCATTTTGTTTTTCATTGGATTTATCTTTATAATGTTATAACATGCACTGGTAAAAAAAAATGATAAATAACAAATGTAGAGCTAGGGTTAGGATTAGGGTCAATCTGTTTGTCAGCCTTTTTATCAGTCTGTTTGTCTGTGTTTGTCTGTGTTTCTCAGTCTGTCAGTCTGTCTGTTTGTCAGTCAGTCTGTTAGTCTGTCTGTCTGTCAATCAGTTAGTCGGGCTGTTGGTTGTGAACCTTGGGCCGGGCCTCCGCCGGGAGATGAGGGTTGGGCCGGGCCTCCAGTGAGTGTTGCGAGGATTCGGTCGGGCTGTCAGCCGGCCGGCCAGTGTTGCAGCAAGCGAGCGGGCAGTCTGATGGAGCCGGCGCTATCTGGGTGCTGAAGGCGGCCCGGGCGACGTGCAAGACTGTGCTGCCCCCCTCCATCGCCACCACCAGAATGGCATGCTGGCCGAGATGGACGCGCTGCAGGGCCACAGTACGGAGCCCGCAGTCGGTCCCAAAGCGGCTCCAGATCCAGCCTTGGGCAGCTCTGGGAGGGGGGCGAGTTAGGGTTAGGGGGCATTTTCCTGCCTTAGCCTTCCCCCAGCCTGGCACTTCTCCAGTCCCACTATGACCATGATCCCCACTCTACATACTGGCAGTCAGTGGGGTTCTGTAAACGGGGGAACCTAGAAGAACTTCCCTGACCTATTAATTAGGCGGGTTCAAGAGAACCTCTGCGGCAGTTCATTAAAAAAAAACTCACAATTATATTCATTATATTATTTTTATAGAATACAATTATACATAATTATATATGATTAAAGTCATATATATATATCATGTAGTTCCGAGACGTGGGTCACAAAAATGGATTTCTAGACACATTTTTGATGCTCGGCCCACAGCCTAGATAGCTCCCTGCACATACTAACCATTCTCTGATCGATCGATTTCTCTATTCTTAATGTTAATTAAGGTCTGGCAGCAGATGCAAGGTTTTATTGATTCATTGAAAGATACAGCATGTAAAGAGGCCCTTCAGCCCACTGAGTCCACACCAACCATCGATCACCCATTCACATTAGTTCTATGTCATCCCAATCACATCCACTCCCTACACACTAGGGACAATTTACAGGGACCAATAAGCCGACAAACCCACGATTTGTTGGAATGCGGGAGGAAACTGGAGCATCCGGGGAAAACCCACATGGTCAAGGGGAGTACGTGCAAACTCCCTACCGACAGCACCAGAGTTCAGAATCGAAAGATCAGTGAAAGGCTCGGATAGAGTGGATGTAGAGCGGATGTTTCCACTTGTAGGAGAGTCTAGGACCTGAGGTCACAGCCTCAGAATATAAGGACATTCCTTTAGGAAAGAGATGAGGAGGGATGTCTTTAGTCAGAGTGTGGTGAATCTGTGGAATTCATTGCCACAGAAGGATGTGGAGGCCAGGTCAATGGATATTTTTAAGGCCGAGATAGATAGATTCTATATTCGTACAGGTGTCAGAGGTTATGGGGAGGGCAGGATAATGGTGTTGAAAGGGAGAGATGGATGAGTGATGATTGAATGGCGGAGTAGACTTGATGGGCCAAATGGCCTAATTCTGCTCCTATCACATGAACATATGAACTTGGGTCTCTGGAATTGTGAGGCAGCATCTCTACCTCTGCACCAGTGTGCTGAGTTAAAACTTTCCCTTGATCTCAGAGTCAAATCTGTGCCAAATTAATCGTTCCCCTTCGTTCAGGAGCCTCAAGGTTTGCCCTGCCTTTTAAATGTCCTTGCTGATGACATGCCTGCGTGCTGTTGTGGCGATGGTCTGTGATTAACATTATAACTCGTCTGCAACACATTCAGAGGTTAACACAAAGGCATTTGAAGAGAAATCACAAGGCTAGTACAGCATGTGTGTAACTCCTTGGACAAGGTGCAAAACAGCGTAGATTCACGTATATAGTATATTTCATTTCTGCTTAAAAAAACAACAATTAGGTAAATCCAAAATGAACAGAGCCATAGACCATGAACAATCCAATGTTCATCAACCCAAAGGAGTGCTTTCCCAGTTGCATTGCCATTGGGGTCAAGAAAATCTAACATTATTGGGGTATCAATCTTCAGATTCATTAAAATAATATGCACATGGAAGATATTAAAAGAAAGAAAGGAGTGCAATACCTTGATTTCTTTACCACCAAATGCTTTAGACTTTAGACTTTAAACTTTAGAGATACATCATGGAAACAGGCCCTTCGACCCACCGAGTCCGTGCCAACCAGCGATAACCCCCATACACTAACACGATCCTACACACTCGGGATGATTTACAATTTTTTACCAAAGCCAATTAACCTACAAACCTGTGACATCTTTGGAGTGTGGAAGGATACTGGAGCACCCAGAGAAAACCAATGCGATCACAGGGAGAACATACAAACTCTGTACAGACAGAACCCATAGTCGGGATTGAGCCCAGCTCTCTGGCGCTGTATTGCAGCAGTTCTACCACTGTGCCACACTGCGCCGCCGTGGGATAGCTCCCTCTCAATTCAAGAAGAATAGTATTTTCACAACACAAATTAATTCGTAAACAGGGGAGGAGTAAGCTACACATGAAGAACAAGGAACTGCAGATGCTGGTTAATACACAAGAAGTCAGTGCTGGAGTAACGCATCGGGACCCTTAGAGTCATACAGTGTAGAAACAAGCCCTTCGGCCCAACTTACCTACACCGACCTACTAGTCCAACTGCCTGCATTTGGGCCATATCCCTCTAAACCTATCCTATCCATGTACCTGTCTAAATGATTCTTAAACATTGCAACAGTACCTGCCTCAGCAACCTCCTTCCGGCAGCTCGTTCCATATGCCCACCAACCCATAGTGTAAAAAAGTTATCCTTTGGGTTCCTATTAAATCTTTCCCCTCACTTTAAACCTATGTCCTCTGGTTCTCAATTCCCCAACTCTGGACAAGACACTCTGTCCGTTTAGCCGATCTATTCATGATTTTGTAATTATCTATGAGATTACCATTCATCCTCCTGCGCTCCAAGGAATAGACTCCTAATCTGCTCTTCCCCATCCTATCGCTCAGCCCCTTGCGTCCCAGCAACATCCTTGTATATCTTCTCGGCACCAATTCCAGCTTGGCACTTTTTCAGATTCACACACGATATCTACAAAAGGTGCCGTAGTGTCCACATGGTATTTTATGTATTTTCTGTCAGCGTTTGTTTTGAATGTGTGGGTTTTGTTGGTTGGGGGCTTCTGGACATCTGAGTTTCTCTGAGGGGATCAATAAAGTATTTATTATTATTATTATTATTATTATGTACAGTTCATTTACCAATGATTTTCTTTCATTTTGCAGTTACTTTTTAATGTTCAAAGAGGTTTTGTTCGGACCTCTTTTCATGGCTATATTATTCCTCGATAATACATTGCAGAGCACATTTGGTGTACAATCTCTGCATTTCCTGAAGATATACAGTTACATATTTCCAGAAGTTAGTTCACATTTCTCAGCAAAACTATTTCTGTGCCAAAGAACAAAATTTGCCCTAAAGCTGTCATGCACACTTCCAAGATATTGGTAGTCAAAAACGTTATGGATATTCATATCTTGAATGGATAACTGTGCTCTGGAGAAGTGTTGAACCTTTCAGGGAATCCTGCCATCATCTCCTGCCACTGGATGGCAATCTGATCTTTATGGATGGTGTGCGCCTGTGGTCTCAATGAAAACTGTTGCAGAGATTTAGTGGTTTCAGGACTGCCAGTTTTCCCTGTTGCACTGTGGGTTTCTGCCTTGTGCAGAAGAACAATGGCACCCAGAAGTTGTTAAGCAAGCTGAGGAATTGATCACTATGTAGCCATGCTTCATAATGGCAGTGCAGTGGTGCAGCTGGTAGAGCTGCTGTTTCACAGCGCCAGAGATGCAGGTTCAATCTTGACCTTGGATGCTGTCTGTGTGGTGTTTGCACGTTGTCCCCACGACCGCTTGGGTCTCTACGGGTGCTCCGGTTTCCTCCCACATCCCTAAGATCTGCAGGTTTGTAGGTTAATTGGCCCTCTGTAATTTCCCCTAATGTGTATGGAATGGTTGAAAAAGTGAAATAACATAGAATTAGTATGAACGGGTGATCGATGGTCAGCATGGGCACAGTGAACCGAAGGGCCTGTTTCCACGCTGTATCTCTAAATTATACCAAGATCATAGAAATCTCACAAACAACAATCCAGAAGTTACAAAGCATAGGTAGACAAAAATGCTGGAGTAACTCAGCAGGTAGGCAGCATATATGGAGAGAAGGAATGGGTGACGTTTTGGGACGAGACCCTTCTTCAGACTCATGCCGGGGATGGGGCTGGACAAAGATAGAAAGTAGGCAGATACAGTGGAACCAGTAGGGGAATGAGGAAGGGGGAGGGGAGGGAGAGAGAAAGCACGGGCTAGCTGAAATTGGAGAAGTCAGCGTTTATACCGCAGGGGTGTAAACTACCCAAGCGAAATATGAGGCGCTGTTCCTCCAATTTGCCAATGGACAATGGAGGAGGCCCAGGACAGAAAGATCAGATTGGGAATGGGAGGGGGAGCTGAGGTGCTGAGCAACCGGGAGATCAGGTCGGTTTCGAAGGACTGAGCGGAAACGATTGCCGAGCCTGCGCTTGGTCTCGCCGATGTGGAGAAGTTGATACCTGGATCAGCGGATGCAGTAGATGAGGTGGGAGGAGGTGCAAGTGAACCTCTGCCTCACCTGCAAAGTCTGATTGGGTCCTTGGATGAAGCTAAAGGATCAGGTGTTGCATTTCCTACAGTTTAAGGGGAAAGTACCCGGGGAGGGGGTGGTTTGGGTGGGAAGGGACGAAGTGACCAAGGAGTTACGGAGGGGGTGGTCTTTGAAGAAAGTAGAAAGGGGTGGAGATGGGAAGTAGTGGTAGGTTTATATTGCTGTTCATATAATCATAGACTTTCCTTATACTGACTTGGCAGAAAGAAATACCGTATAACCATTAGGACATGTAATTGGAATTAAATGAAAAGTAGAAATATTACAAACTCTGAAAGAAAATGAAAATGAAAAAGAAAAATTGAATTTTTATCTTTGAAATTGAAAGAAAGATAAAATTTATTGCCAGAGCTATATTTTTCCGTTTGACCTTAAGGAAAGCTATTTGAAGCTTGGCTACGTTGTGTTCTAACACCAAATTGCTGCATGCTAATACGAATTTAGTGCTAACTGCTAGTTCTAATACAAAGAGGCATTTTGTCCCCAATGTGCACTTAAATTATAACTTAGATGCAGGTGAATGATAATGGATGCTTGGATAAAATTGAGCTGTACTTGAAAAATAGGTTATTTGAAAAGTCGCCTTCAATGAAGGAAGATGAGCTCTCTCAAGTAGGCAGGGAAAATAAAGGATTCTTACGACGATTTTCATCAGCAAGCCAAAATATTTCAATATTCCTTAATAACCTAAGCATGCTTATTTCCACAGAGTTTTCTATTTAGTTTTTAGGTTTATTATTGTCATGTATGCCAAGGTGCAAGGAAAAGTTTTGTTCTGCATGTTTTTCTCTGTCGGTAAACTTTCTTTTCTTCTTCTCAAGTTGGCGACTTCTTCGCGTCAATTCATCCACAGGACTTTTTTATATTTCTTTAGAGTTTTAGGTTGAGGTTTATTATTGCCACATGTACCGAGGTGCAGTGAGAAGCTCTGTTTTGCATGCTATTGAATCAATTCATATAGTACTATACATAAATACAATCAAGTCAAACTCAAGTACAATAGGTAGAGCAAAAGGAAAGATACAGAGTGCAAAATATAGTTCTCAGCATTGTAGCCAATCAGTTCCAGAGACCAAAGTCCAATGGGATAGAGGTGAATGGAAGGACTTATGGTAACAGGTTTACATAGAAACATAGAAAATAGGTGCAGGAGTAGGCCATTCGCCCTTCGAGCCTGCACCGCCATTCAATATGATCATGGCTGATCATCCAACTCAGTATCCTGTACCTGCCTTCTCTCCATACCCTTTAGCCACAAGGGCCACATCTAACTCCCTCTTAAATATAGCCAATGAACTGGCCTCAACTACCTTATGTGGCAGAGAATTCCAGAGATTCACCACCCTCTGTGTGAGAAATGTTTTTCTCATCTTGGTCCTAAAAGATCTCCCCCTTATCCTTAAACTGTGACCCCTTGTTCAGGACTTCTCCAACATCGGGAACAATCTTCCTGCATCTAGCCTGTCCAACCCCTTAAGAATTTTGTAAGTTTCTATAAGATCCCCCCTCAATCTTCTAAATTCTAGCGAGTGCAGAGTTTAGAAGCTGTTTGTGAACAACTGCAAACAGTTGTTAAAACCTTGACTTATATTGTTACAAATCTTTGCCTTCTAGTTCACCCATAGCTATTCAGATTGTTGTAATGAAGTTGTGTAACGACAGCTAAAAGTTAACGAACATTTAAGACCAGCACATATAACTTTAAAAAAGTTGGATTCATTCCGGCTTGGCTCTAGAGCCATTATTTATCTGCCTGATGACATTAGGAAGAGCTGATGTGACGAATCTCATTGCCCAAAGTAGTGAAGTGAAAAGAGTTCATTATATTTCATTCAAACATACAGGACCATAATTGAAAACTCTCCATTTCAGGATATGCTTCAATTACCAAGAAGTATCTAGAGCCGACTTTAATGAAAATGTTTTAATTGCCGTTTATTTATGCTTACCAAATTAATTTACACATTGCAGTGGAATGTTTATAGATGTGGCACATTTAATTTAGTAAATTAATTGCCCATTATTAAATGTATACATATTATTAATCCAATTTCATTTAACTGTGATATTGTTTTACGCTTATTAGGTGGAACCTTATCTTCCCTATGAGTTTACTTGTGAAGGGATGCTGGAGAGGGTTCATGCTTATATCCAACACCAGGTTTGTCAACACAGATTTGTATTCACATTTTTCAGGTCACATATTTCATGTTATATTTTGACAAGCGTCAATTTTCCAACAACAGTGTCATTGACTTTGTTTTAAAACCCAGCCCAATGGCGTTTGAATTGAGTTCTTTTTTTAATTGGATCGAAAGATACAACATGGAAATGGACCCTTCAGCCCTCCGAATCCATTCCGACCCATACCCATAGTTCTATGTTATTCCCATTTTCGCATCCATGAGGGTGGCCAACTAACCTACAACCCCATCCGTCTTTGGCATGTGGGAGAAAACCGGAATACCCAGAGGAAAACCCACAGGAAGTACGTGCAAACTCAACTCAGACTACACCCGAGGACAGGATCGAACCCGGGTCTCTGGTGCCGTGAGGCAGCAGCTCTACTAACTGCACAGCTGTGCCACCCCAAATGCTGATGCTTTTGTTGCATTATTCGGAATAGTCTAAAGCTTTTCATCTACAATGGTCTTTATCAAATATCTTGGAAATAAAATTAGAAAAGATATATTTTGTTATGGATTCAAATATTCCACTTTGCCACCAGCCCTGGTTTTGTGGAGATTTGTTGGCAAGCTATTTCTCCTCATGTATTAGTCAGCAATTTGGGGATTTCTGCTAAAAGAAGGAATTTCCTGAGGTTTTGATCAGCTATTCGCCAGGTCTTCTAATGTGTGATATTACTGGGCTCATGGGAACTTGCTCACTTTATCCAGCCTTTTTATCCCCGAATTCAGTGTGAAGATCCATGTCAGGTAGGAGTACGCAAAGCACAGATGGATTTTTCCTACACATAAATACAAACGGTAAACCTGTGCTGCTTGGAGGACCAATGCCTTTTCCATCCCAGTGCAGTTGGGATATGACATTCAATTGCAATTCTAGAAGGAAAGGGCCTGTCCCACTTACGCAACCTTTACAGGCGACTGAAAGTTTTGACAACCTATGACGGGTGCCGGCAGTCGCCTGTAAAAGTTGCTTAAGTGGGACAGGCCCTATATGTGGATTTTCTTTTAGCAGGCATCATTCAACTTATCTTTAGTTTAGTTTATTGTCACGTGTACCAAGGTTCAGTGAAAAGCTTTATGTTTTGCGTGATATCCACTCAATGGAAACTACATGATTACAATCAAGCTGTCCACAGTGTACTGATACAGGATAAAAGGAATTTAGTGCAAGATAACATAAAGTCTGATTGAAGATAGTCCGAGGGTCTCCTATGAGGTGGATGGTAGGTCAGGACCGCTCTCTAGTTGGCGATAGGGTAATTCAGTTGCCTGATAATTGAACTCGTTCCTGAATTTGGGGGTATGAATTTTCACACTTCTGTACCTCTTGCCTGATATGAGAGGGGAGAAGAGGGAGTGCCTGCGCTGAGACCCATCCTTGATTATGCTGGTGACCTTGCCAAGGCAGTGTGAAGTGTGAATGGAATCAATGGAAGGGAGGTTGGTTTGCATGATGGTCTAGGTTGCTTCAACAATTCTCTGCGATCTCTTGCGGTCGTGGATGGAACTGTTCCCAAACCATGTTGTGATGCATCCCAATAAAATGCATTCTACTAATTACATTGCATAGTAACCAGTTCTTAGTGACTCAATATCCAGCTCTTACAGAGCCAGTCATTCACAAATTGATGCTAAAAGCCCCTGTCCCACTTAGGAGATCTAAACAGCAACCTCTGGTGACCTTGCCCGCCACCCAAAAAAAAAATCAAGGTCCAGGTGACCTGCAACCTCCCACGTGTGTGTTGAAAACCTTCCTCGACCATGAAGAAAACCGGCTTCGACTAGACCTGCGTCTAAAAAATGATCGATTTTTAAAACGGCAACCTATTTTTAGTTGAGGCCGGTTTTAATCATGATGAAAAAATAGCAGCAACCAAGACGAAGCCTCGACCACGTGGAAACCACGTTTGACCATTAGGGAGAGTGACCAAAACCTCTGGTGACCTCATGGAAACCTTGCAAGGCCACCAGAGGTTGCTGTTTAGGTCTCCTAAGTGTGACAGGGGCTTAACTATCCAGTCCTTTAAGGGCACCTGACCACTAAATGATAGACACAAGGAATTGCAAATGCTAGACATGAGGAAACTCGTGTAAAGTGCTGGAGTAACTTAAAACTGGATCTAAAAATGGGTCCCGATTTGAAGCGTCGCCTATCCATGTCCTCCAGAGATGCTGCCTGAACCGCTGAGTTACTCTAGCATGTTGTGTTCAACACTAAATGATGGCACAACTGTATGTTTTTGTGTTGCTGCTGAGAAATGGCTGTGTGTGAACAAGTGAGTATGGCCTTTGATTCACGATACTGGCCTCAACATTCTGGGCCACAAGGTGTAGAAACAGCTGTAATACTTTGCATCTTTGGGTCCCATAGTGGCTGCAAGAAGCCAGAAAGGTCAGAGGCTGCAGCAATTCAATGATTCTGTCAGGATCTGCCAGCAAATGCAAGCAATGCAGGAAAAAACAATCCATGACCTCAATTGTTCTGGCAAGGTTAATGTTCAAACCCTTCTAACTGTAACTGACTAATGCAAATGTGCAGTAAGTGGAATGTCTCCATAGTAACTAAACTCGCAACGCTCACAACGCACACCCATGCATGCACATGCACACACACCACACACACGCACACACACACACACACACACACACAGAGTGGCAGACATTTCAACAACACATTACCATGAACTTCCCTCTTTCCAGAGAGGGTCATGAGAAGCCACAACCTCTCACAGCAAAGAAGAGCAGTCGCTTTTGTCCCAAAGACTCAGCAGGCTGGAGGAGCACGTTTCTAGCCAGTGCTGTCAAGCTGCTTCCTCCCCAGACGCTTCATTGTGCCTGCGTGTTGGCAACCCTCTCTTTAGTAGCTGCTGTCACTGCACCATCTCTCAGCCTTTATCATTGCACAACCGTACACGATACCAGCCACCCAGCAGTTTATCCCCAACATAGTCATACAGCACGGACACAAGCCCTTCAGCCCAACTCTCCATGTCGACCAAGATGCCCCATCTAAGCTAATCCACCTGCCTGCATTTAGCCTACACCCCTCTAATCCGTTCACATCCGTGTACCTGTTCAAGTATCTTTTAAATTGTGTTATAGTACATTAGACTTTAGAGATACAGCGCGGAAACAGGCCCTTTGGCCCACAGACAGCGAGTACAGAGGAGATTTACTAGAATGTTGCCTGGGTTTCAACAACTAAGTTACAGAGATAGGTTGAATAAGTTAGGTCTTTATTCTCTGGAGCGCAGAAGGTTAAGGGGGGACTTCATAGAGGTCTTTAAAATGATGAGAGGGATAGACAGAGTTGATGTGGACCAGCTTTTCCCTTTGAGAATAGGGAAGATTCAAACAAGAGGACATGACTTCAGAATTAAGGGACAGACGTTTAGGGGTAACATGAGGGCGAACGTCTTTACTCAGAGAGTGGTAGCGGTGTGGAATGAGCTTCCAGTGGAAGTGGTGGAGGCAGGTTCGTTGGTATCATTTAAAAATAAATTGGATAGGCATATGGATGAGAAGAGAATGGAGGGTTATGGTATGAGTGCAGGCAGGTGGGCCTAAGGGAAAAAAAGTTGTTCGGCACGGACTTGTAGGGTTGAGATGGCCTGTTTCCGTGCTGTAATTGTTATATGGTTATATGGAGTCCGCGCCGAGCTATGATCACCACATACACTAGCATTATCATATGCACTTGTGACAATTTACAATTTTACCAAAGCCATTAACCTACAAACCTGTACGTCTTTAGAGTATGGGAGGGAAACAGAGCACCCAGAGAAAATCCATGTGGTCACAGGGAGAATGTACAAATTCCATTCAGACAGCACCCATGGTCAGGATCAAACCCAGATCTCTGGTGCTGTAAGGCAGCAGCTCTACCACTACACCACTGTGAAAAAGTGGCCCCTCAAGTCCCTATTTAATCTTCCTCTCTCACCTTAAACCCATGTCCTCTGGGTCTTGAATTTCCAACCCTGGGTAAAAGACTCACCCAATCTTAGTCCCCTCATGATTTTATACACCTCTATGGGATTACCAGACTGATTCCTGGGATGGCAAAACTTTCATATGAAGAAAAACTGGATAGACTTGGCTTGTACTCACTAGAATTTAGAAGATTGAGGGGGGATTTTATTGAAACTTACAAGATTCTTCAGGGGTTGGACAGGCTAGATGCAGGAAGATTGTTCCCGATGTTGGGGAAGTCCAGAACAAGGAGTCACAGTTTAAGGATAAAGGGGATAGTCTTCTAAGACCAAGATGAGAAAAAAATTTTTCACACAGAGAGTGGCGAATCTGTGGAATTCTCTGCCACAGAAGGTAGTTAAGGCCAGTTCATTGGCTATATTTAAGATGGAGTTAGATGTGGCCCTTGTGGCTAAACGGATCAGGGGGTATGGAGAGAAGGCAGGTACAGGATACTGAGTTGGATGATCAGCCATGATCATATTGAATGGCGGTGCAGGCTCGAAGGGGCGAATGGCCTACTCCTGCACCTATTTTCTATGTTTCTATGTTTCGACCTCCTGTGCTCCAAGGATTAAAGCCCTATCCTGCCCAACCTCTCCCTGTAGCTCAAGGAGCATGATGCTCAGCTCTGTGTATTTCATAAGAACATGAGGGAAACACAAGGAAGTAAATATGTCAGGCATTCCTTCTTTCCAGAGATGCTGCCTGATCCTCTACGTTACTCCACAATTTTGTGTCTATCTTCAATTTAAAGCAGCTTCTGCAGTTCTTTCCTACGCAAGGAGGAGAATGTTGCTTCATCGTGCCTCTATTGCGATCTCTACCCCTCTCTCTCTCTCTCTCTCACCTATCCACCCCTCCTCACCTGCATCCACCTATTGCATATCAGTTCCCGTCCCCCATGCCCCCCCCCTCTCACTGCCACCTCGTTATACCAGCTATCTCCACTCCATTCTTTCAGTTTAGATGAAGGGTCATGACCCAAAACATTGACTCTTAATTCCCCCCTGAAATGTTGCCTGGTCTGCTGAGTTCTTCCTGCAGTTTGTGTTTTCTCTATCCATGTCCCATCTATCTAATTTTGAGTATTGTATTTAGTTTTTGGCACCCTGTGTAACAGTCGTAGAGTGATACAGTGTGGAAACAACTTTCGGCCCAATTTTCCCATACCGGCCAACATGTCCCAGCTACACTAGTCTCACCTGCCTGCGCTTGGTCCATATCCCTCTAAACCTGTCCTATCCATGCCTGCAACTCTTTCTTAACCCTTGGGATAGTCCGAGCCTCAACTACCTCCCCTGGCAGCTTGTTCCACACACCCACCACCCTTTGTGTGAAAAAGTTACCCCTCAGATTCCTATTAAATCTTTTCCCCTTCACCTTGAACCTATGTCCTCTGGTCCTCGATTCCCCTACTCTGGGCAAGAGACTTAGTGCATCTACCCGATCTCTCATGATTTTGTATACCTCTGTAAGATCACCCCTCATACTTCTGCGCTCCAAGGAATATAGACCCAGCCTACTCAACCTCTCCCTATTGCTCACACCCTCTAGTCCTGGCAACATCCTTGTAAATCTTCTCTGAACCCTTTCAAGCTTGACAATATCTTTCCAATAACATGGTGCCCAGAACTAAACACAATATTCCAAATATGGTCTCACCAACTGCAACATGACCTCCCAACTTCTATACTCTATACACTGACAGATGAAGGCCAATGTGCCAAAATCTCTTTTTGACCACTTTATCTACCTGCAACTCGACCTTCAAGGAACCATGCACCTGTACTCCTAAATCCCTCTGCTCTACAACACTCTCCAGAGGCCTACCATTCACTGTGTAGCTCCTGCCTTTGTTAAGTGTCCCACAATGCAATACCTCACACTTCTCCGTATTAAATTCCATCAGCCATTCCTCAGCCCACCTGGCCAATCGATCCAGATCCCGCTGCAAGCTTTCACAACCATCTTCACTATCTGCTAAACCACCCACTTGCCCTGAATGTTCTCATCAAAGTCATTAATGTAGATGATCAACTGTAAAGGGCCCAGCACCGAACTCTGCGGCAACCACTAGTCACAGCCCTCCAGTCCAAGAATCATCCTTCCACCATCACCCTCTGCTTCCTTCCATGGAGCCAATATGTTATTCATTCAGCTATCTCTCCTCGGATCCCACGCGATCTAACCTTTCAGAGTAGCGTACCATGCAGAACCTTGTCAAATGCCTCACTGAAATTGGTCATTACTAAAATTTGAACACTTTTCTGCACAACATCTACAGCTCTGCCCTCATCGACCTTTTTGGTCACATCTTCAAAAAAAATCAATCAGATTTGTGAGACACGACCTCCCACGTACAAATCCATGCTGACTATCCCTAATCACCCGTTCAAATGTCTGTATAACCTATTCCTCAGAATGCTCTCTAGTAACTTTCCTACTACAGATGTTAAGCTCACTGGTCTATAGTTCCCTGCATTTTCCCTGCAGCCCTTCTTGAAAAGAGGCACAACATTTGCCACCATCCAGTCTTCTGGCACCTATCCTGTATTTAAGGACGACTCTTCAGATTCATATCAACCAGAGACAACGAAATGCATTCTTAAATGACTCTTAAATATCAACCAGGACTCCCTCAATTTCCTCTCTGGTTTTCACAATGTCCTCGGATATATGTGATCAGGCCCTGCAGATTTGTCTCCCTTCGTATACGATGGTACCTTCAGTACTTCGTTGATGTTAACACTGACTGCTCTCGAGCCAATTCCATTGACTGCCCCAAGTTCCTTCGTTCAACTGTCTTTCTCCTCGGTAAATACAGAGGGGAAATACTCATTGAGGACCTTGTCCATCTCCTGTGGCTCCACACAGAGGTGACCACTTTGATTCCTAAGAGGACCCACTCTCACTCTAGTTATCCTTTTCCCCTTTATGTATCTATAAAATCTTTTGGGATTGCCATTAATGCTACCCGCCAGAGCCATCTCCTGGCCCCTTTTTGCCCTTCTGATCTCCTTTTTCAGTTTACTCCTTAGTTCCAAAAACTCATCCAGGAATGCACTTGATCCCAGCTGCCTATACCTGTCCCATGCATTCTTCTTGTTTTTGACCAATGCCACAATTTCCCTCATCAGCCAAGCTTCCTAACGTCTGCCTGTTTTGCCCTTCCCTCTAACGGGGACGTACATATCCTGAGCTTCCCTCAGCACACTTTTAAAAACATCCCACTTGGCCGATGTTCCTTTCCCCTCAAATAACCTGCGCCAGTCAACTTGAGTGAGACCTTCTCTCACAACTTCAAAGTTGGCCTTACCTAGTTGGGCATTTTAACAAGTGAGCCCTGTCTGTCCCTATCCATAAGTATCTTAAACCAAAATGAATTGTGCTCACTAGTCCCAAAAGGCTCCTCCACAAACACTTCATTAACTTGCCCTTCCCAATTTCCCAATACCAGATCCAGTGTTGCCCTCTCAGGGCCTCTATACACTGCTGGAGAAAACTCCTTCTGAACACCTTTGAGGAATTGCACCCCATTTAAACCCTTCACACTATGATTTTCCCTGTCAATATTGGGAAAGTTAAAATCCTGTGCTGGAACAACCTTATTTGACCTGCAGCTGTCTGCAATCTCCTGGCATATTTGTTCTTCTAACTCCCAGTAACTATTCGAGGGTCTGTAGTACACCCAAAACAAGGTGATCATCCCTTTCTTGTTCCTCAGCTCCACCTATATAGTCTCACGAGACGAAACGTCCGTGAAGTCACCTATGACCATTGCTGTGACATCCTCCTTACCAACAATGCAACACCCCCTCCTCATTTTCCCTCATCCCTTTCTCTCCTGAAGTTCCTGTGCCCTATAACATTGAGCTGCCGTCCTGCACCTGCCTTAACCAGGTTTCAGTAATGGCTACAACTTCCCAATCACTCGTACCTATCCATGCCCTAAGCTCATCTGCCTTACCAGTCTGGCCCCTTGCATTAAAATATGTACAGTTTAAACCAACCCTCCTTCCTCACTCTCCGCCTTTCACCTGCCTATTCTGTCCACTTACCTTTCCCTCTCCACCCTCCATTCCAACATCTAACCTCTTACCTGCCACTGTCCTGTATGAGATCCCACCCCACTGCCAATCTAGTTTAATTTTCTAGTTATGTTATAGGAAAGATGTTGTCAAATTGGAAAGAGTGCTGAGAAATTTTACGAGGATGTTGCCAGGACTCGAGGGTTTGAGCCATATGGAGAGGTTGAGCAGGCTAGGAACTCTAGTCTTGGCAGCGTAGGGAAATCAAGAACTAGAGGACATAGGTTTAAGGTGATTTAAGATTTAATAGGAATCTAACGGATAGATTCTTGGGCTGTCAACCCAGTCACTCAGGCCTGGTGGGCTGACAGCTCAGTCAATCAGGGCTGGTGGGCTGGCAGCTTAGATACTCAGGGCTGGTGGGCTGGCAGATCAGTCACTCAGGGTTGGTGGGCTGGCAGCTCATTCACTCAGGGCTGGTGGGCTGGCAGGTCAGTCACTCAGGGCTGGTGGGCTGGCAGCTTAGATACTCAGGGCTGGTGGGCTGCCAGTTCACTCATGGCTATTCCTTGAATTTCCATTTCAAGCAGAGTGCAGGCCGTCAAATTCAATTTCATAGCATTTCAAACAGAGTGCAGGCCACCAAATTCAATTTCATCGCATTTCATGCAGAGTGCAGGCCACCAAATTGCCATACAACTCATTGCATTATCATTAAGGGCTAACAAATAATTTATTGCAAGTACATTGTAGACTCACAATTCACAGCTTTGATTCACAGCTTAGAATCACAGTTGTGGACTCTCCCTTGTCATCTTTCAGTGACTGACTCACATCCAGGCATTCAAGGTTTTATAGTGCTGTTCTCCCCCCCCCCTCCTCCCCGGCAGGGGCCTTCATTGTGGTGATTGACAGGCGAGAGGACCAATCAGCTGATCTTGAGATTTTTTAAACACTCATAACTTTTTTATTTTTCATCGATCGGAAAAATCTTCGGGGCTGCCTCAGCGGAGGAGGACCGTGAGTAAGATGGCCAAATATCATAGTGATATATGGTAACATTTTAAATAAAATCTATATACAGCGCAGACAGGAAGTGGTCAAGATTAGACTTTTAGTTATATAGATTTAGACTGGTACATGGATAGGATAGGTTTAGAGGGATATGGGTTAAACACAGGCAGGTGGGACCAGTGTAGATGGGACATGTTGGTCAGTGTGGGTAAGTGTGAGCTAAAGGGCCTGATTCCATGCTGTATGACTCTATGGCTCTAAGTGCCAATCTAAATGTCTCTTAAATATAAAGTAGTGATTACATTTGATCCCCCCTTCCGCTGGCAGCAAATTTCAGATACCTATGTGTTAATAAATTTCCCCCTCAACCTATAGATTCCGACCATCTATCCCACCTATGCATCTTATAATTTAATACACCTCTACCAGGTAACCTATCAGGTTCCTTCACTCCAGGGAAAACAAGCCCGACATGCCTAATCTCTCCCCATACCTAACTCCCCAGAAACATCCTGATGAATTTCCTGTCCAGTCTCTTCAGTGCAATCATGTCCTATCTCCCCTACCCTCAAGGTCAGTTGCGGGAGGTGACCCCAGGGCATCAAAGTGGCCGGGCGAGTAGGGGAATGTTGGCACGCTGAACGATCCAGGCGCTCACCTCTCCAAAGTCAGCAATTCTACCACTGCGCCATGTTGATGTCCCACTGAGATCCTCCGACACTTTGTATTTTACTCGAGCTGCCAGCATCTGCAGTTCCTTTCGTCTCCCAAAGCAACATCATTTCCTTTGCAAAGTCATTTATTTCACATTTTGCAGGTGTGTTGCTTTCCTTAAACAGGAGAATGACCCTGAATGCAAAATACAGTACTCTCCCCAAAGTTACTTGTCCTTGAAGTTTTGTTTGCTTGTCACACTGTTGAATGAAGTAAGATAAATAAAATGGACTGGCATTCTTCAAAGATAAATTGGTCCTTAGCGGGGAACTGGATGAATGGAGCTGCCTGCTGGAAGTGTACCTTTGTCCTTAATTTAAACTTACAGTGAAGTATGGTTTGCACAAAATGGATATATGTAGTCCAAAAGATCTCTTCAAACAAGGTTCTACTTAATGCAGGGTAAAATCAATTTTGCAGTCTCAATTCTGAATGTCTTCATTGGATTCAGCATAGATCCTTTGTTCAGTTCAAAAAAATGGAAGATGCATTAGAATGCCTCCAGCTAAAAATTCAGCAGACAGCAGTTTCACTGAGAAGAGTTTTTTTTCTTGGAGTACAGCACCACCTTGCTTTGGATTTGGCAAATAACATTAATAAAAGAAGATAGGCACAAAATGCTGGAGTAACTCAGCGGGCCAAGCAGCATCTCTGGAGGAAAATAATAGGTGGCATTTCGGGTCGGGACCCTTCTTCAGACTGAAAGTAGAGGTGGGGAAGGGTGGGGGGAATGGAAATAAACTGGAGGCAAGAAAAGGCCAGAACAAATGAGGGCCAGCAGCAGATGACTTCAGGAAGGGTAGAGCCCATAATGGCACATTGCTGGCTGGGGAAGGTGTGATAAAGTACAAATTGAATTGGTAGGATGACTAGGATGGGGGTGGGGTTGGGGTGGGGGGGGGGGGGGGTGAGGGGAGTGGAGGGAATGCAAGAATTACTTGAAATTAGAGAAAAATTGGAGATCAATGTTCATACCGCTGGGTTGTAAGCTGCTCAAGCAAAATATGAGGTGCTGTTCCTCCAATGTGTGCAGTGGAGGTCCCGGGCGGAAAGGTCAGGATGCGAATGGGGAGGGCAACGGGGAGATCGCATAGGCCAAGGCGGACTGAGTGGAAGTGTTCAGCGAAATGATCGGCAATTCGACGCTTGGTCTCACCGATATATTGTAGCCCACACCAGGAACATCGGATACAATAGATGAGGTTGGAGGAGGTGCAAGCAAAGATTATAGAGGAGCATAACCTTTGGGTGCAAGTAAACATCAACCTCAGCTGAAAGGACTGTCGGGGCCCCTGGATGGAGTCAAGGGAGGAGGTAGAATTAAAGAATGGATTCAATCGTTCAGGAAGTCCAGAGGCGGCACGCACACCCCCATCCACATTAACGGGACGGAGGTGGAACGTGTTTCTAGCTTCAGGTTCCTGGGAGTCAACATCTCCGATGACCTCTCTTGGACCCACAATACCTCTACTCTGATCAAGAAGGCTCATCAGCGTCTCTTCTTCCTGAGGAGACTGAAGAAGGTCCATCTGTCTCCTCAGATACTGGTGAACTTCTACTGCTGCACCATCGAGAGCATCCTTACCAACTGCATCACAGTATGGTATGGGAACTGCTCTGTCTCCGACCGGAAGGCATTGCAGAGGGTGGTGAAAATTGCCCAACGCATCACCGGTTCCACGCTCCCCTCCATTGAGTCTGTCCAAAGCAAGCGCTGTCTGCGGAGGGCGCTCAGCATCGCCAAGGACTGCTCTCACCCCAACCATGGACTGTTTACCCTCCTACCATTCGGGAGGCGCTACAGGTCTCTCCGTTGCCGAACCAGCAGGTCGAGGAACAGCTTCTTTCCGGCGGCTGTCACTCTACTCAACAACGTACCTCGGTGACTGCCAATCAACCCCCACCCCCCCCCCCCCCCCCCGGACACTTATTATTATTTATTCAAATCGTTTGCTATGTCGCTCTTCAAGGGAGATGCTAAATGCATTTCGTTGTCTCTGTACTGTACACTGACAATGACAATTAAAATTGAATCTGAATCTGAATCTGAATCTGAATCAATAGGTTTCCACCTAAACCAAAATACAGTGACCAGCCTTCAATTCACAAAGTACTGGAGGAACTCAGTGGATCAAACAGCATCTGTGGAGGGAATAGACGCATAGGATTGGGTCCCTTCTTCAGACTGATTGTGGGGGGAGAGAGCTGGAAAAGAAAGATCCCAACTCGAAACATCACCTACCCTTTATCTCCAGAGATGCTGCCTGACCCGCTGGGTTACAGAAGCACTTTGTGTCTATCTTTGGTATAAAACAGCATCTGCAGTTCTTTGCTTCCCCGTTAAGTATTGAACACCTTTTAGTGTAAACCAATCTGGGTAATGTTTTTTTCAGATGCTGAACGTACAATACATTGGGGAGATTGTCAGTTTTTTACTGATTATCCCAAATAGTCATAGGATGGCATGGTGGCGCCGTAGTAGAGCTGCTGCCTTACAGCTCCAGAGACCCGGGTTTGATCCAGACTACGGATGCTGTCTGTATGGAGTTTGTACGATCTCCCCCTGACCACGTGGGCTTTCTCCAGGTGCTCCAGTTTCCTCCCACATGCCAAAGGCATGCAGATTTGTGGGTTAATTAGCTATGGTAAAAAAATTGTAAATTGTCCCTAGTGTGGCAGAAAGTGTGAGTGTACGGGGTGACCGTTGGTCGGCGCCGACTCTGTGGGCTGAAGAGCCTCTCTCCACACTGTCTATCTTCTCTAAAGTCTAAAGTAATGTCTAAAGCTATAGACGATGGAAGCAAGCAGTTTGGCCCAACTCGTCCGTGCCAACCAAGTTGGCTAACTAAGTTAGTTGCACTGGCCTGCTCCTGGCCCCATATCCCTCCAAGGCATTATTCTCCCAGTACCTGCCCAAATGTCATTTAAAAGACAATTAGACAGGATCATGGACAAAAATATTCTGGAAGGATATGGGCCCGTTGCAGGTCAGTGGGGTCAACATACCTACCTCTACAACTTCCTCTGACAGCTTATTCCATATATGATCCCCTCAAAATTGCCCCATCAATGCCCATTCAAATCTTTCACATCTCACCTTAAATCTGTGCCCCCTAATTTTGGATTTCCCTACACAATGGGGAAAAGACTGTAGTTATTCACATTATCTATGCCCCTCGTGATGTTATACTCCTATATTATGTAACGGCGGTGCTGGCAGCGAGGGCCTCAGCAGCAACGGAGCATTGACAGCAGGAACATCGGTGGCGGTGCAGTGTGAGGGGAGACAAAGGCAATGGGGACCCAGCGTGGGGGGAGAGCCGTGATGAACAATGGAGAACCCGGCGTGTGGTGACCACCATGAGGGACGGTGGGAGAAGAAAGGGGGACCAAGTGTGGGGCAGAGTGGGCACTCCAATTTTAGAATCCTCAACCCAGGTTCTCAGTCCGCATTCATTTTGTTTGTTTGTTTGTTCAGGGCACACGGCAGCCAACAATCGCTTGTCCTTTTTTTTTCCCACTTTTAATCTCAAGTTTTTGTGTACTTTGTAGTGTGCTGTGACTTTTGCCAGACCAAATTCCCTCCGGGGATGAATAAAATTTATTGTATCGTAACCCTTCATCTACCTACGCTCCATGGAATAAAGTCCCAGTCTATCCAGGCTCTGTTTATGACTCAAACCTTTCAGTCCTGATAACATCTATGCAACTCTTCGTATCATCGTTCCAGTTCAATTACATCCTTCCTATGACAGTGAGCAAAACTGTACACAGTATTCCAAATGTAGCCTTACCAATGTCTTGTACAGCTGTATCATGATGTCCCAATTCCTCTACTTAGTAACCAGACCGATAAAGGCAAGTGTACCAAACATCTTCTTCAGCATCCGGTCTACTCATGTGGACTCACTTCTAGGTCCCTTTGTTCTTCAACACTCCCCAATACCTTACCATCTACTGTGTAAGCCCTGCCATAGTTTGTAATAACAAAATGCAACATCTTGCATTTATCTGAATTAAACTCCATCTGCCATAACTCAGCCCACTAACCCATTTAACAAGAAAAGTCCATAAGTTGTAGGCACAGAATTAGGCCAATCGGGTCATCAAGTCAACTCCGCCATCCATTCATGGCTGATCTATCTTTCTAATGTCTTACATTTACCTGAATTAAATCCCATCTGCCTCCCCTCTGCCTACTTACCCAATTGAGCAAGACCCCTTTGTAATCTTAATTATTCTTCTTCAAAGCCACTCCACAACCAATTTTAGTGTCATCTGCAAACGTACCTGCCACGCTGCCCACACTATCATCCAAAATGGCCGCATGTTCTGCCCTAGAAAGGATTCAACAAAACAGAAATTAATGGAACTACTCCGGGAATCGGGCATCATTGGTGTTGAATCGTTCTCTCACTGCTGAGTATTATTAGTGATTTCTGTTTTTTCTTCAGATTCCACATTTGCTGTTACTTGTTTTCCAAAAATTCAATGTACTTACAGTAGTTAAAAAACCTTTGTGGAGAAATATAAATATCCAGGCAAATTAAATGTTGCGAGGCTATTTGCTGCTTGAAACTAATAAGAATTATAAACACAATTAACGGCAAGAACAATTTACATTAAAGTAGCAAAGGGTCCCCAGCTGTTGTGCTGTGCAAACAAGCCTTTGCACTGAATCTCAACAGGAGATATATAAGAAAATTGTTTAAAATCGCCATGTACCAGGCAGCGTTTAAGGGGAGCTTTAAAGGATGGTGTGTTGGATGCAGAGGCTGGTGGGGTGAAAGGTAAGGACCAGGGGAGCTCTATCTTTGTTCTGGCCGGGGTGTGGGAGAACGAGAGCAAACCCGTGGGACACAGAGGAGACATGAATGAGGGGTCCATCTATGACAGCACAGGAGAAGCCACATTTAGTAGATTGGACAATAAGAGGGAACTGTCTTGTGGCCGAGAGGAGAATCGGGGAAAGTTACAAGGAAAAAAGTGAAGGAATGCCATTCATAGGATTGCTCTGAGGATCAGCATAGCATAGACCAAATGGCTTCCTTTTCTGTGTGAGAAATATGGGAGTACAGAGTTAACGGCAGATGGGATAAAGTTGATGTTGAAAGGATAAAATACACTTGGAGCATTGAAAAATAGATGTCCAATTTGAGATGGAGGTGTAAAGGATGAATGAGTATAAACCATTGGAAGGTTAGAGTAACAGAGGCCACCATACGAGTTAAATGCCAGATTTTGTGCCTATATTTTATACAACTGAAAGAAGCTTAAAATGACAAGAACCTGTTATTGAGGCACCACAATATTTATGTTGTTGTATGATTCTATTTTATAATATTTTTGTTGAAATGACCATTATAAATATCCCTTGTCGGACAGGCAGTTTCAATGACTCATTATCACAGTGTAATACATTTGTGAATGAAGATTTGTGGATTGTGTAGGAGTAAAAGGTGCAAAGTAATTTTACTCTTTACTTACTTGGGAAAAGGTCTTTCTTTCCTTATTTATTCATAAGGTAATTTAATTGATTTGGCCAGAAAAATCTCGACATGAAAAGTGGCTCTGTATAAAAGAAAAATAATTATTGTACTGTAAAAAAACCATTTGCTGCATATATAACGGATGTTCAGAAAATTCAGCATATTTCAGATATTTTTTGAAAGATGGAGATTTCTTATTTTAAAAATGACTCTTAATAGCAGCTTAGTAGGTTACTATCATAGCATTGTCAACTTCATCATTAATGCAGAGGCTGGTGGGGTGAAAGGTAAGGACCAGGGAAGCTCTATCTTTGTTCTGGCCGGGGTGTGGGAGAGCGAGAGCAAACCTGTGGGACACAGAGGAGACATGAATGAGGGGTCCATCTATGACAGGAGAAGCCACATTTATTAGATTGGACAATAAGAGGGAACTGTCTTGTGGCCGAGAGGAGAATCGGGGAAAGTTACAAGGAAAAAAGTGAAGGAATGCCATTCATAGGATTGCTCTGTGGATCAGCATAGACATAATGGGCCAAATGGCTCCCTTCTCTGTGTGAGAAATATGGGAGTACAGAGTTAACGGCAGATGGGATAAAGTTGATGTTGAAAGGATAAAATACACTTGGAGCATTGAAAAATAGATGTCCAATTTGAGATGGAGGTGTAAAGGATGAATGAGTATAAACCATTGGAAGGTTAGAGTAACAGAGGCCACCATACGAGTTAAATGCCAGATTTTGTGCGTATATTTTATACAACTGAAAGAAGCTTAAAATGACAAGAACCTGTTATTGAGGCACCACAATATTTATGTTGTTGTATGATTCTATTTTATAATATTTTTGTTGAAATGACCATTATAAATATCCCTTGTCAGCCAGGCAGTTTCAATGAGTCATTATCACTGTGTAATACATTTGTGAATGAAGATTTGTGGATTGTGTAGGAGTAAAAGGTGCAAAGTAATTTTACTCTTTACTTACTTGGGAAAAGGTCTTTCTTTCCTTATTTATTCATAAAGTAATTTAATTGATTTGGCCAGAAAAATCTCGGCATGAAAAGTGGCTCTGTATAAAAGAAAAATAATTATTGTACTGTAAAAAAAACATCTGCTGCATATATAACGGATGTTCAGAACATTCAGCATATTTCAGATATTTTTTGAAAGATGAAGGAAGATTTCTTATTTTAAAAATGACTCTTAATAGCAGCTTAATAGTAGGTTACTATCATAGCATTGTCAACTTCATTAATGCACCAGATTTAAATGTAAAATTAATTCTGCTCCAGAACATCAACTGGGGTATAATTTGTGTTACTTTATGAACTTGTTATTCATCCATATCTTGATTTATGTAACTGGATAACTAAAGTTGAAGATATGTTAAAGATCCTTCACAACTTGTATATTCTTCCTCAAGCTTTCCATTCTCCAACAAGAAAATTTAAGTCTAATATAATAAAATTTAGTTTAGTTTAGTTTAGAGATACAGCATGGGAATAGGTCCTTCAGCCACCTGAGTCCACACCAATCAACGATCACCCTTATACTAGTTCTATCCTACAGGAACAAATTATAGAAGCTGGTTAATCTACAAACCTGCACCTTTGGAATGTGGGAGGAATCCGGAGCACCCGGAGAATACCTGCGTGGCCACAGGGTGTACATGCAAACTCCACACAAACAGCACCTGAGGGCAGGACTGAACCCAGGCCTCTGGCGCTGTAAGGCAGCCTTTCTACCGCTGTGCCACTGTATCGCCCAGTTGTTTACTTTATTTTAGTTTAGTTTAGAGATACAGTGCAGAAACAGGCCCATTGGTCAACCGAGTCCCCGCCAACCAGCAATCCACGCACACTAACGCTATCCGACACATACTGGGGACAATTTACAACTTGACCAAGCCAATTAGCCTACGAACCTTAACATCTTTGGAATGTGGGAGGAAACCAGAGCACCCGGCGAAAACCCACGCAGTTAGAGGAAGTATTTAGAAAGTACACACACAGCTCCTGAGGTCAGGATTGAACCCAGGGCTTTAGAGGTGTCAGGTAGCCACTCTACCACGGTGTCGCTGTGCTGCACAATAGTCAAGATAAATCAATTACATTATAAAGCCTAATGAATGAACAGCACCCAATTGTAAAAGATAATTTTGTTTATTTTATTTGTGTAACAGGATCTCTGTGAGACAGTGTTCCTGACGTGGCCTCAGAATTATTCAAGGCATATTTCATCCTCTGCTAATAATACAAGTCGACTCGTCGTTCCTCAAAATGTCACTGGGCTTCCTTGGTCTCCAAATGCCAACAAACTGCTCAGGTGGCCTCCTATGAGCTCAATGCATCTCCACGTATCGACCACGGCACAGTCTTGCACTAACGCCTGTCAGGAACACGGACTCATTTGTGAGCCAACATTCTTCCAGTTTATCAACAACAAACTCGTCTTTGAGCGGTAAGATACTTCATTCATTCACAAAGTTTGGCGCTTTATATATTTCTATTTAGAAGCATGCAGCCAAAAATTTAACTTAAAGCCTTTCGGTAATTAGTTCTTGGATTTAAAAGAAAATAGATGCAAATCAAAAGTACCCACAGGTTGTTTGATGGTTCAGTTTAGTTTATTATTGTCACCTGAAAAGTTTTTTTGTTGTGTGCTGTACAGTCGATGAAAAGGGGTCTGAAGAAGAGTTTCGGCCCGAAACGTTGCCTATTTCCTTTGGTCCATAGATGCTGCCTCACCCGCTGAGTTTCTCCAGCATTTTTGTCTACCTTCGATTTTCCAGCATCTGCAGTTCCTTCTTGAACATGATTAAAATCAAACTGTCCACAGTGTATAGACAAATATAAACACTATATTTGTATCATTAGGTTTTGGTTACAATGATCAAAGGCCTAAAGGACTGAAATTGGATTCCCAATTTGGGCTGATTTATTTAATTTCTGTCATGGTGATATTTTTGGTGATCAGGTTACTGTTATGACATATAATAATAATAATAAATATAATAATAACTTTATTTATAAAGCGCTTTTAGACAACATCAGTTACCACAAAGTGCTGTACATGGGAAGTCAACAAAAAGTTATTACAAACTACTAAAACCATTAAGACGACAGGACTATAAAAACAGTAAAAATTAAAAGACATTAAAAGCACTAAAACAGGAACAAAGTCTCAGCCAGTGTCGAAAGCCAGTGAATAAAAGTGAGTTTTTAGGGAGGATTTAAAGATGGACAGTGAAGGGGCCTGTCTGATCTGCAGCGGCAGGGTGTTCCAGAGTGCCGGGGCAGCAACAGAAAAGGCTCTATCCCCTCTGAGCTTCCGCTTAGACCTTGGTACCTCAAGGAGCAGCTGATCCGCTGACCTGAGGCACCGGGCAGGAGCATATAGGTGGAGCAGCTCAGAGAGGTAAGGCGGGGCGAGGCCATTGAATGATTTAAAAACAAATAAAATAATTTTAAAATTAACTCAAAAGTGCACTGGGAGCCAGTGAAGGGAGGCCAAAATTGGCGTAATGTGCTCCCTCTTTCGAGTTCCGGTTAAAAGGTGAGCGGCAGCATTTTGGACCAACTGGAGACGAGCCAACGAAGCTCGTGAGACTCCGGAGTAGAGCGCGTTACAGTAATCCAGCCGAGATGTAATAAAGGCATGGATTACTGTTTCAAAATGCTGCCGCTCGAGAATGGGCTTCACCTTTGCCAGCTTCCTTAGGTGAAAGAAGCTGGACTTAACCACTGCGCCTATTTGTTTATCTAATTTAAAATCACCGCAATAAGCAGGAAGAATTAGAATTTGAAAATCATAATAAAATGCATATACTTGAAGACTAAATAAAAACAGAAAATGTTGCAAACACTCAGCAGGTTAACACTACTGGGAGAAATGAAGCAGAGTTAAGGGCCTGTCCCACTTAGGCGATTTTTTAGGCGACTGCCAGCGACTAAGCTGTCGCCACACGGTCGCCAGGGTGTCGCCCGTATGGTCATGAGTAGCCTCCTCACTTTGCCCAAAGGGCCGTAGCATTTTTCTGGTTGTCGCTGGATTTTGAAATGTTCAAAAGCTTTTGGCGACAGTTGGCAGCCATGGCCTTGTCGTAACTTGTCTTCTCCTGACATAGGAGCTGTCGTAGGTTGTCGCCAGGATGACGTAGGTTGTCGCTGGTGCTGACCGGTGAATTCCATTGGCGACTACCTACGTCAACCTACCTCAGCCGGTGACAGGTACCGGCAACTGAATTGTCTTCAGTTGTTTTCAGCTGTCGCTGATAGGCTCATAGGTTGTCGCCTGTGTGGTCATAGGTTGTCGTAGGTGTGGTCGTAGGTAGACGTCCTAATGGGTTGTCAGTACCTTGCCTTAGCTTGCCGTCGACTAGGTGGTAGGTTGTTGTAGTTATTGTCGTAGACATTGTCACAGGGGGGTTCAGTCACCAGTTTTTCGGCGACCTGCTACAACTATGACAGTCGCCGGCAGTCACCCACAAAATCGCCTAAGTGTCGACAAGGTCCATTAAAAAACCCTTTGACAGCACTAGGAAGGAGACAAAAAAAAGCTTGGACACTCCAGGACTGCAGATGCTGGAATCTTGAGCAAAACACACAAGTAATTCAGCGGGTCAGGCAGCATCCATGGAGGGAATGGACAGAGGAAGTGTCAGAGATTATGGGGAGAAGGCAGGAGAATGGGGTTAAGGAGGGAGAGATAGATTGAATGGCGGAATAAACTTGATGAGCCAAATGGCCTAATTCTACATCTATCCCTTATGGCCTTAAGACGTTTTGTGTCGGGACCCATCTTCAGACAATATAGCTTATATAGCCTCAGAGAGAATAAGGAAGGCGAGAAGCTGTGTCTGATAGGATAAAACACTAGTAACCAAGGACATGAGCTTTAAATAAGACTATCTGATCAAGGAGTGAATGGAAGCAGTTAGAGAGTGTGAACAATTAGTTTAGTTTTAAAACTTAAACAAAAGAAAGCAAAACACCAAGTGCTGGAGTAACATTCCCTCCATAGATGCTGCCTGACCCACTGAGTTACTCCAGCATTTTGTGTTTTGCTCGAGATTCCAGTATCTCCAGTTCCTTGTGTCTCCATGAATATGCCAGGTTCCAGCAATAGATGATTTTTCAATTATTCCTGTTGAAAAAAGGTGTTGTTGTCAACAAAAGGAATGGTCGCATGGAAGAAACTTCCCCTTGCTGTTAGCAATGTGTGCCAGCTATACTGCACCAAGTTGGGGAAGATAGGTGGTGTTGTGGATAATGAAGCAGATTTTCAAAGTCTACAGAGAGATTTAGGCCTTTTGGAAGAGTGGGCTGAAAGATGGCAGATGGAGTTTAATGCTGATAAGTGTGAGGTGCTACATCTTGGCAGGACAAATCAAAATAGGACATACATGGTAAATGGTAGCGAATTGAGGAATGCAGTTGAACAGAGGGATCTAAGAATAACTGTGCATAGTTCCCTGAAGGTGGAATCTCATGTAGATAGGGTGGTAAAGAAAGCTTTTGGTGTGCTGGACTTTATAAATCAGAGCATTGAGTATAGGTTGGGATGTAATGTTAAAATTGTACAAGGCATTGGTGAGGCCAATTCTGGAGTATGGTGTACAATTTTGGTCGCCAAATTATAGGAAAGATGTCAATAAAATAGAGAGAGTACAGAGGAGATTTACTAGAATGTTGCCTGGGTTTCAGCAACTAAGTTACAGAGAAAGGTTGAACGTTAGGTCTTTATTCTTTGAAGCACAGAAGGTTAAGGGGGCACTTGATAGAGGTCTTTAAAATGATGAGAGAGATAAACAGAGTTGACATGGGTAAGCTTTTTCCATTGAGAGTAGGGAAGATTCAAACAAGAGGACATGATTTGAGAATTAAGGGACAGAAGTTTAGAGGTAACATGAGGGGGAACTTCTTTACTCAGAGAGCGGTAGCTGTGTGGAATGAGCTTCCAGTGGAAGTGGTGGAGGCAGGTGCGATTTTATCAGTTAAAAATAATTTGGATCGGTATATGGATGGAAAAGGAATGGAGGGTTATGGTCTGAGTGCAGGTAGATGGGACTAGGGGAGAATAAGTGTTCGGCACGGGCCGAGATGGCCTGTTTCCGTGCTGTAATTGTTATATGGTTATATGGTTATATAACATGGCTGCATATTGATTTAAAAATATATAGATGTTCATGCCATGGCTATATTAGAATACAAGCCAATGAACTTGGGAAATGTGGAATTTGCTCATTGTTGCAAATAATAAAAGGTTGCTTAGGGCATTGTGGGGGAATAAAAATTCTAGTAATAAAGTAAAGGCGAACCATTTCCTGACAATTATTAAGTAATAAATTAGGTCCGGTGTCTGGAGAATTAAGTCTATGAGACCAGACTCCAAACCGCATTGGAGACACTGCCAAGGCCAAGGAAGATGAGAGAATGGTGTGTAACTGAATGGATTTGTGGCACAATTTAGATTGGTGGTATAATTACCAGATGCTTGGTGCACTGACCAGCCCTCGGAATGTGAGTAGTATGAAGAACATAGAATATACCACAGTACTTTATGGGAACTGACCCTTCGGCCCACAATGTCCATGCCGAACATGATGCCGACCATCTCTTATCTGCCTGCACATGGAACATAGAAACATAGAGACAGAACATAGATGCATCTTAGCATAAAAATACATCCAAAAGAATCTGAATGTCGATAAATATAAATTTAGACTTTTGGATGCATATACAAATAGATTTATAAATTAACATATAGAGTAAAATTGTCAATGTTAATTACGTGTCATTTAGCAAATTTCAATGTGCAACATCATTTTATGGATAATTAGTCAGAGTACAAGGCAGAATTTCTTGATAGATATTATCTTAGGGACTATTCTAACAGACTGCCATTCTACAAATAGAGTCATAGAGCACAGAAACAGGCCCTTCAGCCCATCTTATCCAGGCTGACCAACTTGGCATATAGGCTCTAGTTCCATTTGCCTGCATTTAGCCCTTCAAATCCATAAATCTGTCCAGATAGGCTGGTAAAGTTACATTATGTAAATAATATGTATTTCCTTCAGATACAAACATGTGTTTCCCGCACGGTGGCGCAGCATTAGAGTTGCTGCCTTACAATGCCAGAGGTCTGGGTTTGATCCTGACTACAGGTGCTATCGGTACAGAGTTTGCACGTTTTCCCTGTGACTGCGTGGGTTTTCTCAGGGTACTCCAGTTTCGGCCCACATCCCGAAGATGTGCAGGTTTGAGGTTAATTGGCTTCTGTAAATTGTCCCTAGTATGTAGGATAGAACTTTTTAAGGTAAGGGGGTAAAGATTTATTAGGAATCTGAGGGGTAACCTTTTTACACAAAAGGAACTGGATGTGTGAAACAAGCTGCCAGAGGAGGTAGTTGAGGTAGATACTATATACGTTTAAGAGACATTTGGACAGGTACATGGATAGAATAGGTTTAGTGAGATATGGACCAAGTACAGGCAAGTGGGACTACTGTAGATGGGACATGTTGACCAAAGGGCCTGTTTCCGTGCTGTATGACTCTGTGTACAGGTGATCACTGGTTGGCGTGGACTAGGGCTGAAGGGCCTGTTTTCATGCTGTATCTCTAAATTAAAGTAAAAGAAACACTGTCTTTTTATCTTAGAATCATTGAGATTTATGCCTCTTTAGAAAGATATTCAACATGTTGTGTTCATAGAGTCTTCGAGCGATATACAGTGTGGAAACAGGCCCTTTGGCCCAACTCGCCCACACTGGCAAACAATGTCCCAGCTACACTAGTCTTGCTTACCTGCGCTTAGTCCGTATCCCTCCAAACCTTTCATATCCATGTACCTGTCTAACTGTTTCTTAAACAATGGCATAGTCACTGCCTCCTCTGGCAACTTGTTCCATACACCCACCACCCTTTGTTTGAAAAATTTACCCCTCGGTTTCCTATTAAATCTTTTCCCCTTCACCTTAAACCTATGTCCTCTGGTCCTCGATTCCCCTACTCTGGGCAAAAGACTGTGCATCAACCCGATCTATTCCACTCATGATTTTGTATACCTCTACAAGATCTCCCCCCACCCTCCTGCGCTCCATGGAATAGAGACCCAACCTGCTCAACCCCTCCCTGGAGCTCACACCCTCTAGTCCTGGCAACATCCTCGTAAATGTTTTCTGAACCCTTTCAAATTGAAAATATCTTTCCTATACCATGGTGCCCAGAATTGAACACAATACTCTAAATGCAGTCTCACCAACGTCTTATACAACTGCAACATGGCCTCCCAACTTCTATACTCAATACTCTGACTGATGAAGGCCAAAGTGCCAAAAGCCTTTTTGACCACCTTATCTACCTGAGACTCGGCTTTCAAGGAACCATACACCTGTACTCCTAGATCCCACTGCTCTACAACACTACCCAGAGGTCTGCCATGTACTGTGTAGGTCCTGCCCTTGTTCGACACCCCAAAATGTAACACCTCACACTTCTTTGTATTAAATTCCATCAACCATTCCTCTGCCCAGATCCAGATCGATCCAGATCCTGCTGCAATCGTTCACAACCATCTTCACTATCTGCAAAACCACAAACCTTTGTATCATCAGCAAACTTGCTAATCTTGCCCTATATGGTCTCATCAAATTCAAGAAAGAGAGATGTTTAGATTTATATTATTTCTAGCTTGAAGACAAGCATAAATTGCATAAAAAGCATAAATTGCTTACACTCAGTAGATCAGTTGGCACCTGTGGAGAATAAAACAGAGATAATGTTTCAGGTTAAAGACCTTTCACCAAAACCCGTGCGTACATCGGGAGAACATACAAACTCCGTAGAGACAGCACTCATAGTCAGGATCGAACCCGGGTCTCTGGTGCTGTAAGGCAGCAACACTCACTTTAAATTAAAACAAGCTTCTTTTAAGGTGAAATCATTTTTGAAATGAATAGCGATGACCGTCATTATAAATAAAACTTGTACTTTATAGATTTCAGTTCGTCTGCGACAGCATTGAATCTGAAGCGAACCATCTCTATCCCGCCTTTGAGGAAATAGCTCAAGACTGTTACCTTCAGAAGCAGGTCCTGCTGTTCAGCTGCGCAGGTCACCATCCGAAATATAGGCGGTTCTGTCCCTGCAGAGACTTCCGTAAGGAACAAGTAGCACTCTGCAAAGGGTGTTTGTGAGGCTTGAATACGAAGACTGTGCAAAAAGCAAGTTTGGTGCAGAAGTTCACCAAATCATCCACAAAACACAAAGAACTCCCCATGAAGGCATTTCTCCGTCATCAAAAGAAACTTAAAGTGACTTAAGAAAATCTACAAGGATGCCAATACACAGATGGATTTGTTGTGAGAAAGGCTGCCTGAACAGACAATATCCAAGCTGTGAATAATTTGGCAATGTCTTTATTACGTGTTTGCTCATGTTGCATGCAAATGAGAAGTCCATGTGAACATTTTTAACCTACATTTCTTTATGATTAAATAACATTTCAGACCATACCTTTGCTCATCAATGAGTCAAATTAGAAATCTGGATCAAGAATCAACAATTCTCAAATTTGTTGATGAATCCTTTCATGAAATGTTCTGTGTTTCTACTCAAATGATTGTTACATTTGTTACCAGTGCAATAATTTAGGATGTCATGAGATCAAGGATGATGTTTTATGTTTTTAGATTTGGCACAGAAATTCTACATATTGCTCAAGTAGTCAGTTAATACAACGTTATTTCATGCTATCAGTCTTTTGTCAGGGAAGTGATTTGATACAGCATTCTAAATATTCTAAATTCCAATCCTTACGAAGTTTACTATGTTTTGTTTTCAGAGTTTCTGACCAGATTAGTGTCAAACAAATTACATTGCATAACTACCCACTTCTAATACTTATTCTGGCAATATTTAGGCGGAGACACAAGGAACTGCAGATGCTGGAATCTTAGGCAAAATACAAAGTGCTGGAGGAACTAAGTGTGCCAGGCAACATCTGTGGAGGGAATGGACAGGCGACAGTTTGTTGAGTTTAGTTTAGAGATACAACGCAGAAAAAGGCCAACGAGTTTGCGCCGACCAGTGACTATCCCACACACTAGGGACAATTTACAATCGTTACCGAAGCTAATTAACCTGCAATCCTGTACATCCCTGGAGTGTGGGAGGAAACAGGAACACGTGGGGAAAACCAACGCAGGGAGAATGTACAAACTCCGTACAGACAGCACCCGTAGTCAGGATCGAACCTGTGACTCTGGCTCTGTAAAGCAGCAATTCAGCCGCTGCACCACCGCTCTGCCAACATTTTGGATTGGGATCCGATCTATATAAGGCTCCTGACCCGAAACGTCGTTGTTCCATTTCCTCCACAGATGCTGCCTGACCTGCTGCCATCCTCCAACACTTTGTGCTTTCCTCTGTACTCAGAGGGAGAAGATTTTGAAAGAAATTATCGCAATTGGTACTTTATATTGAATTTACATTAACACTATCTGTATCATGTTTTTTCACCGAAAACTCCACTAAATGTGAAATAAATATAAGAGCATATAGAGATGGGCAAATAGTTATTGCTAAGATATTTTAGATGCTATATAGCCCTTAAAGAATGGGTACTCACATTGGAAAGTGTATCTTTGTACGTTGAAATAGTTTGTTGTGGCAGTGCTGAGAAGATCTCTATAATCTTGAAATAATGCTGTTAAATAACGTGTACTGTACAAACGATCTTTTTAAAATTCCAAGCTCAGCTATAATATTAACTATAATCATCCATTTTGCCTCCAGTGAACCAGTAAAGGACTTCCATACAAATTATATGTATTATTCCCTCACCTCATTTTAAGACCTGCAATTTCAATTGTTCTTCTCAAGGGAAATCCCTCTGATTGTGAAGTTACATTCAGCTAATTTGGGAAATGGGAATAACAATATTTAACACCACTCGTGTTTTAATCAAATTAGCAGATGTTAAAAGTTAATTTGATGGAAGCATTTTATTTAAATTGAACACAAGTGAATAAATATTTGAGTTTTAAGAATTATATTACACCCTTGTCAGGGACAGGGCTGTGAAATATTGCTTTTAACCAAGCATTAACTTTGCTGAAGAGCAAATGAGCAATCATTTTGTAAATCGACTGAAATATTGCTCTTGTTCTGGAGGGATGAAATGAACTGCGTCTTTGAAAAAAATAAATAAGTAGACAACACCGCCCACTCAATGTAAAGGAAGGAACTGCAGCTGCTGGTTTGCACTGACGATACTGGTTTACACTGTCAGTCTGAAGATTGGTTCCAACCCAAAACGTCCACTCAGTTTGAAGAAGGGTTCTGAATCAAAAAATTACCTTCTCTACAGATACTGCCTGACCCGCTGAGTTACTCCAGCATTTTGCATCAATCCTCTCAATGTAAATCATACAATTGGCTGGGAAAGATATGTTCAGATTTAATATGTAGAAATGGTTAAAGTTTAGTTTAGTTTAGAGATACAGCAGGGAAACAGGCCCACCGATCCACGCCGACCAGCGAACCTACAAACTCTGCACGTCTTTGGGACATGAAAGGAAACTGGAGCACCTGGAGAAAGCCCATGCAGTCACAGGACGAATGTGCAAATTTCATACAGACAGCACCTGCAGTCAGGATCGAACCCGTATCTCTGGCGCTATAAGGCAGCAACTCAACTACTGCGCCACTGTGCCGTTAAAATTAGCCTGAAGAAGAATGGATCTGCTTCGATTGTGGTAAGGAATATGTGGTGATGCTATATCGCAATGTTGTTGCCCTTACATCGAGCACAATTGTACTGAATATTGTAAATACCCTTATCCTTGTTAATTCATTCACACAAGTTGTCATCAATTCATTTTCAAACCAACGTACTGGATAAAGGTGAAGCAGAATCTGTGTGGCAGCAGATTTTATATTTAATATCTTTAATGAACCAGGTGTAACAATAAGATAAATTAATGTTGAGCTATATTCCATTAAATAGAGAATAAAGCAGAGCAAGTAATACTCCATTGATGCTGCCACACCCACTCAGTTTCTCCAGCAATTGTGTCTACCAAGTGATGCTGACACTGTGCCCTGTTTTTTACCCGACAATAATTGGCTGACCACAGACACAAATATATCCCATTGGGAATGCACCAAGTTTAGTTCCAATGTGTTAGCTGGTGAATGGGATCAGAGGATTGAAAAGAAGGGATGGGTCCAGTCTTTGATTATGTTGGTTTCTAGCTGCGTGAAGTGTAGATAGTTCACAGCAGCAGAATGAGGCCATTCAGCCCATAAAGTCTACTCTGCAACTCATTCATGGCTGATCTAGCTTTCCCTCTGAGCCCCATTTGCCTGCTTTCTCCCTAAACCATTGACATCCTTACTACTCAAGAATCTTTCAATCTCCATCTTAAATGTACCCAATGACCTGGCCTCCACAGCCATCCCGTGGCAATGAATTCCACAGATTCACCACCCTCTGATTAAAGAAATCTCCTTTCTAAAGGTTCATTCTTTTATTCTGAGGCTATGGCCTCTGGTCCTAGACTCTCCCACTAGTGGAAGCATCCTCTCCGCATCTATCCAGGCCTTTCACTATTCAGTAAGTTTCAATGAGGTCTACCCTCATCCTTCTAATGATGGAGTCAGCATTGGGCACTCTGGTCTGTGTGATGGACTGGGCTACATCCACAATTCTCTGCGTGAAGTGTAGATGGAGTCTGTTCTATGTGATGGACTGGGCTACATCAACAACAGACATTGAGAAGACCTCTTTTGTGAAATAAATGGTTGATATTTTGAAACATATTTCTTGCTTCATAAAAGATCCAAATGAATGTCATAATGAAATGATTGTAAGTATGTGTCCATAAATGAATGACCTTAGCAAATATAAATTATTTCCTTTTAGTAGATTACAATATTCCTGTTTGAATAATTGGTGCCCTGTTAGTTGGGTTATGACCAGGCCTTTATGTACATGTGAATGCCCAATACCATAGTGGAATCTTCAATCAAGTTAACAATCTAAGCCAACGATGCATTAAGTAAACCTCCATTAAGTAAATTCACATATAAAAACAAAGAACTGCAGATGCTGGTTTATCCCATAGATAGGCACTACATGCTGAAGCAACTCTGATGGGCAGGCAGAATCACCAGAGAAAAAGTAGAGGTGACATTTCGGGTTAGGCCCCTTCTTCAGGCCTTTCTTTTCCAGTTTTCTTCCCCCACAATCAGTCTGAAGAAGGGACCCAACCTGACATGTTGCCTGTGCTTTCCCTCCACAGATGCTGTCTGACCAGCACTTTATGTCTATCTTAAGTAAATTCACTGCCTATCTTTCCGGCCATCTATATTGCTGTATATTTACAAATGAGTGCAAAGCCATATTTGAAGTGCCCTTGCTGTTCACCAACTTTCATAAACACATCTTTCAATGTGTGTGAAAATGTGAGAGTCAGATTGCTCCTGCCAATTCATTACAGGTGCATGAATGTTCAGCAATGTATTATTGTTGAAATACTGCCTAGAATTTCCTTCCGCACCATGACACAGGAATTCAACCACTGTGTCCATCTCTAAGCTGACCTCCATCATCATGGAGTCATAGAGCTGTAACAGAGTCATAGCACGGAAACAGACCCTTCAGTCCACTTTGTCCATGTCGACCAAGTTGGTAAAGTGGCTAGTCCCATTTTCCTGCATTTGGCCCAGATCCCTCTAACCCCTTCATATCCATATATCTGCCCAAATGTCTTTTAAAAGTCTTAATTGTATCCACTTCCATAACTTCCACTTGAAGCTTATTCCAGATATGGACAACCTCTTGGGTGAAAAAGTTGCCCCTGAGGCCCCGCTTAAATCTCTGCTCTCGCACTTCATCAGTCCAATTCCTTCTCTCAATTCCCTCTCGCTCTGCAACTCATTCTACCTCACATAGGCAGGGCAGGCGGCATCTGAGATCAGGATTGAACCAACTTGGTTGGCATGGACAAAGTGGGCCGAAGGGCCGATGTCCGTGCTCTACAACTCCATGACTCTAAGTCTTTCTAAAAGTCCTTATACATTTACTGTAATATCCTTGGCAATGCTTCCTGTTATTCCTTCAAGGAACTGAATAATTTGGTTTAGTTTTTTTTTTGAATTACAGCATGGAAACAGGCCCTTCAGCCCACCGGGTCTGCTCCGACCAACGAGTCCTGCACACTAGCACTATCCTACACTCCAGGGGCAAGTTACAATTTTACCAAACTGATTAACCTGCAAATCTGTACGTCTTTGGAATGTGGGAAGAAACTGGAGCACCCAGGAAAAATCCACACAATCCAAGTCATGGGGAGAATGTGCAAACTCCGTACAGACAGCACCTGTAGTCAGAATCAAATCCGGGTCTCTGGCGCTGTGAGGCAGTAACTCTACCACTGCGCCACCGTGCTGCCCACTCATCATCCTTCAGTTGGAAATTCACGTCGATTATTTTTTTGTTACCTTCTGCCTTTAAATATTTTGTTCTTTCTACTTTCTCATGAAGATATCCCCACCCGCATGGAATGAATCAAGTAGATCCACAGTCTCCTGGTTTTGCTATCATGGCACAATCGCCTTTTGCATTGAAACTTTATGTGAAAGTGGTTGTATACTTTCTATGCAGTTTATATATAGACACTAGGAACTGCAGATACTGGTTTACAACAAAAGATACAAAGTGCTGGAGTAACTCAGCGGGTCAGGCAGCATCTCCAGCACTTTGTGTCCTCCTCTGCAGTTTATTTTATTACCAGCGATGCAGTCAACCTGGGCCCAGAGTTTAATAGAACAAAGAAGAGAAAATCAGAACCTTGGATATATCAGAATTGTATTTACAAGGAATTAATTACCTTCATGTGTTATGATGCATAGATATGGATTCATATGTTTCTGCATCACTCCCTTTAATTAATAATTAAATATGTCAATACAAGTTTCTTGTGACTTTGTGATGAACAATCACGATGTTTCAAAACAAGTTTGCAATAAAGTTAGGCGACACCACCATCTATTGATCATTGCAGGTAACTACAAATAGCTTTTCTATTCCAAATGACAAACTTTTAGATTTAGATTACATTTTTTTAGTTTAATTTAGTTTAGAGATACATAGAAACAGGTCCTTTAGCCCACATCGACTGTCAGTCACCCCCTCAGGCTAGTTCTAAGTAATCCCACATTCACATCCACTCCCCACACGTAAGGGGCAATTTACAGAGGACAATTAACCTATAAACCTGCACGTCTTTGGATGTATGTGGAAGGAAATCGTAGCACCTGGAAGAAATCCACGCGGTCACGGGGAGAACGTGCAAACTCCACACAGACAGCACCCGAGGTTGGGATTGAACCCGCTAAAATGTTACAATAATTGATGACATGCAGAAATTTACACATTTAACAGCAGCAGTAAGTAAACACTCAGAGAGGAATCTTGTAATCGCAAATACTTTTGGTGTTTAATTGTTGACGTATTCATAAATATACATAATCTGGGCCAAATTTTGTAAATTTAGTCATTTTTGCTTACATTTTGTAATTCTCATACCAATTTAATTTTCAAAAATAATGAGTGGATAATATTTCTGATTAATATAAACCATATAACCATATAACAATTACAGCACGGAAACAGGCCATCTCGACCCTTCTAGTCCGTGCCGAACACGTATTCTCCCCTAGTCCCATATACCTGTGCTCAGACCATAACCCTCCATTCCTTTCCCGTCCATATAACTATCCAATTTATTTTTAAATTATAAAAACAAACCTGCCTCCACCACCTTCACTGGAAGCTCATTCCACACAGCCACCACTCTCTGAGTCTAATCAGTCCTATTGTCATTTGTCAGTATACTTATCCACTTGAAATATTAATATATATTCAAATATAATATGCACATTTTTACAGAAACAGATGTGCATATTGGGGATTATGGACAAAATGCCCAGTAGGTAATTAATGAGTACAGTTGCCCTGAAACTGCAGTTGTGACTAAGTGTCTAACTAAAGATCCCGATTAAATCCTGATTTTGGGTGCTATCTGTGTGGAGTTTGCACATTCTCCCCGTAACCGAGTGGGTTCCCTCTGATTGTCTCGGTCTCCTCCAACATCCCAAAGATGTACTGGCTTGAAGGTTAATTGGCCTCTGTACATTGCCCTGAGTGTGATAGGAATGGATAATCAGAATTGTATTTACAAGGAATTAATTACCTTCATGTGTTATGATGTATAGATATGGAACTACAGCACCAGTAGTTAGGATCGACCTAGGTCCCTGAGGCAGCAACTCTACCGCTACATCTTTGTGCCGCCCCTTGTTCTATGGCCTCGTGTGGTGCTTTAGCAAACAGCTGGATACACCATGCTCTCAAGGTTCTGTACAGGTTAGTTCAAAGAAGCCCTAGAGAATCTCAATTGTTCATCAAAATACACTGGGACTGTCTAAGTACTGGGTCTTGTCTACTCATAAAAATATCTCAAACCTAATTTTTAGGAAAGCCTGGGGGTTGGGGGCCAATAGAAAGATTAAACGAGAACTTACCGTTTGAAGTTTGATCTTTATTTTATGAGAAGTTGAAGTGAAGGAATACGTGAAGAGCCTGCCAGCCCGTATGCGCGTCAATCTTCAGAGCAACTGGATGAAACCACAACCAGTTGCAGAACTTAAACTATAGAAAGACTAACAAGTCTAGAGTTACCAGATGATCTTTTATGAGAATCAGGGTTGGGATTGGAGGGCACGTATTAATCTTTCTATTTTATTTCGGTCACGTGAGTGGCTACATGAAGACTTCAAAGCTATGTGGTTTCATGCAGTGACACAATCTGTGTGTGAAATACTTAACCAGATAAAACCACAAATGGTAAAAAGACATGGGTTATTAACAACATGATGCTAACTTGCATACATGGCCATTGCTCTTAATCGGACCATAGTCCCAATTGGCTTTGAGTTAGACAATAACTCATGCAACCCTGTTCAGAATTCTATCTGCAAATATCCAGACATATTCAACCAAATTTTATAACTTCTGAACACGAACTATGTAAGCCTCTTGCTGTATGATGAAAGGGAAATATCCAATCTATTGGCTGCTAGTGAGCCATCAGCAATCTCTTGAGAGACTATTAAATAAAGAAACTATCTTTCATCTCATAAGTACTAGCAAGCTCAGTGTATCTGTATACATAATCACACCCCCAATCTCCGATCTGGTGGGTATGCTGTCAACTCCAAATGTACACAACTATGCCCCTTTTTGCTTTATGAGATTATTTCCATAACATGCTGCCCTAATGTCAGTTATGATCCAGACACCGAGCCAGAGATTGAGTAAAGACTGTGTTCTTTGTGCTGAAATCAGTTGCTAAAAGCATAATCAACTTAAAGATACTGCTCCCATTAGGAATACAGTAGATGAATATCTGCATAATAATTTACTGATATACATTGCACACTACGATGACTGTAGGCTTTGAGAGCGGTTATATAAAAACCACCTTGTGTAGCGTTAGTGAACAACGGGTGAATAGCCAATCATTTGTTGTCCCACATAGAACTATCAAGAATGACAAGACAGCACAAGCAGTGTTAATTGTGCTATCACATAATCCCTTCTCTAAGCCCCAACTGAAAGCAACACAAACTTCTGTCATTTCCGTTTAAAATTAACTCACAAATCTTGTTCACAAATATCCCATACAATTGTGGAGAGTTAGCTGCCCGAGAGAAAAGGCTGCACCAGCCATCACTCGTGACTTCGAGTAAATAGGAGCTTCTTAGCCGCCTTACCATGGCCTGAATGAATAGGCAAAATTGGCACAATTAAGTTTCATGTTGCCTCATCCTTAATATCGTAAGAGGCATCTACTGATAAACCCCTAAGTCTTATCAGCTGCAAATTTTGCATGTCATCTAAAACTTGATTACACAATGCCCTTTGATCTGAGTAGGGCAGCATTAGGTTCCACCACTGGCTATGTTATCAATCACCCAAATATATCTGTGCCTCTTGTGTATAGATATGGCAAAGTATGCATCTTCAAGATCGATTCTCTGAATCAGCTAAATTGCTGAAAGCCAATCATCCATCTCAAACTGGGTAACCAAACACATGATCAGATTAGCCAAATCCTTACCTGATTTGACATGCTCCATGTTCGTACAATCTTGAGAAATATCAGAAATATACCCCTTTTTGGTCTTGGGCAGACAACTCATCCTCTGTGAGATGTCATTGATTCCACTTGGAATCACCGTTCCTCTATTGACCATACGGACGGACGTTTCTTGACTTCTCATGCCACGGAGGATGCATTATCTAGTTATTCATTCAATTCGCTGATAACATATAATCAGAACCTTATGACTAGAGCTGAAACACCGTATCCACTTGATGTGGGAATACGAGTTCCCTGTCAACTCTAGACTATTAGAGTCACCACGAATCCTCAGCGTTCTTCCTCATAGTGGAAATTAGCCTAATGCAAGCCTGTACCAGGAATTGCTTCACAGTCCTCTGACTGAAACCACCTGTCTGAGTTACCAGAGTGGGCAACACAATCTCTTCGACCAGCCACTCAATCAGGAATACTGATATTGAGAGCCTACAGATTATTATATATACCTTTTTGATTCACAACATGAACCTGCAGGTCAGATAAAATACTATATGCCAGACCGGCTTCCTGCTAGTAGCTACTTATCCCCGAGAGGATGGCAATGATGTTTTCAATGAACTGGCAACTGCACTAACTGGGCAGAATTTTAACCATGTGTTAAGTGAGATTACAACTACTTCCCTCTACTGAGCAGCCTGATAATCTCAATCACAGATGTTGAGGCAGTGCTTCCCTGGTCAATATGACCCATTTGGCCAGCCAGTTCCAGAATGGTCTACCCTGAACCAGGGTAACCAAGCTGTTCCTACTTGGAAATTACAGAGGTTACTATGCAAGGCACCCTGCCAATGTCTCTGCATCAATCTGTCCACTCCAGAGACAGTTTAAAGATACTAGACAGCCCATGCTGCCAGTAAATCCAAACCTGGGCCAACAGACTGCTCCATTTCGGAGTTTTACGGAGGTTAATAAAGAGACCTTACCTGCCAGCGTCTCTGAACCCGGGTCGACCTGCTTGTTGGAGCTTCAGCGAAGTTCCATTTGCAGACCCTGTCTGACCACATCTTCAGCCCCATGCCTGCCATTCCTTCAGCTGGTGTGATGTTAGGTAGCTGATGCCGCTGACCAACTCCTCTTGTAGTGGCTTGCCCGTCCCCGAGGGAACAGCAAATTTAGAGGCAAGAGCAGGCAGCTCTTCCTTATGCGACTCTCGCACATCATGCATTAAAGCATGGGATTCAGGCACATACTCATATTTGGAGTCAGCTCCATACTGACCTCCGACACTCCCCTCATCCGAGTGGGTGGAATATTGCAACCCTGAACCAGGTGTTGCCACAGGCGTATGACTCAAACTGCCTGTGCATGCCTCCGTAACACAGAGCATATGTTGTGCCACCATCTCCGACACTCCCTTCATCCGAGTATGAGGAATATTGCAACCCTGAACCAGGTGTTGCCACAGGCGTATGACTCGAACTGCCTGTGCATGCCTCCGTAACACGGAGCATATTTTGTGGCACCATCTGATCCATCAGATGTTCCAATTGAGACAAACGGCCAATCACATCTGCCATAGATGTGGGGACAGAATCCTCTTGTCCCGAATCATCCGACAGGACTTGTCTCACAGACTTGGCTTTGGCTTTGCCCCGACTCGGGGTTGCCAAGTTGCTCCCTCTAGGAGCCGAATCAGAACTAGTTGTGCAGATCGACGTCCAGCGACTCCGAAGTGGAAATGGATGGCCGTCGGCTTTTCGCACTGCCGCGGTCCTCTGCTGCTGGTATAAATCATCATTATTTAATGTACTTACCAGACAGGTTGCGCCTGCTAGTGACTCCAAGTCCTTGCTCCCTTCTGGAGCCTCAACGGAGTATTTCAGGGTAGGAAATAGAGCGCAACCCTGAACCAGGTGTTGCTTCCTCAGGCCTCTGGCCCCCATATGACCGGTCGAGCAGGCATCATAATCAGAGTCACCTCTTTCTGATACTCCCCTTGACAAAGTGGGAGAAATACTGCAACCCTGCCAGGAGTTGCCACAGTCATATGGCTGGAGCCGCCTGTTAATGCCTCCGGTACACGGAGCATAGTTTGTTCACATGATTAAAAAGAAGCATATCCCCATTAGATCAGGGATTTGATTGCTTTATCGATATTCACATAGTTGGAGTCACTTATGAAAGAATCTTCCAACAGTCCCCTCTACTGAGCGGAAATTATCATGACGCAACCCTGAACCAGGTGTTGCTCCCCACAGGTGTCTGATAAACACAGCTCAAACGCTTTCTTAAGCCAGGAGCTCCTTTCTGGAGCCTCAATGTAGTTTCTTAGGGGAGGAAATAGAATGCAACCCTAAACCAGGTGTTGCCTCCTCAGGCCTCTGGCTGACTCCCTTTCGGAGCATCAACCTGTACAGGAATTGCCCGTAAGATGCTCCGAACAGCCGCCTTCTCCAGTGGAGCCCCATTCTGCTACGATAGTCACAAACGTGACCGAGCGGCAACCGCTATTAAAAACTGATGGCTCTATTTATATAAATAGAGCATTTGCTATACGCTGCTCTACAGCGTATGCTGAACCGACCTCAGCTGGACCAATATCACTGAACCAATATCCTTCCTTGGCTTAAAATAAAAAGGACTTTTGGAACAAATATATCAGAAGCCAATATCATGATTAAATGTCCAAATTCCACATTGTGACTCCTCTTTCCAAGTCTGTATTTTATCTCTTGCATTTTGTTCTGCATTGGTGTCATGTCATTTAACAGCAATTGACTGATTTTGATGGACCTACAATTGTTCATCATCAGTATAATGTCACTGACCCGGCCACGCTGGCAGCCGCAATATTGTATCCCCAGCTCCTTCTGGAGTCTCCACGGCAGCCTCCGAATCCGGCCGCCTGCTCCCATTCGGAGCTCCAACAGCGGCAGCAGCACAGGCTTACCCCGTCAGCTACTCCGGGCCCGCTGAACCGCAGCGGCCCGTGCCTGAAAACAAAATTAGCTTACCTGCCAGAGCAGTTTCGATCTGCTCCGATTCCCGCGCCACGCATCGACGTATTGACGCGCATGTGGGCTGGCGGGCTCTTCATCTAGTCACTCACGTGACTTTCCAAAAAAATAAACTGTTGAATACCACAGTGTATTTCCAATACAGTGTTGAGCTCGATCTCCTCCAGCCCATTATCTGACCATCAGTAAGACTTTCAGGAGCATTTATTTTTTTACCTCTACATCCCTCCAGAACTGGCTCGGTGACCAATTCAGAGAGTTGAAAGGAGTCAGCCACAATCCTTGTTTAGAAACCAATCTGACTGAGTAACAGAAAGCTACCCGTTAATGAACCAGGTGGAATCCGATAATAAGCAGTGCGGCACAATGGTGCAGCAGGTAGAGGTACAGCTTCACTGCACCAGAGACCTGGGTTTGTTCCATAGAAACATAGAAACATAGAAAATAGGTGCAGGAGTAGGCCATTCGGCCCTTCGAGCCTGCACCACCATTCAATATGATCATGGCTGATCATCCAACTCAATATCCTGTACCTGCCTTCTCTCCATACCCCCGATCCCTTTAGCCACAAGGGCCACATACTCCCTCTTAAATATAGCCAATGAACTGGCCTCAACTACTTTCTGTGGCAGAGAATTCCACAGATTTACCCCCTCTCTGTGTGAATTTTTTTTTTCTCATCTCGGTCCTAAAAGATTTCCCCCTTATCCTTAAACTGTGACCCCTTATTCTGGACTTCCCCCTTATCCTAGAATCTTAATCCGGGTGCACTGGTTTCCTCCCACATCCCAATGACGAAACAAGATTCTAGGTTAATTGACTGCTGTAAATTGTCCTTTGTGTATAGGGAGTGGATGCGAAATTGGGATAAAAACATAGAACTCGTGTGAACGGGTGATTGATGGCCGGCGTGGACTCAGTGGGCTGAAGGGCCTGTTTTCATGCTGGATCCATCAATCGATCAATCAAACAATCTAATACTTGTAGATACTAGATACTAGTGATTGTACTTGACATTACACTTCACACAGATGCCACTGTGAGTTTCAACCTGATTATTTCAAGTCAACGGTCTAGATCTTTCTGTACAAGTGCATTAACGTGAACACTGTGCTACCACTAAATTAAATAGTTAACTCAGAGTATGTTCCTTTTTGTGTGGACATTATCATTATCCCATGCACTCATGATGATTTATTCTGCTGCTTTTGTACAAAATGTGCCCTTTAAGATTATTAATTCTAATTGATGCTAAGTAAATGCAGAGGAAGTTCAATCTGAGGTTAATTGCTTTCATGGTTAAAAAAAAACTAGAAGCGTGGCCTTATTTCTAGGAGGGTCAATTAAGTGCCTAGAGATGTCATGCTTTTGATATGTTCTATTTCTTGTTAATGTTGCAAATGATTAGTTTGAATTATTTAGGAGTCTAAACGAAAATCAGCATTAGATGTTTAATATACAAATGCGCGTCTAAATTATATGGGGCAGTTGTGCATAATGAGCGCGGCACAGTGTCACAGCTGGTAGAGCTGCTGCATTAAGGTGCCAGAGACCCTGGTTCGATCCTGACCTAGGGTGCTGTCTGTGTGAAGTTTTCACCTTCTCCCTGTGGCACATGGTTTTCCTCCAGGTGCTCGGGTTACCTGCCATATCCCAAAGACATACAGGTTTGTAGGTTAATTGGCATCTGTAAAATTGCCCCTAGTGTGTAGGGAGTGAATGTGAATGAGAGATAACATAGAACTAGTGGGTGATGAATTGTTATTTGTGATGGGACGGCATATCGGCACCTCATAAAAGTTAAAAACTAGACTGACGTGCAGCAGCCACTAATATTGCGTGAACAATCATAAGCAGAATGGCATATTTTTGTCCACGATAAAAGCACTGGATAGATCTGAAATTAATATTGATTTTCAAATGTAAAATACTGGTCTATTTCTTCATCAGTGACACGATCTGGAAATATTTTCTGCTCACGGGACTACAACCTCAATACACTTTGTGAATTCGGACACATAATTCCCATTTGAAACAGAAACCCGCTCCTCAATATACAAAGGAAAGCATTACTCATACTATAAGCTTAGAAAATTATGCTAATTTCTTTACTACATTCTAAATTAGGTCCCTTGGCCACTTTCTTTGGTAGATTATTGTATTTTAGTTCAGTTTAGTTCAGTTTAGTTTAGATTTGTTTAGTTTAGTTTAGTCTAGTTTAGTTTAGTTTAGAGAGACAGCGCTGAAACAGGCCCTTCAGCCTACCAAGCCCACACCAACCAATGATCATCCATACACTAGTTCTATGTTATCTCACTTTCCCATCCTATGCACCAAGGGAAATTTACAGAAGCCAATTAACCTACAAAGCTGCACATCTTTGGAAGGTGGGAGAAAACCAGAGCACACAGGGGAAACCCATGCTGTCACAGGAAGAACATGCAAACTCCGTACAGACAGCACCCATGGTCAGGATTGAACCATTGTCTCTAGCACTGTAAGGCAGCAACTCTACCCCTGTACCATTGTACCGCTCTTCTGGACTGGGCTGAGGAGCCCGATATCAGAGTTACTTGGACAGAGCAGCAGTGGAGGGAACCAATGGCATCAGGCTGGGCCAGGCCACCCCTACTTCATCCAGTGCCACCAGAATACCAGGCCTTAGAGTGAGATGATGAGAAATTAGATATCTCCTTGGACCAAGATGAGATTTTTCAGAGACTTGGAAGTTGTAAGATGGGACCAGAAGGTGGCGACTCTCTGCGTGCTGTTACAGAACAGGATCCACTAGATTCATAGAACATAAAACATAGAACCGTGCAGCACAAGAACATGCCCTTTGGTCCACAGTGTCTGAGCTAAACTTGATGCCAAGACCATCCCTTATCTAAGATAGTCACAAAAAGCCGGACTAAAGGGCCTGAGCCACTGACACGACCTTTCAGCGACTGTCTTTGACCTTCAAGCTCAAGGGCACTCGCCTGAAAAACCCCGAGCTGCTTCGACTGTCAGCGATGAAACGACTGCACACACACACACAAACACATCGCAAAGGTGGGAGCCTTTAGAGAACGGGGAGGGAGGGGGCGGGGGGGAGGGGAGCGAAGGGGGAGATAGGGTGAGAGAATGAGAGAGAAGGGGAGAGAAGGGTGGGAGAAGGGGGGAGAAGGGGGAGAAGGAGTGGAAACACTTTTAAGAAGCCAGACAACTTTTTAATAAAGTTTAGCGGGCATTTAACCTACTGGTTGGTTTTCCTTGGTCCTGAAAACTCCAATGAGTCAATGATTAAAATGCCCAGTCAGCGAAGGAGATTGCCTACGGCTGCCCTCGACTGCCTGTAACTAAATAGCGACTGCACTACGAGTTCAAAAGAACCATGCCAACCAATTTTTATTTGCAGAAAACTTTTCAACATGCTGAAAAATTTTCCTCGACCAAACGGAAGCCACGAGTATTCAGAAACTTCCCTCGAGCATGAAGGAGAGTTTCAGTGACCTTATAGGACCTCCTAGGACCACATGTCGACCATGCTGCGAGTTTGAGTCGAGGGCAAACTCTTTTAAACACGCAGATTAGGTCACCTCAGTGGGACAGCCCCTTTACTCAGTGGGTCAGACAGCATCTCTGGAGAAAGGAAGAGGTGACGTTTTGGGTTGAGAACATTCTTCAGATGGTTCCAGCCATGCACGTTCAGACACAACCAGGATTAGAGTACCGACAGTCAATCCACCGCTTTAAAACCATCACTTATCTACGTGGACATAAAAATATCCCTCCATTTCCTGCATATCTATATGCTTATCCAAATTATTTTTAAATGCCACAAACATATCTGATTCAACCACCAACCTGGCAGCGCATTCCAGGTACTCACCACCCTAAAAAACACATATAGAATGTGCTCCTCTCCCCTTAAAGGAAGTATAATATGATTTCACGGTTGAGCATTCAGAGCAAGCTTTTTACTGCATCTCTGTCCACATGACAATAAATAAACTAAACAAGAAAACTATTGGCGAACTAGTCTTACATGGATTCTGAATCTTTAAGCTTCAAAGTCACAGCTGTGTTCCCCAGCCAGTTTCGACCTAGAATAAGATCTGAGTCCCCATGGAATTCAATGGGGATTGTAGTCGACAAAATTAGATGTAAAAGGGGAAGCCAAATTATTTTTTTTAATCATTTTTCTTCATGTGATTTAATTAACTTTATCTACTATGAGATTTGATAGATTGTAAGATTGTAATTAACTTTATCTAAAATAAGATTATTAATAATTACATATTTATCACATTTTAGATGTCTCAAAAAGTCAGAGATATTTAGAAACTTAACTTTCCTTAAAATATTTTACTCAAGGCATGGGAAAGTCTAGTACAAGACTAGCCATAGCCTCAGAATTAAAGGACGTTATTTTAGGAAGGAGATAAGGAAAAATGTATTTAGCCTGAGATTGGTGAATCTGTGGAATTCTTTGCCACAGAAGGCTGTGGAGGCCGTCAATTGATATTTTTAAGCAGAGAGGGATAGATTCTTGATTAGTATGGGTGTTAGGGGTTACAGGGAGAAGGCAGGAGAATGGGGTCAGGAGGGAGAGATAGATCAGCCATGATTGAATGGCAGAGTAGACTTGATGGACTAAATGGCCTAATTCTGCTCCTATCACTTGTCATCTTATGTGTAGGAGGGAACTGCAGATGCTGGTTTAAACCGAAGATAGACACAAAAAGCTGGAGTAACTCAGCGGGACAGGCAGCATCCATGGAGAGAAGGAATGGGTGATGTTTCGGATCGAGACCCTTCTTCCTTATAATCTTATGATCACATGACTGTGTCCAGCTATATTCTGTCAGGGCATTCGGAAACACCATCTGTGACCAATCTCATGGCCAGACTGAGAGGTGCAGAAGATCTATGAGAACACCTTCTCTCTCCAACGCAGGTAAGTGCGGAAATATCCGGAAGTGGGGGGCGCTGCCCAAGCAGCTGCGGCTCACCTGCAGTCCGTCTGTTTTTTTTTTTTTTTTTTGTGTCTTGGGGCTTGTTGGACGTATGTTTTAGTTTATTTTTAGTTGTGTATGTGTGGGGGGGCGGGGGGAACTTGTTTTAGTCTCTTCCTTCGGGGGATGCGACCTTTTCTTTGTCGTATCACCATCTCCGTCTCCGTCTGCGCTGAGGCCTAATCGCGGAGCTGGCGGCCTCCAACCGGGACCGACCTCGAGGCTCCTGACGGCAGAGCCAGGAGTTACCATCGCGAAGCTGGCCGACTTTGGGGCTGTGGTGGCGCTGCGGCCGCTCGGAGCCTTCGGCCACGGGCTCAGTGGACGACAACGTCGGGAGCTCGCAGGTCCCAGGTTGGTGACCGATTCTCCGGAGCTTCCGCAACAACAGCTTCGTCCGCTGGACTGGAGGGTGGCAGCTTCGACCGCCTCGGGCCGCGGAGTTTGAAACGGCCCGTTCACGGAGCTCGGATTCAGCTGCGGGACTTACCATCACCCAGCGGGGGGCCCAACATCGAAAGCCTGGTTCGCCTCAACGCAGCGGGAGAACAAGGAGGGAAGAGACAAGGACTTTATGACTTTTGCCTTCCATCACAGTGAGGAGGTGCCTGGTAGACTCACTGTGGTGGATGTTAAATCTGTGTTCATTGTGTGTTCTGTTATTTTATTCTATGTTATGACTGCAAGGTATTTAATTTCATTCAAACTAACAAGTTTGAATGACAATAAAGGATACTTTATGCTTTAAACTCAAGAAACTCAAAGCACAACTGGGACAAATAACATTATTTTTCTCTGTCCACAGATGCTGCCTCATCTGCTGATTATTTCTTAATTTCCTGTTTTCCCCTCAGGTTGCAAGTACACACTTTACGTTGCTTTTGCTATATATATCTGTGATGTGTTTTAATTTAAATGTTTTCATTTTGGGTGGCACAGTGGCTCAGTGGTAGATTTGCTACATGCCCGACCAACGTCTGAAGAAGGGTTTCGGCCCGAAACGTTGCCTATTTCCTTCGCTCCATAGATGCTGCTGCACCCGCTGAGTTTCTCCAGCTTTTCTGTGTAACCTAAATGCTTGATCTTGGTTTTGAAACTTTCTCAATCTTGCCATTCTGCGCACGTATTTTCAAAGAACAAAACTCATTTAGCTTTACAAAATAACAGACCATAAAATGCAATTACTGTTTTTAATTTGACCTTTCTTCAATAGGTTACATGTGCATGGCTCGATTATGTTCAGGTATAGTATGAATTGGGAGAGCAGGCAAACAAACATTTTTCCCCGTATCCCAGGTCGTTTAGGTTTAGGTTCATTATTGTCACATGTACCGAGTTGCAGTGAAAAGCTTTGTGTTGCATGCTATCCAATCAAATCTGATATACCATATATAAGTACAATTAAGTTAACCTTAAGTACAACAGTAGAGCAAAGGGGAAGATGTTGCCGGGACTCGAGTTCCTGAGCTAAAGAGAGAGGTTGGGCAGGGTAGGAATTTATTCCTTTATTCCTTTTCACTTAGAGTGTAGTTTGTAACTGGACTGAAGCGAATATATTTATGACTTTTAATAAGACATTCGGACAGATATATGGAAGGGAAGGGTTTAGAGGGCAATGGACCTAATGCAGGTGATTGTGACTAGCCCAGTATGCTAATTTGGTCAGCATGGAGAAAATGGGTTGAAGGGCCTGTTTCTCTGCTGTTTCAGCTCTAGTTTAGTTTAGAGATACAGCGCGGAAACATGCCCTTCGGCCCACTGAGTCCACACTGAACAGCGATCTCCGCACATTAACACAAGCCTACACACACTAGGGACAATTTATACTTGTACCAAGTATACAAACCCAAGCCAATTAATCTACAAACCTGTATGTCTTTGGAATGTATGTTGGACTCTATGTTGGACTATGTTGGACTCTATGTTGGACTGTATGTTTATAGCCCTGGAAACCCCAGCCTTGGAGATAATTTCTGCAAATAATCTCTCGTCCTGTTTGAATTTTGTAGATTTCAATGAGAAATGTTTCCAAAGTCTAGTGAATATAAGACTCAATCTCTCTTCATACATCAATCCTATCATCCCAAGAATCAGTCTGGTGAACTTTTGCTGAACTCCCTCAATAACCAGAACATTTTCATTCCTGTCTGGATGAAAAATAAAACAGGAAGGATGGCGCAATCAAAATAAATTAAAGATATTTTAGATTCAAAGATGAAGAATATAAAAAAGCCAGAAAAAGTAGCAAACTGGAGAACGAGCTTTAAAATTCAACTCATTGGAGGGGGAATATGAAGACACAAGGAACTGCAGGTGCTGGTTTATATCAAAGATAGACACAAAATGCTGGAGTACTCAGCTGGTCTGGCAGCATCTCTGGAGAAAATGAATAGGTGACGTTTCGGGTCAGGACCCTTCATCAAACTGAGTCTAGAGTATTCCGTTCTCCAGTTAGTCCATTAAAAAAGTGCTCCAAACAGCCGTAGTGAATATACTCCAGAGATTCATCTTTGGAATATTATTGCTAATTTGGTTTGTCATGTCGACAAATGAAGTGAAGTTACCAATGACTACAGATGCATCCTTATCACGTGCATCTCTAATTTCTCATTTAATGCCATTCCACAGATGTTTGGTGTTCCAGATATGACTTTCACAAATAATTTCTGCTGTGTTCATTATCTCTATCCATGAATATTCCACAACAGGTTTCTAACGTTGAGGTGTGTAGGAAGGAACTGCAGATGCTGGTTTACACCAAAGATAGACACAAAATGCTGGAGTAACTCAGTGGGACAGGCGGCATCTCTGGAGAGAAGGAAAGGGTGACGTTTCGGGTCGAGACCCATCTCTGGGCTGTTGTTTCTATCTGACATTGAAGTGATGTTTCTGAAGCATACGTTGGTCTCTTTACAACAGTGCAGGAGACAACAGGCAGGTGGGTCATGGTGAGAATTAGATGGAGTATTGAAGAGTCAGACAACTCGACCCAAAACATCACCTATTCCTTCTCTCCAGAGATGTTGCCTGTCCAGCTGAGTTACTTCAGCATTTTGTGTCTATCTTAGATTTAAAGATAGGTGGATATTAAAGGCATTTGAGAGCAAGAGTCCTCTCCCCTCTCATCTTCTAGCCAGTCAGAAGGATGGAAATATCAAATACTAGGTGACATAGGGTTAAGATGAGGGGATCAAAGTTTAAAGGAGGTGCACGAGGCTAGTTGTTAAAAAACATTTTAAACATTTTTCTTGATTAGTAAAGGTATCAAGGGTTATGGGGAGAAGGCAGAAGAATGGGGTTGAGAGGGAAAGGTAGATCAGCCATGATTGAATGGCGGAGTAGACTTGATGGGCCGAAAGGCCTGCTTCTGCTCCTATAACTTATGGACTGGATCAGGATTGAAGGGTCCTGACCCGAAATGTCACCTATACTTTTTCTCCAGAGATGCTGCCTATGCCGTTGAGTTACTCCAGCACTTTGTGACTATCTTTAGTATAAACCAGCATCTGCGGTCCATTGTTTCAACTTTTCCCCGAACGTGGCACGGTGGCGTAGCGGTAGAGCTGCTGCATTACAGCTCCAGAGACCCAGGTTCGATCCTGACTATCGGTGCTGTCTGTACAGAGTTTGCACGTTCTCTGGAGTATTGCACGTCTGGAGTATTGCGTACAGTTTTGGTCTCCAAATCTGAGGAAGGACATTATTGCCATAGAGGGAGTGCAGAGACGGTTCACCAGACTGATTCCTGGGATGTCAGGACTGTCTTATGAAGAAAGACTGGGTAGACTTGGTTTATACTCTCTAGAATTTAGAAGATTGAGAGGGGATCTTATAGAAACTTACAAAATTCTTAAGGGGTTGGACAGGCTAGATGCAGGAAGATTGTTCCCGATGTTAGGGAAGTCCAGGACAAGGGGTCACAGCTTAAGGATAAGGGGGAAATCCTTTAAAACCGAGATGAGAAGAACTTTTTTCACACAGAGAGTGGTGAATCTCTGGAACTCTCTGCCAGAGGGTAGTTGAGGCCAGTTCATTGGCTATATTTAAGAGGGAGTTAGATGTGGCCCTTGTGGCTAAGGGGATCAGGGGGTATGGAGAGAAGGCAGGTACGGGATACTGAGTTGGATGATCAGCCATGATCATATTGAATGGCGGTGCAGGCTCGAAGGGCCGAATGGCCTACTCCTGCACCTAATTTCTATGTTTCTATGTTTCTTTATGACCCGCGCGTATTTTCTCCAGGTGCTGCAGTTTCATCCTACACTCCAAAGATGGAACAAGTTTGTAGGTTAACTGGCTATGGTAAAATTGAAATTGTCCCGAGTGTAAGATAGTGTTAGTGTACGGGGTGATCGCTGGTTGGCGTGAACCGGTGGGCCAAAGGGCCTGTTTCCGTCCTGTATGTCTGAATGTCTAAAGTCTAAAGTCTTATGGGAGGACTGTTCAGTATTCTATAACAGGGGAAAGAACTATTCCCGAGTCTGGTAGTATACGGTTTCAAGCTTTTCTATCTTCTGCCTGATGGGTCCTATTTTACTTGTTTCTGAATGCAAGCAACACGCAAAGCTGTTTCAGACGCCGATTTGATCAATTCCACATTTATGTCTTGCGTGGGAACTGATTGGGTTTTTTAACACCAAGTGCAACCATATTCTAACACATCAAAAAAGGTGCAATGCAATTTCCAGCTAGAAGACTTTCAAAGGGAAGTTCTTTCAAAACAGATGCAACCAGATGTAATAAAAATGCAAATCTTTCTTCTGCATTCAGAGCACATAAACCTGAAGATGTTTTACATTTCACGCCTTGAGGTTTTGGTTTTAAAACTATTTGGATAGGCTTCATGCCGCTGAGATTTTACCACAAGACTTCGGAGACTCTGTATGTGGTACAGAAGTGCTTCCTTTATTTTCCCTTTTCAGAAAGAGTCAGCAAATTCTTGACCTCCATCTCTCCCAGTTGCCTTGATCCATCTTTTCAAACGAAAAGAAACACATTGCTCTGAAACAGAGAATGACATGAGGGATTTTAGCAGAACAGTATAACATGTGGGGCTGCTGCTCACTCAGGAATGAGTATTTCTTGGGATTACATGGTTTATGAATCAATGACAGAAAACAAAGATTAACGAGTAGCGCGCTGTGAATTCCTGCCATCCTCTGAGCACCAATAATATAAATCTGCTTCAACAACAGCAGGAATGAAATGGTGTAAATTAAACTAGAGGCCAGGAAATACAGAGCAGAATCACTGAGCTTTTTAAGATTTAATGAAATGCGTATTGCTACCTATACATCATGGGTTGTACACAGGACCTTTTATTAAATTGTACCTTTAGAGTATTCAGATTCAATTTTAATTGTCATTGTCAGTGTACAGTACAGAGACAACGAAATGCATTCTGCATTTTTGCAGTATAATATTATATTTTGCAGTATAATAACACAGAAGCTTTTTGTGCTTCTTGTGCATAGTGGTGGAAAGATGAGTGGAAACAGGGCCGTGACGTGAACACTCTTTCCTTGACCCCAGTTTTGAGATGCAACATGGAAACAGGCACTTTGGCCCACCGATTCCGTATCGCCCATGCACTAGTTCTATCCTACACACTCGTGACAATTTACAGAAGCCAATTAATCTACGAATCTGCGCACCTCAAGAGTATGGCAGAAAAACCGGCGCACCAAGAGTAACCCCACGTGGTCACAGGGAGAACGTACAAACTCCATACAGACAACGCCCGCAGTCAGGATCGAACCCGGGTCTCTGGCGCTGTAAGACAGCAACTCCACCGTTGTGCCACATTGTCGCCCAAATATTATTATTTATCTTACTGTGTTAACTCACACATTGGGAAATTGTGTATTTGTACACAACTGACTCAATTTTAAAGGCACTCCTTGACTTACGTAAGGGCTAAGATCCGTGAAATCTTATGTAAGTCAGATTATACGCAAGTCGAAATCAACATCCCCATCCCCTATCCGAAATAACTCACTGGGTGTGAAGAAGAGTCTCAACCCAAAAGATCTCCTATCAATGTTCTCCAGAGATGCTGCCTGTCCCACTGAATAACTCCAGCACTTTGTATCCATCACTGAGAGTATTAACTGTCTCAGCTGCATCCAGGACACTTTCTGTGACGTGCGGACCTATTGGCAGCTTGTTTCCAATGTAAGCTTAAGTGATTGTACAGTGTTGTGGAAATTACAAACTGAAATTACAACTCCATTGCAATGGCATTCATTATTTTCAGGGCATTTTGCTTTAAATAAAGGGGCAAATAAAACACAGTAAATCAATCCATAATAATGAGGACATTAAATATATTCAACGTCCAGGTGGCATCCTTCTTTATATCTGTTTAATCACCAGGTCTATATGACTCCCATTAGCTAAACACGCTGAGTTTCACATGAAAGGTGATAAGAGAAACTAGAATTCATCAATGATTCAATAATACTTTATTGTCACATGGACCTATGTACAGTGTAATTCTTTGTTTTGAAAACAATCTAGAAAAATCATACTAACTATAAGCGTAATCATAGATAAGTACAAAAGTGCAACAACTGTAATGCAATATAAGAGTTCACTGATGCAATACACAAAGATTCGCTACATTTCTGGCACCAACAGAGATGCAACGTTCTTAAGAGTGCAGGTCTTATCTTGGCCTTAAAGGCTCGTTGTCATGGCAACGTTCGATCCTCTCCTCCATCCGCAGCCATCTTGCAAAACTGTCCTTTGCCCACATTGCCCCGTTGCTGGCTCCCTCCACCCTCCTCACTGGTTCCAGGTGTTCGGAGTGGAGCAGGAGATGAGCCTCCGATGTCTCCAGGCGGGTTCACGGTTCGGCCGAAGGCGAGGCAGGCCCACTGTCGTGATATGGGCCACAGCTCACCGGGAGCTTTCTCATCTGCATGTGTGGTTGCATACATATCCATAAAGCAGAAGGGGGGGGGGGAGCATATGCAGATCCAGCTAAATTCAAAAGATTTATAGAAATCATAAAATTAGCAATACGTTTTTAATATCTAAATCCTACTCCAATTTGGAAGCGGCCTGCAATTATGTTTGAATGGAAAAACCAGTGAACATTTTGCTCCAGATCAGAATGCTTTTAATTTTGGTTACCTAATTAAATTGCAGTTTTAACATGATATTAATTCGTCTGGCTTAATTTATCACAGAGTTGGAATGTCCGACTTTATAAGATCATGGCGAGACGGGGACAGGAACTGAAAGTACTTAAGTCTGACATCTGTGTCCATGCCAAGACCACAACAGCTGCTGCAGCTGTATCTCACTGTTCAGTGTCAATCCACACTGCCCAAACAAAGTACAATCAGCAAGCAGCAACAAGAAAACCTCTCACATATTCTCCTCTCCAGTTAGAGATATTTTGGGTCTGTGGAAACTGGCCCTGTGACCCATTGAGTACGTGCTGACCAGCAATCCCCATACACTAAAGGGCCTGTCCCACGAGCATGCGACCTGCATGCGGCAAGCGCGACCAAACCGGAAGCGGGGACTGCGCGGAGGTCGAGTGATCCCCGTACAATGCCGGTCCCACCAGCATGCGCGGAGGTCGAGTGAGTGACGTGAAGTTCGAGTGAAGTCCGCGGGAAGATCGCGCGTGATGTACGGCATCAAGACGCTGCGCACGCCGATCGATTGCCTCACGGAATTTTTAAACACGGTCAGTTTTTCGGAGCCCCGCGCGATGTCGGGACCAGCTCCGCACAACTCCATAGGGCTCCAGCGATCGAAGTGGGACTGGCCCCGCGAGGCCGTACGGCTCAAGCGACCACGTTAGGTCGCGCTTGCCGCATGGAGTCGCATGCTCGTAGGAACACTATCCTACACACAGGGATTAACACTATCCTACACATTAGGGAGGAAGCTGGAGCACTCGGAGAAAACCCACGCAGTCACAGGGAGAGCGTGTAAACTCCGTACAGACAGCACCCGTAGTCATGTTTAAACCCAGGTCTCTGGCGCTGTAAGGCAGCAACTCTACCGCTGTGCCACTGTGCTGCCCCTCTGCTTGCAAGCAAAGACATATTCAAATCTCCCTCTCACCTCCCTTCCACACCCCCATTTAAAATGGAGGCATTCAAGCCCTCTCAGTAAGATCATTTAAAATCACGATTACAAAATCATGAGAGGAGGAGAGGAATAGATCGGGTAGAGGCACAGAGAAGGGGAATCGAGAACCAGAGGATGTAGGTTTAACATGAGATGGGGGGGTAGATTTAACAGGAACTTGAAGGGTAACTTTTTCACACATAGGGTGGTGGGTATATGGAATGAGCTGCTGGAAGAGGTAGTTGAGGCAGGTAGTATTGCAACTTTTAAGAAATATCTAGACAGGGACATGGATAGGATAGGTTTAGAGGGATAAGCGCTAAACACAGGCACCATTGTGGGATTAGTGCAGGTGTGACATGTTGTAGGTGGGTCATGTTGGTCAGTGTGAGCACGTTGAGCTAAAGAACATGTCTCCATGCTGTGTGACTATGACTCTCAAAAAGTTCCATTTCCATTCCAAATGTGAGTTGGCTGAGTAAACACTGAGGGCGGAGGCAATCTGTGCTGATTTGGTAGCACAAGAACCAGGAGATTCGAGCTCCACATGACTCCAGTCAGTTGCCCGACCCAAACCATGAGAGATACAGCTGGCTGGAAGGGAGGAATGCAATGTCAGGCAAAGAGGTCGCTGCCAGCATCTGTGGGAATAGTCTTGGCTCGCAGGCAAGTTTTTGCATTCGAATTTCAGAAGGGTCTCATAAGAAGTACAGGACAAGGGAAACAGACCTTTTTCTTACGAGGCCAGATCATTCTTTTCTGTTGCATTCCACGAATAATAATATGTTCCATCTCAGGAAGCATTGCATTGACTGAAGCTCCATGACATCTTGGCCGAAATGAAGTCCAGCTAGCTAATGTGTAAAGCCCCTCAGAGAACGTTATGAAATGCTGCTGGCCTCAATGGTGACTGATGTTCAAAATACTCCAACACACTGCATCAAACTCGCAGTTCCCTGTGCTACAAATGCCTTGGTAGCAGCAGGTTTTGACTCAATATGTTTCTTTTTTTTTGGATCATTCAAATCTATTTCAATCACTTTTACATCTCTCGCTATCAGAGGGATTTAGAAGCAATCCAAAAGCTTTTGACAGCTGCCTGGGAACTACTCAGCTCCTTCACCCCGTTCCATCTTGTCAGACACCTGTGAGGCTTGGAAAGTCAATGTAAAGGCCAACTGCTGAGCCCTTGATATGTGTGATTAATTAGAGAGACTCTCTGCTGCACAACATGGAACTAATGGCTATTAACTGCATCCTACAACGTATTGCTTCCCACTTTACTGTTCTAACGATCAAATACTTTAAAGATACAGCATGGAAACAAGCCTTTCGGCCCACCGAGTCCGTGCCAGCCAACAATCACTCATGCATTGGTTCTATGGTATTCCACTATTGCATCTTATACACAAGGGGCGATTTACTGAAGTCAGTTAACCTACAAACCTGCACGTCTTTGCAATGTGGAAGGAAACCAGAGATACCTAGTTTTCAGGTCTCAAGAAGGGTCCCAACCCAAACTGTCACCTATACATGTTCTCTGGAGATGCTGCCTGGCCCACTGAGTTACTCCAACGCTTTGTGTCTTTTTTCTGCAAACCAGCATCTGCAGCTCCTTCAGTTTAGCCTTCAGGCTTGCCTTTTTAATAATGTCTAGTTTAGTTTAGTTTAGTTTAGTTTAGTTTAGTTTAGTTTAGTTTAGTTTAATTTAGTTTAGTTTAGAGATACATCGTGGAAATGGGCTCTTCAGCCCACCGTGTCTGCACCGACCCGTATACTAATTCTATCCGACCCTGAGGACAATTTACAGAAGTCAATTAACCTACAAAACTGCATGTTTTTGGAATGTGGGAAGAACCCGGAGTGCATGGAGCAAACCTATGCGGTCACAGAGAGAATGGGCAAACTGCATACAGACAACAGTCATAGTCAGGATCAAACCTGGCTCTTTGGCGCCACAATGCCACACTGGGACGAGTTGGGGTGATTGGACGCATCTTGGTGTTGTTGACCTTTCACTGTGAATCCACCCACACCTCTGTTTTTTTGCTTTTTTGAGGGGTTTTTAGCCAAAAACAATGTAATCAATTATTAAAAATAATATTTACAGTACAATATAAAACAAAACAAAACCCACCACCATAATACACCTCAAACAAATATACTAAATGCACTCCTATACAACTATATTACAATCCCCACGCGGTTCCCAACTGTCCCGGTAATCCACCATGTTGCCCGTTGACAGGGTGTAGTCCCTCTCCAGTACCACCCGAGCACAGATGTAACCCCGGAAAAGGGGCAGGCAGCCAGCTCGGGCAGAGCCCTCTATAGCCTTGCACCATGACTCGCGGGTGATCAGCTTGGCCAGGCCTAGGAGCAAAACAACCATGACATCTTCAGCCCTACCCTCTCCCCTACGCACATGGTGTTCAAAGATGAGGATGGTGGATGAGAAGTTCAGCTAGAAGGCAAGGAGCAGCCCCTTTAGGTATTGAAACAGTGGCTGCAGCCTCACGCACTCTATATACATGTGGTACAGACTCTTCCAGCCCGCAAACATTGCAGGTGGCTGGCGAGTCTGTGTAAACCGAGAATGAAACAGGTTGCGAAGGACTCCTTGGTGCAATACCTTCCACCCGAGGTCACCGATGTAGAGGGGAAGAATTCCTGCATAGAGGGACCCCCACAGGCCCCCCCCCACACACATCTCTGTAATGTGGTTGACGATTAGCTACAGCTGGAAACACTTTAGAATAAAAAACAGTGCAGCACTGGAACAAGCCTTCCAGCCCACAATATTCCCCCAATCCCTACTTATCCATGACTCTGTCTAAAAATGTCCTAAATGCCACTATTGGATCTGCCTCCAGCAGCGTACAGCGAGTGTATTCGAGACACCCACCACCCTCTGTGTAAAAAACCTGCCCCCACACATACTCTTTACACTTTGCCCATCTCATGGTGGGTCCTCCCTACACATGCAGTTGCCATGGATAATGACTTCCCCACAGTGCATTGGAGTAACGCTCCACAGATCCAGGCTTTCCAACTATGAATCCTCTTTAAAATAGCTCATTAGTTACTCGTTTTAAAGAATACCAATTATGTTAAGGACTTTATTTTGTTCCAAACACTACTTAGTCAATGTAAGAAACAAGGAGCTCCAGATATAGTTTACACAAAAGGACACAAAGTGTTTAGAATTTAGAGAGGTACAGTGCAGGAACATGCCCTTCGGCCCATCGAGTCCATGCCAACCAGGGACCCCTGTACAGTAAGATTACAGACTAGGAATATTTTACAATTTTTACTGAAGCCAAATTAACCGACAAACCTGTATGTCTTTGGAGTGTTGGAGGAAACTAAAGCACCCTGGGAAAATCCACATGGTCACGGCGAGAACGTGCAAACGCCGTACAGACAGCGCCCGTAGTCAGGATTGAACCCGGGTCTCTACAGCAACTCTACCACTCTGCCATCCTGTAGCCCTCGAGTAACTCAGTGAATCAGTCCTTTCTTGAGTCTGCAGAAAGATCCCAACCCAAAACATCACCCACCCATGTTCTCCAGAGATGCTGCCTGACCCGCTGAGTTACTCCAGCACTTTGCATATTGCAGTAAAAATCAGCAGAGTATAGATCTGTGAAATCAACAGGATATTTGGGTGATTCTGGCGTTTGGAGTGGTTCTTGGCATTGTGCTTGCATGACATGTTAAACATGTGTTGATTTAGTGATCACCAAACAATCTTGCTCCTGGGAAACAAACCTTGCCCTTGATGAAGGGCGACATGGTGGGGAGGCAGTAAGAGTTGCTGCCTTACAATGGCTGTAACACATTCCATTAACAACTGTGAAATAGCAATCAAATACTTTACAGCACAAGATCTAAAGCCAGTTCAGTTACAAGCCCATGAGAATCCTTCTGCAAATCTTGTAGTTTACACGCTACACATCACTAAAGGGTGGATGTGCAACAAACGCGCTTCCATTTTTGTGACTGAAAGTCAATTATACAGACGATAAGACAATGTCTCACTCTTTAGTTTTTGGTTTTAGAGGTACAGCGCGGAAACAGAACCTTCGGCCCACCGAGTCCGCACCAACCAGCAATCCCCGCACATTAACACTACCCTACATCCACTAGGGATCATTTTACATTATACCAAGCCAATTAACTTACATACCTGTACATCTTCGGAGCGTGGTAGGAAACCGAAGATCTCAGAGAAAACACACGCGGTCACTCCATACAGACAGCACCTGTAGTCAGGATCAAACCCGGGTCTCCGCCGCTGCAAGCACCTTAAGGCAGCAACTCTACCGCTGCACCACCATGCCGCCCTTATGTTGCAGCATCAGTTTTGCTTCATGACCATATTCAAGCTGACCAAATTGAGATAGTGTTCTGTGATCATTTCTTTGCACCAATCGAAATACCTCTCAGCTACTCAATATATAATCTCTGCAATGTGGGGACTTATTTTTGGACCATCATTGAATAGCTTATTTATATTCAACAGCTGTGAGCAAATCAAATGCAACTCTATACAGTGATTCTTTACTGCTGATTCTATTCACCACAGTACAACTTCACCCACACTCTGAAAACAACAATGACATCTCGAGCAGGTCTGTCAGATTGAAATTCTTTTCATCAAAATTGTTCGATATGCATCATTCTATGGCCTACCTTTTCAGCTCATAAGATTATAAGACATAGGAGAAGAATTAGGCCATTTGGCCCCTCGATTCTACACTCCCATTCGATCATGGTTGACCCAGTTTTCTCTCTCATCACCATTCTCCTGCCTTCTCCCCGTAACATTTGACACGGCTGCTAATCAAGAGCCTGTCAATTTCCGCTTTAAAAATACACAACGATTTGGCATCCACATCTGTTTGTAGCAAAGAATTCCACAGATTCAAAACCTTCTGGCTGAAGAAATTCCTTGATAGACACGATATGCTGGAATAACTCAGCGGGACAGGCAGCATCTCTGGAGAGAAAGAATGGGTGACATTTTGGGTTGAGACCCTTCTTCTGAAATTCCTCCTCAGTTTGTGGAAAATCTTTTTTTATTTAAAAAATAAACATATTAGAAAAAAATATATATATATATATATATCATCAAAATCCATGCAAAATCTAGTCATACATTCTTAGTGTGTACGCATTCAGTAGTGTCATATTCAGTAGTGTTCGTACCTATATTTGAAAAATGCACCCTTGCCACTCATGTGGCCCCCTGGGCTGATATCCCTTCCCTTGTGTGAGGATTGACATAACCAAACTCTCCCTCAATGTCTAACAGCGGAAGGACCCTAGACTACAGTTCTCCTCCACAGAGCGTTCAAAATCTATCCAAAATCGGGGAATGGATCATAGTCTTTTTCCCAGGGTAGAGGAGCCTATTGTCTAAAGGGCAAAGTTAAAAGAAACCTGAGGGGCATCATTTTCACACAGAGAGTGGTGAGCACATCTAAAGAGCTATCAGAGGAAGCTATAGAGGTGGATACAGTTATAGTGTGTATGACATTCAGATTGGTTTACTTTATTGCCACGTGTACCGAGGTACAGTGAAAACATAAAAACATGGAAAATAGGCCCAGGAGGAGGCCTTTCGGCCCTTTGAGCCAGCACCCCCTTCAATATGATCATGGCTGATCATCCAAAATTAGTACCCCGTTCCTGCTTTCTCCCTATATCACATGATTCCGTTAGCTTTAAGAGCTATATCTAACTCACTCTTGAAAACATCCAGTGAATTGGCCTCCACTGTCTTTTGTGGCAGAGAATTCCACAAATTCATATTGTCCTATCTGGGACACATGACAATAAACTATCTTGACGACTTGACTTGACTTGAAAAATGTTTTCCTCATCTCAATCCTAAATAGCCTACACCTTATTCTTAAACTGTGATCCCTGGTTCTGGACTCCCCCAACATTGGGAACATTTTTCCAGCATCTAGCCTTAAGAATTTTATATGCTTCTATTCAATATCCTCTCATCCTTCTAAACTCCAGTGAATATAAGCCCAGTTGATCTATTATTCCATTCTTTCATCATATGTTACTCCCACTGCTCTCTACTACTCTACAAAAGCTTTTTGTTGTGTGCTAACCAGTCAGCGGAAAGATTATGCATGATTACAATCAAACCGTCCACAGTGTACAGATATATGATAAAAGGGAATGATGTTTGGTGCAAGATGAAGTCCAGTAAAGTCTGATAGTTTGAAGATGTCCAGTGAGGTAGATGGGATGTCAGGGCCACTTTCTTGTTGGTGATATGTTGGTTCAGTTGCCTGATAACAGCTGGGAAGAAACTGTCCCTGAATCTGGAGGTATGCATTTTCAAACTTGTATGCCTCTTGCATTATAGGACTGGGGAGAAGAGGGGGTCACCAAGGTGGGACTGGCCCTTCATATTGCTGGTGGCCTCGTCCGAGGGTCTTCAATGAGGTAGGTGGTTACCAAGAACTGCTCTCTAATTATTGGTGGGATGGTTCAGTTGCTTTGTAACAGCTGAGACAGGTACTGTACATGGATAGGAAAGTCTATATTTTGCTGCAATGTGCCTCAGAGGTATGCAACAGTGGTCAATAGTTTAACTCTTGCCTTGTGTAAGAGGTTTCATATATCTTGTTCTGCTGTTGAATAATTAATGCCATCAGTGTACCATTTCCATCCCTGTAGACGGCCGGAATAGGTGATAATGGGGTGCATATCCTGTAACTCTTCCGTACCATTGTGTACTCATTCACTTCCTCCATCTGTAATTCTGGTTCGCAGTTCTGCTCACCCAGCTAAGGGAAGGAAGCCATTAAAGGTGGAAATGGAGTAGAAAAGATTCACAGGGATGTTACCAGGACTGCAGGGCTTTCATTATAAGAAGAGTTTGGGCAGGCCAGAACTTAATTGATTGAAGCACAGGGGGGTTGATCTTATAGCCCGAGGTAAAACAATCAAACATCCTAACTGTGACTCAATGGTTCAGGCAGCATCTCTGGAGAAAAAGGATGGATGACGTTTTGGGTTGGGACCTTAAGAAGGGTCCTGACCCGAAACGTCACCCATCCTATTCAGAGCGTCTCCGAGGATCCTCCAGTGCTCCTACGCAGCGGCGGTGGAAAGCATCTTGTCCGGAAACATTACCATCTGGTTTGGGAATTGCTCTGCCAAGGACAAGAAGGCTCTGCAGAGAGTAGTGCGTTCGGCCGAACGCACTATGGGAACTTCACTCGCCCCCCTGCAGGAACTATACAACAGGAGGTGCAACTCCAGAGCAAATAAAATCATGGGAGACCCCTTCCACCCCTGCAACGGACTGTTCCAGCTGCTACGGTCAGGCAAACGCCTCCGTTGCCATGCGGTGAGAACGGAGAGGTTGAGAAGGAGTTTCTTCCCAGAGGCAATTCGGACTGTAAACGCCTATCTCACCAGGGACTAACTCTACAGAACGTTTTTCCTTCCATTATTTATTATGTAAAAGAATATGTGTGTTATGATTTTGCACAAAAGTCCGCGAGCATTGCCACTTTCATTTCACTGCACATCTCGTATGTGTATGTGACAAATAAACTTGACTTGACTTGACTTATGTTACTTCAGCACTTTGTATCTATCCTTGGTATAAACCAGCATCTGCAGTTTTTTGTTTGTATCCTAATGTGATATTCGCCTCTGCAGACATTGCGATCTTACCAGCATTTCTCAATTATTTTTTAATCCCTGTTTTATCTTGTTTGTCGTAAAATAGTGGCGATTGGACCTGTGAACTCCAATCATATTTGAATAGAATCTTTGCCTTCACTTTACATCCTGTAGCTTTACATTCAGAATCTACGTTGTAAGGGGTATAATGTTCTGTTTTGGACACTCTGCTATAGGAAAGAATGCAACGAGAATTTACAAGGATGTTGCCAAGACTCAAGGATCTCAGCTATCGGGAGAGGTTGTGTAGGCTAGAACTATTCCTTGGAGTGTAGGAGGCTGAGGGGAGATGTTATTGAGGTGTATAACATCATGAGGGGAATATTGAGATAGGTTGATTGCACAAATTATTTTTCCCAGTGGAGAGTAGTCTAAAACTAGAGGGCATAGGTTGAAGATGAGGGAGCAAAAGATTGAAAAGGGACAGCTTTTTCTCACGCAGGATGGTGGGTATATGGAACGATCAGCCAGAGGAAGCCATGAAGGTGGGTACAATTAAAATGTGTGAAAGATATTTAGACTTCTACATGGATAGATAAAGTTTTGAGAGATATGGACCAAATGCAGATAAATGGGACTAGCTGAGATAGAGTTCTTGGCATAGAGGGGGGATTGGGCTGAAGGGTCTGTTTCCGTGCTGTATTACGCTATCACTTTGTGATTCTATGATTCCAAATCTTATCTATGTTATTGTCACTCAGGTAAGTTACTATTCCCAGCAGAATTCTGGTGAGGATAGCCTGGAATACACAACAAATGGCATGACATTTGGAATGGTTGGCAACATCTTAAAAGCTTATGAATGCAAACTCAAGGACAAGAACCTCAAGTAATTGTACCAACATAATATATTGAAGATAGACACAAAAAGATGGAGTAACCCAGAGGAACAGGCAGCATCTCTGGAGAGAAGGAATGGGTGATGTTTCAGGTCGAGACCCTTCTTCAGACTCATAATCAAATGCAACTTGGCAAGATGGAGTCACAGAGCATGGAAACTTCGACTCAACATGCCAATAGCGACCAAGATTACATTAGTCACTCCTGCCTGCATTTGCCACATACCCCTCTAAAGCTTTCTTACCCATGTACCTGCCCAAATGTCTTGTAAATAGATTAACAAGCAGTGGACTGGATTCAGAACAATTCAGCCCATTAATTAAACAGCCACAGAAGTTAGGTTGAGGACTCGTCTCTGAGCAGTCCTGCAGTAATCTCCTTGGCTGTGATGATTAGCCTCTGACAACCACAACCACTTTTCATGAGCATCTTTAGATGTGGCTCCAGCTACTGTAGACTTTCCCACTTAGTATGTATTATAATTTGAACCTGCTGTTCTTGTTATGATTACATGCGTGCCCATTACATGCTTGTGGGATTCTGTAGCATAAAACATGACTCAAATTTTTCAGTGTTCTCACATAGATGATATTGTACTTACATTGAACACCCATTGATGACATACAAAGCATGGAATCTGAGCTACTGACCCAAATGAGTTACTGAATACTATAATAGAACTCTGTTTGACAAACTAAACAATCGTAGGTTAGAAAGCCATCTCAGAAAGTTTTGACAATGGAAATAAACAGTGCCCTTAGAGAGGACATCCTCATAAATATTCTCTGCTCTCTCTGCACATAATTGCCTTAATTTTATATTTATTGATCTATTGCATAATTTATATTATTCATCTACTGCATATATATGTTATGGAAGACTGATATGTTTGTTCTTTACAATGATTTTCAAATGTTGGAATAATGCATTCCTATATTCATATATATATATATATATATATATATATATATCTTAATCCTAATGGATTGACTGTCAATTATTTGTGTAATTATAGAGGAAATAATTAATATAGTCTGTGTGATTTTGAGTCAGCATCCTGATAAACCATTTTAGAAATGGTGGCACGGTGGCACAGCGCTAGAGTTGCTGCTTTACAGTATCAGAGACCCGGGTTTGATCCTAATCACGGATGCTATGTGTACGGAGTTTGTATTTTCTCCCCATGGCCTGCATGGGTTTTCTCTGCGCGCTCCAGTTTCCTCCCACACTCCAAAGACGTATAGGTTTGTAGGTTAATTGGCATCCGTGAAATTGTAAATTGTACCTATTATGTGTAAGATGGTGCTTGTGTACGGGGATCGCTGGTCAGTGCCGACTTGGTGGGCCGAAGGGCCTGTTTCAGTGCTGTTACTCTGAACTAAACTAAAAAGAAAGATTGTGCCTACCATGTCTACCAAATCTTATCACAGAGAACATTTGAAATTGTCAAGAATGTCTGCTGATTGAGTTATAGTTTGTCTGACAAGTTTGTAGATATGAATTGTGAGTCACTTGTTTCACTGCAGAAAAGTTCAAGTTTTATATCAGACTCGTTGGACTTCTCCTTAAACCATGATCGGGTATGGGTATAGAACCACCAAACACTCCAGACCCAACATCGCAAGCCAGGGTCCCTAATGGACAGAAGGGTGTGTCACTGATTCATTTTCATTTTTTTCCATGTACTTTTAGAAAAAATCTACTATTAAAAATTTAATGGAGACATAAGGAACTGTAGATGCTTGAATATTAAGTAAGATACAAAGTGGCAGAGGAATTCATCAGGTCAGGCTGTACAGTGGAGCCGCTGGTAGAGCTGCTGCCTCACAGCGCCAGAGATATGGGTTTGATCCTAACCTCAGGGGCTGTCCGTGTGCAATGCGCACATTCTTCCTGTGTCCGTGTGTGTTTCCTCCGGATGATCCGGTGTTCTCCAACATCATAAAGATGCACAGGTTTGCTGTTTAATTGGCCTCTGTAAATCGCCCCATGTGAAGGGAGTCGATGCGAAAGTGGAATAACATGTACCTATGATCCTAGGCACAGTGAAAATCGTTGTTTTCAATACAAATCGTTAACTATTATTGTTTTGCATTCAAAGCGGCAAAAATCACACTATGGATAAACACAATCATAGATAAATAAAAGTACAAAAGTATGAATGGGTGATCGATGATCAGTGTGGACTCAGAGGGCCACTTTCATTCAATCAATCAATCAATCAAATTGTGGTGAGAATGGACAGACGACATTTCAGATCAGGATCCTACTTTGTCTGAAACATTGTCTGTCCATTCCCTCCACAGATGCTGACTGACCCGTCGAGTTCCTCCAGCATTTTGTGCCTTATACAGTTTTTGAATGAATGTATTTTTCGTACATTAACTCAAATCCAAAGAAAACATTTTCTTGTTACAGAAATATATTCATATATTGGGGTTTATAATTGAATGTTAAACCAATGGTCCAAATGCCTCAGACACCAGGAGTCCAAATATTTCTGAGATCGCAAGGTGAATAATGTGTAAATAAATATCCAAAGAGATAGAGTGAAATTAAAAAAGAAGTCAAGTAAAGCAGAGGACAGTAAAAAAAAAACAATTTAAAGGGCAGAAATCACTTGTTCTTTTACAATTAAGAAATTTCAGATTTGGAAGGTTTTACATGTGACTTCGTCCTATATCTCCCTGAATGGCAATAGAGTTCATTCTGAGAGACTTCAAATTGGGTCCAGTTGCCAAAAAATATATATGATATTTTGATTAGTTTGCAGGTCATGTTACAGCTATACTTTGGTGAAGGCCACATTTGGAATATTGTGTTCTGTTTTGGTCACCTTGTTATAGGAAACATGTTGTCAAGCTCGAAAGGGATCTGAGAAGATTACCAAGATGTTGCCATGACTTAAGGAACTGAGCTATAGGGAGAGTTTGAGCAGACTGGGGCTTTGTTCTTTGGAGTGCAGGAGGATGAGGGGCGATCTTATAGAGGTGTACAAAATCAAGAACCAAAGGGTATCGGTTCAGAGTGAGGGATGAACGATTTAATAGGAACCTGAGGAGTTACTTTTTTACAAAAAAGCGGTGTGCATGTATGGAACCAGCTGCCAGAGACAGCAGTTGAGGTACATACTAACACAACATTTAAGAAGCATTTAGATAGGTACATGGAAAGGAAAGGTTTAGAGGGATATGTGCCAAAAGCAGGCAGGTGGGACTAGCGTAGATGGGGCATGTTGGTCGGTGTGGGCAAGTTGGGCCAAAGGGCTCATTTCCACTCTGTATGACTCTAGTCAGATGACTAAAAGGTCCATGTGTTAGATATTGTACATTTTGTTGGTCGGCATGGGCAAGTTGTGTCGAAGAGTCTGTTTTCATGCTGTATGACTCTAGAATTTAAATATTAAATTGTGGCAAAGTTTAACAAAACCCATTTTGCATTCAATTGATATTTTGAGGATTCTATAGCAGTGTATATATCAGTTAGAAACTGTCTTCTGGTATCTTTCACCCAATTATCTACTTGCCATTTCATGATGATCGCCTGGAGATAGACACAAAATGTTGGAGCAACTCAGCGGGATAGGCAGCATCTCAGGAGAGAAGGGATAGGTGACGTTTCAGGTCGAGACCTTCAGACTGAGAGTCAGGGAAACGAGGACTATCCTGGAATAATGGTACCAATACACCACGTTTCATGAGTTGGACTTCAGGAGCAGAGCAGAATCCTTTCCTTATTTTGAATCCATTCGTGACTTCGGAGGGTTGGTTCACGAAATGCATTATTTTGTTTCGAATGAAAGTGAAATTAAAACAAATACTGTAAAGGAGATGCTTCAGAGGTCTCAGATCAAGGTAGAGATGGATGGACACTGGCCAGAGGATCAACAGGATGCAACCCGCATCTTGATGGCAGGAGGACAACTAGGTCCACATTCACAAGGATAACAATCAACGCCACACGAGTTTGAACTAATCTTATTTTGCCTTCCAGTTAAGAACGTTTTCCGGCAAGCGTTCTTTTTACGCAGCCGATGGGTGAGATATCTAAACAGGTATAAAGGCGACGGTTTATTCATTTGCCACTAGCACAGTGATATAAAGTGTAACTTGGTCCCAGATTATGGACGCGGCTCCTTTCATGATAAATGTTAAAGTCAAAGGAAAATAAGCAAACTAAAAAGGGAAAGGGCTCCCGCCTGCCTTTGTGTCGATGCCAACCCGCAGATTGAGTGGATTTGCAATCCGTCCCCCCCATTCCGCAGTCTAATGAGAATCTTTATAGAGAAAGGCATTTTTCAGTAGAGTATCTGACACTCGTCCAATTCCCGGCCATGACCTGTCGCTAACTTAAAGCTCCAGCTCTGGATGGGAAGCTGCAAGGCGGGTTGAACAGTTTTTACTCGCACTAATTAACACCAAGGGGACAGGTTAATCACCGAAGCCTAGTAAAATGAAGAGCTTTGTCTGGAGTGTTTAGGCAACATTCTGTGTGCGCACCAAGTTTAAAGTGAATGGAAGCAAATCAAAATATGAACGTTTGATCTCCTCGGTCCAATTACTTATGGTTGTTTAAACTGAATGGCAGAGTCATCCCGCCAAATTGTTTGGGGAATCGGACATGTCCCAATGATGGACAAATATGCGAGATTCTACATTATGGCGTGGAACTGTGCGAATCGCAGATTTCATTATTGTTTTAATCCCCCAGCTAAGATTTAATCTGGAAATAATTTACAAGAGATTTCGTAATATTTCTAATCATTTCATACATCAGCAAAGCTTATTCGATCTATCTAATCTATGCCGGCTCAGAATATCCTTTCATTCTCATTCCCCTCTCTATGTCTCCGTGACCTTCTCTCTCTCTCTCTCTCTCTCTCTCTCGCTCTCTCCTCTTTCTCCCTCTCTTTCTCACTACCTCTCTCTCCCTCTCTCCCCTCTCCCCCTCTCTCTCTCTCTCTCTCCTCCTCCTCTTTCTCTCTTATATCTTTTCTCTATTTTCTATCTTTCTTTATTACATATATAAATTATTCAAACTATACAAATGATCCTAGCATTTGCTTTAAAAGTCGTTACAAAAACGAGCTGAGTATAAGGAATTTTCTAGCTTCAGATTCCTGGTTTTGGATATCACAATATACCTGCGCCAATTGTAGATAATTAGTCTTTGCATTCTGTATCTTAACAGGTGTATATTCTGTATACCATTTAAAAACGCCCTGATCTAGTGTACAGCATACCACACGTCCACAGAAATAGGCTTCCCATGTGTTTTAACTTTTACTGTTTAGTTCAATAGATTCATTCAAATTCAATTTGCCAGAATTTAAAATGTTTCTCATAATCTAGTACTAACGCTAAAATCATTTAGCAGCTAGCCCCCACTACTTTCATTTCACTTGTCATTAATATTACATCATGTATTGTCCTCGATGTTTAAATGCCACTCAGTATCACCATAACGTCCAATTGTCTCTCGCGTAGGGTAAGTTTCTTTGTAAATCTATGTGAGGATTCTTGAGCGGTGTGTTGTGTGAACAAGATGCAGTTCAACGAAGTGTGTTTCCCTTCTACTGGGGTGACGTGGGGGAAAGAATGGGGCCATTTCTGACGGTCTCATTTTTAACACAGTTTGCAATGGAAGTGTCGTTAGAATCTGGGGAGCATGAATACAATATTAATTTCCTCTGACTTTAAACACGGTTTTCTGATTAGTAAGGGCGCCAAGATTTACTGGGAGACGGTGAATGGGATTGAGATGGGAAAATAGCTCAGCCACTATGAAACAGCGGACTCGGTGGCCTATTTCTGCTCCTATGTTTGGTGGATTAAAAAGACTTGAGGTGCTCAGTTTTTTCAGCGAATGTGTGCTGTTCTCAAATGTTACCTTGGCGTTGATTTTAACTCGCCGTTGCCGTTGAGAACAAAAACATGTCTGGGTACAACGAACACTTCGCCCGAAGAAAATAACCGAAAAATAATTCAGATTATGAATAGCCAGGGATATTTGCCACTGCTCTTCAGAGAGGGAGAGCGATGGGCAGCGCCCACGGTTACACTGTTCTCTGCCCAGGTGGGGGATACTTAAAAATGATTGTCTCTGGTTCCTTCGGGCAGCAGGAAATCAAAACGTATTTGTAACCCCCTCCCCAACTCCACCTATTCGGGGCGGCACAGTGGCGCAGCGGTAGGTTTGCTACCGGCAGCGCCAGAAACCCGGGTTCGATCCTGACTACGGCTGGTGTCTGTACGGAGTTTGTACGTTCTCACCGTGACCGCGTGGGTTTTCTCTGGGTGCTCCGGTTTCCTCCCACACTCCAACGACGAACAGCTTTGTAGGTTAATTGGCTTCGGTAAAATTGTAACATGTGCCCAGTGTGTAGGATAATCCTAATGTCAGCAAGGACTCTGTGGGCCGAATGGCCTGATTCCGCGCTGTATCCTTAAAGCCTAAAGTCTACTCCGTTTCTTCATCAGCATCTATTGCACAATCCTATTCTTCATCGTTTGCATTCTGGGTACGATACGCTTAATACATAGCCCCAACGTCAACACTCATAAAGGGAGATTAAATTTACCCCAATCTTATATCGTCTTCATGTCAAGAACCATTGAAACAAGTTGTTGTATAAACACAAATACAATTTCCCAACTGAAATGCTATTATTTTATGAAGTGCAAATGTATGTTGCAGGTGCGAGTCAAATTGCCCATTGGAAGAACCTCACTGAAGTTGGACCTCTTTCAGATGCTATTATTATTTGTACGTTTGACTAAGGATGTCGCATCTGTTTTGTGATGATTGAATATCGAAACGAAGGCAGCAGAAAGACCAGTTGGTGGCGCCATTGTGCTCTAGTCTAGAGGAAACGGTGTGTGGGGGATATAAGTATTCTTATTCAATACTTAAATACTCGTCTATTTATTTCCAACAATGTGTTTCTTATAACATTCTCTTTTTGTTGATAATATTCACTTTTGTTATTAAACAGGATATCCTCGCCAAGTCGTGGTGTGGATTAGTGTGGATTTATTAGCCGTGATTGTTGACTCGAGGATGGCCATAAGCGAAAAGCTTCCCAAATTATATTTAAGGTACACAAAATTGCTGGAGAAACTCAGCGGGTGCAGCAGCATCTATGGAGCGAAGGAAATGGGCGACGTTTCGGGCCGAAACCCTTCTTCAGACTGATTATATTTACTTTCGTCCTCCAAAGCGATTCAGAAATGAAATATCTATTTGCAGTTTAATTATCCCTGCAACATTTGTCATTCTTCGAGATCTTTATTATTTATCGGCATTTACTTGATTATGGTTTAGAAAATGTTGCAAAGTTATGGTAGTGTATTAAATTAAAATGCAGCGGTAGGAGTGCTGTTGGTAGAGCTGCTGCCTCAGCGCTAGAGGTCCTGTTCGATCCTCGCCTCGGGTGCTGCCTGTGTGGGGTTTGCACGTTCTCCGTGTGGGTTTCCTCCCACATCCCAAAGATGTGCGGGTTTGTAGGTTAATTGGTCTCTGTAAAATCGTTCGTGTAAGGTGCGGGTACGAAAGTGGGATAACATAGAACGACTGTGAACTGGTGATCTATGGTCGGAGATAGACACGTGTTGGAGTACATCAGCGGGACAGGCAGCATCTCTGGAGAGAAGGACTGGGTGACGTTTCGAGTCGAGACCCTTCTTCGATGGTCGGTGTAGACTCGATGGGCCGAAGGGTCTGTTCCCACGCTGTGTCTTGCAATCAAATCAATTCAATTAAAACAATCAAGTGCATCGCTTCTGGTCGACTCAAATTAACATTCTACAAAACTTCTGTTTCTGAGACTTCCAAAGATTTTGTTTTAATCAATGGTTTCTGAAAATATTTATTGAAAGAAAGAAATTACCCTGTGGGATTTCCACGGTAAACCTCGTGCTGTCACAAGGCGTGTGATTGCAATAAAATGTGTGTTCGGCTGCACAGTGTGCCATGATGTCAAAGAAAGTACCACTGGATCGATCAATATTGCAAATCTGGCAAAGGAGGTGCTGACAATTTAAATGCAATTCTTAAAAGGCAGCAACATCATCAGAGATCCACATCACCCTGGTCACGCACTCCTGCCATCGGGAAGACGATATAGGAGCCCGGAAACTGTAACGTCCAGGTTCAGGAGCAGCTTCTTCCCTACAGTCATCAGGCTATTAAACACTACAACCTCCAAATAAGCTCTGAACTCGGCATAGAAACTTTGCCTTTTTGTCTTTTTGCACTATTATGCGCATTTTTGCTGAGTTTCTCCAGTTTTTTGTGTAACCTTGTTCTGTGCATCTGCAGTTCCTTCTTGTGTGTGTAGTGTGTGGTTTTGTGTTTTTTGTGTATGTGTGTGCATGTTTGTGTGTGTGTGTGTGTGTGTGTGTGTGTGTGTGTGTGTGTGTGTGTGTGTGTGTGTGTGTGTGTGTGTGTGTGTGTGTGTATATGTGTGTGTGTGTGTGTTTTTGTGTTATAGCATCAGCACAGAATGTAAACATAGTACTCTGTGTGTGTGTATAATAAACGAAAACAAGTTATGTGTATATATATATATACACATAACTTGTTTTCGTTTATTATATTGTTTACAGAGTACTATGTTTACATTCTGTGCTGATGCTATAAGTTAAAAAATTATTGTTCTGTTTGGGGCATGACAATAAAACACTCTTGACTCTTGAAATAGTAGGTGCTATGCTGAGCTCCACGTCTAACCGTTGCAACAATATCGAGATCACGATGAGTTTTATTTGTTTTAATATTATCGTTAACGAGGTAAAATATATATTTGTGTTTATTTTGTATTATCTGTGTGTATTGCGGTTACAGACTTGTTATCCCGTTGCACATAAGAATGTCATTGTTCCATTGTCGGCACACGCGACCATTAAACATTGTTAACGCTTTGAAGCAATGAAATCTTGAGCAGATCATGGTAAATACGATAGATAACTTGTGTCTTTGGTGTCTGACAACTAAAAGGTTGGAGATGGAGGAGAGAAAGTGAAGAAACAAGGCGTTTTCGATTGAGATCCATTACGCATGTGTTTATTTATCCCTATCCTTTGTTTGGACAAGACTAATCTCATAGTTTGATTAAAAAAAACACTTAGAAAGATAACCATCTAAACTGATTATGGTCTGATTTCCAGCCCCCAACCTTATCAACGCTCTCCAGCATTTGTGCTGTCTCGTTTGTCTCTTCCACAATGAGCGTGTGACAACTATGGATGGGTACAGACACCTCTCACCGTCTTATGAAAGGCGCTGTCCGTGTGAAAACACCAATAAACCTCTGACTTGGGGGGGGAAGTCGACGATTTTATTTTCAAAACATCCACTTAATTCTCTGCGAGTGACTGACAGGTGCTTGCCCTGCGATTCAGATGCGCTTTGCAAGAGTCCATGAATGTTTCTACATGGCTGGTGGTTTAATGCCGAGGCCTCGTTTGTGTTTAGTAACTCCGTGAATTGTTTTTCTCTGTCTTTGCAGATAGTTGACACTGACGATGCATCCATATCTTTAAAATCGATTGTGGATAATTAATTTATATTTTCACGTTCACGCTGGCAAGCATTTTAGGGTGAGAGGGAGAGATTTAATAGGAACCTAATGGGTAAGTTTTTTCACACAAAGGGTGTATGAAACGAGCTGCCTGAGGAGGTAGTTGAGGCAGGTACTATCTCAACGTTTAAGAAAGATTTAAACTAGTACATGGATAGGGTGGGTTTAGAGGGATATGGGTCAAACACAGGCAGGTGGGAACTAGTGTAGATGGGACATGTTGAACGGTGTGGGCAAGTTGGGCCGAAACTTGTTTCCACGCTGTATCACTCCACGACAATGTATAAATCCAAATATTACCCTCCGGGAAAAAAAAACTGATGGGCCATTTCAGAAAGCAGATTGGTGTCGTTTGACACAAGATGCTGGAGTAACTCAGCGGGTCCGGCAGCATCTCTAGAGAGAAGCAAAGGGTGACGCTTCGGGTCCAGATCCTTCTCCAGACTGATGACCTGAGGAACTAGATTCGTTTCACCACAAACCATCGCCAATAGATTTAATACGCGTTTTCGAAATTCCAAATATATTAAATTAACGCAAAATAAATAGGCACAAAAAGCTGGAGTAACTCTGTGGTTCCTTCCTACACATATTCAATTAACCCTAAAATAGGATATGAGCCTATTTCCACATCATTAGTTGATGCCGTGGTTTTGCGGATTCAGTCAATAACCTTGCCCCCGTTGCGCTCTTATTGATATCGCCATCACTGTTCTTCAGAAACTGTGGGCGAAGAACATATTTTTACCCTTGGAGTCAACTACTCACGGGTTATGGTGAGAAGGCAGGAGAATGGGGTTGAGAGGGATAGATAGATCAGCCAAGACTGAATGGTTGAGTAGACTTGATGGGCCAAATGGTCTAATTCTGTCCCTGTTACGTATAATTTTAAGAACTTATCTATTCTCTGATCTGATCTTCAGTCTGAAGAAAGGTTCCGACCCGAAACGTCACATATTCATTTTGTCCAGAGATGTATAGGACGTTTGTGAGACCGCATTTAGAATATTGTGTTCAGTTCTGGGCACCATGCTATATGAAATATATTCTCAAGCTTGAAAGGGCTCAGAAAAGATTTACGAGGATGTTGCCTGGACTAGAGGGTGTGAGCTATAGGGAGAGGTTGAGTAGACTGGGTCTCTATTCTATTGAGCGCAGGGGAGAACATTTAGATGTGTACAAAATCATGAGAGGAATACATCGGGTAGACGCACACAGCTTTTTGGGCAGGGTTGGGGAATCGAGGACCGAGCGACATAGATTTATGGTGAGGGGGGAAAAATTTAATAGGAATCCGAGGGGTAACATTTCCATACAAAGGGTGGTGGGTGTATGGAACAAGCTGCCAGAGGAAGTAGTTGAGGCTGGGACTGTCCCATCTTTTAAGAAACAGTTAGACAGGTACATGGATAGGACAGGTTTGGAGGGATATGGGCCAAGCGCAGGCAAGTGGGACTAGTGCAGCTGGGACATTGTTGGCCGGTATGGGCTAGTTGGACCGAAGGGCCTGTTTCCACACTGTCTATGACTCTCTGTTGCCTGACACACTGAGTTGCTCAATGTGTAAGAATGAACTGTTGATGCTGGTTTAAACCGAAGATAGACACAAAAAGCTGGAGTAACTCAGCGGAACAGGCATCATTTTTGGAGAGAATGAATGGGTGATGTTTCGGGTCGAGACTTTTATCTTCGGTATAATCCAGCATCCGCAGTCCCTTCCTATACAGAGCATTATCTCATTCGTGTGATGATTCAAACTGCATGGCAGACGATAACCAGTTAATCGAATTTTAACAAGAATCTAGCATCCTCACTAAATTATAAAATAACCGTTTTCATAAAACAGCCTCCTTCAATAACAGCGGAAACACTTAGGGAGACTTAGTTTCAAATACTACATCTAAAATTTTAGCACAAAGCGCGTATACTACACACCAACCACAGACATGAAACAAATACATTTTACGTGGTAAACATATACTACTGGAGGTGCACAGAATTTGCAAAATTAACCGAGATTGAGTGGGTAATGAGGGCAAAAGATCCATTGGTAGAAGATACTGGACATGTATCTCCATCTGAAGAAGGGTTTCGGCCCGAAACGTCGCCTATTTTCTTCGCTCCATAGATGCTGCTGCACCCGCTGAGTTTCTCCAGCAATTTTGTGTACCTTCGATAGTCCAGCATCTGCAGTTCCTCCTTGAACACATGTATCTCCATGTACTCTGTGTGCACCTCCAGTACATAAAGATAAAGATGATCTGTTCTGTGTCTGTAACTTGCATGGATTATACGACTGTTTGTTCATTGTTTTTTGTGCTAACGGTTGCAACTTTACGCCTTATGTAGACACAACTATATGGGGAGACGCGTCTATAGTCTTCTATTAATTGATATTTCGGCCCGCATTTGCACCCAATCTCGGTTAATTGCGGGAGTAATTAGATCGGTGTGCAGGTGTATTTAGATTCAAACGGAAAGGAGCGAGATTCTTAATTTGCGTTCACACTGGGTTGTGACTTGAAGACATGTCTCCTTTAGCTTGTGCTGCAGAAATGGGAACGAAAGCAGGATGTCCTCCATCACCGATTTAAAGGCGACGAACCCACGTGTGTTTTAGGTACAAACTTGAAGTTGGTGACAAATATTTAAACGGTATATTTACTTAAAACTCTCGCTTTAAGGGGAATACGCCCTGCAACTAATTGTGTGTTGATTGCGTTTTATCAAACGTGGTTATACAACTTCACGTTTGCTCATTATATGTGGCGGAATAGACACGTTTCTAAAGGGTAAAATTGCGAGGATGTCTGACAATTGGCGTTTCGTTCCGGTTGATTTCAACTTGTTCCTTGCGATCCGCCCCCTCCCTGCCATTAAAATGAAATTATTAGCAAAAACATTGGCGTGTTGACTTTGGCAGAGTTTATAAGGGAGGCCGAAACCACACAACAACGATTTCTTGGCAAACTTGCCAAAAGAAAGCTACCCAGAAGAGACGATAGGTGCAGTAATACGCGCTGGCGTTCGCTGCAGAATTCAGGTCAGTGTTCCTCTACTTTTTAGACCGTGTCAGGGGAAGATGTCAAATTATTGAAAAGTGTAAATATTAGAGAGGGGAATAGTTTTGGTCGGGACCCATTTAGATTAATGCCTGGTCCAAACTTGGCAAGTTTAATACTTGAAAGGTGTGAAAGGTCGAATCAAACAGCGTGCTCTCTTCCAGTGGACCCACCGGCCGGTATCTCCAGAGATTAGAAAATGAACTTCCTGGTCTTTTTTTTTTTAAGGAGGGTGTTTGTTTAAATCTTTCTTAAAACACAGAATTTCACACCGAAGCTTCCTCGCGGGGACTCTTGTACAGAGGCAGCTCCTGGTAATTAATTTGGCATTTCAGAATAGCGACTGGGCTGCATAATGCCCGTATTCATCCCTGCGGACTCATCTGAGAAAAAACTTTAAGAAAAGCTTTCAGAAAACCAGAAAATACCATTCCGTTACTGTTCAAAGGAACTGTCAGTCCACGGGATAAATCGCCGCCTAGTACTCGCTGCTTATTTAAACAGGCCTTCGTGGATTTCCATAGCCCTACAATTACTTAGCAGAACTTTTCTTGTTGGTGTTGTGTGGTGGTGGTAGTTGGCGTGGGGGGTGGGGAAGGACTGCTGGCTAGGTTTCACACAAGGGTGCGTGGCAGTGCGGTGGAGATTGGTCTGGGTGAGATTAGAATGAAAAGATGACTTTTCATCTGTGTCTGAAATACATTTCAAGCGGAAAGTGGACATCGGGCTCCTGGTCCCAAGGGGGTGCTGATATAGGATGGAGTTATGCACACTCGAGGATCTCCCGGCGACTCTCGTGGCTACAAAATACATTCGGCTCTGCAACCTTATGGTGCAAAACCAATACTACTTTTTCCACCTTTTGGGTATTCCCTGCACAACGGCGCCTAGATTCATTTTGCCTCGTGATTGTTTTGCAGGCTCATGTTGAGGGGAGAGATGCACCAGAAATTAAATTCTGACCCTATTCACAGCTCATCTCATTAGAACCATCATTTACATTGGTGGAGAGGGGTCAAAGGACTGACTGAATTTCCCTCTGCCTCGGCCAGTTCCGTATTCGAGACCCGTCCCATTGGTCGTTCGTGCTTTTAACCCTTCAAAAATTGGTTAGAAAGTGCGAGGATGGGAATTGTTTAGTATCTGGATACATCGCCCCACACGGGGCACTGGTTCTATTGGTAGTTATTGCACATTCATGAATAGGGATTTCCTTGGTTTAAACTAAAGAGGCATTTCCGCCTTCGCAATTTCATGCATAAAAACTAAATATGGAAGGAAGTGGCAAGTTAAAATATAGTTATTTATTCGTTCAGAGATAGCCTGTTCATCGACCTGTGAAGCGCGAATATAAATTGCAATCCTAATCAGTAATATCTCCTGAAACATTGGTAGTTGTACCATCTGCGTAATATTTGCAAACCTTAAGCTGTAACCTTTTATGTGGACGCGTGAGAAGGGACGTTATTGACATTTGCTGTCAATCAGAGGTATATTATATTAATCTACATGTCCAATTCAGATGGTGTTTATGACACTATATAGCACTTGTATCTAATAAATTATTTTAGAATTGTTTATGAGACAATTGTCTTGTGATAAAAAGCAATATAAACGCAAATATCTACAAGCGGAAGAACACATAAAGTGCTGGAGGTGCTCAGTCAGCGGGCCAGTCAGCATCTGTGGAGGGAATGGACAGGCGATGTTTTAGGTCGGGATCCTTCAAACTGATGCCTCCATCTGTAACAAGGGTTCCCAAACTGGGGTAAATTTCGCCACACCCAGGGGTACATTTGTTGGTTCTGGATTTGTTAAAAAACAGTATTTTAAATGTTCCCCTGTGTCGGCTGCTTTATGATGGTAGAAGTGTGAACTCAAATTACTGAACACAACGGGGTGCGGGTAAATTTCCTTTCCAAAAGTTGCCAGGGGGTAAACGGGGCGAAAAAGGTTGGGAACCCCTGATCGATAATTCGTCACTGCTTTCCCAGAAGTATAAAACTTTTGCGGAGTATTTAAAGCGTTTCTACATCGCTTTACGCGTGTAGGCAATATGTAATCCGGAACACAGCGACGTTAATTTGGTGTAAAGGTCAAAGTGCTGGAGGAACTCAGCAGGTCAGGCGGCATCTGTGGGGGGGAATGGACAGGCGATGTTTCGGTTTGGGGGCGTTTCTTCAGACAGACCATTTAGGAATATGGGGCAGGAAAATGGCAGGTATTTTAATCCGGGTAAATGTGAAATGCAGCATTTTGGAAAAGCAGAACAGTCCCACGAGAAACGCCTCTGTCCATTCCCTCCACAGATGCTGCCTGTCCTGCTCCTGCACTTTGTGTTTCGCTCAGAATGTCAGCATCTGCAGTCAGTGTCTTCTGTCTGACTTTAACTACATCCTGTCAAAAACATTGTTGAAGTGTTAATTGAAAAAGGAGGTAGGGAGAAATAAATCAATGTAGCGTTTCTCCTTCTCTCACAGTCGGGGAGTAAACTGACTACAACAATAATCAGACATAATAATAATAAGTGGATGGATGAATTTCGGATTAATTGCTTCAAATCTAGTTTCAACGTGCCCCCATTTTATCGACCAGGGTGAACATTGGAATGATTCCGATTTTTAAAAAAAAATCTATCCTAGTTTAAAATTAAAAGAAAAATTACACGGGCCGAACAGTGTCACAGCTGATAGCCGCTGCTTCACAGCACGTGAGAACCGGGTCCGACCCTGACCGCGGTGCTGTCTGTGTGGAGTTCGCATGTTCTCCCTGCTGGAACCACCGGGTTCTCCGGTTTCCTATCAAGTCCCAAAAGACGTGCGTGTTTGAAGTTAAGTGGCTTCTGTAAATTGTCCAAGTGTGTAGGGATTGGATGAGAAAGTGGGATAACATGAAGCTGGTGCGAACATGTGATCGATGATGGGTTTGGGCTCGGTGGGCCGAAGGGCCTGTTTCCATGCTGTATCTCTAAACTAAACCTAAACAGTCACCTCAGTGAAGGCTGGCCTAATCGCAAAACAAAGGTTATGTGGCCTGGACGATAATGAATGATTTCATGGAGGATTCTTTTCTGTATCAATGTTGAGGTGCGATTCAAAGTAAAGTCATCAAAATTTGGTTAGCGATAAGCTTGTTGGAAATCCGTGCTTACTTCTAAAGCAAGGATTGCGAGTTGCCAAACAGCACACAAAGATGACCATGAGTTCTGTAGTAAACTGTCACCTTAACCAAGTGCAATAAAAACAGAACCGAATCCTATGATAAGACACGGTTACATTTCGATACCAAGCCAATAAATGAAACGCCTTTGAGAACCTCCATTGTAATTAAATGTGAATGGGATCATTTTTGTTGTGCCCTGTTTTATACTGCAGCAGATTGGAAAATCTTTGAAACTGTTCAGAGGGCCTTATCATTTACATTAACTTTGTGTAGTTCCAGTAAAATAAAATAAAAAAGATCCTTTGGACAAAAGCTACCCCGCTTTCCCTGGGAAAACAAACGATTTGCTGATTGTTTCTGGTTGCAGCGGAGTGCGAGGCTGGAATACGATGCTCAGCCAATTCAGTCTGTTTGGACAAGACGGACATTGTTCTAGCCATCAACAAAGTGGAGAGGGGTCATCTGGCTCTCCCTTGTGTTAGATTCACTGCGTGCTTCTGAGACCAGATACGGCTGATGTGAAAATTACCCGCTTTGACCGAAAGAACAAATTATAGAAACAAGAACACACCAATAATACATGCGCTGCCATATCAACGAGGCCAAAAAAAAGTGACTTTGATATTTAAAAGTTCCCGATCTACTCTTTCCATAATTATTGTTAATTCATTCATCCAACCCGAATTACCATAATCCGCCGTGACTACACATTTTGTATCCAGGTATATTCTTCATTATATTAATTTCTCTCGGGGTAAAACAAGCACACTTCTCTTTTGAAGTTTTCGGATTATAATTTAATTGAGTGTTAAATAAACAAGCACAAATTCGATTTCTTCTATGAAATTATTTTTTTTCTAGGTGAACCTTAATTGGATTCATTTGTAAAACTGGGGGGAACGAAATGGCTAAATGTGGATTGATAATACTGTCAATAAATTATAAAAAAAAAACCAGCACAACAATCGCGCGACTACTCTGCCGTTTAAACTGTGAAGGTGTTTGGAGCCGGGGACGAATATTACAGTAGTGCTAAATAATGAACGGCCCTTTCACAGTACAACATTCAACTGGGGAACAAAAATATTCGAACAAAGTTTGCCTTCTTGAACAGATGCCCAGCGGTTTAAGTTACTTAGAATTCGTTAGAAGTAGATAGCGAGTTATTTTTTTTTTAAAGAAACGCATTTCTCTACAAGAAATAAATATTTGATGTTGATATACTTTTAAATGTTGTGCAGATTACAAAAGGTAGTAAATGTTTTCATAGATGAAAGCATGATTGTAATTGAAGTGTATGCAACATGTTTCTAAAAGCGAGTATCTAATTTAATGTGTAATCTTATTTGCCTCATTGGGGCATTGATTTGTTTAAAACACAGTCATCAATAGTTATCATCGAAGTAATTCGATTGAACAAGACGAGCAATTCAAATTATTTTCTGAAAATGAACGTAATAACATCACCCAAACAATTTTGATTCTTGGTGCAATGGGGTTGCTTTTTCAGTTTGGCGCTTTAAAAAAAAATTCTATACGTATTCACTTTGATATAAATAAAAGGGAATATCAGCCGGTTTAATCGTTGCGAGTGAAGATATCCAGAAATTGTTTCAACTGATGCTGCCCCCTAGATTTTTCCAGTTTTAAGTTATTTTACCAAAGCAAATTCGCGGAGCCTCTGAAATGGTTTCGAGCCCAGAAATGTCAGCGGATGGACAATGTACGGTTCCAAATTAATGCCTAATCAATCTGTACAAGATTATGTCTCGATTTGTTCTCAAAGTGTGACATATGATCAGGGCCCTCAGGCGTACAGAAGCATTGACGTGTTTAAACTATTAACATTTGATTTAAAAAACACGTTTATTTTGCAAGATCAATTGATTGGAAATGTTATCACGAGGAGCCTGGCTTTCTTTACATCTCCATTGCCCCCCAGTCGTTGTTATTAGTGGCAATGATTTGTCCTCCTCCTAATTGGGATCTCGGTAGCGACCCCAATGAGCGCGGGGTGATCGTATTGTAAAAACGATTTGGGTAAGGTATTATGGGCTATTTCACGGTGAACAGTTAACAAATTCTGTTCCATGCTGGCAGTAGCTGCTGAGCCGGGACTTTCCCGCAGGGAAGACGGCTGGGACCCAAAGCCACCCCACTGAGAGAGCAGGGCTGAGGCGAGATTAATCATGGACTAATTCAATTTACAACAGCCCATTTATTCAGTCTCTTTTTTCCAAGACGAGCCTCACAGAGGCATTGTCGAAACAGATTTGCATAGTCCAAATGTGTGCTTGCGATGGCCACAATAACAGGTTCTTGATTCCCCAACCCTCATTGTCCCACCTTACTCTGCAACCGAGATTCACTGGTTTTACAATAATCTGCATTCAAACGAGTTAGCGAGCTTTAACTAGAGAAAAAAATACGACTACATTTCACACATATACATCCTGCAGGCTGTGAAGTTATGTGTAGAAGCGTTATAGATAATTTCGCTTGCCCTTTTATCAAGTGTTTTTACATAAAGAAACACCCCTGGAAAGTTGCTGTTCCTTTCTCGCTTTTGTTTCTTCGGAGTGAGCACTTTTTTTTTTATTCAGCAACTTTTTCTTTGAAAGCGGCCTCGCGCTGTCTCTGAGTTAACAATTTCATTGCAATGTCAATCATCGTTTACATGTGAATTTGTAGCACTCTTTTGTGCAGCAACAAAACTGGTGCGGAGTCCCTTCCTCGATCATTATTACACGCATTAACATTTTAATTGGGCTTTTTGTGGTTGTATCTTGATATGCGTTAAATTCTGGACCAACAAGTCGTGTTGAGAATGGGGTTCCTTTGGCAGTTTTGTGTATCGCACTTAATTGGGAGGAGCGATTCTGAGAAGTGGCACCAGAGACTATCATTTGGACCCAGTGTCGCTGCTCTTCGGGAAAACTGCGGTTAGGTAAACGACAGGTGGCTTGCGGGGGGGGAAAAAACGTTACTGTGATCTTATATCTACGGTGAGGTCCGGCTTCGGTTTTCCCTGTCCAGGCTCAGAGGCGGAGATAATTAATAAGACAGTGGCGCGATCACATGTAAGGCATAATTCGATACATTAGCGACCTTCCACCGCGGAAATGGATGAACATTGAAACAGAATCTGCATATTCAATAAATAAATGCTTCAATGGAGCGTTACCCAAATATATTAATATGTAGGCACAAGGGACTGCAGATGCTGGTTTACAAAAAAAAAGACACAAAGTGCTGGAGTAACTCAGCGCGTCAGGCAGAGACGAACCCATATTTTAACACATACGCTCGTCTATTTAAATCTTCACCTGCCCAAGTTTGGAAGAACGAAAATATTGACATAGCTTAGTTTTTTAAAAAAATCAATGATTTCTGCGAATATAGTAAGTGTATAAATTGAAAAATATTGTGGATCGATACATAATGTAGAAGCCCCGTGATGATTGATGGATTTACATTGAAATGCAGTGTCTCCCTGATACCGCGGGAATAGAACGGTGCAACAGAGGCAACTATCTGTCTATTTCACATAATAGTGCTCATACGTCCAGCCCCCATTGCAATCGAACCGCAAGTTGTACTTGCGAGTATAATTGCAGCGGCAGATATCGTCAGTAATAACTCCCCGCCATTATTCTACATTGTTGAAAGATTTCTTTCTCATTAAAATAGATTTTTTTTTCGCCCATGTGCAGAGGCAGACTATAGAATCAGGCGGCAGCGGGTTCAGTGAGCGCAGAGGCTGTAAACAGTCTAATTGGACTGGTTCTGTAGCTGCAGCTCCATGTGGAAGAATGCCTGCGCTTGCTATTGATAAACTACCAGAGGATGTCGTTGTTTTCGCTGCCTCTGTGTGTTGAATGACACTCTTCGTCAGGGGCACTCAGTGACCTCGATCCAGCAGGAGTTACGCACGTCATTCAGCTCCTATGCAGACACAAGGCGCAAAGACAGGATCCCAAAGGGAAAGGCGACTCTCCGCGAAACCGGGCAATGCAAAATGACTGATGCGCGCCGGAGAAAGCGCTCTCTCAGCTAAAGAAAAAAAAAGGCATCAGGGTTTTTTTTTTTAGCGTGCATTGTTCAGTCAAAGAGTTTTTACAGGTAACACACCACACGGAACAGTCGCCGGGAATATGAAAGGGAGCAATGTTTAGAGGGTTTTATTTTTGTTTGCTCTTTTAATTTTTGATAATTCTGTGATTGCGTTTGTGTATTTTCTCTCTCTCTGTGTAACCAGGATCCTTCGTCGCATGTGTCAAGGCTGCAACGTGACGGGTGAACAAAATGCTGTGGAGTTTTTGGGAGTTTGCATGCGCTTTTCTGGGTCTGGGCTGCCTGGTGGATGGTGTCCGCGGGGGTTACGGGATGAGCATGTTCGCTGCTCAGCAGACACCGCCCGATCCTTGCTACGACGAGAACAGCAATCCCAGACGATGCATCCCCGACTTCGTCAACTCGGCTTTCGGCAAGGAAGTGAAAGTGTCTAGCACTTGCGGCAAACCCGCGTCTAGGTACTGTGTGGTGACCGAGAAAGGAGACGAGCGCTTCAGGAATTGCCACATTTGCGACTCAACCGACCCGAAGAAAGCTCGCCCGCCGTCCTATCTAACTGACCTCAACAACCCTCACAACCTGACTTGCTGGCAATCGGAGAACCACATCCAGTACCCACAGAACGTCACCCTCACCCTCTCCCTCGGCAAGAAATTCGAAGTCACATATGTCAGTCTCCAGTTCTGTTCCCCGCGACCCGAATCGATGGCTATCTACAAGTCGATGGACTACGGCAAATCGTGGGTGCCTTTCCAATTCTACTCGACCCAGTGCAGAAAAATGTACAACAAGCCGAACAAGGCTGCCATCACCAAGCAGAACGAGCAGGAGGCTATCTGCACCGACTCCCACACCGACATGCACCCTTTCACTGGAGGCCTCATAGCTTTCAGCACCTTGGACGGCCGCCCGTCGGCGCACGATTTTGACAACAGCCCTGTCCTCCAAGACTGGGTCACCGCTACCGACATCAAGGTGGCTTTCAGCCGCCTCCACACCTTCGGCGACGAGAACGAAGACGATTCGGAACTTGCCAGGGAGTCCTATTATTACGCCGTGTCCGACCTGCAGGTCGGAGGCCGCTGTAAGTGTAACGGGCACGCGTCCCGGTGTATCCGAGACCGGGATGGCAACCTGATTTGTGACTGTAAGCACAACACCGCCGGCCCGGAATGTGACCGATGCAAACTTTTCCACTACGACCGACCCTGGCAGAGGGCCACGGCCAGGGAATCCAACGAGTGTGTAGGTAAGAGCAAAAATCCCAACTTTGGCATTTTGTATGGCATTTTGGATCGCAATCGTTGCAAGCAGAAAGACACTTGATCTATGGATCATTATTTAATTAGCATAATCTGACAAGGAGAATAGATTCATATGTTACAAAGCACGGAAGCAGACCATTCGGCCTAAGATGTCCATGCAGACCAAAAAATCCATCCAATTTGCCCGCGATAGGCCCATATCCCCATTCCTATCCATGTACCTGCCCGAGTGTATTTTAAAGTACCAATCTCAATTACCTCCTCCGGGACCACGTTCCATATACCTACCTCTGTGTGTAAAAATTGCCCATCGGGTTCCTATAAAACCTTCCCCCTCTCACTTTAAAAGGCAAGGTCATGGCGCCGACTCCTATATATCGTTAACCAGGAAACCAGTGAGATTGTGAACGGTAAAATACGTTCAAATCCACTGCTCGGTGACCTGTGCAGCTAAGTCAGGAAGGGCGACTAGAATTGACAAACCTGTTACATCCCGGAGTCTTTATTCCTGTATCCCACCGAGGTAGGACATTCACCCTCTGAGATTGATGGTGCAAATCTATTTCCCCGTGAGCTTGCATGGTACAGTCTCACGCGGTTTAGTTTAACGCTTAGTTTAGAAATACAGCCACCCAGTCCACGCCGACCTTCGATCGCCCATTCACGTTGGTTCTATGATATTGCCCTTTCTTATCCATTGCATGCACACCAGGGAGAAATTTACACAGTCTCTTTAACCTACATCATCTTTGGGATGTGGGAGGAAACTCACGCGATCACAGGGAGAACATGCAAACTCCACACCCGAGGTCAGATTCGAATCCAGGTCCCTGGTGCTGTGAGGCAGCAGCTCTACCAGCTGCGCCACTGTTCCGCTCTTATCTACCCCAATGGCCAGCTACTAAAGAGTTTGATATTATTTTGGACACGGTATAGTTTGTGTCCCAAACGGCCACGTGAAATCCACTGCTTTCTAAACACTTGAGTCCTCACTGACCGCTTTATCAACAAATCCAAACTCGCCGGGAAAATCTATTGCACCCACATTACGAAGTCGATGGCTCAATATTATTGATGTCAAATGTGTAGGGAAATGTCAAATGTGATCTTTTAAATGGAAAATGATAACGATATTGACAATCAGTTCAGAAAAGGGCAAAATTGACAATATTTTACAAAGTGAGATTATTGGGAACTGATCAAGTTTATTGTAGTGCCATTGTGATTGACAGATGCGGGATATCTTTGTCGGCGGTTGATATTTCAAAGCCTGGGAACACAAGTAACCATGTGCTCTAAACGTTCACCTAGAAAGTAATTGTGCGCGGTGCCTAGATGCAATGTTAGTGTCAACATACCGGTGTTGAACATGTACTCGCTACTGTTTAGCTACGGTTTATATTCATAATTTTGTCCCAGATGTTGAGAGGTGAATTGAAACCACGAGCAAAAACATAACGGTCCTTGTGAAGGGGGGCGCCTGTTCCTCTGCCACCAACTTGGTCCTAAATATCTGCTCCGAGCTCAATGCGAGCTTCACAATAGTTTCCAGAGCACACGTTTCATAATGTGTAGGAAGGAACCGCAGCTGCTGGCTTACACCGAAGATAGACACAAAACGCTAGAGTAACTCAGCGGGTCAGGCAGCATCTCTGGAGAGAAGGAATAGGTCTGAAGAAGGGTCTAGGCCCTAAACGTCACATATTCCCTTTCTCCAGAGATGCTGCCTGACCCGCTGAGTTACTCCAGCATTTTGTGCCTATCTACATGTTTCATAATCTCGGCACAAATTCAGGCAGGGTCTTTCTGGGGCATTTCGAAGTTAAATTAGTATAATGGATGGTGAATTTCCTGGGCACTCTGTGTATTTGCCGTGGTATCGAGGAGTATGTTTCTGATCGTACCGTGGCAGTTAAAATCATAAAAATAACTCCTCCAACGTTTAGTACAAGTCGCCGCAATCAAATAAATCGGCGAGTGTTGGCGTTTCAAGTGTAACCCAGAGAGGCCGAATAATCCGGCAAACTCTGTCATCTGTCGGCAGGGTAGGATTCGCTTTGCCGTTTATTGGCGCTGCCTATCATGAAAGGATTTATAATTTTACAACCGCTGAACAATAAACGTTGCGCCTTTCATGTTTCTTTTGAGCTGATCGGTTTTATCACCCCCCGCCGCCGTAAAATAAGGCAATCTGACTGTTGTTTTCAGTTGATTCTATTTATATATTTTTGTGTTTGACTGAAGTTTAGACCTGAAACCTTAACTTAGCTTAAGCCAGCAGGCCGCAGCCAAAGATGTGTTTTAATTAACAAATGTATACATATAATTTATATAGGTAGACAGCTAAATTAAGGCGGCAACGTTTTGGGTTAAAATCCGCTGGGGGAAATACTTCTTTGGTCCGGGAATGGGGGTGTACCCTTAAAAATAATGTTAGCTAGGGGGAAGAGAATTTTCAAATATTCTCGCCGTTTTGAAAAGTTAAATACATAGTTAACTGATTGCTGGATAGCTATTTGCCCTTTAATGTCTCAGAACGGGCTGAAGAATGTCTCTTGTGAATCTATGTTGAGTGAATGAATTGTACACAGTACAAGATGGCAACGCGCACACTTTTACACCTTATTGGAACTTTCCTCAGAGCGACTTAGAAAGACAGCGGCTAAAATTTAGAGACACAGAGGACAGCAGATGCTAGAATCTTGAGCAAAACACAAAGTGTTGGAGGAACTCAGCGGGTCGGGCAGCATCTGCGGAGGGAAATGAACATACAGACAGACAGGCGAGGGACGGGACGCGACCATTCTTCAGACTGACTGACCCGCTGAGTTCCTCCAGCACTTTGTGCTTTGCAGCGGCTAAAGGGGTTCTTCCCAATGGATTCTGGACAGGGAAGAGGCTCAGCATTAAACATGTCTAAAGTCAAAGGGGAAAAAAAAGCATGTAAGCGATTACAGGGGAATGTGTGAATATCTGCCCAATCTGTTGGAGGGCTGCTCGCTGTGGCAATGTGAGTCCAGAAACAGTGTTCCCGGGAGTTGCGGCTGGTATCCATGTGCGTGTGTGTATACAGTGTGTGCGTGTGTGTGTTTATATATATACAGTATGTGCGTGTGTGTTTGTGAAGGCTTCCAGCGTCGCACCCACAGCTCGCTGCGAGCGAGCGCTTCGCTTTGGCCTTGACAAATCACCATGTACACCATGTACACATACAATGAAGTTCACTCCAACGGTCTCACGGCCTTGCGATCGCGATTCAACTGTTCGTCCTTCGCTCGTCAATCTCTTTGCCTCCTGTGCTTCAGGAAGCTGCATCTTCTCTCTCGCCAAACAAAACCACCAATCCCGCAATATACGTCCCACATTTACGGTTCTTTAAAAGGTCTCTCTTGCGCCACAACGGCCACTTGTTCCCCCAAACACTAGTTCGGTTTAGTTTACAGATACAGCGTGGAAACAGGCCATTCGGCCCACCGAGTCCGCGCCAACCAGCACACTAACACCTTCCTACACACTTAGAGACAATTTTCAATTTTTGCCGAAGCCAATTAACCTGCAAACCTGCACGTCTTTGGAGTGTTGAAGGAAACCGGAGCACCCGGTGAAAACCCACGCGGTCACGGAGAAAACGTACAAACTCTGTACAGACAGCACCCGTAGTCAGGATCGAACCGGGACTCTGGCGCTCTAAGACAACAACTGCCACTGCGCTATAAAAGTGTACAGGAGATAAATGCTTTGGCAAATATATATATATATATATATATATGTATATATGTGTGTGTGTGTGTGTGTGTGTGTGAATAAATTATGCCGAGAGTAATCCTTTCTTTAAAGCTGCACATGACTTATTTAGGCATTTTAAAAAATCCGTTCTTTGTTCAGTGGAACACTTTTGTGAAAAGATAATTACTATTTTCTTTCACAAGAAACATTTTTTTTAGCGACTGCACAGTGAAGAGTTCTCCTTATACTCGCGGTTAATTGATGAGGGTGTGTGAAGTCTCTCCACTTCTGGCCCATCTAGCGGGAACGTGGATGTACCCGAACGTGGGGTGAACAGTGTAACAGTCGCAGTCCCTAGGGTAGCGAGGATGTTGTTGGTGATCTGTTTAATATGCACTAGGCGAGAAACACGCAGTGTCGGGTGAAATTATGAGTAAATTCTGTTGTTAATGGAACTGTTAAACTGCAGCAAATGTGCATTTCATTCTTCTGTACATATGACATTTCAACACCGAACATAGACACAAAACACTGGTGCAACTCAACGGGTCAGACAGCATCTCTGGGGGAAAAGAATAGGTGACGTTTCTGGTCGAGATCTCTTCAGACCGAATGCCAGGGGAGGGGGAAAAGTGGACAAATGGATGAAAGATATGCAAAAAGTAACAATGACCAAGAGAAGGTGGAGCCCACAATAGTCCATTGTTGTCTGTGGGGAATGTGATAAGGAGTGCTACAAAGAGTGAAATTTGGCAGAACGACAGTGAAACCGACTAAAGTGGGAGAGTGATGGAGACAGGGGGGGATACAAGGGTTACTTGGTTAGAGAAATCAACAGTCATACTGCTGGGTTGTGAGGTGCTGTTCCACCAATTTGCATGTGGCCTCACTCTGACAGTGGAGGAGGCCCAGGACAGACAGGTCAGCATGGGAATTGGAAGGGGTGTTAAAGTTGAACACACTTGACTTGAAAAATGGGGGAATAGGGTAGGGTCTTGGAAATTGAAGTGTTTCTTATCTGAGCCTACTTGAGGTAACTTGAAGACTCCAACTTTATTCCCCTTCAGCAGTTGTTTGGGCTGATGTAAACTAGACGGGACCTGACCCAGACTTGGCGAGAGGGTAAAAGCCTGGATGTAAGTGCAGACGCTGTACAGATAAAGCTCTCGCCATGTCCCATCGTGTCGCTGCTGACATGTGGGAAGAATGACTATAGAGGTCTGTCACAGTGATGTGCAGAAAGTGGCCCCAGCAGAAAAGGCCTACTTTACAATTCTGTCAGTGCTTTCACTGACGTCCTTTCATGACTCTGACAAGTTAGGCATGTACCACAGGCTAATGGGAGAAAGTCGTGAAATAATACACAAAAGTACTTAAGAAACTCAGCAGGTCAGGCAGCATCTGTGGAGGACATAGATAAGTGACGTTTTGGGTTGGGACTTTGGGTTGGGAGTTAATCCAGTACTTTCTATCTTTTTTTGTATGTGTTACTCCAGCAATTTTAAGCATTTTGGAATAGATCGATAAACACACAGTCTTTTGCCCAGAGTATGGTAATCGAGTACCAGGGGACATAGGTTTCAGGTGAGGAGGGAAAGATTTAATGGGAACCTGCGGGGCAACTTTTTTTACATAAAGGGTGGTGGGTTTATGGAACAAGCTGCCGGAGGCGATAGTGGAGAAACGTTTAAGAAACATTTAGACAGGTACATGGAAGGGGTAGGTTTAGAGTATCGGCCAAATGCAGGAAGGTGGGACCAATGTGGCTTATTGGTTGGAGTGGGCAAGCTGGGCTGAAGGGCCTGTTTTCACACTGTATGACTCTGTTACTCCAGCACTTTGTGTCTTTTTCTTTACACCAGCATTTGCAGTTCCTTGTGTCCACGGTGAAACTCGTGAGCAAGAGGGGGTGGAGAGCGGGAGAGATCTATGGGAAGATGCCTGGAAGCTTTCTTTCCTGCCTTAAAACACCAGGTTTTCCCAAGTGCTTTCACTCTACCCCTTGTAAGACAGACCAAGCAAGGGGCTCATGAGATCACTCTTGAGTAAGAAATGTTTGGGAGAACCAAGAATATACAAACTGGAGAAACATCACTTCTGAGCACCACCTCTGCACGATTTAAGCCCATTTTGGGAGATGTGGAACAAATGAATAATTAAAAATAACAGCTGTGGAAGTAAACATGTACGACTCCCTGCATTATACTTAACACCCTCAAACTGTACCTCCTGCATTCCCTCCCCTCTCGACCCACCCCTTCCCCAAGCCTAGTCATCCTACCAGTCCCATTCGTCGCATCCTTGTATCCCTCTTATTATCACACCTCCTGCAGCCATTATGGGCTCCACCCTTCCCGAGGTCATTTGTGTTCAAGAAGGGACTGCAGATGCTGGAAAATCGAAGGTAGACAAAAGTGCTGGAGTAACTAAATTCAGCGGGTGCAGCACCTGAGGTCAACCTGAGGACAGTTGTTGCTGGTCCTGATTTACTCTGGCCTTTTCTCACCTCCAGTTTATTCACCACCTCTACTTTCAGTGTGAAGAGCAAGAGGGTTCCAACCCAAAATGACCTATTTTTCTCCAGAGATGCTGCCTGAGCTGCTGAGTTACACTAGAATTTTGTGTCTATCTTCCCTCAAACTGAAAATTGGACTAAATCAATGGTATGAAAACTGAAATCTCGAATTTTAAGTAATACCCCACTAATTTGTCATGCCACCCTCCCCACCCATTTCTTCCACCGACTAGCCTCTTCCGTACCTCCCCCTCCACTTCCACCTATATACCTCTATACATTTCACTCCTCTCATGATCCGACATCGTTTTGTCTCCCTTACTCCACCCATCTACAAAACAACTTTACCTGTATCCACTCATCACTTGCTAGGCTTTGTCCTCTTTTCCAGCTTTCTCCTCCAACCCTCAGTACCATCAATCTGAAGAATGGTCCCACCCTGAAATGTCACCTGTCCATTCCCTCCACATATGCTGCCTGACCATGTTTTGCTCAAGATTCCAACATCCACTGTTCCCCGTGTCCCTGTTTGAAATTGCTTGGAGTTAGCATATAATAACTTTGGCCATCTTAGAATCTGTGAATAAAATCAAGTCCGTCCCCCCCCCCACCCTCACTCCCCCTTGATCCCAAATAACTGCTGAAGGAGAAAAACAATGGAGTCTTCAAATGTGATCTGTCAAGAGTGTATTTGTTATCTCTACAGAAAAATGAAATTCCTACTCACTGCACTTAATAGGAACGGCAAGTTGTATTTAGCTTGGGCAGCCTACAACTCAGTGGAATTAATATTTCATGTAATCATTGCATTCCCTCTCTCTCCATCCTTCCACCACCCTAGACGGCCTGCTAGTGTCACTGTTCGTATCCATTCATTATCACCTCCTTAACAGCCAACAATGGACCATTGTGGGCACCATGGCCATCGGTGCCGGCTCTGAGTTGTTCTGGAACCTTTTTATACCTCTTGTTTCCCTTTCCCCTGAAGAAGGGTCTCAACCTAAAACGTCACCTATTCCTTTCCTCCAGAGATGCTGCCTGACCCACTGAGTGAGTCCAGCATTTTGCGTGCAATAATCGGTAATTAAATAAATACATGATCAGTAATATTAGGTAAACAGATTAACCAAAAACAGAGTCCACAGTAGATCATTGCTGGGATAGTGTTGTGGTTGGAATTGTTCAAGGTGGTTTAAGACTCTGATGGTTGACGTGAATAAACTGTTATTGGAACTGGAGGTTATGGTTTTCAGTGTTTAAAACCTACTTTCTGATGGTAGCAACGAGATGAGAACTTGGCCAGGACAGTGTGGGTCTCTGATGATGTTAGTTGCATTTTCAAGGCTGCCTCTTGTAGATCCCCATCCATTCAATTGTGGGAAATCTAATACTTCTGAGGACCAGGCAATGTCCACCACTTTCTGCAAACTTTTTAGTTCCACAGTGCTTGAGTTAGCACACCAGGCCTTGATTCAACCAGTCAGTATGTTCTCCATTGTACACCTGTAGAAGTTCAATAGAATATTCAGCTCACATATCAAATCTCCTCAAAGCTTCAAAGGAAATGGAGATGTTGGTGAGGTTTATGTGATCTTTGTTCTACAGTCAGAATGGTAAGGAACTCCACCACTGATTACTTAAATTAGCCAACCCTTTTCAATAATGTGGAACATTTAGAATCTATTCAAGATTTCATTTTGGATTCTGTTCACCAATAATAGAAATTTAATTTAATTAACAGATTGTAAGCCTGTTTATAACTGGTTACAAGCAAATCAATTTGTAGCACCTCCAACACACTCATTTTAATAACATACATAATGGCCTATATTAAAAGTATATATATGGTCAGGCTGTAATTGGTGCTATAAGGATGTACATTTATATGGCGCCTGCTCCATTCCCATTGTTTGGGCAATAGTAGCTTGCAGATGATTAGTTCATATGACATTTAGTTACTATTATTAATTGAGAATATTCTGCAAATATATTGCACATAGTGGGATCCCATATACATTTTCTCATATTTAATTAATTATATTAATTGTCTTTTTGTTGAAATGTGCTTTCTGTTGGGGAAAATATTTTGGTCCTGACTGAGGACTGCTAATGTTCAACATCCATTTTTTCTTATTGACCTACCTAAGGGACAAACAGGTCTGAAATCTCAATTAGTGTGAAGAAGTCCTGACCTGAAATGTCACCTATCCATGTTCTCCAGGTGACCCACTGAGTTGCTCCAGCACTTTTGTGTCTTTCCAACCATAAAGCATCTTGCGTTTTGTCGGTTTGATTTGTGCATTTTTAGAATTACATGCTCGTTTAATTAATTCCAAAGTTATTTTGCAGTCTCATGCTTTTGAAATGACTTGCTCAAATTTACACCTGGCAGCGTAGGCATGTGCGATGCTTGGCAAGGAACTGTACAGAACAACAGTGAAAGATGTGTAATTCACGCAACTTTTTAGTGTGACTCTGTGTTCTGTATCAACCACATCTGGAAAACATCCATCTGTTTCATCTACGGAGCCTAGAGCTAAAAAGGCACAAAAAACAATGACAATTGATGTGAAATTAGATGTGAACAATCACCTTCGGTTAATTTATGCGTTTTTGAGACACGTGCTGCTGATCGAGAAGGTAATTCCCGCGTAAAACACGAGGTGCCTGTAATGCAACACTTGTACGGTGCAATGAGGTCTTAGATTATGCTGTTCATAAGTTACAGGATCAAAATTAGTCCATTTAGCCCATCATCTACTCCGCCTTTCAGTCATAGCTGATCTATCTTCCCCTCTCAACCTCATGCTCCTGCCTTCTTCTCATAACCCCTGACACCCGTACTCATCAGCTCTCCTGACTGCCACATAGAAATGCTTTATTAGCTGAATCAACTTTGCCCTTGTAATGCTGTTGCATTTAAACATAGTCTCCTAAATATTCTCCTAAATAGTCTCCTAAATATTCCTCGGTGTCCAATTCCAAAGGTTCTCATTATTTTCTCAACATTTCTCTTGGAGCATGAATCATGAAAGTCTGTGTTTCTTTTGCTGCCAATTTCCTGCTAATAATTCACTCATTATTTGACCAATCTTCATGCTTGAGCTTCGAGGGACCCTCTGGCTCCGAACAACATCACAGCCTTTGCCTGTTATCATTCAATCACGGAACTCCCCATTTGTTGGCCCATTGTGGATTGGTTTTTATGTGGACTTAATCAATATCCCACAATTCCACTTTTCCCCAAAGAAATCCAAATGTTTTCCCTTAAAATATTTATAACATTTCTTTTTGGAGGTTACAAGTGAAGTTCTCCACCTTTTCAGCATATTTGTGTTTTACGATCACTTACCGAGCTCATTCAATTTCGCTTTGATAGAAATACATTAAATCTGTGCCCTCTGGTAATTGCCACTCCTTATCCTATCAAAACTCTTCATGATCAAATTTCCTCTTTTCAAACTTCTTCTCAACCTACTTTGCTCTAGGGTGAAAAATCTCAACTCCTCCAGTCTCTCCACGTACTTGGTATCATTTTAGTATATCCCTCACGTACCCGCTAAAGGAACTTGGCAATTTAGAGTCATACTGCATGGAAACAGGCCCTTCGTCCCAGCTCATTCATGCTGACCAAGATGGCCCATCTAAGCTAGTACCATGTGTCTGCATTTGGTCCATTTCCCTCTCATCCTTTCCTATCTATATACCTGTCCAAATATCATTGAACTCTTATTATTGTACCTGCCTCAACCACCTCCTCTGGCAGCTGTTTCCATACAGTACAATCATGTGTGTGAAAACATTGCCTCTCATGCTCTTTTCCCACCTTAAACCTATGCCCTCCAATTCCCCTACCCTAGGAAAAAGACTGTGTGCATTTACCCTATCTATTCCCCTCATAATGTTATACACCTCTGTAAGGTCCCCCCCTAAGCTTACTGCTCTATGAGGAATAATGCCCTAGCCTGTCCAAGCTCTCAGTACTGTGATTTTGGAAATATGCTTCTTTTTTAGAGATAGTTTTAGAGGACCAGAGTGGAAACAGGCCCTTCAGCCCACCAAGTCCATGCTAACCATCGATCAGCCGTTCACATTAGTTCAAAGTCATCCCACTTTCGCATCCTACACACTGGGGGCAATTTACAGAAGCCAATTCGCCTGCAAACCTGTACGTCTTTGGGACGTGGGGTGAACCCGGAGATAACCCACGCGGTCACAGAGAGAACGTATAAACTCCATACCCTGATGCTGTGAGGATTCAGGTCTACCGCTGTGCCGGCCTTATATAAAGAAAGAAACATCTGTAAAAGTATGTTGCTTTGGTGTGGAATGGAGATTATCAAAGCTTTAGTAACCTACTAGTTAGTTTAAAACTTGAGTGCAAAACTAATGCTGATACTTTCATCCTGTTTCCTCATGGAAGGTTTCAAATGAATATCACAGGTTTATGTGATTTATCCCATTTCATTAAAGAATTTGAATATTATCAACCATGATGGTATGGTCTTCAACAATTGCACTGAGGATAGACATAAAAAGCTGGAGTAACTCAGCAGGACAGGCAGCATCTCTGGTTGATAATGATTGATAATCTATCTTCGGTTTAAAACAGCATCTGCAGTTCCTTCATACACAATTATTCTGAAAATGCAAGTTTTCATGAATTCCAAATTGCAATTACTGTAAAAAGGAAAAGAGCTTTGACAATTCAATTTAATTCTCCAGGGTGGAGCAAGTTGATTAATGCTGGGATGGTTATTGCAATGCAGGATATGAATCTTACTTACTGGCTCCCAGGAACTGAGGAAATGTGAAGAGCATTGATTATACAAAAGATGTGGGTTTGTAGGTTAATTGGCCAATGTAAATTTTCCCTTGTGTGTATGTAAGTGGTGGAAGGAAGGGGGTAATTGATAACAATATGGAGAGAATAAAGTTGGATTAGTGTAAATGGGTGGTTGATGGTCAGCATGGTTAGATGGGCCAAAGGGTCTGTTTCCCAGATATACAAGTCTCTCTTTCAATCCCCATAAATAAGTCAAGGGGAAATAGGTGTTTTGAGAAATAACTATTATTATGGGGCATTTAATGATTATTTTAATGTTTTATTTAAGTGCTATGTTAATAATTATCGGCACGGTGGTGCAGTGGTAGACTTGCTGCCTAACAGCGCCAGAGACCTGGGTTCGATCCTGACTATGGGTGCAGTCTGTACGGAGCTTGTACGTTCTTCCCGTGACCGAGTAGTTTTTCTCGGTGATCTTCGGTTTCCTCCCGCACTCTAAAAACGTACAGGTTTGTTAGTTAATTGGCTGTGTATGGAAAAAAATAATTGTAAATTGTCCCTAGTGTGTCTGTGTAAGATAGTGTTAATATGCAGGAATCACTTTGTCGGCGCGGACTCGGTGGGCCGAAGGGCCTGTCTCCGCGCTGTATCTCTAAGCTAAAGTTAATTAAGTCAGATGTATGTGGTATAACACAAAGAAAGCACTGTTGAAATGCATTCCTATATCACTTTGTGCAGCAAGGAAGGATGAAGGTCATTTGCTGTACGCGATGATAAGTCATTTTATGATCTGCAATAATTGATTATTTTCAAACCAAAACTGCTACTTTGAAGTGACAACAGCTTTTTAATGACAATGTAAAATAGTTCAGTGACCTCCATGTTTTATTATTTGTGTCAGAATTAATATGATTTATTACTATCTTCTGAATATTTATATAAATCCACAACCATTATCAGAGTTGCTAATAAATTACACTGTTGACCTGTGCTACAGATACATGAATACGCTAATGAAATCTTCTAACGTCATTCTCATCAGTAAAACATAGTCTTATGTACGACATGTCCTCTTTATTATATTCTTGACCTCTTTGCAATAAAAACATGACCTTCGCATGTTTTACTAAAAATACTTATTAAGTACAAGCTACGGAGGGGATTAGGTAACTATACATTTTAGTGCTTATCTTGCTTCGTCTTTCAACACCGTTTCCCAAAAAATAAGCAAGCCCAATGATCAATCACATTGACATTTTGTGATATACCAAGTCGGGGAAAGATCCCAATAGTATCCATGTTGAAGGTTCTCTCTATCACTGACTGATTGCTAATTATTGAAGACGTTGCAGAAATTATTTCAGTTGTCCTGAAATGGACTTTGTGGCAAAATTCATCACTCATTGCATCCAACACACTGTTATTGAAGTTGTCTTTGCCATGATATGTGATCAAGGTCACCGTGTACACATCACAAAGCATTTGCCTGCTTTGTTTTACAAAGGTAAATAATGATTCAGTTTAGTTTAGTGTAGGGAAGCACCGCAGAAAGCACTGAATCCGCACTGACTGACAATGCCCATACACTAACAATATCCCAGGGACAATTTACAATTTTACAATTTTACCAAGACAATTAGCCTACAGACCTGTACGTCTTTGGAGTGTAGGAAGAAACCAGAGCTCCCGGAGAAAACCTATGCAGGTCACGGGGAGAACATACAAACTCCATACAGACCGCACCCATAGTCAGAATTGTACCCGGATGTCTGGCACTGTAAGGCATGAACTCTGCCACTGGCATAGCTTTCTGAAATGTAGAACACAAAGTTCTGGAGTAACAGCTCATCAGGCAGTATCTCTGGAGGACCTGAGCAGATGACGTGTCGGATCGGGACTCTTCTTCAGACTCAGAGAAAGCTGAAAACAAGGGGCCAGGACAAAGCTTGGCAAGTGATAGATGGATGCAGGTGAGGGGATGGCAAAGGGAGTGGGGTTGGTTGGCAGATGGGTGGACAAAGGCGAGGGATGAAAAGGAAACAAAACTTGAAGGAGACAAAGGGGTGTATGATAAGGAGAGAAATGTAAAGCTCGAGGTGGGGATATAGGTGGAAGGGGGTGGGATTGGGGGGAAAGGGGTTGGATAGTGGGAGGAATGGGCATACATAAGTGGGCCACAGGAAAGGGAGAGATAAAAATGTAAGAAAACGAGGGAATTATGTGAAAGGATTCTGTTTGCACCAATTTAATGAGGCATTTAATGTGTTATTAAAGGGATACATTCATGCTTCATATGTACTAACCTGGTAGAAAGTTTCAAATTTATTATGAATCTTTTTTTTAAAAGCTCGACTCCATATGAAGATCAGAAACATATTTTGTTATCCAGACGGAGGCAATTATATCGAACGTTGATGTTTACTGATAGGCAGACACATGAAACGGCAGATGAATTCTGAGCACAAACACAGTGCTGGAGGAACTTAGCAGATCAGGCAGCATCTGTGGTGGGAATGAAGAAGGATCCCAAACCCAAGCGCCCCCCTGTCCATTCCCGCCACAGATGCTGTTTGACCCGCTAACTTCCTCCAGCATTTGGTGTTGTACTGTTTGACAATTCTTTTTAATCAGATTCACAGTCATAGAGTCAAAAATGTATACAGTGTGGAAACAAGCCCATCGGCCCAACTTGCCAACACCGACCAAAATGTCCCACATACACTATTCCCACCTGCCTGTGTTCGGCCCGTATCCCTTTATACCTGTCTTATCCATGTACCTGTCTAAATGTGTAAGAAGGAAATGCAGATGTTGGTTTAAACTGAAGATCGACACAAAAAGCTGGAATAACACAGCGACCCGAAACGTCGCCCATTCCTTCTATCCAGAGATGCTGTCTAACCCGCTGAGTTACTCCAGCTTTTAGTGGCTTTCAACCTGTCTAAATGTTCCTTAAACGTTATGATGGTTTATTTGTGATAGTTATATATATATTTTTTTAAAGAGATTAACTTGCCTGAAATTGTTGAGAAGTGAGGACAACAATATTGCTCCGATTTTGTCTTTTAAAAGAATTTTGCCGCTTGTTTCGTGTCAATTATTAACCAATTGGATTGTTATCAAAGGTAACAAAGTCCTACACAAAAAAAAAACTGTTTTATTGGAAGCAATGCAACTATTTTGATAACCCAACATCAGTAAGTATCCTGCCTAGAAGTGGCTACTGTTGGTTACTGGCAGTATAGGATACATCAGTTTGTATTAATAACCATACAACCATAGAGCAAAACAAAAACAAAGCCCATATAACAAATAAGGATAGTCCATTGATGTTCATAGTGGTTGAGGTTAATGCTGTATACTGTTCAAGAGCCTGCGTTTATTGGCAGGAAGATACACTTGAATCTGGTGGTCACTGTTTTCAGGCTCCAGTACCATGTTCTGAATGAGTGATATTGACTGCCTTTTTGAGGCAGCATCTGCTGTTGATTCCTTAGATGTTGGGGAGGTCAGCACCTATGATAGAGCGGACAGTCTACGCCACTCTCTGTCACCTCCCTCATTCCTGGACGTTCTAGTTGCCGAAGCAGGACATGTGGTATTAATTACATCTGGCTTCAAAGGTTATGGTGACAAATCACTCCTTTTTCTTAATATGATCCCATCAATAGCTGAGGCAGGAAATCACAAGTGGTGCAAAGGTTCTCCCATTATTGGGTTCACTGCCTCCATCTTATATAAATTTCTACTGCCATAACACAATGAAATTTGCAAATGCGATGTTCCATGCTTTAACTAGTCTGTGAGTCATCGTTTTCCATTCATTGTCAGTTTCATCTTCACAATCTCGCTATTGGCAAACTCTTTGTACTTGCATTTGATATTCTTTATACCAGACTGATTCTTGGGATGGCAGGACTTTCATATGAAGAAAGACTGGATAGACTCGGCTTGTACTCGCTAGAATTTAGAAGATTGAGGGGGGATCTTATAGAAACTTACAAAATTCTTAAGGGGTTGGACAGGCTAGATGCAGGAAGATTGTTCCCGATGTTGGGGAAGTCCAGAACAAGGGGTCACAGTTTAAGGATAAGAAAAAAATATTTTAGGACCGAGATGAGAAAAACATTTTTCACACAGAGAGTGGTGAATCTCTGGAATTCTCTGCCACAGAGGGAGTTAGATGTGGCCCTTGTGGCTAAAGGGATCAGGGAGCATGGAGAGAAGGCAGGTACAGGATACTGAGTTAGATGATCAGCCATGATCATATGGAATGGCGGTGCAGGCTCGAAAGGCCGAATGGCCTACTCCTGCACCTATTTTCTATGTTTCTATGTTCCAAATCTTTATCTACTTTCCATTAATATTGAGCTCTGCAAATCTACATGCAATATGGTGATGCCATTTTTAAAATCAAATATGTAAACATTCCAAGATAGGACATCACCAAATCATCTTGAATCATGATTCATCAACCAGCTGTGCCGTTCATTTGGCCTTAGAGAAGTCATGCCGCTGTAAGAACATTACGATAACAGGTGTGGAATTGTAATGTATAGGAAGGAACTGCCGATGCTAGTTTACACCAAAGACAGACACAAACTGCTGGAGTAACTCAGCGGGACAGGCAGCATCTCTGGATAGAAGGAATGGGTGACATTTCGGGTCGAGATCCTTCTTCAGAATTGTAATTCTCGGTGACCATAAACAGCAGATGAACCAATGACTTTGTTACAATGGTAAAACTTCTGTCAGGATCATACATTAATGAACAATTAATATGAATAAACTAAAATGAAGGTATATTTTTTGGTCAATCGTGTGTTGTATTGTCCGTAGAGAATGCAAAAGAATTGGGACCAGTGTGACTTTTACATATACTATCGATCATAATCTCTCTTGTGCCAATAGATTGCTCAATGGCCAGTCTTAGGTTAGATTGGGGCTACACATGCATATGTGCATACAGTCAATAAACATAGAAACATGGAAAATAGGTGCAGGAGTAGGCCATTCGGCCCTTCGATCATGGCTGATCATCCAACTCAGTATCCCACACCTGCCCTCTCTCCATACCCCCCGATCCCCCTAACCACAAGGGCCACATCTAACTCCCTCCTAAATATAGCCAATGAACTGGCCTCAACTACCTCAACTAAAATGTTTTCCTCATCTCAGTCCTAAAAGATTTCCCCCTTATCCTTAAACTGTGACCCCTTGTTCTGGGCTTCCCCAACATCGGGAACAAGCTTCCTGCATCTAGCCTGTCCAACCCCTTAAGAATTTTGTAAGTTTCTATAAGATCCCCCCGCAATCTTCTAAATTCTAGCGAGTACAAGCCGAGTCTATCCAGTCTTTCTTCATATGAAAGTCCTGACATCCCAGGAATCAGTCTGGTGAAGCTTCTCTGTACTCCCTCTATGGCAAGAATGACTTTCCTCAGATTAGGAGACCAAAATTGTACGTAATACCCCAGGTGTGGTCTCACCAAGACCCTGTACAACTGCAGTAGAACCTCCCTGCTCCTATACTCAAATCCTTTTGCTATGAATGCTAACATACCATTTGCTTTCTTCACTGCCTGCTGCATCTGCATGCCTACCTTTAATGACTGGTGTACCATGACACCCAGGTCTCGTTGCATCTTCCCTTTTCCTAATCGGCCACCATTCAGATAATAGTCTACTTTCCTGGTTTTGCCACCAAAGTGGATAACCTCACATTTATCCACATTATACTGCATCTGCCATGCATTTGCCCACTCACCCAGCCTATCCAAGTCACCTTGCAGCCTCCTAGCATCCCCCTCACAGCTTACACTGCCCCCCAGCTTTGTGTCATCTGCAAACTTGGAGATGTTGCATTCAATTCCCTCGTCCAAATCATTAATATATATTGTAAATAGCTGGGGTCCCAGCACTGAGCCTTGCGGCACCCCACTAGTCACTGTCTGCCATTCTGAAACGGACCCGTTTACTCCTACTCATTGGACAGGTTAATGGATATGAAAGGGTTAGAGGGATATGGGTCAAATGCAGACAGGTGGGACAAGTGTCGATGGGGCAATTGGTCAGTATGGGCAAATTGGGCCAAAGGGTCCGTTTCCATGCTGTATGACTGTGAAATGTTCTCCAAACATATTCATGTATTGTTGAATTAAGTAATGATAAATGGAAACAAACTCTCGGTATAAACAATGAGATTTATTGTATGAGATTAATGAGATTGACCACTATGTAAGAAAAATAATAGTTATAATTAAAATCAAACAAATCAAAATCTTGAAGGACATTTCAACTATATAATAGATTGTGAAGGAAGGAACTGCAGCTGCTGTTTTACACCGAAAATTGACGCAAAGTGCTGGAGTAATTCAGTGGGTCAGGCAGCATCTCTGGAAAAAGGAGTAGGTAACGTTTCGGGTCGGAAATGTTTTGTTTGTGGCCTGCGGGTGGCCTATTTACAATTCTAATAATGATATATATATATTCAATGCAATTTACAGCTCATCATATGATTTGAACTCCTGATTGCTGGTCCAGTGCCATAATTACTATACAATTGAAGCCTTGTATTGTTTAGTGCAGCCAGTCCACATTTTTGCAAAGTTACTTTGTTTTACTAATATGTTTATCCGGGGTCAACTATATTTCTCCACGGAAGATCTACAAGCGTGATGATTACATGAAGGCATGCAGCTACACTGATGTTATCAAGGTTCTGTGCAGAGCACAGTGGCGCTGGGGTAGAGCTGCTGCCTTACAGTGCCATGGACTCTGGTTCGATCTTGACTACGGGTACTGCTTGTACAGAGATTGTATGTTGTCCCTGCGACTGTATGGGCTCCTCACACACACAATCTAAACACATACAGGTTTGTAGGTTGAATTGGCTTCGGTAAAAAATTGTAAATTATTCCTAGTGTGTAGGATAGTGTTAGTGTACAGGACGATCGCTGGCCGGCAGAGACTCGGTGGGCTGAAGGGCCTGTTTCCATGCTGTATCTCTAAAATAAAGTAAAAAGTCTAATGTGCTTCAAAATTTAACATGGAATTATCAAGATAGAATGGCAAATGGATATTGAGATAGAATAGAAATGTCACAAAGTGTTGGAGTAACTCAGTGGATCAGGCAGTATCTCTGGCGAACATGGACGGGCGACGTTTCGGGCTGGGACCTTCTTCAGTCTGATTGTGGAGGGGGGAGAGGGGGGAGGGGAAGAAAGCTGGAAGAGAGATGGTTGATGAGCAGAAGAGCAGCAGGACTGAAGGAGGGGGAGCAGTGAGACCAAATCTCACAGAATCCCTGCCAGAGAGAGGAGCACAACTTCTTCAGGCATACCTTGAGGAGTTTTTGCACTTGAGCAGTAAAAGAGAGAGAGTACTGTTCCCATATTCTTCCCCAAACCCCCACCAATTGGTCTGAAGACGGGTCTTGACCCAAAAGGTCACCTATTCGTGTTCTCCAGGGATGTTGCATGACCCGATGAGTTACTCCAGCAGTTTTGTAAGCCAACATCTGCAGTTCCTTGTGTAAATAGGAATACTATTTTAGTATTTAGGAATTCTAGTAAACTAGAATTTAAATATCCACAGCAATAAGTCCACCCCTGGCTTAATATATCACCAAGGCTCCAACATATCCATTGTAAGGTTGTATAAATTTATTTCAGCAAAGCCTATAAGTCAAGATGCAGAAACAAACAATACAACCCTTTGTTTTCCAAATCTAAAGGATTGATATTAACAAAACCTTGAGGTGACTTCAAATAAATACCTGGTGATTGTCTTTGTCCTGAACCAGGATTTTAATGTTAATACTTACTTCCACTATGGTCTAGGTATACCATATATCAACACCCCGACTGTAGAGGGTGTGGTTGAAGCAGATATGTTAGTGGCATTTAGAAGACTTTGGATAGACAGATGAATATGCAGGAAACGGGGGATCATGGATTTTGAATGTTGTATGGTCTATGAATGTCGTATGGTCTATGTTAACTTTTTCAAACATCATCTATCTACAGTCCTTTTTCTTCCCTTTGATCTTCAATACCTTTACTATGTGAAGACAACATAATCTTGAAACATCATTAATCCTAAAACATTAATTGCTGAATGTGGAAACACCAGGGACGAAAATGCTCCAAGATAACAAAGCAAAATAATGATTTAAATAAGGACACAAGTTACTGCAGATGCTGGAACCTTCAGCAAAACACAAACACACTGGAAGAACTCAGTGGGCCAGGCAGGACCAGTGGAAGGAATGGACAGACGGTGCTTCGGGTCGGGATCCTTCCTCAGCCTACCTGACCCATTGAGTTCCTTCAGCATTTTGTGTCGTGCAGTGGGTAACAGGTTCTCTCCAATGGGTCTGGGGCAGGGAAGAAGTGCAGCATAAAATATGTCAAAAGGCAAAATTTAAAAAAATCCAATTGATTACAGGACATTGTGCAACTATCTGCCAAATCTATTTTGGGTTGGGACCCTTCTTCAGACATTTAAAAAATGTATTTATGTAGGTTCAGATTCCTATTGATGCTTATGTGGGCCGTGACCTGACATTGAACAGAAATGTTAAGATTCCTTTGTGTAAGTAACAATTCACTTGCTTTGATGCACAAATTAAACTGCAAGTTGAGCTTGGAAAAACCACTTTGTAGCAATGCTAAATTCATATGTGAACGTATGACATAGAACATAAAACAATGCAGCAGGGGAGCAGTCCTTACAGACCACAATGTCCGTGCCAGCATTGTCAAAGGGACTTTGCATTAAAAGGGCTCTTTTGAAAAACTTTTAATTTAAATTTTGACTTGGCCAATCATTTTTACAATAATTCAATTAGTCAAATCAAAATCCTATAAAGTAGCATCATGACTTCCCGACTCTTATACTCAATGCCTCATCCTAGGCCAGTTCATTGGTTATATTTAAGAGGCAGTTAGATGTGGCCCTTGCAGCTAAGGGGATCAGGGGGTATGGAGAGAAAGCGGGTACGGGATACTGAGTTGGGTGATCAGCCATGATCATATTGAATGGCGGTGCTGGCTCGAAGGGCCGAATGGCCTACTCCTGCACCTATTTTCTATGTTTCTATGTTTCTATGAAGGCAAGCTTGCCATATACCTCCTTTACAAATCTATCTACTTTTAACTGCTTAGAAACAAATTAGCGGACAAAAGGTTTTCAAATCAAATGTATTCATCTTTCTTGTAGTAATATTTGCAAACCTTAATTTCAAAGTTCAAGAAGGTTGTCTTCTTCTAAAGACGAAGGTACTTTTTCCAGCTAATGTCAAAAACACACGAGAAAGCAATAAATATTCAAGATTCAGTGTGGAAACAGGCCCTTTGGGTCACTGTGTCCTTGCTGACCAACCAACCATTACACTGACATTATCGTACACATTAGGGACAATTTACAATTTTTACCCAAGCCAATTAACCTAGAAACCTGTACTGCGTTGGAGTGTGGCAGGAAACTGAAGGACCCGGGGAAAAGCCACACGGTCAAGTGGAGAATGTACAGACTACATACAGCCAGACACAAATAGTTGGGATCGAATCCGTGACTCTGGCGCCGAGAGGCAGCAACTCTACCACTGCGTCACCATGCACCACTTGTTCTATTCACGCAATAGTGAATCCTTGAATCTACCTGTGGCGTTGTTTGCCGTCAAGTATACTTTGAAGAGTTAATCCTCTCTTGTATAATCCCCAGGTTCTTTCCTTATGGTTAGAAATGGAGGTATTGCTATTCAAGATGTGACCAGACCACCCCGTACTTACTGCATGAATACTTCTAGCTTGCTTTTTTTTTACTGTGTCAGCTATATGGCTGAGCATTTGATTGGCCTGGTTAATTGCTGCTCAAACTGGGAAATTTGTATGCAATGTACCTTGCTCCACATTTCCTCTTGCCCCTCGGGGGAATTTTATCTTCTTGGTGGTTTGGACAGAAAGTTTATGCAATCTGAAATTTACTGCACTGTAAGTTATAAGAATAACCCATCCCATATGTCTGTCTTGCAAGTACGTCAAAATTCTCATCTGTGCCATTGTAAGACAGCTGTACTTTATCAAACCTCTCATTATATGTATCTAACATTACTGAGGTTTTGCTGCTCTGACATTCACGCTTATGTGAGTTCAGTTATTGTTCCGCAGACTTCGTTGCTCTTTCACCAGACACAGTTTTTGAATACGAATGAACTCGCATCCCCGGCAAAGCCACAAAATATACCTAGTTATTTAAAAAAAAACTCTTTCAAAATATGATGCTTCATTCATTATAATTAGGAATCTATTACAGACGAGCATTACAGAAGGGGGCGGCACGGGTGGTGCAGCGGTAGAGTTGCTGCTTTACAGTGGCAGAGACCCGGGTGCTCCTGATGCTGCGGTTTCCTCCCACATCCAAGGACGTACAGGTTTGTAGGTTAACTGCTTTCTGTAAAGTGTCCCTAGTGCGTGTAGGATAGTGCTAATGTACAGGGATCGCTGGTCGGTTCACTCTCTGCGTGCCGAAGGGTCTGTTTCCGCACTATATCTCTAAACTAAACTAAACTGAACTGATATTTATTACATAGAACATGCTCAGCAGTTAATCCATCAGGCAGGTAGTATTAACAATGATATCTTCCAAACGTTATATATTTCAAAGGAATGAATAGGTCCAGAACAAGGGGTCACAGTTTAAGGATAAGGGGGAAATCTTTTAGGACCGTGATGAGGAAAACTTTTTTCACACAGAGAGTGGTGAATCTCTGGAATTCTCTGCCGCAGAAGGTAGTTGAGGCCAGTTCATTGGCTATATTTAAGAGGGAGTTAGATGTGGCCCTTGTGGCTAAAGGGATCAGGGGGTATGGAGAGAAGGCAGGTACAGGGTACTGAGTTGGATGATCAGCCATGATCATATTGAATGGCGGTGCAGGCTCGAAGGGCCGAATGGCCTACTCCTGCACCTATTTTCTATGTTTCTATGTTTCTATAATTAAATCAAATAATGCCTTAATTCTTGGTGATGTATATTGAGGCTGCGGTTCCACTTTAGTAAGAAAAATTCAACCATGGCAGAAAACACAGTAAGTTAGAAGTTTTTTTTTCCTCTCTCGAAAGCCGTGACTATTGGATCTAGATTTAGGTGGATCTGGCTATCTGAGTTTGGAGGACTGTGGAAGTTTGGAGCTGCTGGAAGGTGCTGCAGAACAGATAGATCAGGGAATACAGGTGCAAGGTTCCCTGAATGATGCATGGCCACTGACAGTGGTGAGTCAGGTGCACTGTGTAGTGCAGAAGGCATTTGGCACGCATGTCTCATTTGGCAAGGGTATTGAGTACAAAGGTTGAGACATCGTAATAGAAATTGAAAGTGCAGCACAAGAACAGGCCCATCACAATGTTTTTCCCAACATGATACCATGATAGTTAAACTGATCACATCCGACTGTACATGATCCATATCCCTTTATTCCCTGCAATTCCATATACCTATTTAAAAGCCTCAAACACCACAATCTTATCTGCCTCCACCACCACCCCTGGAAGTGTGTTCCAGCCCCCCACCACTCTCTATGTAAAAAAAACTTGCCCTACACTACACTCCTTTAAACTTTCCCCCTCTCACCTTATAGCTATACCCTCTAGTATTGGGCATTTCCACCCTGGGGAAAAACGTTCAGACTGTCTACCCTATCTTTGCCTCTCACAATTTAAACTATTTCTATCAAGTCTCCCCTGAACCTCCGATCTTCCAGTGAAAACAATGCGGTTGTACAAGTCCTTGGTGAGACCACACTTGGAGTACTGAATGCAGTTCTGGATGTTTGTTATTGAATGCCATCTTGTACCACAAGGAACCCTACACAAGGCAGAGAGAGAGAGTCTGTTCTCGGAAGAGATTGGACAAACTAGGACTTTATTACTTGGAGAATGTTATAAATTACTTTCAGACGCAGAAAATGAGTATAACCTGGCATCACGTACAGAATGAACATTGTGGGCCAAAGAACCCGTTCTGAGCTGTACCGTTCTGTGTTCTGTGTTCTTTCTGTTCTCACTAACTTTCCTTATTGCTTTTGTTGACCTCCACAAGAGACTCGGGCCTTGACTCCAGATGATTGTAAGGTTATTCTAACCATGTCTGGTCTTTCATTCTAACTTTGGCACACCGGTACATAACGGCCACACAACTTGGTTCAGAAGGTCCCGCATGTTTTTTGATACATAGAGAGGAAAAAAAAATCTTAATTTCCTGTCCACAATTTCCCAAACAAAACACAGAATTGGTTCTAAAATGTGGACTTAAATTAATAATGGTATTGATTTATTATTGTCACGTGCATCTAGGGTCACCAACTGTCCCGTATTAGCCAGGACATCCTGTTTATTGGGCTAATTTGTTTTGTCCCATACGGGAACGCCCTTTTTCCCGTATTTGACTGCTACTACTATGGTCAAGGGGTCTGTTGGAGCGCCGCGTCCAGCCCTGCCTCATCCATCCTGACATAGTGCAGCCCATGGAGTGCAGCAGCAGCGCCTCGCCCTTGGTTCCATCGGTCGGCAGCCCGGCCAGCTGTCCGACCTTCGGACTTTCGCTTACCGCAGACACCACCAACCCTCCTTCTCATGGCCGATCATCGGTTCATGAGTTGGATGGGGTGCCAGACTTTGCGTGCAGCAGAACACAAAGCCCAGCCGGCGGGCCGGATGAGGAGTTTTTAGGAGGCACAAAGTCCAGCGCCCGGGCCAAAACCCCTCAGCTGGCCCTCCCTCCGGCTGGGCATTGTGTGCAGTCCAGCACCCGGGGTAACTCATCATTCACCCAGCCACGGCCGAGTTGGTCAATGAATTATCATTGGGAATTTGTCCCTTTATTTGGCCTTTTGTCCCTTACTTGGGAGTGAGAAAGTCGGCAACCCCATGTGTATCTAAATCTATTGAAAAGCTTTATGAAGCTTTGTAGTCCTGGATACGGGGTCAAGGAAACCCATGCAGCATTTTTACTTTTTCATATAACTCTTGTTGCCTGGCTGAATTATAGGGCGGCACAGTGGCACAGCTGGAGAACTGCCACTGCCACACAGTGCCAGAGACATGGATTTCATCCTGACTATGGGTGCTGTCGGCGCGGAGTTTGTACGTTCTCCCCGTCACCATGTGGGTTTTGCCCCGGGTGCTCCGGTATTCTCCCACACTCCAAAGACATAAAGGTTTGTAGGTTAATTGGCATTGGTATAATTGTAAATTGTCCAGAGTGTATAGGCTAGTGTTAGTTTACAGGGTGACTACTGGTCGGTGTGGACGTGGTGGGCCAAATGACCTATTTCCATGCTGTATCTTTAGTCTAAGAGCCTAAAGATTGAGATCAATAACATATATGGGAACTTGCAGCCTTAATTTCAACTGCAATTTGTAATGTCGGCCTTCTTTACGTTTTTTTACATAACAAATTATTTATGTAACTAGAGGCAGTTAATTTCATGGTGTTTTGTTTGGACCAATGCCTGGTTCATTAATTGAGACTAATGTTGGTTTAATTACATACAGTGATATGTTTCATCTCGATTTGCTGCTTTCTTAAGAATGCAAATGGTAACTGGCAAAATGTTGGACTGGCCGTTTAAAAAAAAAAAAAATCAATTATTTTAATTCAGCTAATCCATTGAGTGGTATCGTCTCCTGGAAACCTTTGGAGTGTGAGGAAAGTCATGTATGGGTAGATTCATTTATAACATAGAAATCTTGAAGTATAACACACCAACTTCACAGAGACACAAGTTACTGCAGTTGATGGAATCTTGAGTAAAACACGAAATGCTCGAGTAACTCAGCGGGTCGGGCAACATCTGTGGAGGGAATGGAAAGATGACGATTTGGGTCGGGTCCCTTCCTAAGACTGATTGAAGGTTCTCCACCCAAAATGTCATCTGTCCATTTCCCTCCATATATGCTGCCTGACCTGCTGAATTCATGTTCATGAATTAGAGGAGAAGAATTAGGCCATTCGGCCCATCAAGTCTACTCCTCTATTCAATCATAGCCGAGTTATCTTTCCCTCTCAACTCCATTCTCCTGCCTTCTCCCCATAACCCCTGCCACCCCCAACACTTAGTGTTACACCTTCACTGCAGCTTTTATGAATTGTTTTGAAATTAACACACTGGAAGAAGGGTCCTGACTCAAAACATTACCAATCTTGTTATCTAGAGGTGCTGCCAGTCTCATTGAATTACTCCAGCACTTTGGATTACCATGTTATCTTCTCTGATTACATATATTTTCTTCAGTTGAAAGGCCAGATAAGCATGAACCTTTCCCCGATGGCATCAATAAATCTGTTTTGCATGTAGACAACAATTGCGAGTCAAAAAATAAGTACAATGTCTCCTGTTAATTGCCCCTGATCGCTGGGCTACAGTTAGTTAATTCCGCAACTAAACCAGACTAAAGAGCAAACAGGCCTATCATAAAGACTTATTGGGGTGGAAGAGTCTATCCTAAAATAGCAACTAGGGCCTTTCTTTAGCAGCTGAACTACTGGGCAGACAGAAACATCCATGACAATTGCTTCATTACACAATGTTGGTTCAAATATACCAGCGTCTACAGTATCACCAGCTTATCGGCAAAGTGATTAAGCAGCAGTAAATTAGAAAGTGCGTTATGATCGTTTTATCTTTACATGAATAACTTGGCACATGATGAAGAATACAACTCCATGAGCAGGCAATTTTGTGCCGTTTTATTACCGCAAAGAGATTGCCTCATCATACATAGGTCACCTTCTTTCAAGTATACAAAGTTTAAGGTGAAGTTTAAACAAATATAAACGTGGGTTCTATATTCGCTTTTGCCATAAAAGTACCAATGGATTAGAATCAAGTTTCTAAAATTAAGTCTCAACAAGGTAGAAAAACCCCAACAAGATAGTGGGTTTGAAAATATTATTGATGTGAGCAGGTCGGCTTCTGATTTCTACGACACAATTAGGCACAGGAAATTAGGATGACCAAAATGAATGGGTAAGGTTTAGAGGGAATTTGACATCTTCAATGACTCCTACGGACCTCTACAGATACACCTTGGGAGATACACCATACTCCCGGGTTGCATCACAGATTGATTTGGAAGTAGCTCTGCTGAAGACCGCAAGAAATTGCAGAGAATTGTGACGGTAATTCTGTCCATTGCGCAGACCAGACTCCCTATCATTGACTCCATCTACACACGCTGCTTCAGAACGCAATCGTAATCAAAGACGTCGTCCCTCCCCTGTCATTCCTTCTTCTCCATGATCCTGTCAGGCAGATGGTACAGAAGCTCAAGAGTGTGCACCACCAGATTCAGGAACAGTTTCTGCCCCTAAACCAGCATTTTGCCAGTTAACTTTCGCATACTTAAGGAAAAAGCAGTATAGATGAAACATATCACTGTATATAATGAAACCAACAGTAGTCTTAATTTAACAAATCACTGTATTTAACTATTAAACCAATATTAGTCTCAATTTTATTATCAGGCTTCTGCACGGTCCTTCCATAAGCGAGTATTATGTCAGATTCATCTCTACCCCATTGTGGACATTGTCTGATGTGTTACACTCTGCATCTTCCACTTTTCTCTACCTATTATATTTGTGTTTAACTTCATTGTAATTACGTACAGTGTATCTGTTCTTTGGATGTCATGCAAAATAATTATTGTACACATGACATAATAAACCTAAACAAACATAGGCAAATGGAACCAGCTGGGGCATCCTGGTTGACATGGACAAGTTGGGCCAAGAGGTATGTTTCTGCCTTGTATGGCTCTATCGCCAATTGTGGGACTTCTTTGATGTGCGACTGTCCAACTGACCATTATAAAAGGCACTGATGGTAAAATATTTTCTCGCTTTGACTGTGAGAGTGTGCTTCATTCTGATATGAACTGAATCAGATCAAACTCACGAAAATAATGATGTGGGGAGAAGGATGTAATTTACTCCCTGAAAGCACAAGCAACTGGGGGCTCCACCAGACCACCAGGGGTATGAATATATGAATGACTGTGTTTATGGCTGTTTATCGGAAACACATCAGTTTGTTCTGCTGCCATCAAAGTCGTGCCTGGTGGCTTCCATCGGAGGATAAGGATCAGCATGGTTTCCACAGGAAGCATAGAATAACCTTTCATGGTTGAGGCTTTTCGATAGATCTTTGTCTGCCTGGCTGCATTTACTGGTGTGGAAGAAGGGTGATGTTTACAGCCCTAATGCAAGCAGAACAGTGGCCAGCGGTAGAGTTGCTGCTTTACAGTGCCAGAGACTCGAGTTCGATCCTGACTATGGGTGCTGCTGTACTGTCTGTTCCTCCCACACTTCAATGACGTACAGGTTTGTAGGTTAATTGTCTTCAGTAAAAATAGTAAATTGTCCCAAGTGTGTGCAGGGTGATCGCAGGGTGATCGTCGGGGTAGACTCGGTGGGCCGAAGGGCCTATTTCTGTGCTGTATCTCTGAAGTAAATGAAAAGCTTACAAACCCTTATTTTCCTTCGAGAGATAAGTAGAGAGATAGTGAAAGCAATGTCTTCGGCAAAATGTTACAGGGTAACAATGAAGGAAGAAGTAGAATATAGTGGCCAGAATCCTACAAAACAAAATCATTTCCAATTCACGCAGCGAACTGCTTTCCAGCAAGAAATTAGGGAAATCAAGTTACATTAGCTTTCAATGAAATAGCTTTCTCGCTTTCTTTCTATGGACTTAAGAAAGCATAATGGGATTGAGGAAAATCCAATACATTTGGCTGGACTTTGAAAACCGTAGCAGGAATTAAGGCTTCTCAACTGAACTAATTAGAGACAGCCCACAATGTGTTTGGTTTAGTTTTGGAAATGAACCAGTTGTAATAGGAGAATGCTAAAGAGCAGTGTCGTAATGGTAAGGAATAGGGACTATGAATGGTTTAACATTTGGCCTATGTGTCTTTTAGATTAAGGGCAATATAGAGAGGTTGTAAGATTAGGCAAAGAAATGCAACCAACTCCAAGAGCCAACTACTTGAAATGAAAAGTTAGATAGATTATTTCCTTCTTTCTTGAGATGCAGTTGTTATTGGCAAGGCTCTGGATTTGCGATCATTTCTAATTGCCTGTTCGTCAGTTGTAACCACTGTGCTGCTGCAGTAGTTTCTCCTGAATTCCTATCCCAGATATGCAAAGGTGGCACAGTGGCACAGCTGGTAGAGCTGCTGCCTTACAGCACCAAAGACCTGGGTCAGGCCAAACCCTGCATGCTGCCCGTGTGGAATTTCCCTGTGACCGCCTGGTTTCCTCAGGGCCATTTAGTTTCCTCTCATATCCGAAAGATATGCGGGTCTGTAGTTTAACTGGCCCTCTGTAAAATTGCCCCTGATGTGTAAGGAGAGGTTGAAAAATTGGAATAATATAGAACTAGTGTGAACGGACGTTCGATGTGGACTCTGGTCGACCGAGGAGCCCATTTCCATGCTGTATCTCTAAACTAAAGTCACTGCTAATGCTGGAAACTCGAGCAAAAGACAAAATGCTGGAGGAACTCAGTGGTATCAGTGGAGGGAATGGTTTAGGACACTGTTGCAGATATAATTACATCTTCTGCGATGGCGGAATGGGCTTCATTGGCTGAGAGGCATAATCCTGCTTTAAATTTGTATGAGCGTAGATGACCTGTGCTCAGCTTGGGAGTCGTGTAAATTTGATATGGAGAAAAGTCAGAAGCCGGTAGATTTCTGGCAAGAAGGAGTTGTGGGTACTACTTTGGGATGGGGGAAAGGATTTCCAACGGCAGGCAGGCACTGCAGATCGTTGGTGTTCAAGAAGGAACTGCAGATGCTGGAAGATCGAAGGTACACAAAATTGCTGGAGGAAACTCAGCGGGTGCAGCAGCATCTATGGAGCGAAGGAAATAGGCGACGTTTTGGGCCGAAACCCTTCTTCAGACTGATGGGGGGTGGGGGGGGGGGGAGAAGGAAGGAAAAGGGGAGGAGGAGGAGCCCGAGGGCGGGCGGATGGGAGGGTGGGAGGAGACAGCTAGAGGGTTGAGGAAGGGGAGGAGACAGCAAGGGCTAGCAAAATTGGGAGAATTCAATGTTAATGCCATCCGGACGCAAGGTCCCCAGGCGGAATATGAGGTGCTGTTCCTCCAATTTCCGCTGTTGCTCACTCTGGCAATGGAGGAGACCCAGGACAGAGAGGTCGGATTGGGAATGGGAGGGGGAGTTGAAGTGCTGAGCCACCGGGAGGTCAGGTTGGTTATTGCGGACTGAGCGGAGGTGTTCGGCGAAACGATCGCCCAACCTACGCTTAGTCTCCCCGATGTAAATCAGCTGACATCTAGAGCAGCGGATGCAGTAGCAGATCCACTGTATCAGTGCACGTAGACTAGTTACCTTCAAATCCGTCGATCCATACTTTATGAACATCAATCAACATAATCCCTGGATTCTAGCAATCTAGAGATATGCAGACACATACACGATAAACATCCTAATATGGTCACTGCCTCTTTTTTTTTATCAGTCATAAAACCCAACAATGTCAACTGAAGATAGATACAAAAAGCTGGAGGAATTCAGCGGGACAGGCAGCACCTCTGGAGCGAAGGAGTGGGTGATGATTCGGGTCGAGACCCTTGTCAGACTGGTTAGGGATAAGAGAAACAAGAGAAATAGACGATAATGTAGAGAGATAAAGAATTACGAATGAAAGATATGCAAAATAGTAACAATGATAATTGGAAAGCTGTTTGTTGGGTTAAAATGAGAAGTTGGTGTGACTTGGGTGGGGGAGGAATAGAGGCAGAGGGAATGCCGGGGTTACTTGAAGTTTGGAGAAATCAAAATTGATACCATTGGGCAGTAAGCTGCCTAAGCGAAAATATGAGATTCTGTTCCCCCCAATTTGCATTTACTCTGACAATGGAGGAGACATCGAGCAGAAAGGTCTGTGTGGGAATGGGAAGACGAATAAAAGTGTTCTCAACTGAATCTAGGTTGGTAGCATTTTATCTCTCAGGTTTCACAGTGGCGCAATGTCACAGTTGCCAGAGACCTGGGTTTGATTCTGATTGCAGGTGATGTCTGTAGCAAGTTTTATGTTCTCCCTGTGGCCGTGTGGGTTTCCCCTGGTTTCCCCACTTTTCTCCGACACTCCAAAGACGTACAGATCTGTAGGTTAATTGGCTTTGGTAAGTTGTAAAGTTATCCCTAGTGTGTGTAGGTTAGCGTACGGGGTGCTCGCTAGTCGGCACGGACTAGGTGGGCCGAAGGGCCTGTTTCCACGCTGAATCTCTAAAGTCTAAAGATTCACCCACAAGACTAAAATGGTTGGAGTGTTGATATTGACAGGTGATATTTAAACTTGTTGGGTGAATTGAAAAGATGTTAACAAATTTTTGCAAAAACAAGATAGGTATAATAGCGATGAGCTGGCCAATATCTTTCCCTTGAGTAAAAAGCCAAGTGCTTTGGTTACTCAGCGGGTCAGGCAGCATCCCTGGAGAATGTGGGCAGGTGACCTTTTGGGTCTGGACGATGTTTTAATGTCCCCCTATCCATGTACTCCAGTGATGCTGCCTGACCCACTAAGTTACTCCTCGACTCAGTGCCTTTTTTTCCTTAACCAGCATTTGCAACTCCTTGTCTCCAATAGTAAGAATTGGTTTCTGAATAGCTGCCATCAGGGATAAAGATGCCAGCAGCATTTTAAGTTATCAGATGGCAATAAAATTAGCCCAGGTCTGACATACATGCAGCAGAATATTATGGGAAACTCTGCATGGTAACCCAACAACACATTGAGGGTAGAACACAGAACAATACAGCACAGGAACAGGCCCTTCAGATGTCTGGCCTGGACATCATGTCAAGACCAACTCTATTTACCTGCACATAATCCACATCCCTCCATTCCCATGCATATCCATGTGTCTCTTAAATGCCCCTATTGTATCTGCCTCCACCACCACACCTGGCAGCATGTTCCAGCTACTCACCATCCTCTGTGTCAAATATATTTGGTCTGAACAGTTTCTCTGTATAGCAAGCTTCATTTGTAATTATTAAGTGGAAATCTGCCAGGAGCAAAGGTTGTTGATCAATACATGTTCTTTGCTATCAGAACGGTGGATGTGGGGCTGAGATGTATAACTGGCATCTGAAGAGAAAGAATGTTATGCACCGCAATGCCCTTCTTGACAAAGGCCTCAACACACCTTTATCTAGAGGTCTACAGCACCCTTGCCTTGCCTTGATGCATTGTAGTCTGATCAACAACAGTAGTAGAAGGCACAGAGTTTATATTGATCACAAAGCCCTTCAGCCCCCAAATTGATTTACTTATGAAGGGATACTAGCAAAATTATTTGGAGGGATTATGAATTGAAAACGAGGGTCAAGATATGGCCATGATGGTGGCTCCTGCCAATTAGTTTTTATCATTACTCCCTAAATGTTTCAAACAATCTGTATCCAAAATTGCCTAGATCTAGTTTACCTCTGAACAAATGCAAATAATATGGACTTGAACAAGGGTTTTCATTAATTTTATTGGCTTGCTCTAGACAGGGTTAATAGATCATATTTGGACAGGTACATAGATGTGAGATGTTTAGAGGGATATGGCCAAATGTGGGCAGGTGGGGCATGTAAATGGGGCATCTTGAACAGCATGGCCGAGTTCAACCGGAGGGCCTGTTTCTGTGTTGGATGCCTCTAGACTCCAGGAGAAGTAGGGAGAGTGGTAGATAAGGTGTACAGGCCTGGGCATTGAGTACACCAGCCAGCATGTCATGATGAAACTCCATAAGACTAAATTTAGGCCACATTTGGAGTATTGGGTGTAGTTTTGGTCGCCCCATTACTGGAAGGATGTAGAAGTTTCAGAGAGGGTGAGGCCAGAAAATAGGAACCAGAATATTGCCTGGATTAAGGGGTATTAGTTGTAAGGCAAGGTTGAACAAACTTGGATTGATTTCCCTGGATTGCCGGAGATTAAGGAGAGACCTGATAGAAGTTTATAAATGTATGAGAGGCATAGATAGGGTAGACAGTCTGAACCTTTTTCCCCAGTGTGGAAAGACTAAAGAGCATCGCTTTAAGGTGAGAGGGGGAAAGTTTAAAGAACATGCACGGATACGTTTTTTTTACACAAAGAGTGAAACGCACTTCCAGAAGTGGTGGTTGAGGTAAATACAAGGGTGTCGTTTAAGAGGCTTTTGTATAATAATAATAATAATGCATTTTATTTATGGGCGCCTTTCAGAACACTCAAGGACACCTTACTGTAAAAACAAGCAAATTACAAATATATAAATAAAATAAAACAAAAACAACACATCCATGAATTTGATAAGTGGTAGGGACAGCAATAATACATAATTCAGAGAGAGAGCAGTGGCAGCTAATCGCACCAGTGTTCACTCTCACTTCTGGCAGCCATCTTTTAGACACAACATTAAAGAAGAATTTAACATAAAACATAAAAAACATCCCCCTACAATGGTTCCCACTGTGAGGGAAGGCAACAAAGTCCAGTCCTCTTCCTCTTGTTCGCCCTGTGGTCGGGGCCTATTTGAGTATTTGAGGCCTCTGCAATCGCAGCAACGGCAGCCCGATGTTACAGGGCCCTCTCGCCAGATGATGGAGCTTCAACATCGGGTGAACACTCTTCAGCGGCTTGGAGTGTCTGGAACGGCCGCGTCATCCCCGGAGACCGTGACTCCCGAAGTCCACGGGCCGCGCTGGTCTGAGCTCCGACTCTGTCGATCTCGGCGAGAAATCCCAGGCTCCGCGGTGTTTGAAAGTCAGCGCCGCCCGCAGCAGGACGCTCCGCAACGACAGCTCCAGGACATTGGAGAGTCAGCGGTCTCAGCACTCCGGAGCTTACCACACGGCGACCCGGGTTAGGCATCGCCTGCTCCGCGATGGTGCTTCAGCGCTGTGCCGCCGCCAAAGCTGAGGTTCTGGCCGGCCGATCCCGGCAGGAAACGTCGCTCCAGTCCTATTGGTAGGCCGCGAAGAAGGGGCGAAGATGCTTCGGAGGAAAGCCACAACTCTGACCAGATCCCCCCCCACCCCCACATAAAAAGACTAGACCTCCAAAACAAAACTTTTTAACATACTAAAAATGAAAAAAAGGGTGAAAGGCCGGCGCCCCCACTCGAATGAGCAAATGAATGAGCAGGTATTGGAGGGATATGGATCAGGTGGTTATTTTAACTTGGGCACGGACATTGTTGGCAGTAGGGCCTGTTCCTGTGCTGCACTGTTCCATGCTCTATGTTCTATGTTGTCTCCTTAGCTTCTTCAGAACGCATGTAAGTGAAGTGTAACCAGGTCACCCTCAATGTCCAGGGCATACTACACAAACGTCTGTTGGATAAATATAAAAAGAGTAATTCTTGTGCAAAGTTTCTTCAAGTTAATGGGTTATAACATTAACAAATTAATCTTAAATTCAAATCAATCTTTTCAATTTTGTAAAGTGTTAATATATTTGACACATCGCACGGCTTTATGTATTTATTCTTAATAAATTTAAAGGGTCCCATTGATATTTTTTCTTGTTATTACTCGGCCAAAGTTCAAACATGTACAGTGGTAATATTATGTTGCATTGTTTATTGAAGTGTGAGGTTTAATGTGAGGCAATACCTCTGTGGAGTGTTTCGAAGGAAGCGAGCAGTCACTGTTTATTTACAAGACCTGTATTTATGAAGAGTGGTCATATAAAACTTTTATGAAATACTTTGTGTACTTTTCAAACAGCAAAGGCTGCACTGAGAGTGCAGCTCTGGTCCCTTGTGTTTTAGGGCAGAGATCAGTGGAAATAATACTCATAACTGTCATGTCGCACTGATCCTTGGACGATGTGAGTTTGTTTTGGAAACTCAACACCAGGGCTGACCAGAAACAATTACCTAACTATTCAAATTTATTCTCCCACGAGTGGTGTTGCATACGTCTCTCTCCATCTGACTTCAGCGGCCAATTAACAAATTCCGATCAAGATTGTAAGGAACAATGGAACTTGAAGCAAACGTACTCACTCTGCATTTTTGTTACATTGAAGTCCATGAGTATTTTCAGTGACACAACTGGTAGAGTTGCTGCCTTACAGCACCAGAGACCCAGGTTCGATCATGACCTTGGGTGCCTTCTGTGTGGAGTTTGCACATTCTCCCTGGGACTGTGTGGGTTTCCTCTGGGTGCTCCGGTTTACACCCACCCTCACAGAGACTGGCTGGTTTGTAGGTTAATTGGCTTCTGTAAATTGTCCCTAGTGTGTAGGGAGTGGATAGAACTAGTATGAATGGATTATAGATGGTCGGCGTGGGGTCGATGGGCTTGTTTCCAGGCGGTATCTTTCAAGCAATCATACCTTCATCAGTAAGTAGCTAAGAATGTGCAGATGATCAGATACATCTTGGGTTGGGCAGGCAGGGATCAGGAACATGGGAGTAGGCTTGGGGGAGGTGGATTGGATGCCAAATTAGGAGAGGAGGAATCGGGACTGCTTTTGGCGATGGAGACTTGGAATTGGGAGATGAGGAGACTCTTGGAGAGGAGGGTTCAGAGGCACTTTGCAACTGGAGATCAGGAAGTGGAATTCAGGAACTTTGGCAACACCAAATGTGGTTCATTTTGGGTTAATTCTCTTTTCACACTTGTTGCACTAAGGACAAAGAAAGGTCTCTGAATTTCTAGACTTGTATGAGCCTTTGGTTTCACACTAATGCAGTTGAATTACTGCATGTTCTGCACAAGCCATTCATTTTACTGTAATCTTATTTTCAGTCTTAAATCTTTTCCGTTTGACAGAGTTTCTATTTTAGTTTAGGCAATGTGCGTGTGGATCACACAAGATTTCTCCTGGGTGCATTTTTTGTAACTCCATCTATAATATTATTCACATTGGCATTTGCCAACAATTAGGAATATCAGCTTTTGGCAAAAATAGAAGTGAAATTTGGAGGTAAAGTCCAGTTTAATTTAGTCTCTCGAGTATAAGCTTAAGAAAACATGGTTGAGTGTGAAGGTACTAACACCTGCCAAGCTGTCAAAATATCTGACTACAAACTAAGCCCTACACCAGCTTTACTATTCATTGGGATAAAGGCTATTATACAATCCTACATTGACTTGGAGTACAGAAACTGTAACATATAATACCACAAATTTAAACGTATGTTCATTATACCTTTCAAGGCTGATCAGCCAGATCCCTCCATTTCGTTTGGACATTTTTAACTTTTTGAGTTTGTAGTTTATATTCCCAGCCTTAGTCCAGATTTGTGAGATATAGACCTGGACATCATTAGTGCTACTAGAGACACAACGTGCTAGAGTAACTCAGCAGGTCAGGCAGTATAGTTACTCTAGCACTCTGTGTCTGAGATGCTGCCTGACTACCTGAGTTACTACAGCACTTTGTGTCTTTTTTTTGTACACCAGCATCTGCAGTTCCTTGTTTCTTCATGTGCAATATTGCAGTATTACTGCAATGCTTATCTGAAGCCAATCAGGATATCATTGCATTATCATATCCAAAAGAAAACACCTTTGATGAAAGACAAATTATTGAAGTGAAAACTACAATATATATATATAAACCCATATAATTTTCATGTGATAGGGGTAGAATTCAGCCATTTGGCCCATCAAGTCTACTCTGCCATTCAATCATGGCTGATCTATCTCTCCCTCCTAACCCCATTCTCCTGCCTTCTCCCCATAACCTCTGACACCCGTACTAATCAAGACAATTTTTAAACATTCCTTTATTAGAAACAGGGAAGAAATTGATATTAATGGATAATTTTCATTGTGCCTGAGATCTTGTCTTTTGGATAGGACAATACAACGATTGGCCTCAAGGGGATGAAAGGTTTAGGTTTATTAGTGTCATGTGCACTGGCGTACAGTGAAAAGCTTTGTTTTGCATGCTATCCAAGCAGATCAGATAACACTATACATAAATACAATCGTCAAACTCGTGTACATTAGATCGAGCAAAGGGGAAGGTTAAGATGCCCATATTTAAAGGTGGAAAAAGAGTCGAGTGAAATTGTATTTGAAAGTGGAATATAGTAGATCCTTGTCTGGGAAATGCACACAAAGAGTCTGGTGCTGTGATCCGATGCCATTTTACCACAATACTATTGGAAAATGGTACTTTAGTTTAGTTTATTGTCACGTGTACTGTGTGCTAAACCAGTCAGCAGATAAAAGGTATAACTATCAATGTAAGATTGGCAAGTAAAGTCTGATTAAAAATAGTCTGAGGGTCTCCAGTAGCTCAAGACCGCTTTCTAGTTGAAAATTCCAGTCACTCTTTCCTTGATTGAATTTATATTCAATCTAATTACTAGCACTAGAAGCCAACAGTTTCTTTGATTTCCCTGATCCTAATCAAATAAAATTTCCTCTAATCATAGCTACTTTGTGTGGAGTTTGTACATTCTCCTTGTGACCACGTGGGTTTCTTCTGGGTGATCCTACTCCACCCCAACGATGTGCGAGTTTGCCGTGTAATGGTCCCTCGTGCGTCGGGAGTGGATGAGAAAGTGGGATAAGGTAGAACTAGTGCGAACAGGTCATTGCTGGTCAACAAGGACTTGGTGGGCCGAAGGCAGTGTTTCCATGTTGTATCACTAAACCAAAGTTTTTAGCTACACTCAACATCTATTGAGAACTGTGTTCACAAACCTGTTGTGCTGCTGTAAGTAAGAATTTCATTGTTCAACTTACGTACATGAGACAGTATGAGGGGCAGCATGGTAGTGCAGTGGTAAAGTTGCAGCCTTATGCCCATGTCCCACTTAGGAAACCTGAACGGAAACCTCTGGAGACTTTGCGCCCCACCCAAGGTTTCCGTGCGGTTCCCAGAGGTTGCAGGTGGTTGCCGGAGGTTGCAGGTAGTGGAAGCAGGTAGGGAGACTGACAAAAACCTCCGGGAACCGCACGGAAACCTTGGGTGGGGCACAAAGTCTCCCGAGGTTTCTGTTCAGGTTTCCTAAGTGGGACAGGGGCATTACAGCGCTCGGTGCACCGGGCACCCAAGTTTAATCCCGACTATGGGTGCTGTATGTCTGGAATTTGCACATTTTCCCCGTGATCGCATGGGTTTTCTCCAAGGTCTTTGGTTTCCTCCCACACTCCAAAGACATACAGGTTTGTAGGTTAATTGGCTTGGTATAAGCGTAAATTGTCCCTAGTGTGTGTAGGATAGTGTTATTGTGTGGGGATCACTGATCCGGTGTGGACTCTGGGCCGAAGGGCCTGTTTTCGCGATGTATCTCTAAACTAAATTAAACTACACACTCTTGACTTTCAACACTCTCTCTTGTAAAAAGTCAGTCAGTACTTATAAGGAAAAGGACACAAAGTTCTGGAGTAACTCAGCAGGCCAGGCAACATCTCCGGAGTACATGGATAGATGACGTTTCAGGTCGAGACCCTTCTTCTGAATCCTATTGATGTTCTCCAGAGATGCTGCCTGACCTGATGAGTTACTCCAGCACTCTGTGTCCTTTTGTGTATTAACCAGCATCTGCAGTTCCTTATTTCCAATGCTTGTAAGAAAAAGATAAGTCAACTTGAAATACCACCATGCCTTTCAGATGCTGACTGATTTGCAGTGTACACAACGGTCGGGTTTGTTATAGGTTTCACCAATCTTCATTTTGACAGCTGAAAGAACATTAACACAAGCCAAGTGTTCAAAAGTTCACAGCTGTAAGTTACACCTTAAGTATTATTCCCCCAATTACGCTGCTTGCTTTAATTTTGTGTGTCACAACTTCTGCTCATAATAAAACCTGGTTGAGATATAGTCATTAGATCATCGGTGAACCAGTCCATCGGGAACTGGCCAAAACAATTCAACAAAGGACACATTCAGGAATTTAAACCACCCCACACTTTGACTTAAATAAAGAATCCTATAGCTGTCAGCAGAAGACTTGCCATTCAGAGCTCGGATTTAAGATCCATTTTTCAGCAGCCGGTTGAAATCCGTTTGAAATTTCCAAGGATTTTAAAAGATTCAGGTTAATAATGGATGGTAAAATTAATTCAATATTTTGTTGAGCAATGACATGCTTTTCATTAATTACAATGTTGGAAAAGAGTTAATAGAGGGACAAGGCATCATTCACAGCAGTGCCACGATTGTAAGCAGATGTAATAGAACTCCCAGGTTATGAAGGATTACATGTTAAATGGCATTCTCTTAGTTAATGACAATGACCTCCGTCTTGATAGTGGGTGGTCCTGTGACACAGCTTGTGGAGCTGCTGCCTCACAGTGCCAGAGACCCGGGTTCAATCCTGACCTCTGGGGTTTAGTTTAGTTTGGTTTTTAATTTAATTTTTAATTTAGTTTTTAGTTTATTGTTTAGTTTTGTTTTGAGATACAGCATGGAAACAGGCCCTTCAGCCCACCGAGTCCGAAGCGATGCTGTTCCCAAATTATGCAATGATGCATCCCGATAAAATACTTTATACACCGCAAAGTACCATTGAAGATGGCCAATGAATGGGATAAAATATTCCTTGGTTATCTTTCTCCTCTTCCAAGAGCAGACAAAGAAGCCCCACGTTTCTCAAAATGCTTTGACTTCTCTGCTGAAGAAACGTTATTTAGGTGGTCCAGATGTTAGCATTGTTGCGGGGCAACAGCTGGCCATGAGGGGAGGGCAAAGGGATGGGAGAGCTTTTCAGAAGCTATTCTCGGATGAATGGGGGATGCAGTTTATCAGAGCCAAGTTGCATTGTAGGAAGTGGTTTATATGTGACTCGAGGAACTGCTGATGTTGGATTCTTGAGCAAAACACAAAGTGCTGGAAGAACTTTGGTCTGTGGAGGGAATGCTTAGTTTAGTTTAAAGGCACAGCATGGAAACAAGCCCTTGGCCGACCATCAACAAACCATCATCAATCCCATCAATCATCAGTCCCACTTTCGCATTCACATCAGCGGTAATTTACTGAGGTCAAGTAACCTCCAAAGCCGCACGTCTTTGGGATGTGGGAGGAAACCGGAGCACCCGGAGAAAACTGATGCAGTCACATGGAGAAGGTGCAAACTCCACACAGACGGTACCTGAGATCAAGAACAAACCAGGGTCTCTGTGAGGCAGCAGCTCTATCAACTGCACCTCTGCACTGCCCATTAAAAATATTTCAACACAAGGGAATGGACAGACGACATTTCATGTCAGTGTAGGGAGGGGTCCCAACCCGACACATTGTCTGTCCACTTCCTTCCACAGATGCTGCCTGACCTGCTGAGTCCCCCAGCACTTTGTGTTTAGCTCTGGTTGTACTTGTTGTGGATACACCCTGAGGGGTAACTTTTTTACACAAAGGGTGGTGGCCATATGGAACGAGCTGCCAGTGGAAGTAGTTGAGGCAGGTACCATAGCTACTTTTAAGAAACATTTAGACGGGTAAATGGATGGGATATCTTTCGAGAGATATGGGCCAAAGGCAGACAGGTGGGACTAATGTAGGTGGGGAACGTTGGTCGGCATGGACAAGTTGTGACAGAGGGCCGGTTTTCACGCTGCGTGTCTCTTTGGCCTTATTATGCAGATCCATGTCTTATTTTGCACATGCAAAAAAATAATTTTAATTACATGTCTTCAGACACACATTTCCATGTGTGACAATCAAATGTGCATTGATAGTGCATTGATCAAATGCACTAAATATTTGTCTTCCACTTTGTTCCAGTCTGAGGTTGAGTGATGAAGCAGCCAAGTGGCACTATGCCACATCACAGGCCGCTGCTGCTTGATATATTACCTAATATAATTTATGGCTCGGAGAGTGTTGCAAGTTTCAAATACTCTTTAGACACAGGCAGCTATAAACATAATCCCCCAATTGTTGCATCTTAGCATAGACCCTGCCATTTGCCAAACCTAATGAATTCAGCCTACAAAAATCTGATCTCTCAAGGGATAGCGAGAAGAAACTTTTGCATTTATATAGTGTCCTTTCACATCACCTTTCATGATGCTTCAAAGCTCTTTGCCGTCAACTGGTGCAGTGTAGTCATGGCTGTAACGTTGGATACCTACTAGAGTGTGAAGCATTCATAAAACATACTGTAGAACATAGAAAAGTACTCTGAAATCTACTTCAGGTCATAGAGACGTTGTCTGTTGTCAGTCTCAAGAAGGGTCTCTACCCGAAACGACACCTATTTACTTTCTCCAAAGATGCTGCCTGACCTGCTGAGTTTCTACAGCATTTGTGTCTCTCTTTGGTGTAAACCAGCACCTGCTGTTCCTTCCCATACATAGGAAAATACAGCACAGAAACAAGCCCTTTGACCCATAAAGCCTGTGCCGAATGTGATGCCAAGCTAGACTAACCTTGCCTGCCTACACATGATCCATAGCCTTCCATTCCCAGCATATCCATGTGCCCATCTTTCTGAAAACCTAAATACTGCTATCATATCTGCCTCCACCACCACCCCATGTAACATTCCAGACACCCACCATTCTCTGTATGCAGAACTTGCTTGCATATCTCCTTTCAATATTGTTCCTCTCACCTTAAAGCTAAGCCCACTAATCTTTAGCATTTCTACCCTGGGGAAGAAGGTTCTGACTATCTATCCTATCTATATGCCTGATAATTTTATCCACTTCTATCAGATTTCCCCTCAACCCCCGACATGTCCATTCAGACATGAAATGAATGTGGAAAGCTGTGGTTAATAATAATAATAACTTTATTTGTTAAGCACCTTAAAAACAACCAAAGCTGACCAAAGTGCTGTACAGAAAAAAGAAAACAAGCAAGACATCATAAAACAGGCAGAACAACAGAACATACAACTAACACGAGGCGCATAAATTACATACAAAAATCCAAACAATAAATTAAAAAACATAAAACACAAGTACGAACAACGCAGCAAAACCAAGCAAATAAAGTTAATAAACAATTCAACACCTCACTGGTCTACAAAGGCCATGGAGAATAGATATGTCCCCTTCAGGAGTGATTTAAAAACAGCTAGAGAAGGGGCCTGTTTAACGTGCAGAGGCAATTCATTCCACAATCACGGAGCCGACACAGCAAAGGCACGGTCCCCTCTGAGCTTCCGCTTAGTCTTTGGCTCAATCAGGAGCAGCTGATCATCTGACCTGAGAGAGCGGGAGGTTACCTATAAGAATGTAATACTCACTCTTAAAGAATATATGGAAATGTAGCTCTTCATGTCAAATCAATGTATTTTCTGGAAATTAGATAAAATGTCAGAATGTGAAATTTTAACAGAGATTTATTGGAAGAAGCTCAACATCTGTTACACACCATTTCTACAAAGGTCAATGCATCAAGTGGTATAACATGATGTCCATGCCCATACAGACAAAATTGACATCAAGGGCTAGTCCCGTTTGCCTGCAATTAGCCACATCCCTCCAAAATGTCTTTTCATTTTATCCGCTTCTATAACTTAATCTAGCAGCTCATTCCAGAGGAGCACTTCCACCATTGACTGAAAGTTTTGCCTCTGAGGTTCCTCTAAAATCCCTCCCCTCTCATCTTTACACCACGTAATCTGTCATCATAACTTCAGATCTCTACAAACAGAGAGAACATGTAATGGTCTGAAGAAGGGTTTCGGCCCGAAACGTTGCCTATTTCCTTCGCTCGATAGATGCTGCTGCACCCGCTGAGTTTCTCCAGCTTTTTTGTGTACCTTCCATTTTCCAGCATCAGCAGTTCCTTCTTAAACATGTAATGGTCTTAGCTGTGCTATCCGTCAGAGTGCACGCAATTACACAACTGATTTTTTTCCAGAAAAAATACACAGTGCCGGAGTAACTCAGCAGGTCAGGTAGCATCTGTGGAGAACATTGATAGGTGCCATTTCTGGTTGTGACTCTTCTATAGCCTCAAATTCTGAGAAAAGGTACCGACTCAAAAACAACACCTATCCGTGTTTTCCAGAGATGCTGCCTGATCTGCTGAGATACTTCAGCACTGAATTTTTATGGTGAACCAGCATCTGCAGTTTTGTCTATCCAGATTATATTCAGGCACCTTTCGGTGACGGGCATAGGTAGGACTGGCAATCACTGATCTCAACTTTCATTAACTCAATCTACAATTCATGCTGCCTCAGCAAGGCCAAGCATAATCAAGGATGAGTCTCACTTCAGTCAAGTCAAGTCAAGTTTATTTGTCACATACACATACGAGATGTGCAGTGAAATGAAAGTGGCAATGCTCGCGGACTTTTGTGCAAAAGACAAACAACAAAACAACCAAACAAATTATAAACACAATCATAACACACATATTCTTTTACATAATAAATAATGGAAGGAGAAATAAGTTTAAAAGGAACATAAAAGTTAAAAACACACACAATTTTCGCGGAGCTGCCACAACGGCGACTGGACAGGGCCGTGCCATTTTTTTTTTTGTCACTCACTCTTCTCCCCTCTCCCATCAGGCAAGAGGTACAGCAGTGTGAAAACGCACACCTCCAGATTCAGGGACAGTTTTCTTCCCAGCTATTATCAGGCAACTGAGCCATCCTATCAGCAACTAGAGAGCAGTATTATCTACCACCGGACTTTACTGCACTCTATCTTGCGTTAAACGTTATTCCCGTAATCCTGTATCTGTACACTGTGGACAGCTCAATTGTAATCATGTATAGTCTTTCCACTAACTGGTTAGCACGCAACAAAAAAATGTCACTGTACCTCGGTACACGTGACAATAAACTAAACTAAACTAAACAGAAATACAATGCTACATGTGGCGGAGGCAACAGGAACCAAAACATGAACTGACATCAAGTGGGAATGTTGGAAACAGTTTGAGTGGTGAAAGGATTGAGATGTGTATAAAGGAATGTGAGGTCTTCCTACCCATTCTCCTGGTCTCCCTCTGGTTTTCCCCATGCCAATGAACCAAGCCCAGCATTTCCTGCTGTGGAACAATAAGAAAATAACTTGTCTTTTTTTCCCCGTATTGCCTCTTGGTAGGTTCATAAATTAGAGGGTTAGAGAATATTAGGCCATTCGGCCCATCAAGTCTACTCTGCCTTTCAATCGTGGCTGATCTATCTTTCCCTCTCAACCCCGTTCTCCTGCCTTTTCGCCGTAACCCCTGACACTCTTACTAATCAAGAAGTTGCAAGGGGGGGATAAAAAAGCTCCTTTACATTTCCTTTCAATCAGAGAGTGTGAGTGATCTGGCATGAAAGAAAACAGAAAATACTGGTGGCATTCTGTTTCAAAAGTAATTTACAATTGCAATGCAGTATTCAGCAGTGATTGTTGGCGAGCAGATGGAGAGCAGATTTTAGGCTGGATGTGTGCATTTTCCATTTTAATGGTCAGGGAACCTATTTTGAAAATCCTGCCCATATATCACCCATTAAAATCTCGCTGTTTTGTTTTCACACATGCAAGTGTTAGTCAGGCTTTTATTTGATTTTCCAGCTGCCCTCCTGCCCTGCCATCATGGTAGTTTCAGAAGAACCTATTTTAACATCTGGCATGTATGGGTTTTCGTGGACGATGTTAATATCTTGGCATTTTTAGAGAACTTGCATGACTGTTCATTATACTATTTGTAGATGGTCTTGTAATTGAGGTGCATTCAAATTCAGAACGTCAGCCAAGATAATTACGCAATGACATTTTTTTTTGTGAAAATAAGATACATCAAGTCAAATTTGGGTTTATCATCGTACTGTCCGAGTCGTACAGAACGGAAACAGGCCCTTCGGCCCAGCTCATCCATGCCAGCCAAGAATCTCCACATAAGCTAGTTTGTGCAGGGTGGAACTGCAGATGCTGGTTCACAAAAAATAAAGACACAAAATAATGGAGTAACTCAGCAGGTCAGGCAGCATTTCTGGAGAAAATAATTAAGGTTCCGACTTTTTCTGCGGTGAGGAACATTTCAACCACTGGTGATGTTTTCATCGATGTTACGTTTTGAGGTGCCAGGAGACTTCATAGTCTCTTGCAGTTAGCACGCTGGAAATATCATATAACGTTATGTGCAGGAAAGAGCTGCAGATGCTGATTTAAATCGAAGATAGACACAAAATGCTGGAGTGACTCAGCGGGGCAGGCAGCATCTTTGGAGAGAAGGAACGGGTGACGTTTTGGGCCGAGACCCTTCATCAGATTCCATCACACGTATAAAGCTATGGTGGGTATATGCAATGAGCTGCCAGAGGCGGTAGTTGGGGTTTGTACTATATCGACATTTAAAAATTATTTGGACAAGTACATGGGTAGGATAAGTTTAGAGGGATATGGGCCAAATGCAGGCAAATGAGACTAGCTTAGTTGAAGCATTTTGGCCAGTATGAATGAGTTGGGCTGAAGGGCCTGTATGCTGTATGACTCTATGACTATTACAGAAAATATGCTCAAGGTAAAAATTAGATTTTGTCACCACAAGGAGTGTGCAGTGGTTCCTCACACCAATGCTGCCATGGACTACAGTATTTAGTTTAGTTAGCGATATAGCATAGGAACAAGCCCTTCATAGAAACATAGAAAATAGGTGCAGGAGTAGGCCATTCAGCCCTTCGAGCCTGCAGCGCCATTCAATATGATCATGGCTGATCATCCAACTCAGTGTCCCGTACCGGCCTTCTCTCCATACCCCCTGATCCCCTTTAGCCACAAGGGCCACATCTAACTCCGTCTTAAGTATAGCCATTGAACTGGCATCAACTAGCTTCTGTGGCAGAGAATTCCAGAGATTCACCACTCTCTGTGTGAAAAATGTTTTTCTCATCTCGGTCCTAAAATACTTCCCTCTTATCCTTAAACTGTGACCCCTTGTTCTGGATCCCCTTCATTCCACCAAGTCCATGCTGGCCATCAATCACCCTTTTGTACTAGTTCTATATTATCCCACTTTCTCATCCCATTCATAAGTTCATGTCCATGTTATAGGAGCAGAATTAGGCCATTCAGCCCATCAAGTCTACTCTGCCTTTCAATCATGGTGATTTATCTTTCCCTCAGCCTCATTCTCTTACCCGTATTAATCAACAATCTATCAATCTCCACCTTAAAAATATCCATTGACTTGGCCTTCACAGCCTTCTGTGGCAACAAGTTCCATAAATTCAACCCCCCTCTGACTAAATAAATTTCTCCTCGACTGATTTATCTTTACCTCAACCAGGCCTTTCTCTATTCAACAAGTTCCAATGAGGTCCCCCCTCATCTTTCTAAATTCCTGCGAGTACAGGCCCTGTGCCGTCAAACACTCATCATATGTTAACCCTATCATTCCTGGGATAATTCTTGTAAACCGCTGGACCCTCTCAAATGTCAGTACATCCTTCCTCAGATGTGGGGCCCAAAACAACTCACAGTACACCAAATGCGGTCTGACACTTTATAAAGCCTCAGCATTGCATCCTTCATCACTCTCTACATACTGTCAATTTTACAGAGGCCGATTAACCTAGAAACCTGCTGATATTTGGGATGTGGCAGGAAACAGGAGAACCTTGAGAAAACTCACGTGGTTGTAGGGAGAATGTGCAAATTCCTCCCAGACACCACCCCAGGTCAGGATCGAACCTGGGGCTCTGGAACTGTGAGGTAGCAGCTCTTCCAGACGCATCACTGTGCTACCTGTTACATCTGCATCAAAGAGGTTGGGGGTGAGAATAAGGTCAATTCAGTCTATTAATCATCTTACTTTGCTCACCATTGGCCACAGACCCAGTCTAACAGTCATGACCCTCAGAATATGGCCGTTTCCCTCAGCAATGTTTCAACTAAACTTCTCTTTAAAATCCTCCAGCCAGAACACATGCACCTTTCAGTGATTCACTAGTTCACTAGTTCACCAGTTTGGATGGCATATTGGCGCAGCGGTAGAATTACTGCTGCACAGATCCAGGTTCGATCCTGACTATGGGTGCTGTCTGTGCAGAGTTTGTACGTTCTCCCTGTGATCGCATAGGTGTCCTCGGGGTTCTCTGGTTTCCTCTCATATTCCAAAGACGTGTGGGTTTGTAGGTTAATTGGCCTCTGTTATTTGCCCCTAGTGCGTAGGACAGGAAAGTGGGATCAAGTAGAACTAGTGTGAAAGGGTGATCAACGGTGAGTGTGGACTCTCTGGCTGAAGGTACTTTTCAACAAAACCAGTATTTGAACCAAAGTGCTTTACAGAGATTGATTAAATTAATTGAACATGCTGTGTCTCTAAACTAAAAAATAAACTAGAAGACAGGAGAAGATAATTCGGAGGAGGTTTCCTTGCCTATGTTTGACCTGATGCTGTGAAACGTATTGGTCCTAGGGTCCTAGGGTCAATGTTTAGAACACCCATTGCTTCTGCCTCCCTCCCTCTGTTGGGCCACCTTTTATGAGTCTGATCTGCCAATGGGTCAAAATGAACCCAGGGATTGTGTTTGAGGACCTTGACACATTGTCTACAAGATATCATTCTATGCAAGGCAATTTCTCTGGAGAATTTGGATAGACAACAATCCGGGTCCCAGCCAGAAACGTCATCTATCCTTCGCTCCATAGATGCTGCTGCACCCGCTGAGTTTCTCCAGCTTTTTTGTGTACCTACGTCATCTATCCATGTTCTCTGGAGTTGCTGCCTGACTCGGTGAGAGTTATTGCAGCACTTTGTGTCATTTTCTGTAAACAAACATCTGCAGTTCCTTGTGCTCTGTGTTCTATATCCCTGACATCTGTCACCCCATTTGTCACTGAACACTGTGCAGAAAGCTGGAGGGGGGAGTCTGAGTATGCTGGGATATAATGGGTGGAACACAGAACGTCAACTATCTCTGTCCTCCAGACTTGCCACCTTGATTGTTGAGTTACACCAGCACTTTGTCTTTATATGAAAGCCACCATGTGCGGTACCATGTGTCTCTATGTACAGCTGTGGCTTATTTTGTCCGTGGCACATTCTCCTAACCTAGACATTTCTCAGAAGGTCACGAGAAGGACTTGGTGGGTTCATTCAACTGCGAGTGACTTTGATGTGTCCACATTTAATTCTTAGCATCATTGTTTTTCTGTTTTTTAAATAATGTTTTGATAAAATGAATGGTACGTGGAGCCACTTCGGAGAGCTGTGAAGAATCAACCACTAAGGTTTGTGGAGTCAAATATGCACCAGGCAAGATCATGCCCGTTAATGTCTATTATTAGGTCCTGAGCGGTAGTTATTTTTGGACATTGTTGCCAGTATGTGTTCCTTGCTGTTGGCATTTAAGGTGGAATGTTGTCTGATAAACCATTTATGGAACTAACCACATCATTTAATTACTAAATTTTAACTTTTAGACTTTAGTCATCATTTTGCAATACTAAAAATTTGAAAAACTAATTTTTTTTAAATTCTTTTGAGCTGTTGAAATGCCTTACCATCACAAAAAAAAGAATAGTTTTAAGCAATTATTTAGTGTGTTACTTTAACAGAAATGTTGTTACCTTAATTAGGGTTTTGAAGTCATTTGTTACACAAATATGGAGTGGTACAGGAGCAAATTGAAGGGTTTATTTTTCCTTTGGGATTATGGAACCAAGTGATGTCAATGTCTCAGAACGTGGTTAAATTATAAAACGTCCCCAGAGATTATGATAGATAAACAGTTAGCAAGCATTTGGTTATTTTTCGTATATATGATAGCATTTGAGATCAGTTAGGCTTGATCTGACATGTGGGCAAAGCAACTTCGGGGGTAGCACAGCGGTAGAGTTGCTGCCTTACAGCACCAGAGTCCCATGTTCTGACTATGCGTGCTGTCTGTACAGAGTTTGTACGTTCTCCTTGTGACCGTGTGGGTTTTCTTCAGGGGTGCTCCGGTTTCCTTCCACATTCCAAAGGCGTACAGGTTTGTAGGTTAATTGGCTTTGGCTAAGTTGTATATTGTCCCTAGTGTGGAGGATAGTGTTAGTATATGGGGTGATTTCTGGCCGGCTAAGATACGGTGGGCCAAAGGGGTACGCTTCCATGCTGTACCTCTAATGTCTAAACTTTTCTCAGAGTTATTGGTTGCACCAATTGGATATTAATATAGTTTTAAGTTAGAGTTAACCCATCAATCCACATACTTAAAATAGTTTAGAGACCCACACGAAGGCTTATTGATACAGTTTGAAGCTGTCGATGGTATTTTTTATTTTATGTGCCTGTTCTTTCTGTCACCACTTAATTGTGTTGGAGGCTTTGTGCCAGGTGTTTTTCCAGTGACTTAGAGCCTCTGCAATATTGGCACAAAACACTGTCTCATGGGAATCCACTGTTATTAAGTTTTGTGGGTGGAAGGAAGGAAGTAACAGTCGGCAGAAGGTTGTCAGACCGACCAGCGGCCAAAGCCAGGGCGGGCTCTTCCACATAAGCCTTTCCTTCACTTCCACTGGCAGAGATGCAAATACTTTGCCTTCAGTTGAAGAGTTCAGACTGGAGAGAGGCAACATTGCAACAAGACCATTGCAATGGTGATGCCTTGGCACTTGCTGCAAGGACCTCATTTGCTCATGCCAGTGTAAAGAAGACACCAGCTGTGCCATTTATTTCTAAGTGCCACCTCCTTCCAAACCAGGGAGTATGTTAAACTTGAGCATTCTCCTCAATTTCAACATAGTTGGCACCTTTTGTGGGGCGGCCCAGTGGGGCAGCGGTAGAGTTGCTGCCTCTCAGTGCCAGAGACCTGGGTTCGATCCTGACCCTGGGTGCTGTCTGTATGGAGATTGTATGTTCTCCCCGTGACCATGTGGGTTTTGTATGGGTGCTCTGGTTTCATCCCACATTGCAAAGATGTGTAAGTTTGTTAGTTAATTGACGTGTAAATTGTCCCTTGTGTGTAGGATACAACCAAGTGTATAGGGATCGTTGGTCGGCATGGACTCAGTGGCCTGAAGGGCCGGTATCCACACTGCATCTCTAAACTAGGGGGGTTGGGATTTAATGTAGAGCCTTGTTAATTAGCTAAGAACAAGTCACTCTGCTGATTTCACAAGTCCATGGGGGCTCTGCTGTTACACTGAGAAACTCTTTGCTTCCCAGTCAACTTTCCACTGCCCAGTGAAGAGAGAGTCAGACGCCAATCTTCCTTTGTTTAAACAGTGCAAATAATTAGTGAGGAAATGTGGTAACTTTGAAGTGAATTTCCGATACATTTTGTTTAATGTAGCTGATGTATGTGCAGTGTAAACCAATTAATTCTGGTGTGGAAGAGAGTAATATGGATGAATAAATCAAATAGCAGTAGAGTTGCTGCCTTCCAGTGTCAGAGGCCCAAGTTCGATCCTGACCTCACGTGCTGTCGGTATGGAGTCTGCACGATCCCCCTGTGACTGTGTGGGTTTCCTCCGGGTGCTTCAGCTTCCTCCCACATGCCAAAGATGTGAGGGGAAATTTGTCTCTGTGAATTGCCCCTAGTGTGTAAGAAGTGATTGGGAAATTGGGGATTACGTAAATGGGTGAACGCTGAACATGTCGGCATGGACATGATGGTCTTAAAGGAGCTGTTTGGTGTGATCATGGCTGCTTCTTTCAAACTGAAAATTAAAAACTAAAACTAAAGTGTCTCCTGCTGAACTGTCACCCAGACCCAGAACACTAAATTGGTATCATAGGCCTTATACACCAGGTGCAGTGAAACAGTTGGCTGCCACGGGAAGTTATTCCGTTTATTTTGTTTCCTTTACTCTCTGAAACCAGGCAGTCCTTTCCCCTTCAGGAAAAGTACAACCTTTTCCTCCCTGGCCCTATTGTATTTGTTTGGATGGAGTTCTTCCAGTTTCTTAGTGCTTTGTGTGATCATGCCGTGCTTCTCACAGTGTCACCGTTGACTTTATACACAGAGGCTATTGTTGCTTTAAGCACATTAGCCAGGCTGATACAAAAGATTTTTTTCTCTCTGCAAAATCACAAGAATAGTGATTTCTATTCCAAGTCATAACCTTCTGGCAGGGTCTAAAGTTCAAACTGTAATAAAAAGGAACTATAGATGCTGTTTTATACCAAAGATAGGACACAATGCTGGAGTAACTCAACAGGCCAGGCCGTATCTCTGGAGAAAATTGATAAAATGGTCTGAAAAAGGGTCCCAATCCAAAACGTCACCTATCCAATTTCTCCAGAGATGCTGCCTGACCCGCTGAGTTACTCCAGCATTTTGTGCCTATCTAAAGTTCAAAACTTGGTTTCAGCATTATTTGTTTTGCACATGGACTCTTAACGATCCACAGAACAAACATAAAACAGAACATGGAACATTGAAACATTCGGTTTTGTCCCACATTCCAAAGATGTACAGGTTTGTAGGTAAATTGGCTTTGGTAAAGTGTAAATTGTCCTTAGTGGTAGGATAGTGTTAGTGTACAGGGTTAATCAGCACAAACTCGATGGGCTGAAGGGCCTGTTTCCACGCAGTATCTTTAAAGTAAAGTAATAAGTAAGCCCATTGGCCCATAAAGTCTGTGCTGAACATGATGCCAAGATAACCTAATCTCAACTGTGAAAACCCCACTAGCACAGTCCGTCTGAAGAAGGATCCCGACCCAAAACGTCGCCAATCCCTGTTCTCCAGATATGCTATCTGCCCCATTGAGTTAGTCCAACGCTTTGTGCCTTTCTTTGTAAACAAGCCAGAGCAGTTCCTTGTCTCGTCTGTCTGCACATGATCCATATCCTACCATTCCCTGCATAGCCACGTGTCTATCTAACAGCCTATTAAACACCACTATCATATCTGCCCACCACCAGCCCTTGCAGCACATTCCAGCCACTCACTGGCCTATGTGTAAAAAAACTTTGCCCCACATATCTCCTTTAAACTTAGCCCATTTCAACTTAAAACAATGCCTTCTAGCCTTGACGTTTCTACCCTGAGAAAAAGGTTTTGACTCTCTACCCTATCTATGCCTCTCATAATTTGATATACTTCTATCGGGTCTTCCGTCAACCTCTGATGTTCCACAGGACACAACTCAAGTTTGTCCAACCTCTCCTTAGAGTCAATACCGTCCAACGCAAGCATCATCCGGGTAAACATGTATTGAACACAGAAGTTAGATTAAAATTATTTAATCTAAATTATAGATTTTTGATTTCAATGATTTCTGCATAGACGTTCTATCAGCTTCCCTAGAGAGCGCCCTGAATCATTAACCACCTATTGTGAATTGGACATCCACAGAACAAGACAGGAGGAATACATAAAGTGGCAACCCAATCCCAGAGACACAAAGAACCTGCAGAGAGTTTTAGTTTAGATATAGAGATACAGTGTGGAAACACGCCCTACGGTCTACCGAATCTGCACCGACAAGGCGGGATGAAGGAGCTATGACTATGCTCTACAGGTCTATGATTCCGCAACATGTTAGAGGCATTCTTTAGGCTTTTCTTTACACTTTAGAGATACAGTGTGGAAACAATCACTTTAGCCCACCGAGTCCACGCTGACCAGCAAACACCTGTACACTAGTTCTATCCCACACAATTTTACAGAAGCCAATTAATATACAAACCTGCACGACTTTGGGATGTGGGAGGAAACCGGAGCACTTGGAGAAAACACATACAGTCACAGGTCGAACGTGAAAACTTTGGATCAAACCCAGGTCTCTAGTGCTTGAAGCAGCAGCTCCACCTTACACCAGCATAATGTCTCTTTTTAATGCAACACCGAAGCTGTTGTCAGTGAGACCGTGTTCCTCCACATGCAGCCCTGTGCCTTGCTTTCACTGGTTCAGTCGTGGGAAATTGCCAATAATGTCAGGTTTGCTACAAATTATCCTGAATGTATTATGCATTCTTGTACGAGTTTATTATGGGATTCAGGGCTTACCACTTAATCACCTACTCCCAAAATCCACAAGTAGTACCACGTATAAGTTATATTAAAATGGACAATGTTAGTTTAAAGTCAGCTTAGTCAATGCAACTGTGTTCTGTGTACGGATAACCACCCCCCCCCCCCCCCCCCCCCCGACTTACGCAATAGGTAACTTACATAAACTTGTACTTACGCACACCGCACAGAGAGTGGTGAATCTCTGGAATTCTCTGCCACAGAAGGTAGTTGAGGCCAGTTCATTGGCTATATTTAAGAGGGAGTTAGATGTGGCCCTTGAGGCTAAAGGGATCAGGGGGTATGGAGAGAAGGCAGGTACAGGATACTGAGTTGGATGAACAGCCATGATCATATTGAATTGCGGTGCAGGCTCGAAGGGCCGAATGGCCTACTCCTGCACCTAATTTCTATGTTTCTATGTTTTTAACAAAGTTTTACTTATATGGCAGATTACTTTTTTATTTCAAAAATAAACTTTATTCAGAAAATATATACAAAACAAAACTGTACAAAAGATCTTCATTAAGCATCAGTATAAGATCCTGACCTGTCATCTAACTCATTGGAAACCCTCGGACTATCTTTAATTGGACTTTACGGGACTCTGTCTTGCACTAAACTTTATTCCCTTTATCCTGTACCAGTACACTGTGGACGGCTTGATTGTAATCATGTATAGTCTTTCCACTGACTGGATAGCATGCAACGAAAAAGCTTTTCACTGTATATCATCAGACGTGGCAATAAACTAAACTAAACTGAGATCCAACTGTTTAATTAGAACTTTATACAATGTTTAAACCATGTACAGGCACTCCTCAACTTACGCAAGGGTCATGTTCTATGAATCTTTACGTAAGTCAGATTTTACGTGTCAAAATCACTAACCCAGCCCCCTGCTTGAAATAACTCACTGAGAGTAGTAATTGTCTCAGCGGCATCGGGCTGTGTCCAGGGCACTTGCTGCAGTGCATGGCCTTCTGGGTAAGCACCGCTGCCATTGCCGGCTTGTTTCCAATGTAAACTTGAGAGATCGTACAACGTTGTGGAATTTACAAACTGCCTTGATTGCACTAGGGACTGAGTATAGAATTGTTTGCGTAAGTACGAGTTTATGTAAGTTACCTATTGCGTAAGTCGGGGGGGATATCTGTACACAGAACACAGTTGCATTGACTATGCTGACTTTAAACTAACATGAGTTTAGACTAACATGACATTAATACCATTTAATCTCCTTTGAATCTTTGCCCCCTCTCCTTACCCCTCACAGATTACCCCGCATATCCATGCACTAGATGGCCATTTATCTTTCAGACTCTTTAATCTTTGGGATGTGGGAGGAAAGCTGAGCATTGGGAGGAAACTGAATGAGGGAGGATCTCACTGAAACTTACCAAATAATGAAAAGGCTTAGATTGAGTGAATGTGGAAAGGATGTTTCCACTAGTGGGAGAGTCTAGGACCAATCTCTGAATAAAAGGATGTAGCTTTAGAATGGAGATGAGAAGGAATTTATTGAGCCTGCTGGTAGTGAATCTGGGGAATTCATTGCCACCGACAGCTGTGGAGGCCAAGTCTTTGAGTATTTTTAAAGCGGAGCTTGACAGAGACCTGATCAATGAGGACGTCAAAGGTTACGGGGAAAAGGCAGGAAAATGCTGTTGAGGAAAAAATAGTTCAGCCATTATTGAATGGTGGAGCAGACTAGATGGAACAAATGGCCTAATTCTGGTCCTATATTTTATTGTCTTATCAAACCCAAACAGTCAGAAGGAAAAGGTGCAAACTCAACATGCAGACAGTTGCAGAGCTCAAGATTGAATCCAAGTTGCTGGAGCATTGAAACAGCAGCTGTGGCATTATATGACATTATTAAACCTTCTAAATCATTCTAAACCTTCTAAATCACAGTACAAAGGAGTAGAATGTCTTATGAGGTAACTTATTGTTTGTGAACAGATAAATAAAGAACAGCCACATACCCTTCATGTCTGCCCTAACATTTAATAAGACAGCTGCTGATCTGAAGGGGTTTTTTTACCTCCTCTTCCCAATAACATATCACCTGAAGAAGTCTGGTCTCATCTAGTCTGAAGAAGGGTCTCGACCCAAAACATTACCTATACTTTTTCTCCAGACCAGTGAGTGACACCAGCATTTTCTGACTATCAAACCATCCTGTTTTGTCTTGGGAGAAATGATTAACCTAACCTACATATCCCAAGACCACCTCCACTGCCCTTGGAGGAAGAGTGTCCCAAAGACTTGCAACATCTGGAGAAAAAGCTTGCCTCATCTCTACCTCAGGTGTGTGAGCCCTTTTTTAGCACTTCAATTAGTTTTGGTCTCTGGAGATAAGGGGAATAGATACCCTCCATATCAACCTGGCAACACTCTTCACGACCTTGCATGTTTCAATCAGGATCTCCCCGCATCTCCCCCCCGCCCCCCACCTTGAACCAGTAGATACAAGCCTTGCCTGTCCAGCGTTTCCTCATAAAACAATGGCCTTTTGTACTATTATCCTAGTAAACTATTCTACACGAGAGTTCATTGGCAGTTGTGATATTGTCAAGATGGCTTGATTAATGAATTCTCATGTAGAATGGTTTAGTGGAATAATATGTACAAAAGGGCAGATTGTCTTATGCAGTTACTTTAATATAGTTCTCCTTGGACAAATGCCTGACAGCAACAGACATCCATAAAGTATAAATACTGGTCAGAAAGATTGCTGGATCTTAATAGACATCTTGTAATGAGGAGTAGAAATTAGCTGTGACTCTGTTGCTTGGCGATTAACTGTAATACATATTATCAAATTACAGAGAAGGCAGCATGATTGATGTTGACAAGTTAATCACAACCAGTGCATGGTCAATAGTGTTGGCCCGAAGAATTAGAATTCCCTCCCGTGGCTCCAAAATGGTTGAAACCAGATACCTTGGAATCAACTCATATGTTTTCCGAATTTTCAAATTTGTTTTTCTCCGATTTGGCCTCCTTCATGAACTGAGTGTGATTATGATTTCCTCCTCTTTTTCCACTCTCGAGAGAGGGCTCAAAGCCATTGTGGGATAGGGCTCCACAGGAACTAGCAACCCTTCAATACAATGTCCTTCAGTGAACTGCATGATGATCATTCTCCTTGTACAAATCAAAACTGCGAGTGTAGAAAGGCTTTATCCCACAACAAGAGATCTTTACAATTGAACTTGATACGTTCTTAACTTGGCATCCAGAGAAACATAGATTTCAGTAGAGGGACTTTTGTCCACATTTGCTCCGTTGCTTTCCTATTCCCTGCCGTGCTTCACGTAGAATTGAATCCCAGGGTATCGAGCTATTTTTTTCTGATGAGAACGTTGAGAAATGGGGCCAATCTATTCAACTCAAATACAAATACATTGTGGTCTTTATTTCTATTTCTTTGGCAGCTTTTATGGAGATTAGAAACACTTCTATTTCCTTTTAGTTTAGGTTAGCTTAGAGATACTGTGCGTTACAGGCCCTTCGGCACGCCGAGTCCACGCAGACCAGCAATCCGCGCACATTAACACTATTCTACACACACTAGGGACAATTTACAATTTTACCAAGCCATTTAACCTACAAACCTGTACGTCATTGGAGAGTGGGAGGAAACCGGAGCTCCCGGAGAAAACCCACGCAGGTCACAGGGAGAATGTACAAACTCCGTACAGACAGCACCCATAGTCAGGATTGAACCCGGGTCTCCGGCGCTGTAAGGCATCAACTATACCACTGCGCCACCGTGCCGCCCTTAATTTTCTACAAGAAATTTCTAAAATAATATTTCTTGGCCTGGCTTTGGATCATTTTTTAAACATCAATCAGAAAATTAAACATGAACTAAGCAGACTTCAAGGAATTTTATATACAATATATCGTTAAAAAAAACTCTGCTAACAATACTTTTGTTATCCCATTTCTCGAAAGGGGATCAAATCGACCTCTGCTTTAATTCCATAATGTTTTATGATTAACGTTCAATTAACTTTAAAAAAAATCTCTTTGTCTGTCTTTGTTTACTAAACCATTATCACATTATCACAGTACTAGATTCAAAGAGTGAAACACACCCTTCGGCTCAACATGCCCACACCAGCCAACATGTCCCACCTGCCAACATTTGGTCCATATACCTCCAGAACTGTCCTATCCATGTACCTGTCTAACTGCTTCTTAAATGTTGGGATAGTCCCTGCCTCAACTACCTCCTCTGGCAATTGGTTCCATGCACCCATTACCCTTTGTGTGAAAAAGTTACCCCTCGGATTCCTATTAAATCTTTTCCCCTTTTCCTTAAACCCATGTCTTCTGCTACTAGATTTACCTACTTTGGGCAAAAGACTGGGCATCTACCCGATCTATTTCTCTCATGATTTTATACACCTCTATAAGATCATCCCTCATCCTCCTGCGCTCCAAGGAATAGAGTCCCAGCCTGATCAACCTCTCCCTATAGCTCAGGCCCTCTAGACCTGGCAACATCCTCGTAAATGTTCTCAATACCCACAAGTCATGGAAGATCACAGTGAGGGTGCATGATTACAAATGCAAACAAATGAAGTGAATTACAGTGTTCAGTTCCTGTGATCATTATTAATTATCTAAATATTGACAGTGATTATATTTTCCTTTTCAACTCCTCAGAAAAAGCTTAGACTCATTCCGTCTGTCTTTGGGTAATAAGAAGTAATGGGTCAACAGAATTGTTCTGAAACATGAATAATATTTTGGCAGCATATATGCTTATTGTCTATTTTTTCTTCATGAACATTTCCCATGAGTGTGACTGGCATTTATTGCCAAGAGTTAAACATGTTTAAGTGTCATTTGTACTGACACCAGAACAATGAAATCCTTACTTGCAGCAGCTTAACAGGCCTGTAAACGCAATAGCACGCAGTTAAAATATAATAATTTAATACAATAATAACCTCACTCCTGGGTAACCATAATAGTACAAAAACCAATGTCCGTTGTGCAACTAAAGACTCAGTCCATCATTGGTGATAATTGCTGGGGTTAGTATTTGAGAGTGATCAAGGGCCTGATGGTTTTTGGGAAGAAGCTGTTCTTGAACCTGTACCCTTTTCCTGATGAAGTAGTAGTGGAATTCCTAGTAGCGAAATGAAAGCGTGGCCAGGACAGTGTGGGTCTTTGATGATATTAGCTGCCTTTTTGAGGCAGCCCCTCATGTAGATTATTTTGATGGTGAGGAGACCTCTAGCAGTTCTGAAACGGGCTGAAAAATTGAAGTATGAAGGGAAGCTGGCCAGGGATATAAAGAAGGACAGTAAAAGCTTCTTTAGATATGTTAAGGGAAAAAGAGTAGCAAAGTCAAATGTGGGTCCCTTGACACGGGTGAAATTATTATGGGCAACAAAGAAATGGCAGAAGAGTTGAATAGGTACTTCGGATCTGTCTTCACTAAGGAAGACACAAACAATCTCCCAGAAGTACTGGAGGACCGAGGATCTAAGGGGGAAAAGGAACTGAAAGAAATTTTCATTAGGCGAGAAATAGTATTGGGTAGGCTAATGGGACTGAAAGATGATAAATCCCCTGGGCCTGATGGTCTGCATCCCAGGGTCCTCAGGGAGGTGGCTCTAGAAATAGTGGACGCATTGGTGATCATTTTCCGATGTTCAATAGATTCAGGATCAGTTCCTGTGGATTGGAGGATAGCTAATGTTATCCCACTGTTCAAGAAAGGAGCGAGAGAGAAAACGGGGAATTACAGACCAGTTAGCCTGACTTCGGAGATGGGAAAGATGCTGCAGTCAATTATTAAAGAGGTAATATTGCGGCATTTGGATAGCAGTAAAAGGAATAGTCAAAGTCAACATGGATTTATGAAAGGGAAATCATGCTTGACTAATCTTCTGGAATTTTTTGAGGATGTAACAAGTAAAATGGATGAAGAGGTGCCAGTGGATGTAGTGTATTTCAGTGACTTTCTAGTGCAGTGTAGTGACTTTCAGAAAGCCTTGGATAAGGTCCCACATGGGAGACTGGTGACTAAAATTAGACCACATTGTATTGTGGGTAGGGTGTTGACATGGGTAGAAAATTAGTTGGCAGACCGGAACAAAGAGTAGGAGCGAACGGGTCCTTTTCAGAATGGCAGGCAGTGGCAAGTGGAGTGCCGCAAGGCTCGGTGTTGGGGCCGCAACTATTTACCATATATATTAATGATTTGGAAGAGGGAATTAGGAGCAACACTAGCAAGTTTGCGGTTGACACAAAGCTGGGTGGCAGTGTGAACTGTGAAGAGGATGTTAGGAGGTTGCAGGGAGACCTGGGCAGGTTGAGTGAGTGGGCAGATGCGTGGCAGATGCAGTATAATATTGATAAATGTGAGGTTATCCACTTTGGCGACAAAAACAAGGGGGCAGAGTATTATCTTAATGGTGTTAGGTTAAGTAAGGGGGAGGTACAGCGAGACCTTGTCCTTGTACACCGGTCACTGAAAGTTGGCTTACAGGTACAGCAGGCAGTGAAGACAGCTAATGGAATGTTGGCCTTCATAACAAGAGGATTTCAGTATAGGAGTAAAGAGGTTCTTCTGCAGTTGTATAGGGCTCTGGTGAGACCACATCTAGAGTATTGTGTACAGTTTTGGTCTCTTAATTTGAGGAAGGACATCCTTGTGATTGAAGCAGTGCAGCGTAGGCTCACGAGATTGATCCCTGGGATGGCGGGACTGTCATATGAGGAAAGATTGAAAAGACTAGGCTTGTATTCACTGGAGTTTAAAAGGAGGAGGGGTGTTCTTATAGAAACATATAAAATTATAAAAGGACTGGACAAGCTAGATGCAGGAAAAATGTTCCCAATGTTGGGTGAGTCCAGAACCCGGGGCCACAGTCTTAGAATAAAGGGGAAGTAATTTAAGACTGAGGTGAGAAAATACTTTTTCACCCAGAGAGTTGTCAATTTATGGAATTCCCTGCCACAGAGGGCAGTGGAGGCCGTCACTTTATGGATTTAAGAGCGAGTTAGATAGAGCTCTAGGGACTAGTGGAGTCAAGGGATGTGGGGAGAAGGCAGGCACGGGTTATTGATAGGGGATGATCAGCCGTGATCACACTGAATGGCGGTGCTGGCTCGAAGGGCCGAATGGCCTCCTCCTGCACCTATTTTCTATGTTTCTATGTTTCTGTTGCAGCAGCTTAATACAGCAGTGGCTACCATCAGCCATGTTGTTATCTGGCTGGAGTAACCTATAAATACAGAACCAAGTTAAGATGTCAGGTTACCTATCCTCAATGTTATGTGTGAACCATTTAGATGCCATAGAAAAAAAAGAAAGGAAAATAAATAAATAAATAAATAAACAGATAAATAAATAAATAAATAGATAGATAAATAAATAAATAAATAAATAAATAAATAAATAGATAGATAAATAGATAAATAAATAAATAGATAAATAAATAAATAGATAGATAAATAAATAAATGCATGAAATGAGACCAAAGCAATGCAAACCAGAATCTGAACTGAGAATTTCAACAATTCTGTTTGTCGTCAAGTCCGTTCCACCATATTGAGGTTCTTTAGTTTAGGGGGGTTTTGTTTTTTTCCTTTTTTCTTTTTCTTTTTGTCTTTTTATCTTCGTGTTTTTTTTCCGACATTTTTAAGTTTTCTTTTAAAGATTCATCTATATTTACACAGAGACCGGGAGGTCTATATTCAATGTGTATTTTGACACAGGTCTCATATTAGGTTCTACCTGTATTTAATGTAATCCTGATCCCTATGTATCAATATCATTGTTATGTTTATCATTATTCTTTTTGCTCTGTTTTTTTATGTTTTGTTTTTTGTTTTTTGGGAAAAAAACGAATAAAAAGATTTTAAAAGAAAGAAAGATGCCATAGAATCATACAGCATGGAAAGATGCCCTTTGGCCCAACTCGCACATGCCGACCAAGATGCCCCATCTGCGTTAATCCCATTTCCTGCATTTGGCCAAATCATTCTATACATTTCCTGTCCAAGCATCTTTTAAATGTTGTTATAGTGCCTGCCCCAACTACCTCTGACAGCTGATTCCATATTCCCACCATTCTGAGTGAAAAAGTTCCCTCTCAGATTTCTGACAATTTGGTCACTTCAGGTTAATTTTTACATGTGTAATTTTACCATGCTAGCTAGGTTACCGATTTATCCTCCAAGATTAATAATCCAGGAATATAACCACCATATTGTTGTGTCCTCCCCAAAACACTATTTGCTTTGTCGATTAATATGGAGTTTAGAAATACAACTTCCAAAGTTCATCAATAGAAAGCATAAACGCCATAAAACCAAAGATTGAGAACAGGTTAAGAAATGTTTATCTTATTCATGTAACATTTTATATACTATCATTAGCTGTAACAAAAATTTTCCTGACACTTAGCCAAAAATACTTGGCAGTGTGGTGCAAGGAGAGTGTTACTGTGCAATTTGATTGCCTGCTCAAGAATAACATTTTGGCTCTTAACAGCTAACTCTCTAAATCCCACCAGTGAACAAGCTCTCAACATTCCCATCATTAATTACAGGCCTTAAGACAAAATTGGAGCAATTTTCTAGGTGTCAGCAATGCATCTGATGGCCCAATAACACTTGGAAATGGCCATGGAATGTACCGCAAAACAGCCCTCCATGTGGAAGTTACCAGTTTCTGACTTAATGTTGGAAATGAGCTTGTTAACTTGCTCCATAAACAGAAATTAAGCACATTAGTTCGAAGATGGCCACCCATTTTCAGATCGTTTAAAAATGTACATATCAGACAGAAAATTGAGCTGGATACATGTTATCAGGACACTTCAAAGCATGGTTTGGGAACAGCATTATCCAAAACCACAAGAAATTGCAGGGGATTGTGGATGTAGCCCAGACCATCACAAAAACCCAACCACCCTTCCATCAACTTCATTTACACCTTAGGCTGCCTCGGCAAGATCCCACCCTGGCCATTCCCTCTTCTCCCCTCTCCCATTGGGCAAAAGGTATAGAAGTGTGAAAATGCACACCTCCAGATTCAGGGACAGTTTTTTTCCCCAGCTGTTATCAGGCATCTGAACCATCCCACCAACAACTAGAGAGCAGTCCGGAACTACTACATATATCTCATTGGAGATCCTCGAACTATCTTTGATCAGACTTTACTGGCTTCATATTACACTAGATATGGGTCACATTATTCCCTTTATCATATATCTGTACACTGTGGATGGCTTGATTGTAATCATGTATTGTGTTTCCACTGACTGGTTAGAAGGCAACTAAAGCTTTTCACTGTACCTCGGTGCACATGAAAATAAACTTAACTCAACTGCTAAATGCTTCCCATTTCAAACTTTGTCTCCATTGTGGATGTTTTGAGATTTTTAACACATTCTCATTCCAATCAGTTGAGGGAGATTTCAACAGGTTACACTTTGTGCAGCAATATGTTCATAAGATTGTAAGACAGAGGAGCAGAATTAGGCCATTTGGCCCATCGAGTCTGCTCCTAACATTCAACCATGGCTGATCTATTTTTCCCTCTCAACCCCAATCTCCTGCCTACTTCACATAACCATTGACACCCATACTAAACAAGTGCCTATCAATCGGCACTCTAAAAATATGCAATGATTTGGCTTCCACAGCCATCTGTGGCAATGAATTCCACAGATTCACCACCCTCTGGCTAAAGAAATTCCTCTCTGTTGTAAACGTGCGTCCATATATTCTGAGGCTGTGCCCTCTGGTCCAAGACTCTCCCACTACTGGAAACACCATCTCCCCCATCCACTCTATTTAAGCCTTCAAAATATGAGTGATGGTTGTTCAACAGCTATAACTAGTTCACACATGAAGAGAGGTGACGCAGCAGTAGTGTTGCTGCTTTACAGCGCCAGAGAACCGGGTTCGATCCTGACTATGGGTGCTGTCTGTATGGAATTTGTACATTCTCTCTGTGATCATGTGGGTTACTTCCGTTTCCTCCCACATTCCAAAGACCTGCGGGTTTGTAGGTTAATTGGCTTTTCTAAGTAGCTCCTAGTTTGTAGGAAAGAACTAGCGTACAAGGTCAGTGCAAACTCAGTGGGCACATTTCCACGCTGTATCTCTAAAGTAAACTAGACTAAGCAAGAGGGCACAGCTGCTTGGATTTTCCAATCTGCTACAAGGTATCTCAGTTGCCATTAACCTAGTGGTTGGCTGGGGGGTAAAGTTTGTCCTCAAAGATTCAAGGAGTTCCATGCATGATTTTCCCATTCCCAATATACCTGTATGGGATATTTCATATCCTCACTTGTACGCCCACAATGAAAGACAAGTGTGTTGCAAATCATTGTCATCTCCTCACCTGCTGGATTGTATCTCTCTGGTCATGTATGAACTAGTTGTGCCTCTAGACCCATCATCACTCATACCTTGAACATCTTGCAACTAAGTAAAGCCTGTTAATATCATGTTGTCAAACTGAGCAGCTAATCGGATGGCAAATGGCAAATGGCAAATTCTAATTGAGCTAATCAGCTAATTCTAAAACAGCTAATCAACAGACCAAATGGCAAATTCTAATTCATGTGAAACTTTTCTGAAGGCAGCGTGAAGTGTGGATGAGGTCAATGGACGGGAGGTTGGTTTGTGTGATGGTCTGGGTTATCTCCACAATGCTCTGCAACTTCTTTCCGTCTTGGATGGAGGTGTTCCCAAACCATGCTGTGGTGATAAAATGCTTTTGACAGCGCATCTGTAGAAGTTGGTGAGAGTTGTTGGGGACATGCTGAACTTCCTTCACCATCTAAGGAAGTAGAGGAGTCGGTGTGCTTTCTTGGCCATGCTTTGATGTGGCTGGTCCAGGACAAGTTGGTGGTAATATTTATTCCTAAGAACTTGAAGCTTTCAACCATCCCTGTTTTGGTGCCTGAAGTCAATCACTATCTCCTTTGTCTTGCTGACATTGATGGAGAGGCTGTGACCTTGGCACCAGGTTATGAGAATCTCAATCTCTTTCCTATACTCCGTCTCATCATTTGATACCCAGACTACTACAGTGGTGTCTGCGAATTTGTAAATTGAGTGGGATTGGTATTTGGCTTCAGTCACGAGCCCATAAGAAGGAATGATGTCACTAATGCCAATCATCATATAGTTTAGCCTATCTTCATATATTCCATATATTCCAGTCCATAGATTTTATCAGATTAATGTATATACAATTATGTAAGGCATAGATAGGATAGTCAGTCAGAACCATTTTTCCCACCGTGGAAAGTGAAGACACAAGGGCATTGGTTTAGAGTGAGGGGGTAAAGGTTTACAGGGAATGCATGGGGCAAATTCTTTACACAGAGAGTGGTGGTGGAGGTATAAGAGGCTTTTAGATGGGCTGATTGGATATGGAAGGAATGGAGGGATCTGAATCGTGTGCAGGCAGATGCGATATATTTATCTTGACATCATGTTCGGCACAGATATTGTAAGCCAAAGGACCTCTTCCTGTGCTCTAATGTTCAGCCTGAAGAAGGGTCTTGATCCGAAACGTCACCCATTTCCTCTCACCAGAGATGCTGCCTGTCCCACTGAGTTACTCCAGCATTTTGTGTCTACCATAGAATCATAGAGTCATGCAGCACGTAAACAGGCCTTTTCAGCCCAACTTGTCCATGTCGTCCAAGATGCCCCATCCAACCTTTGCTCGTATTTGGCCCAAAATACCTTTAACCCTTTCCTATCCATGTACCTATCCAAGTGTCTTTTAAATGAAGAAGTGAAGAAAGCGAATGGTATGTTAGCTTTCATAGCAAAAGGATTTGAGTATAGGAGCAGGGTGGTTCTACTGCAGTTGTACAGGGTCTTGGTGAGACCACACCTGGAGTATTGCGTACAGTTTTGGTCTCCAAATCTGAGGAAGGACATTATTGCCATAGAGGGAGTGCAGAGAAGGTTCACCAGACTGATTCCTGGGATGTCAGGACTGTCTTATGAAGAAAGACTGGATAGACTTGGTTTATACTCTCTAGAATTTAGGAGATTGAGAGGGGATCTTATAGAAACTTACAAAATTCTTAAGGGGTTGCACAGGCTAGATGCAGGAAGATTGCTCCCGATGTTGGGGAAGTCCAGGACAAGGGGTCACAGCTTAAGGATAAGGGGGAAATCCTTTAAAACCGAGATGAGAAGAACCTTTTTCACACAGAGAGTGGTGAATCTCTGGAACTCTCTGCCGCAGAGGGTAGTCGAGGCCAGTTCATTGGCTATATTTAAGAGGGAGTTAGATGTGGCCCTTGTGGCTAAGGGGATCAGAGGGTATGGAGAAAAGGCAGGTACGGGATACTGAGTTGGATGATCAGCCATGATCATATTGAATGGCGGTGCAGGCTCGAAGGGCCGAATGGCCTACTCCTGCACCTAATTTCTATGTTTCTATGTTTCTAAATGTTGTTATTGTAGCTGCCTCAAAGATCAAGGATTAGTTCAAGTTTTACTTTCCTAAATACACATTCAAATCATACAGGGGGCTAAAATTGTATAACTTTAGTTCAAAACATTGCATAAATGTGGCCCTGCTGTATTGTGACTTCTATTTGAAGATTCAAGAGTGTTTCATTGTCATATGTACTGACAACAGAACAGTGAAATTCTTACTAGCAGTAGCATAACAGGTTTTAAATACAATAATACAGGTAAATAAAATGATAAATAAATTAATAACTGTAATACTAGTCCAAAAATACTAGAGTCCAAACCAGGACACAATCCATAGAATTAATAGTTACTCAAGTTTGTGTGTGTAGTGTTCAAAAGCCTGACGATTGTTGTGAAGAAGCTGTTCTTGAACTTGTTGGTCATGGTTTTCAGGCTCCTGTACCTGGTGCTGGTGCTTCTCTTCTCTTAGTTTAGGTTACATTAGAGATACAGCATGTAAACAGGCCCATCGGCCCATTCAGTCCGCTCCAACCGGCAATCATACACTAGCACTATCCTACGCACTACGGACAATTTACAATTTTTACCAAACCCAATGAACCTACCAGCCTGTACGTCTTTGGAATGTGGGAGGAAACCGGAGCACCCGGAGAAAACCCACGCGGTTACAGGAGAACATACAAACTCATGTTCGGCACAGATATTGTAAGCCAAAGGACCTCTTCCTGTGCTCTAATGTTCAGCCTGAAGAAGGGTCTTGATCCGAAACGTCACCCATTTCCTCTCACCAGAGATGCTGCCTGTCCCACTGAGTTACTCCAGCATTTTGTGTCTACCATAGAATCATAGAGTCATGCAGCACGTAAACAGGCCTTTTCAGCCCAACTTGTCCATGTCGTCCAAGATGCCCCATCCAACCTTTGCTCGTATTTGGCCCAAAATACCTTTAACCCTTTCCTATCCATGTACCTATCCAAGTGTCTTTTAAATGTTGTTATTGTAGCTGCCTCAAAGATCAAGGATTAGTTGCAGACAGCACCTGCAGACAGGATCGACTGAGGGTTCGGCCACCAGGCAGCAACTCAACCACTGCGCCGCCAGGCCGAGTTTTGTGAATAAAGGTTCAGCTTCCATTAATCTAAGGATTGCGCCAATGGTATATAACGCTGGAAGTTGCCATTGTGAATGCAATGAAAATGGGCCGGCTACACAACAAAATATAACAAAGGACAAAAATCCTAAATTCCTAAATAAATAGAAGCTGTGGTTTTATTCACAGTGTAGATGGAGCACCAGGAATAATACTGGTTTGATTCAATACAAGGCAGAGTGCAGTACTGTCAGTTTTTAGCAGCGCTTCTAATATAAGCTACACCCTTTTCTTAAAAATGAAACAGCTGTCAGTTCAAAGCTTTCGAGCGGGAGATTGTGGTGTACCCCAATTATGTTATTGCTTTTCATTTATTTATAAATAAATTATTTTTGAGGTTAATATTTGTGGCCTTAATTACCTACATTGTACAAACACGGCAGCCTTCCAGTAATATTGCCTTGAAGTGTTAAGAGATTTTAATTCAAAACAGGATGCACAAAAAGATCTTGCAAAGTTGTCAGCGTGAAGTTAAACTGCACATCTTGAAGGAAGTGAAGCTGCTCCATTAACTCTGTGTTTGTGTTAGTTTGGAATATATTACTGCTGTCTTGTCAATGCAGTTGGTGATAATGTTGCATTCACAAAGGTAGGGCGGAGTGGGATGGGGGTGTGGTGGGGAAACATTTGCTGGCCTCGATCGTGTGAAGGAGGGGAAACTGGCTGTTAACTCCCTTCCTGCAGCTTGAAGCCATCTCCTGGTTAGTAGTCATTCCTCTGACATCTGTGGGGATGTTAGCAGCGTGCTGCTTTGCGGGACTTCCAAATGAGCGCAACGGTGTGGAATGCGAAGGGGGAAACAGAACAGTGGGAAAATATAGTGTGTAGGTAGGAACTGCCGATGCTAGTTTACACCTCAAACAGACACAAAATGCTGGAGTAAAGGGCCTGTATCTCTAGCATGCGGCTGCATGCGGCAAGCGCGACCTAACGTGGTCGCTTGAGCCATACGGCCTCGCGGGTCGACCCCACCGATCGCCGGAGCCATTTGGAGTTGTGCGGAACTGGTCCCGACATCACGCGGGGCTCCGAAAAACTGACACTGTCCAAAAATTCCGCGCGGCAACGGCCTGCCGGCCCACATCCGCATTGAGGCCGTACGCACCGCCTCGACGGGCGTGCGCAGCGCCTCGACGGGCGTATGCAGCGTCTCGACGCCGTACACAGCTTCTTGACGCAGTACGTCACGCGTGATCTTCCCGCGGACTTCGCTCGAAATTCATGTCATCTCATATGGGATCACTCGACCTCCACACGGTCCCCGCTTCCGGTTTGGTTGCGCTCACCGCATGCAGTCGCATGCTGGTGGGACAGGCCCTGTACGGGGATCACTCAACCTCCGCGCGGCCCCCGCTTCCGGTTTGGTCGTGCTTGCCGCATGCAGTCGCATGCTCGTGGGTCAGGCCCTTAGCTCAGCAGGTCAGGCAGCATCTCTGGAGATATGGAATAGGTGAAGTTTCCCTTCAAGACCCTTCTTCAGACTAAGTGTCAGGGGAGAGGGAATCTAGAGGTACAAAGAACAAAAGAATGAAAGGTATGAAAAGATCAAGGCCAGCAAGGATGATCAAGGAAAGGTGGAGCCCACAATGGTCCAATGTTGGCTGTGAAAGAGATAATAAAGAAGGGGTAGGAACAGTGAAGCTAAGCAGGACGATAGTGAAACTGCGAGGCCAGCTAGGGAGGGAGAGGGATGGAGAGAGAGAGAATGCAAGGGCTGCTTAAAGGTTAGAGAAATCAGTATTCATACCGCTGGGTTGTAAACTGCCCAAGCGAAATATGAGGTGCTAGTCTCCATTTTGCATGTGGTCTCACTCTGACAGTGGAGGCCCAGGATAGAAAGGTTAGTATGGGAATGAGAAGGGGAATTAAAGTGTTTGTCAACCTGGAGATGACAAAGGCCAAGGCATACAGTTTATTCCAGGCATAGCCATCTTAGTGATATGTTTCGACAACAGTTTCCATTAACACAATGAATATCACTTAGGAAAAAATCCTTGGTTAGAATGGTGGAAAATGGATTTAAAGTGGTCAGGTTCTTGAAGGTCGATATGGACACAGTGAGAGGAATGGCTTACTTCCATTCTCTATGACCCAAGTCCAGAAATCTATGAAAGTGGCAACAAATGTAGATGGAGTGGTAAAGAAGGCACATGGTGTGCTTGCCGTCATCGGTTGGGGCATTGAGTATAAGAGTCAGAAAGTCATGATACAGCTTTGTAGTCTGTTGATCAGGTTGCATTTGGAGCATTTGCATTTGGGCAGCACAGTTGCTTGGCGGTAGAGTTGCAGCCTTGCATCGCCAGAGATTGGGTTCGATCCTGACTGGTTGCTGTCTGTATGGAGTTTATACATTCTCCCTGCGTCTCCGGGTGCTCCGGTTTTCTCATGCATTCCAAAGGCATATCGTTTTGTAGGTTAATTGGCTTTGGTAAGTTGTAGAATTGTCCCTATTGTGTAGGATAGCGCTCGTATATAGGGTGATCGTTGGTCAGCGAGGACACGCTGGGCCAAAGTTCCTGTTTCCACGCTGTATCTCTAAACTAAACTAAATATTAAAGCATACAGAATATTTGCAACACAGAGGATAATAAGTTAATAAGACATAGTTGGAGAATTAGGCCATTCGGCCCATCGAGACTGCTCCGCCATTTAATCCTGGTTGATCTACTCTTTCCTCTCAAACCCATTTCCTGTCTTCTCCCAGTAACCTTTGACGCCCTTACTAATCAGGAACCTATCAATCTCCGTTTTAAAAATACCCATTGACATGGCCTCCATAACCATCTGTGGCAATGAAACCCACAGATTTGCCACCCTTTGGGCTGAAGAAATTCCTCCTCATTTCCATTCTAAATGGACGTCCTTTTATTCTGAGGCTGTGCCTTCTAGTCTTATACTCTCCCACTACTCAAAACACTGAGGTTATGGGGAAAAGGCAGGAGAATGGGGTTAGGAGGGAGAGATAGAGCAGCCATGTTTGAATGGCGGAGTAGACTTGATGGGCCGAATGGCCTCATTCTATGGCAGGGACAGTTCATGGCAGGGACAGTAGCAATATAAAAATAAGACACAGCCAAAATTGAAAAGGTACAAGTCATGTGTTGTGTATTTGTGTGCAAACTGCTGACATTGTGCACTTGATTTCCACTTTTTTTTTTGTTCATGTTTTTCCTAGTTTGTTTTGTTGTTGAGCAGTCAGACTGCAGATTGTTATTTCAGTAAAAGGGGGCCCCTTTCTTCCCAGAGTAGGAATTTTCTTTAAAATGTTTAGCCTCTCATTCCACATCCAGAGTGTTAGTGCAATTGCTGGTGGTAGGGAGAGGTTTTTAACTGAACGTCTGCCAATAGCATAGTTTGATCAAGGCAGTCGGGTAGAAAATTAGGTTTCTGCTCACAATGCTACATCCTGATATCATTGGCAGATAAATCTCACTGATCTACTTCAATTACCATCAGGCCAAAATTATGCCTGAGATATAAACTATTTCCTGTGCTTTCTGATACCAAAGTCTGGAAATATTTACACTGCCAATGTTACTCTGAAATTGAAATCATATTTCAGAAAGTAACATAAAATATATGGGGATTTAGATTTCTTTAAACATAATTTTCATTACTTGTGTACATTGAGTTGAAAATTACAGTGGTGTAATAGAATTCAATCATATGTTTGAATTCCTTGCACGTGACACAACTCTGCACAAAGGACAATATTCCAGGACCAAGCATGTTCTTTAAATGTGCAGATAAAATGGGTGGCACGGTGACACAGCGGTAGAGTTGCTGGCTTAGAGCGCCAGGCGCCCAGGTTCAATACTGACTACGGGTGCTATTTATGGAGTTTGTACATTCTTCCCGTGACCACGTGTGTTTTCCCTGGGTGCTCCAGTTTCCTCCCTCATGCCAAAGACATACAGGTTTGTAGGTTAGTTTGACTTTGGTAAAAATTGTAAATTGCCCCTAGTGTGTAGGATAGTGTTAGTGTATGGGGATCGCTGGTCGGCGTGGACTTGGTGGGCCGAAGGGCCTGTTTCCACTCTGTATCTCTAAACTAAACCTAAAAAAAAACTTGATCTATTCCATTTGCAACCGCGATAGTAACTCTAGCCCGAGCAGTGAACTGTCACATCTTGCATGGAAATGAAGAGAGGGGAGGGCCTTCCCCTGGTAGCACCTCTTTGTTCAAAGACGTTCCTCTTGATGTACAAAGAACCTTTCAGGCCTCCATTGATGTGGGCTAACTGTCAGCACTCCATCTCCTACCTATTTGTTAGCACCATAAATCTTAACCTCCTTTGCTTGACCAAAATCAAACCATAGTGTAATCTACACCACGCCTCACCACGCCTCACCACGCCTCACCACGCCTCACCACGCATCATCACGCCTTACCACACCACACTACACCTCACCACGCCTCACCACGCCTCACCACGCCTCGCTACGCCTCGCCACGCCTCGCCACGCCTCGCCACCACGCCTCACCACGCCTCACCACTCCTCACCACGCTTCACCACGCCTCACCACGCCTCGCTACGCCTCGCCACGCCTCGCCACGCCTCACCACGCCTCACCACGCCTCACCAAGCCTCACCACGCCTCACCACGCCTCACTACACCACACTACACCACACTACATTACACTAGGAACATCAATAGAAAAGGTTTAGAAGGATATGGACTAAGTGCGAGCAATAGGACGAGTGTAGGGGCATCTTGGTCACCCAGAACTTCCCTACAAAATCAAGACTAGCTGAAATATTTGAGGTAGGGTCCAAGTAGGGTGATTTTTGGATACTCCTGCAAATAAATCTCAAAGAGCAATTTGGAAATGAAGGATATTAAAATGGAAAAAAAGTTGTATAAAGACTGAACTGCAGATGTTATTTTAACAAAAAAAGACACTGGAGTAACTTTTTAGTCCAGTGTCAGTCAGGATCTCCGGAGAACATGGATAAGCAATGTTTTGAGTCGGGACTCTTCTTCAGTAGTAGGGAGAAAGTTGGAGGAAAGGTGGGAAGCACGACAAAATCTGGCCTCACCTGTAACCACCTATCATTTGCCAGGAAAATACTAGTGCTGGAGTAACTCAGTGGATCAGGCATTTTGGGTCGGGACCCTTCTTCTGACTTCCTTCTATCACTTACATAGAAACATGGAAACATAGAAAAATAGGTGCAGGAGTAGGCCATTCGGCCCTTCGAGCCTGCCGTCATTCAATATGATCATGGCTGATCATCCAACTCAGTATCTTGTACCTGCCTTCTCTCCATACCCTCTGATCCCTTTAGCCACAAGGGCCACATCTAACTCCCTCTTAAATATAGCCAATGAACTGTGGCCTCAACTACCTTCTGTGGCAGAGAATTCCAGAGATTCAGCACTCTCTGTGTGAAAAATGTTTTTCTCATCTCAGTCCTAAAAGATTTCCCCTTTATCCTTAAACTGTGACCCCTTGTCCTGGACTTCCCCAACATCGGGAACAATCTTCCTGCATCTAGCCTGTCCAACCCCTTAAGAATTTTGTACGTTTCTATAAGATGCCCCCCTCAATCTTCTAAATTCTAGCGAGTACAAGCCGAGTCTATCCAGTCTTTGTTCTGCCCCCATCTCTCTTTCAGCTTCCCCCCCCCCATTACAAGCAGTCTTTATCTATTTATTTATTTATTTAATTCTTTATTTCGAACAGAGTACAAGAATAAAAAAGCAAGTGTGAAACAGCGTACAAAAAACAAAAAACACAAAACAAGAATATTTATAAAGTGTCATAAACAATATCTATAAATAAATGAAATCATATGTGTCCGAAAAGGAGCAGGAAGAAGCCAAAGCTTATTAATTCCCACCCCTTATTCAACTGCTTATAATTATCTTATACAAATTTAGCAGCTACAAATACCTATTTCCATATGTACACCAAATTATTTACATGTATACACTAATCAAATATTTACAGAGCCATACAAAAAAAGAGAAAAAAATAAAATAAAAAACCCTCATCTACTAGACAGTATCTCTTAGTCATATATACAACCCATCACCCTATAATCACCCTTCCCAATACAATCAGTATAACAAATATCCCACTCAAAATCACCTATCCTCATCCCAATATCCTTTTAAAAAAGTGTTTTTGTACATCTTTTTTTAAACTGAATTATGTTTGTGCTAAGTTTCATCACCTGTTCCAACCATTCCACAAATCCACCCCACAGATTCTTATGCACATACTTTTAAGAGTTGTTCTGACACTGAGTTTTTTTTAATTAAGTTCCCCTCTCAAATTATACCCACCCTGTCTTTCCATAAACAGTTTTTGTATATTTCCCGGATGTAAATTATTTCTTGCTTTGTACATGATTTGTGCAGTCTTAAATTTAACCAGATCGGTGAACTTCAGTGTATGTGACTTTAAGAATAATAAATTGGTATGTTGAAGATATCCAACGTTATTGATCATTCTTGCTCTTTTTTGTAATGTGCGTAACAGCTGTAGGTTGGTTTTGTAGGCGTTACCGCATATCTCCACACAGTAACTCAGATATGGCAATATGAAGTCTGAAGAAGGGTCCTGACCCGAAACTGCACCTATCCATTTTCTCCACAGATGCTGAATGCCCCCACTGAGTTACTCCAGTACTTTATGTCTTGTTCAGATTCAGATTCTTCAGATGGAATTTAATTGTCATTGTCAGTGTTTTACATCAATAACGAAATGCATTTAGCACTCCCTGAAGAGCGACATAGCAAACGATTTGAATAAATAATAATAAGTGTCCGGGGGGGGGGTGGTGATTGGCAGTCACCGAGGTACGTTGTTGAGTAGAGTGACAGCCGCTGGAAAGAAGCTGTTCCTCGACCTGCTGGTTCGGCAACGGAGAACCTGTAGCGCCTCCCGGATGGTAGGAGGGTAACCAGTCAATGGTTGGGGTGAGAGCAGTCCTTGGCGATGCTGAGCGCCCTCCGCAGACAGCGCTTGCTTTGGACAGACTCAATGGAGGGGAGCGAGGAACCGGTGATGCGTTGGGCAATTTTCACCACCCTCTGCAATACCTTCCGGTCGGAGACAGAGCAGTTGCCATACCATACTGTGATGCAGTTGGAAAGAGCTGTCGGGGGTGATGGAGGTAACTACCAGAGAGTGGACTTTTAGTCTAGGCAGGAAAGAGAAGGGATGAGCCTGGATCAGAGTAGAGGTAGGGGTCCAGGAGATTAGTCGGAGATGTTGGCATCCAGGAACCTTCAACACGTTGGCCCGTTAATGTGTGGGGTGTGCGGCCGCCTCTGGACTTCCTGTAGTCTGCTCTGATTGTATAAATGCTTCCTAGATTAGAGTGTTTTATCAATAAGGAAAGGTTAGACAAACTGGATTGATTTTTCTGGAACATTGGAGGTTGATGGAAGACCTGATTGAAATAAATAAGATAATGAGCGGCATAGATGGGTTGGGCAGTCAGAATCTTTTTTCCCTTTTTCTTTCAGGCGAGAGGAGCAAAGTTTAAATGAGATGTACAAGGCAAGTTTGGGTTTTTTTGCACAGAGAGTGGTGAGGGCCAGGAAAGAGCTGTCGGGGGTGATGGAGGTAACTACGAGAGTGGCTTTTAGATAGGCAGGAAATCAAGGGATATGGATCATGTGCAGGGAGAGGAGATTAGTCTAAGTTGGCATCATGTTCAACATGGCCATTGTGGGCTGAAGGGCCTGTCCTTGTGTAGTACTGCTCTGTGTTCTATGGTCGAATCAAGAGTGTTTGTTATCATATATCCCAAACAAAACAATTAATTTCTTATTCAATTCTACATGGATTTTATTTAGAATTTTATTCCAAATAAAATTATGGATGCATTATTTTTTTCTTTACACCAAAAGAAGGAATGGTGATCCTTCAAAAAATTATATTACTTTCTTTGGAAAATGTCCATTATTCTTAATATTCATTTTCACAACGATAAATCAATCAGCGCCCTGTTATAGTTTCTGCAATGGGAAGATTGTTTCATGAATTAGCAGATCACTGGTTTAGTTTAGTTTAGAGATACAGCCTCTTTGCCCCACCATGCCGACCAGCAGTCCCCACACACTAACACTATCCTACCCACTAGGGATATTTTACAATTATACCAAGTCAAGTAGTCTACAAACCTGTATATCTTTGGAGTGTGGGAGGGAACTGGAGATCCTGGAGAAAATCCCTGGGGACATAGGGAGAAGGTACAAACTCCGTACAGCCAGCACTTGTTGTCAGGATCGAACCTGGGTCTCTGGCACAGTAAGGCAGCTCTACCTTGCATCAGCTAGCTGTTAGAATCTCATCTATCTACTGCCTTCATTCCTTGCATTGTGGAGAGCAGCCAGAAAGGCAGCGAGCTATGACAGTTCTGCCACGGTTCAAGTCAGGGAGGCGAGGAAAGAAATCTGTTGACTGTGGCTTTTTTTGAAGAGCCTGAAGTGTCAATACTTTGTCAAGTTTTTTCTTCAGGAATGCTTAGCTTGTAAGAAAAGGAGGGTTTAACATAGCTCAAGGTGTTGAAGTAAATCAATGATTCAATGATAATTTATTGTCACATATACCGAGGCACAGCAAAATGCTTTGTATTGCAACCCGGTAAAATCATACAGCAGACCTCACCTCAGCAGCACATGTGTTGCCACATTTCTGGTTGCCGACAACGCTACAAAAAGTTAATCGAACAGATTTAACTTCTGCTCACAGCGGCGAAGCAGGCCTGCAGCCGCACGTGGCAACGGGCAGCCCACTGCCGGGTATCCACGTCATTCCCAGCAACCCCACCCCCTCGCATCTTTGCAGAGCTAATGAAAAGATCTACAAGGGACACAGACAGGGTAGATAGTCAGAACCTTTGTCCCAGGGTGGAAATAGCCTTAAGTTGAGAGGAGCAACATTTAGAGAAAATGCTAGTTGGTATTATTGTACGTCACCCATTCCTTATCTCCAGAGATGCTGCTTGTCCCGCTGAGTTATTCCAGCATTTAAACCGGCATCTGCAGTTCTTTCCTCCACTGCTAGTTATTAATGTCTGACTCACTTAACATTAGTTGCTCCAGTCAATAAAAGCTGCAGTAGACACCATTGAAGAGAGGTGTGGAATGATAGAAAGATAAATACAAGTTCTAATCATGACGTTGACCTGATTGACTGAGAGGATCTCTGTCCATGTGTATTGTACTAAACAAGGCATATCCCTTGATAAACACTCTCCCACTACGCACAAATCAAATCTTATCAGCATAATTTAATTAGTTTATCACAGCTAATTAGTTCTGTCATTTAAATTCCCTCAGGGTTTCTACAGCACCCGAGAATGGGCTGTATGAGCTGTTAGTTTCCAGGGTCAACACTAATTTGAATCAACTCTTCAAAAAATGTAAAACAACCCATCACACACTGTTGCAGGGAGCGATACAGAACTAACGATCCACATTTTTATTTTCATATTGTAAAATACACACATGCACATACGTGTACACAAACATGTAAACACATGCGCACACATGTGTAAGCACATGCACACGTGTACGCACACACTCACACATGTGTTCACACTCACACACACACTCGCACACGCGCGCACACACACACACACACTCTCACACGCGCACACACACACACACACACACACACACACACACACACACACACACACACACACGTATTTTTTTATATACAGAGAGAGAGAGAAAGAGATCTCCACTAGGGGCGCTGCATTGATGGCAGCCTCTGCCTACAGTCTGTCTGTTTTTTAATTTTTTTAATTTTTAGTCTGTTTTAAAAGTGTGATTTGGAGGATTCTTTAGTTTTTCTATGTGGGGGAGGAGGGTAGGGAGAGGGGGAAACCGTTTCCCAATCACTTCCTGGCGAGGATGCAACTATTTTCGGAGTCGCGTCCTCGCCCCCCCCCCCTGTGGCCAACCAACTGGATTGGCGCGGCCTTTCCTGCTGGGGACCAGACCAAGTTTCAGCAGCACAGCACTGAATTCACCGCGGAGCGGGCGCATGTTTACCTGGATCGCCGTTTGAAGCTCCAGAGTGCTGAACCTGCTGCTTCAACATCGTGGAGCTGGGGTTTGCAGAGCTCCCAGCGCGGGCGGCGCTGACTTCAACATCGCGGAGTCCTGGGGCCCTTTGCCGAGGGCCGCCAGCGTTGAATCTCCGACCAACGCGGCCTGTGGATTTCGGGAGCCGCGGACTCCGGTAGGAAGCAGCCGATTCGGATGTCCAAGCCGTTGAGGTGGTTTTCCCATTCTGACGTCGGAGTTCCACCATCCCGGCGTGAGGGCCTGAACATCGGGCCGCCCGTGGCGGCGACTGCGAGGGGTTCAGGAGCCCCCCGACCACGGGTGAACTACGGACGACAACGGAGGAGGATGACTGAATTTTTGAGCCTTCCCTCACAGTGGAGAAACTTTGATCCCGCTGTGTGGGGATGTCTGTGTTAAAGACTATCGTGTTCTGTGCTCTTTATTATTCGTATGGTTGTATGGTGACCACACATTTCACTGTACCAATTGGTACATGTGACAAATAAATGTATCTTGTATATGATACATATATGAATATGTTTGTATACACACGCACACTATTTTACAATATTCTATCTGGTTGAAAATAAAAACATATATGTGTGTGTGTGCGCGCATTTGTGTGTCTTTATATACATATATAAATGGATGATTCAAAGTAAATATCCCAAGTAATGCCACTGGTTTTCTGGTTTGTTTGCAAGACGTCATAAACCATGTACTTACTTCTTTGGTTTATTTTATGGACAATTTTCAGATTATTTTTCTCAGCGGGAGTGAGTCACTTAGAACAACCCATAAATATTACATAGGTGCCAGGGGCAAGAGAGGCTGACAAGGGTAATCCCAGGTGTTGTGATTAAAATGTGGAAAGGACTGGGAAGACGGGCTTCTGGGTGTGAGGAGGTGGTTTCAGAGAGGTCATTTTATACCAGAGAGAAAATATATTGAACAAATAAATCTAGTATGTTACTGCAAATTAGATTTTGCAGATTAGGGCAGAGACCTAAATACTTTCGAACTGATGTATGGAAGTCTTTCGTCATTCCAAGGGCATCAATGCTTGGAATGGATTTCTGCATAGATGGGAAGGAGGAAAATCTGGGGATCAGTTTCTCTCAAAAGAAACTCGGAACAGCGACTTCAGACACAAGGAACTGCAGGTTTACAATAAAAAACAACACAATGAACTCGAGTAACTCAGTGGGTTGAGGGGGAAGGATGACAGAGGGAACTTCAGGTGGGGGAGGGTAGACTAAGCCAATGGCCAAATATAGGCAAATAATCCCAATTATCTGTCATCATCATCTGCATCATATGCAGAGGCGTTTAAATTGATTGAAAGATAGAGCATGGCAACAGGCCCACCGACTATCGGCCCACCGAGTCCGCATTGACCGGTGATCCACCATACTCCATGCTATCCCATGTTCGTATCCTGCATAGGGGAAATTTACAGAAGTCGATTAACCTACAAACGTGCATGTCTTTGGAGTGTGAAAGCAAACTGGAGCACCCAAAAAAAATCCATGTAGTCACAGGGATAATGTAATGAAATATTTTATTAAATATTAATTGAAATATTTATAAATATACAATAAATTAATAACCGTAATACCAGATAACCATAGCAATGCAAAAACCGAAAACCATAATGCAACTAATTGCACAGTCCACAGAAGATCATATATGTAGGAAGGAGCTGCAGATGCTGGTTTATACCGAAGATAGATAGGGCCGAAGGGCCTGTCCCACTTTCACAACCTAAGTCACAACCTTTTTTACTCGTGGACATTTTTCATCAGGCTAGAAAAACGTCCCGACCTACTTGATGCCATGAGTACCTGCGACTAGCATCACGGCCTACCTACGACCTACCTACGACCTCTTGACGACCATGCTGCGAGTACGAGTCAAGGGCAAACTCGGCAGAGGTCGTGAATTTGGTCGTGAAAGTGGGACAGGCCGTTAACTCAGTGGGTCAGGCAGCATCTGTGGAGAAAAGGAATAGGTGTAATTTTGCGTCAGATCTTCATACTGTAAGATAGAGGTGGAGGGGGAAAAAAAGGCTGGATGCAAGAAAAGGCCAGAACAAATCAGGGATGGCAACAGGTGACCTCTGGAAGGGCGGAGTCCATAATCGGCCATTGTTGGCTGGGGAAGGTGTGGTAACGAGAGGGATACAAGGATGCGAACAGTGTTCCTTTTCCCCAGAGATGATGCCTGACCCGCAGAGTTACTCCAGCATTTTGTGTCTATCCACAGAAGATCACCGTTGCTGAGGTTAGTGAAGTGCTTGCTGGGAAGAAGCTGTTCTTGAACAGGAGGTTAATTTAATCCGGGATATTTAAATATCTCTGTTAGATTTGTGTACATTTGCGCACTTTTGTTTCTCAGAAATATTTCACTATTTAAGCTTTAATTCTGTGAATCCATTAAAAAAAATCAGTGTCCCACTCAGATAAATAAATATTAAAAAGAGATTGCATGATAAAATGAACCGTCATACAATATATTGTACAATCTGAGATATCTGGGAACATAGCTTGTTTCAGTGAATCTTTCAAGCAAAGCAGCTTTTCGGAGTTTTAGCGCAGCAAGATTTAGAGATACAGCGTGGAAACGGGGCGTTTGGCCTATTGAGTCTACGCCGACCAATTCGCACCAGTCATACTAATTTATCCTACACACCAGGGACAATTTACAGAAGTATAATTTACAAGGGCGCAGCGGTTGAGTGCTGCTTTAATGCACCAGAGATCCGGGTTCGATCCAAATACAATAGACAATCGGCAACTGGTGCAGGAGTAGGCCATTCGGCCCTTCGAGACAGCACCGCCATTCAATGTGATCATGGCTGATCATAATACGGGTGCTGTCTGCGTGGAATTTGTTTGTTCTCCCTGCGTGGGTTTCCTCTGGATGCTCCAGTTTTCTCCCATATTCCAAAGACGTTAAGTTTAGTTTAGTTTATCATCACTTGGACCAAGGTACAGTGAAAAGGTTTTGTTGCGTGCTAATCGGTCAGCAGAAAGACTATACATGATTACAATCGAGCCATCCACAGTGTACAGATACATGATAAAGGGAATAATGCGAATATGGTTTAGTGCAAGTTATAATCCAAACAGTAAACAGGTTTGTAGTGGCTTAGGTATATTGTCTCTGGTTTGTAGGATAGAACTGGTGTATGGGTGATTGCTAGTCAGTGTGGATTTGGTGGGCTGAAGGGCATTTTACCACCCTTTATCTCTAAAACGGAAACTAAAAGATTAAGAGTGAAGTTACATGCAGGAGGCAATGGCAGATGCTGGTTTAGAAGAAGATATCTTTGTTTTAGAACCTGGGAAAATTTGATGAACTGCAAAACAATGCATTTTACAGCAATCTATGAGTCAAACTAAATAATTCTACTCCCTCTCTGAATTGCTGGATGTTCCATGGGAATAATGTATGTTTGAATAATATGACATAAAGTATCATCACCTGGCTATGGATGACTCAGTTCAATACAATCCAGAATACCTGACACCTGTGAGGAGAATTTTCAGACACATTTTAAAGAAACATCAGACTTTAAAATCATAAATTAAAATGGAGTTGACAGCAGCTTCACATAAAAAAAGCGTGCGTGCATGATCGTGACATGATAGAACTGTGGCTGACATTGTCGCCTCTGGCAACTTTTCATTGCCTTCAATCAACTCTGAGTTCCCACCTGGGAGTAATTTGTCCTGTTAATTGGGAGGACTGGCTGGTGCTGTTTGCTTGCTGCACTGTGGCTGTGAATCGCTGTGTTGCCAATGTTACTGGCAGGCAGGCAGGCCACGATGGCCATAAGTGAACGACTGCTCCGTTTGATATGCTGAGAAACAGCCCACTTGACAGGTTACGGCAACAGATTCAGTTTCAGCTTGCCTCGCACCAGGGTCAAAGTTACTCGAGGAAATGACAGGCAAATTATGCTGCTTGTTTCTATCAAATGGAGCAGACAAAGTGTTTGTACTGCCAGAATGGGTTTGGCCTTGAGGTTAGATCTTTATCATGGCTCTCTCTCCGCAGCATAGCATCTTCTCCCCTGTTGTCAATGGTTTAATCTTGTACATGTTCCACTCAGCCCGGGCCACTGTCATTCTTTGCTCACTGTCTGCAGCCGTGGTATTATTGACTCTGGATTTAGTGTCGTGTAATGAACCGGATTTGATAGGGGAACTCAAGGTAAAGGAACCATACGGAGGTAGTGATCATACATGTTAAGTTTTAATCTGCAATTTGAGAGGGAGAAGGTAAAATCAGAAGTGTCAGCTATTGCAGTTGAACAAATGGGACTATGTCGGCATGAGGGAGGAGATGGCCAAAGTTGACTGGAAAGGGACCCTAGCAGGGATGACGGTGGAACAGCAATGGCAGGTGTTTCTGGGTATAAGATGCAGGGTCATTTCATTCCAAAGAGGAAGAAAGATTCTAAGAGGCGGCCGGGAAGTCAAGGACAGTATATAAATAAAAGAGAAGACGTTTAACGTAGCAAAGATGAGTGGGAAGCCAGAGGATTGAGAAACTTTTAAAGGGCAACAGAAAGTAACTAAAAAGGCAATACGGGGAGAAAAGATGAAGTATGAAGGTAAGCTAGCCAAAAATATAAAGGAGTATAGTAAAAGCTTCTTTAGGTATGTGAAGAGGAAAAAAAATAGTTAAGCCAAGTAAATGTGGGTTCCTTGAAGACAGAAACAGGTAACAAATTTATTATGGGGAACAAGGAAATGGCAGACGAGTTGAAAAGGTACTTTGATTCTGTCTTCACTAAGGAGGACAAAAAATCTCCCAGATGTACTAGGGGACAGAGGACCTTGGGTGACAGAGGAACTGAAGGAAATTCACATTTGTCAGGAAATTGTGTTGGGTAGACTGATGGGACTGAAGGCTGATAAATCCCCAGGGCCTGATGGTTCTGCATCCCAGGGTACTCAAGAAGGTGGCTCTAGAAATCGTGGATGCATTGGTGATCATTTCCCAATGTTGTATAGATTCTGGATCAGTTCCTGTGGATTGGAGGGTAGCTAATGTTATCCTGCTTTCCAAGGAAGGAGGGGGAGAGAGAGAGCAGGGAATTATAGACTAGTTAGCCTGATATCGGTGGTGGGGGAGATGCTGGAGTTGATTATCAAAGATGTAATAGCTGCGCATTTGGATAGCAGTAACAGGATCAGTCCAAGACAGCATGGATTTACGAAGGGGAAATCATGCTTGACTAATCTTCTGGATTTTTTTGAGGATGTAACAAGTAAAATGGACAAGGGAGAGCCAGTGGATGTAGTGTACCTGGACTTTCAGAAAGCCTTTGATAAGGTCCCACACAGAATATTAGTGGGCAAAATGAGAGCACATGGTATTGAGGGTAGGGTATTGACATAGATAGAAAATTGGTTGGCAGACAGGAAACCAAGAGTAGGGATTAACGGGTCCCATTCAGAATGGCAGGCAGTGACTAGTGGGGTGCCTCAAGGCTCGGTGCTGGGAACGTTGCTATTTACAATATCCATTAATGATTTAGATGAAGGAATTATAAGTAACATTAGCAAATTTGCAGATGACACAAAAGCTGGATGGCAGTGTGAACTGTGAAGAGGATGCTATGAGGATGCAGAGTGACCTGGATAGGTTGGGTGTGTGGGCAGATGCATGGCAGATGCAGTATAATGTGGATAAATGTGGACACTTTGGAGGCAAGAACGGGAAGGCTGATTATTATCTGAATAGTGACAGGTTAGGAAAAGGGGAAGTACAAAGAGACGTTGGTGTTCTGGTACATCAGTCACTGAAAGTAAGCATACACGTACAACAGGCAGCGAAGAAAGCATGTTGGCCTTCATAAAGAGAGGAGTTGAGTATAGGAGCAAAGAGGTCCTCCTGCAGTCGTACAGGGCTCTGGTGAGACAACACCTGGAGCAGTTTTGGTCTCCTAATTTGAGGAAGGACATTATTTCTATTGAGGGAGTGCAGCGTATGATGAAAGAATGGAGCGACTGGGCTTGTAATCACTGGAATTTAGAAGGATGAGAGGGCATCTTATAGAAACATGTAAAATTATTAAGGAATTGGTCATGCTAGATGCAGGAAACGTGTTGGGGGAGTCCAGAACCCAGGGCCACAGTTTAAGAATAAGGGGTAGGCAATTTAGAACTGAGATGAGGAAAAACATTTTCACACAGAGAGTTGTGAATTTGTGGAATTCTCTGCGTCAGAAGGCAGTGGAGGCCGATTCACTGGATACATTCAAAAGAAAGTTAGATAGAGCTCTTGGGGCTAGCAGAATCAAGGGGTATGGGGAGAAGGCAGGAACGGGGTACTAATTGTGGATGATCAGCCGTGATCATATTGAATGGCGGTTCTGGCTTGAAGGGCCGAATGGCCTACTCCTGTACCTATTGTTTATGTATCTATGACATACAAGCATCACACCTTCTCTGAGTGTGTGTAAGAAGGAACAGCAGATTTTGGTTTAAACCAAAGATAGACTCAAAAAGCTGGAGTAGCTCAGTGGGACAGGCTGCATCTCAGGAGAGAAGGAATGGGTGACGTTTCAGGTCAAGAGGGTCTCGACCCAAAATGTCACTCATTCCTTCTCTCCTGAAATGATGCCTGTCCCGCTGGGTTACTCCAGTTTTTTGTGTCTATCTTCTTTGAGTGTGTTCTCACTGAGAATTTCACAGGATTTATCTTTGCAGTTAATCAGAGTATTCGGAGTTAGATGGAAATGTATATATCTCTCTCTCTCCTGCCTTTTCTGAGTTTATATAGGCACAACATGCTGGAGCAATTCAGCGGGTCAGGCAGCATCTCTGGAGAAAAAGGATGGGTGACTTTTGCATTGGAGCTGTTTAGCTATAGAGACATATGGCATGTAAACAGGTCCTTCAGTCCAACTTGCCCACACCAACCCAAGATGTCCCATATACACTAGTCCCATCTGCCAACTAGCTCAAATCCCTCTAAACCTTTCCAGTCCATGTACCTGTCTAAGTGTTTGTTAAATGTTGTTTTCGTACTTGCCTCAACCACCGCCTCTGGTAGCTCATTCCATATACCCACCACCTTTTATGTGGAAAAAGTTGCCTCCCAGGTTCTTTCCCCTCTCACCTTAATCCTATATCCTCCAGATCTTGACTACCCTACTCTAGGTAAAAGACACTGTGCATTTACCTTAGTTAAGACATGCAGTGTGGTAATAGGCCCTTCGGCCCATCAAATCCATGTTGACCATCGATCACCCATTCACGCTAGTTCTATGTTATTCCCACTTTTTCATCCTACACACTTGGGGGAATTTACAGAAGCAAATTAACGTACAAACCTGCACATCTTTGGGATGTGGGAGGAACCTGAAGGACCCAGAGAAAAGTCAATTAGTCACAGGGAGAATGTACGAGCTCTCCCCAGACAGCGCCCAAAGTCTGGATCAAACCCAGGTCTCTGGCGATATGAGGCAGCAGCTCTACTATTGTACCGCCTTTGAAGTCCAGTCGGGGTTACACTTTCCAATTAACCCATCTACTTGCCTGATTAAATTCTGTTCACAATTATTGATCCAACATAAATTCAATTGCTTCCACCATTGCCGCAAAGTACTAGAAGGTGTCAAATTACTGTCTCGTTGCATGGGAGAATTTAAAAAAACTGAAAATATTGAAATATCTTTATTATAATGTTGCTTCATGACAAAGACGTTCTTTAATGGCCCGACCTTGAGTATTATGCAGTCTGACTTGATAAGGCTTCTATCAACATTTTAAGATTCCAGCTCATGTAACTTTCTACCAATCTACACTATACGAATGGTATGGCTGGAAATCCTGAGAAAAAGCCGTCAGTCTCATTGCTGCTTTGCCCCTGCTGTCTCCTGAGACCAACGTAAATTAATATCATCAGACAGATCCCAAAGGGGTTCCACAGTCACAATGCAATGGTGCATTGGATAACAGCTCTGCGGTATAAAGGCAGCATTAGGTGGATTTGAATTAAATCATCGTCGTCTACTGCAGTTTTGAAATTAAATTATTGGATCCTTTGCTCACTAAAATGGCATCAAATGTGCTGTGGGTCATGAGGGGCTGTCTGGAACTAAATGTTGAATCTCAGTGCAAGCAAGTTTACTTATAGACCTTTACTGAGGTCTGTACCCTCAGAGAATAATTGTCTATCATTAGAAATGTGGGATTTATTCTATTCTACTACAAATAGTTTCAATTTGTGTTGGTTTGAAGTGAGGGGGGAAAACATTTAATAGCAACCCTAGGGGGTCAAAACGTTTACACACCAGGATGGTGGGTACATGGAATGAGCTGCCAGGCAGCACGATAGTGCAGCGGTAGAGTTGCCGCCTTACAGCGCCCGAGATACATGTTCGATACTGACCACAGGTGTTGTCTGTGCAGACTATGTACGTTTTCCCCGTAATCTGCGTGGGTTTTCTCCGGGAGCTCTGGTTTCCAACCACACTCCAAAAATGTACCGGTTTGTAGGTTAATTGCCTTGGTATGATTGTAAATTGTCCCGAGTGTGTGTATAGTGTTAGTGTGTGGGGGTCGCTGGTCGGTGCAGACTCTGTGGACCAAAGGGCCTGTTTCCGCGCTCTTCATAAAACTAAAAGGAGGTGGTTGAGGCAGATTTTATAACAACATTTAATAGATATTTGGACAGATACATGGAGAGGAAAGGTTTAGAGCAATATGGGCCAACCGTGGGCAGTGGGACTAATGTAGGTTGGTCAGCATAGGCAAGTTGGGCCAAAGGGCATGTTTCCATGCTGTATAACCCTCGGGCTCTATAATTGCCTGAATTTGTAATTGATTGTCTTGCGATGGATCCCTACAGTTTAGTTTAGTTTATTTATGTTGTGCGATACAGCATGGAAACAGGTCGTTGACCCATCGCTCACACTTTTCATCTATCCCATTTTCTCATCCACTCCCTGCACACTCGTGGTCAATTAACCTACAAAGCCGCACATCTTCGGAATGTGGGAGGGAGACCAGAGCACCCGAAGGAAACTCATGTTGTTACAGGGAGAACGTGCAAACTCCACACAGACAGCACCTGAGGTCAAAATCAAACCCAGGTCTCTGGTGTTGTGAGGAGCAGCTCTACCAGCAGCTCTGTGTTGTCCACCACCCAGAAAGATATTTTTTATTAATTCATTCTTTCTTTTCCAATCCTTGAATTCAGGAAGAGCTTATATAATTTGACTGTGTAGGAAGGAACTGCAGATGCTGGTTAAAACCGAAGATAGACACAAAAAGCGGGAGTAACTCAGCAGGTCAGACTCTGAAGAAGGGTCTCAACCCGAAACGTCACCTATTCCGTTTCTCCAGAGATGCTGCCTGACCTGATGAGTTGAGCTTTTTGTGTCTTATCTTCTTTTATATATCTGACTTCTGAATTAGTCTCGTTCATCTGGAAACTAGCAGGAATGCTCTGATTGAATTTGTGGACCCACATTGGGGGAGGAGATCTTTGGAGTGCCTCAGATTCTGATCTTCGTTCAATTGTGACAGCTTTCAAAATTCCACGTTGAAAGGAGTTTTATTTCCCAGGAAAACCTTGGCTATCCGATGACCGTTGAGGCATTGCAAGTCAGCACTGGAGCGACTGGAGGGAAGTCTGTTACTCAGGCAGTAATCTGCTGCAATTATGCAAGACCCAATGTAACACATTTGCGCAACTACTTGTAGGATGCCTCTGGTTTTCCTTGCTTTCCACAAATTGTATATCGTCTTTGATAAGATACTCTATTGCTAAATGTCATTCTTGGCTTTAGTTTGGGTTAGTTTAGTTTAGAGCTACAGCGTGGAAACAGGCCCTTTGGCCTGCCGAGCCCATGCCGACCAGAAATTCCCACACACTAGCACTATCCTACACACTACGGACAATTCAAAATCTTTACTGAAGCCAATTAACCTACAAACCTGTACGTCTTTGGAGCGTGGGGGGAAACCGCAGCACCCAGAGAAAAACCATACAGTCACAGGGAGAATGTACAAACTCCATATAGACGGTATCCATAATCAGGATCGAACCGGTCTCTGGCGCTGTAAGGCAGCAACTCTAGCGCTGCACCATCATGCCATCCATAATTAAATTGATTTAATATGAGCACCAATGATTGCGTTTAAAAGCAACAATATCTTACAAGGAAATGTCAAAAGACCTTGAGTTTGTTAAACAGGAAATTCAATACGGCTAGAGGCATGATACTTGATGTAAGTTTCACAGGAACAAATTCAAAGTGAAATTAAGCTTTTCTTTCTTATAACAGTCGTGATAGTAAATCCAGCTTGGCGGTTAACACTTAAATCTTTGTGAAATGTACATTTTACAGTTCAATTGACCAAAACTGCTACTTTGCTACTACTAAATTGGTATTGTCGGCAATGTACTCTCCCTTTCAAACTCATTTGATTGAAATCAATGGAATGTATTTGGAGAGAATACTAATTTGCACTGTGGCACATATTAGCCCGTGATCAATTTCCAAGCAACTTTTGAGATTTTTCGGGAGCAATTAATGCAGAGTTCTATATATTACAAATATTAGAGATGGGATCAAGCAAGTGCCTGTTGAGAGAGGGTATAGACTTGCTTTTTGGTCCCCAGCATTAAACACCTGCAAGAGTGTTGTTGATCGGTGTGCACATCTCCATATGTCAGTTCCATAATGGAATCAGATGCTCGGAAGTGTGCATGACGGACATCAGATACTCCAGCTGTTGGAACAGGGTGGCACAGCACCAGAAACCTGGGTTCGATCCTGACTATGGGTGCTAATCGTGCACAGTTTGTAAATTCTCGCTGTGACCGTGTAGGTTTTCTCGGGGTGCTCCCGTTTCCTCCCACACTCCCAAGTCATGCGGATTTGTAGGTTAATTGGCTTCTGTAAATTCTCCCTAATGTGTAGGATAGTGTTAGTGTACGTGGATCACTGGTCGGTGTAGACTTGGTGGGCCAAAGGGTCTGTTTCCATGCTGTATCTCTAAACTAAATTAAACTAAAATACGCACACACATACACACACACTTAACACTCATGATAAAAAGTGATTTTTATTTTCTCCCTTAACTTTTTTAATCTAAATGCTGCAATATTTCAATTAGAGTCATGGAATCATAGAGCCATACAGCAGAGAAACAGGTCCTTTGGCCCAACTTGTCCATGCCGACCAAGATGACCCATCTATGTTACTCCTGAAGTGGGATGAGATCTTGCATCACTTTGTGCTTTGTTCAAGATACAGATCCTATGTCTCCATTTAACTCCAGAGATAAAGGCCCTTTAAAATAAAAATCTGCAAGTGTACTATCTGATTCACTTTGTCTGTTCTCTCCTTTTTACTTTTGTGGGTGCCTGGCTGAATACAATTCTGGCCCTCCAACCTGGAGCATACACTGATCTTACCCAATTGATCTTACGTTGTTCAGAAGAGTTTTGGCAACAAGATTAGAAAGTGTCTCCACCTGCTGTTGTGAAGATAGGCAGGTCACTGCTTGTTGATACCGTGTCTGTCATAGCTGTACATTGTTGTTAAGCTGTACATTGAAAGGTATTGATGTAAGGCGAGATCCTTGGAGAATACTGGACAGACAGATTTGGATGATTAAGTCCAACCTGTCATCCTGCAAATTGTCATATATTTGATGATTCAATTTTTCAGTACCTATGTGTTGCGTTTTGGGTACATAGCAACTTTGAGCAACTGAAAAGACTCGTAAATTTAAAGAAGCTAAAACATATTCTGACTCTTTGTTCCAAGGGCCTCTCGTCTCTGCATTAAAGGACGTTCTTATACGAAGGAGACGAGGAGGAATTTCTTTCATCGGAGGGTGGTGAATCTGTGGAATGCTTTGCCACAGAAGGCTGTGGAGGCCAAGTCAGTGGATATTTTGAAGGCAGAGATAGATAGATTCTTGATTAGTACAGGTGTGTGATGGAGGTTATGGGGAGAATTATGCAGGAGAATTTGGGGTAATGTATGGCTGCAGAAGGAGGGACCTCCAGGGGTAACTCAATTGACCATGATACTCCTATTTCCTTGTGATCTGTGGAATTGCAGAAGGCTGTGGAGGCCAAGTCAGTGGACTCAGATAGATTAACTCAGCCATGATACTCCTATTCCTTGTGATCTTGCTTGGCAAGACTCGACAGACAATTGTTGAAGCTCATGGTCCACTGCTAACGAGGCAGCAATCTTGAGACCAGCCACCTTGTAGCAGCTGATGCTAAACACACTGTACTGACGTGCGATTATCACTGTTATTATACATTCCTCAGATCTCCACAAACTCATATCCCTCTAAATCTATCCTATCCATGTACTAGTCCAAATATCTTTCAAATATTGTCATAGTACTTGCCTCAACTACCTCCTCTGGCAGCTTTTGTAGGATGATATTGCCGCTCAGGTTCCTATTAAATCTTCCCCCTCACACTAAAACTATATGCCCTCTGATTCTTATGTGTTGATGTGCGTTGTTTTTCAGCTTGCAATTGCAACCTTCACGCCCGGCGTTGCCGTTTTAACATGGAGCTCTTCAAACTGTCTGGCCGCAAGAGCGGAGGAGTGTGTCTGAACTGTCGTCACAACACAGCGGGCCGCCACTGCCACTACTGCAAGGAAGGCTACTACCGGGACATGACAAAGCCCGTCTCTCACAGAAAGGCGTGTAAAGGTATGTGACGAGAGGCTGGCCTCTCACCTGGCAGGTAGATTATTTTCCTTTTGTCTGCCTTCCAAGCGCAGCTTCCGCTGGTCAAATCTCCCTTGTTTGCAGAAACTTTAGCCCATCATTTTGGGCCAGAATGCTTTTGAGGAGAAGTTCTTTAGGGGCACATGTGACAGGACAAGGAAAATAAACAAAAGCTGGCAACGCAGAAGGACAAAGGTGTGAATGGATTCTTGGCTTTAGCGGTATGATTGAGAAGGACTGGCAGATCAAAACATTCGCACAACCCAGGTGTATACACCAGTAAATGCACACAGAAGTTACATTCAACAGGATCATCCCCAACACAAAGACAGCCTCACACACACACACTGCTCAAAGCCGCATTTTAATCTCCTAACAAACTGCTCTAACGCCTCTGAAAACAATGTTGGCTCTTTGAAACGACTCCTCATGCCTTACCTTTTGTCAAACTCTTTTTGTTCTTTCAAAAGGTAAACATGGGATTTAGAGTATTATCTTGCTGCCCTTTATTCCATGCTCCAAGTTGGAAGGAATGCTGCAAGGTATATTGAAGAAAGCTTGCTTTTACACTTCTGATTAATCAGGGCTATACGGTAATTACACCTGCTTGTCCAATCCCCCAAAAATGACATCTTAAACAAACAAGGCATGTGTCACAGCCTACCAGCCGGTAGTCAGCATTTCCTGGCATTAGAAATGACTAGTTCTTTAATTGTATTTGAATTTCTTCTTTTTATTGAAAGGAACCATGGCTAAAATGGAAAGAAAATTCAGAATAAGGATTATTCAGAGAACAGGAGAGCACAGTTTAGTTGTCTGTGCCAAATATGATGCTATGACCAACTCTTATCTGCCTGCATCTGATCCATGCCCCTCCATCCCCTGCACATCCATGGGCTGATCCAAAACTCTCCAAAATGCCACAATCGTATCTGCCTCCACCATCACTCTCGGCAACGTGTTCCAGTCACTCACCAACCTCTCCGTACAAAAACGTTCCCCGCACATCTCATAGAAACATAGAAAGTAGGTGCAGGAGTAGGCCATTCGGCCCTTCAAGCCAGCACCGCCATTCAATACGATCGTGGCTGATCATCCAGAATCTCCCTGTTGTTGGACATGTTAATTCTCCTTCCCATTCCCACACTGACCTTTCTGTCCTCAGTCTCCTCCATTGTCAGAGTGAGGCTAAATGCAAGTTGGAGGAACAGCATCTTATATTTCATTTGGGCAGCTTACAGCCCAGTGATATGAATATTGATTTTTCTCACTTCTGGTAGCCCCAGCATTCTCTCTCCCTCTATCCCTCCCCCACCCAAGTCACACTACCTTTTCATTTTCATTTACATATCTTTCATTCATTGTTCTTTATCTCTCCACATCCACCACCTATATCTCTCGTTTAACCAGCTGGAAGAAGGGTCGACCCGAAACGTCACCCATTCCTTCTCTCCAGAGATGCTGCCTGGACCCGCTGAGTTACTCCAGCATTCTGTGTCTATCTTCAGTTTAAACCAGCATCTGCAGTTCCTTCTGTCACTGTATGTCGTTGTCACTTGTGTGCGGAGCACAAAGGCAAATTCCTTGTATGTGAATCCTTGGCCAATAAACGTATTCATACATTCATTCATTCATTCTTACACATCCAGAATCACTACCCCATTCCTGCTTTCTCCCCATATCCCTTGATTCCGTTAACCCTAAGAGCTATATCTAACTCTCTCTTGAATACATCCAGTGAATTGGTTTCCACTGCCTTCTGTGGCAGAGAATTCCTCATATTCACAACTCTCTGGCTGAAAACATTTTCCTTATCTCAGTCCTAATTGGCCTGCCCCTTATTCTTAAACTGTGACCCCTGTTCTGGACTCCCCCAACATGGGGAACTTTTTTCCTGCGTCTAGCCGGTCCAATCACTTAAGAATTTTATATGTTTCTGTCAGATACCCTCTCATCCTTCTAAATTCCAGTGAATATAAGCCCAGTCGATCCATTCTTTCATCAGATGTCAGTCCCGCCATCCCGGGTATTAACCTGGTGAACCTGCGCTGCACTCCCTCAATGGCAAGAATGTCCTTCCTCAAATTAGGGGACCAAAACTGCACACAATGCTCCAGCTGCAGTCTCACCAGGGCCCTGTACAACTGCAGTGGGACCCATTGCTCCTCTACTCAAATCCTCTCTCTATGAGGGCCTACATGCCATTAACTTTCTTCACTGCCTGCTGTACCTGCAAGCTTAATTTCAGTAACTTATCTTCCTCAAAACTTTGCCCCTCTCACCTTTAAAGCTGTGCCATTTAGTATTTAATATTTCCATACTGAAAAGACTAAAAAGGTTCTGACTGTCTACCTTATCTATGCCTCTCGGAATTTTATACACTTCTATCAGGTCTCCCCTCAGCCTTTGATGTTCCAGACAAAACAATCCAAGTTCAGCCTCTCCTTGCAGCTTTAATCCAGGCATCATTTTGGTAAACCTCCTCTGCACCCTTTCCAAAGAAAATACTTTCAAATTCATGAAAACCTTCAGTTTTTGAATATTAATTCAATTGGAATTATATAAAACTTACTGTTGTTCTGTTTCATTGATGGGAGTTTAGCTGTTTCAATTATTAGAAAGGAGCTGATATTGGGTAAGCCACAATGAAGCCTTGTTAGAATTATTTCTGTTAGTTCTTGTGAAAGAGAAAGAGAATTAGTAATATAGACATAAAAGACTGCAGATGCTAGTTTATAAAAGCAGACACAACATGCTGGAGTAACTCAGTGGGTCAAGCAGCATCTCTGGGGATATTTTATCTTAGGATCGTTCTTCAGACTGAAGATGGGAGACTCAGCCTGAAGACTGGTCCTGACATGAAACGTTGCCTGAACACACTGTCCACAAAGTCTGACCCTTTGAGTTACTCGACCACTTTGTGTCTTTTCTTTTAGAACTAATAATGTCATGAAAAGTGGCCACTAATTCAAGAAATATGAATGGATATTTCTCTATCATTTTCTGCTGCAGTTTCACTTGAATTAAAATGACCTTTTGTCGTAATGTCGCCTAAATGTCTTGAAAAGCTTGAATGTTATAAATAATTGTTTTGCAACTACTAAGGTATGATAAACAGTAACAATCTTCCATCTGTGTCAAATTCACTGAATGTTGTCCAGTGTACACTGTTATTCAACAGTTTTCTTTAAAAAGTTTGATCGTGGAACTTTTAGTTTTGCATACCTGGAGTCTATTAATGTTGTTAATCTAGCTCGTAATGTTGTGCTTATTAAACAAATATAACGGATTAATACAACATCATTAGCAAACCATTATAAAAGGTTTCAAATGGACTCTTCTAATACTCGCCAAAATAATCCAAATAAATAGCAAACATAGAAACGTAGAAATTTGGTGCAGGAGTAGGCCATTCGGCCCTTCGAGCCTGCACCGCCATTCAATATGATCATGGCTGATCATCCAACTCAGTATCCTGTACCTGCCTTCTCTCCATACCCCCCTGATCCCTTCAGCCACAAGGGCCACATCTAACTCCCTCTTAAATATAGCCAATGAACTGGCCTCAACTACCTTCTGTGGCAGAGAATTCCAGAGATTTTCCACTCTGTGTGTGAAAAATGTTTGAAAAATGTTTTTCTCATCTCAAGAAAGATACAAATAATTTAAACGTATCCGAAAAAAAAATTCACCGTGTAGAAAAAATGTATTAACCAGTTTTATCACTTTTGAAAAGAAAATATATTCTATAAAGTGAATGCTTAATAAATCAATATACTTAAAACCTAAAATCACAAATTTCTGCTGTTATTAGCCCTTTCTCCAACTATAACCCTTCACTATTTATTTAACTTACCAATCCAAAGATCCAATGACTTTTGAGAAAACCTCCGATTGCCAATAAAAGCAAAGTATTAGAGCACTTATAATCATGTTATCAGATAATTGTCAATGATTTTGTAATGCTCCATTGTATAATGACTGGTTTAGACACTGGAGGGTTTAATAAGTTGGTGATGAAAACAGTTTGAATTTCGCAGAGAACTTAAGGTCAATGAGGGACTTTTGAACAGGTAGGTTTAGAAATGTAGCTAAATACACAGTCTCACACTGATCAACACTATAATTAAAAGGGCTGACTACACTGGACTGCGGGTAAGACAAACAAGCATAGCTGCTTGTAATCTAGTTAAATTACACCTAATGTGAAAGAGGGAAAATGTTTACAAATCTGTTGGGTTTTTTTTGGCAAGAATAAATAGTATAGATGTGATTTTTCAAACTACTTGGTGCATCAATTGCAGATAGTGAATTTTAGAATTACCAGATATAAATATCTTTGAAACTTGAAGTCACATTTTATTGCTCACACTACTATTTCAGATTGTAAAACAGGAAAAGAATGTGCAATTCTTATTAATGTTCTGGCTGCAAAATTGCAGGAAATTGTTTCAGAATATATTCTACACAGGTGTTCCACAGACTCTGTAGTTTACATTTGTGACATTTAAAAAAAAAACTACAGACATCCTGACTCACATTACTCAAAACATTCCCAAATCTTTTTCCACGCAGCAAGAATGCTTAAAATTGTATTTCTTTGCTTGCTCTTCTAAGAGAAGATCTACTGCTATCTGTAGTTGGAAAATTACTAGAGAGTATTCGGAGGGATAGGATGTACAATCGTAATGTCAATATGCTTTTAAATCTCTTTTCTCCAGCTATTGTACGTGTGTGTGTGTGTGTGTGTGTGCGTGTGTGTGCGTGTGCGTGTGCGTGTGCGTGTGTGTGTATATATTAGGCACAAATGTTGGAGTAACTCAGCGGGACAGGCAGCATTTCTGGAGAGAAGGAATGGATGTCGTTTCTGGTCGAGACCCTTCTTCAGATTGAAGAAGGGGCTCGGCATGAAAAAACTCAATTATGAAGAATCAATCTAAGTATGGGTCTATAACACATTTTAAGCTCTGATTCTATACAGCATTCGAATGTTCTTCTCAAAAGCATTAAGTTTAGATTTAGATTTCTTATTATTGTCACATGTACAGAGTAACAGTGAAACGCTTTGTTTTGCATGCTTTCCAAACAGATCAGATAAACCATATATGGTTATATATATTTAGTAAAATGAACTGATATTCAGTAAAATGAACATAAGCCATTAGCACGAGAATACTCAAAACTTCAGTCTGATCAATGTACAACATAAAGAAACATGTTTTAACATTAAAAAAAAATGTTCTAATGAATTGGTATTACTATTTGCGTATATGTTATCAGTAAAATCACAGATTACAAGATAAATATCCAAACTATGCATATTTTCAAAGGTGGCAGTCAATAGTTTAAACTTTTGCAAGAGTCTAAGAGGTGGCAATGAGGAGTTTTAATTGCAGTATAAAGGATGTGTGTTTCAGCACAAGTTATGAATCATGATGACAATTTGATTTACAACAGTTGTTTTATGGCATAACTTCCATTTCTTATTCCTCGTGTTCACCATATATGTGTTTATCATTACCAACCGGAAGATCTAACAATTCATTATCCTTAAATTTATTTTGTTATTTCATTGTTCGATCAGAATTTGTTCCTCATTGTTTCACCTGATCACGTATTTACCTTCATTTGTTTAAGGAGGAAAATTGACCATAGAGCTATCTGGGCAGCTAATAGAAACATAGAAGTAGATAGAAAAAAAAGCTGGAGAAATAGGTGCAGGAGTAGGTCATTCGGCCCTTCGAGCCTGCACCACCATTCAATATGATTCAATATGATCATGGCTGATCATCCAACTCAGTATCCTGTACCTGCTTTCTCTCCATAAATCCCTTTAGCCACAAGGACCACATCTAACTCCCTCTTAAATATAGCCAATGAACTGGCCTCAACTACATTCTGTGGCAGAGAATTCCAGAGATTCACCACTCTCTGTGTAAAAAATGTTTTTCTCATCTCAGTCCTAAAAGATTTCCCCTTTATCCTTAAACTGTGACCCCTTGTTCTGGACTTCCCCAACATCGGGAACAATCTTCCTGCATCTAGCCTGTCCAACCCCTTAAGAATTTTGTACGTCAATTTGCATCTGAAGACTGCTGGATATGTGACCAATTATAGAAAATAGACTTGATTCTTGCACTCATTTCACTTGCATTTTAATCTGATCATCTACTTTCAGCTTTAACACAATTCAAGACATGTTTTCAAATATCTGCTGATAACTAAGGCAATCTCTTTCTTTTTGCATTGTTTATCTAACATTTTTAATTCCATTTTTTTTTCATTAGATCAATTCATAGGTTCTCCAGATGACTCTAGGTGATCTTACATTTGGTTTCTGGAGTGTGTTGAGTTTACTTATTTTATTTGGAGGAGACAGTAAATTAATTTCAATTGCCCTCAATGGCCAGGGATAGTGAGAGGAAACATTAATTTGTGTTTAGTTATAATCCATTGAACTTTACCATTATATGGAGAAATACATATTTGTAAATGTATAAAGTTAGATCCATGGTTAGAGCAAATCACAGATTCGCAATTTGAATAAGATAAGGTTTTTTTAATTTTATATAGTGATCTAAGAAGCTAGAACAATGAGAGGTAATTTTAGGGAAATATGCAGTCTGAGGATGCTAAACAGGAAAAATGCTAAGCTAATGATTTCTCTAATGAGTGAATATAGAACTCCGGGCAAAGTGTCAGAATAAACAAGTTTGAGGTAAAATTTCTTTTTTCAGATTGTTCTGAATGTTTGACATTCTTTAGAGATACAGTGCAGAAACAGGCCCTTTGGCCCACCTAGTCCACACCAACCAGTGATCAGTACATTATCCTCCACACTAAGGACAATTTTATAATTTATTGAAGCCAATTAACCTGCACCCCTGTACGTCTTTAGAGTGTGGGAGGAAACCGGAGCGCCCAGAGGAAATCCACGCAGTCACAGGGAGAACGTACAAACTCCCAATAGACAGCACCCATAGTCAGGATCGAACCCGTGTCTCTGATGCTGTAAGGCAGCAACTCTACCATTGCACCATAGTGCCGCCCTCTTCTGAAAAGACCCATTGAGGCGGAATTACTGACAGTAATCAATGCTAAGACAGATGTACATGTCCATGAATGAGTCAAATGTTATGGGGAACACGCAGCGAGGTGGAGATGTCATGATTTATTTTTAAAGGCATACTTGCCTCACTTTGGGTCATGATGTCCACCATGGCCCTATAGCTAGGTTACGGCTGATATGCTCTTCACTTCAACCATAACCTTATTCAATGGTGGTGCAGATCCAAGAGGTCACATGACTTTGTGACCAGGAATCTAGTGAAGGTCATGTTTCAGGGGATGATGTATAGCGTTTTGGAAATCACTACAAATAGACCAACACAATAATTTGTGGCCCAGGTGTCAACATTTTGCCACAACAGCTGCAACCATCTGAGCCATGCCAGAGATTTCATCCCACTGACCTCCAGTGATAAGGCCACGGTTGACATCATGACACAAAGTGAGCCAAGTATGCTTAATAAAATCATGAGCTGCACATACAAACATAGAAACATAGAAAATGGGTGCAGGAAGAGGCCATTTTCCCTTCGAGCCAGCACCGCTGATCGTCCCCTATCAATAACCCGTGCCTGCCTTCTCTCCATATCACTTGAACTGCACTAGCTCCTAGAACACTATCTAACTCTCTCTTAAATCCATCCAGTGACTTGGCCTCCACTGCCTTCTGTGGCAGGGAATTCCATAAATTCACAACTCTCTGGGTGAAAAAGTTTTTTCTCACCTCAGTCTTAAATGACCTCCCCTTTATTCTAAGACTGTGGCCCCTGGTTTCACTGGTCGGTTCCATTACAAGCTGCTCTAAGAATCCATCTCGGAGGCATTCTACAAACTCTCTTTCTTGGGGTCCTGAACCAACCTGATTTCCCCAGTCTACCTGCATATTGAAATCCCCCATCACCACAGTAGCATTACCTTTGTTACATGCCAGTTTTAACTCCTGCTGCAACTTACACCCTACATCCGGGCTACTATTTGGGGGTCTGTAGATAACACCAATTAGTGTCTTCTTGCCTTTACAATTCCTCAACTCAATCTACAGTGACTCTACCTCGTCAGTCCCTATGTCTTCCCTCGCAAGGGACTGAATTCCATCCCTCACCAGCAGAGCTACCCCCCTCCTCTGCCCACCTGCCTGTCCTTTCTATAGGATGTATAACCCTGAATATTAAGTTCCCAGGCCCGATCCTCCTGCAGCCACGTCTCAGTAATCCCCACAATGTCATATCTACCAACCTCTAACTGAGCCTCAAGCTCATCTACTTTACTTCTTATACTTCGCGCATTCATATACAATACTTTTAATTCCTTACGCATCTCACCTTTCACATCGATCCCTATTACACTTGGCCATACTCTCCTATCCCTTTGTGAGCTTCCTTTCCCGTTAATTCTGGGGTCATTAACTATCCCTTTACTCTCTTTCCCTTTAACTCCATCCTCGACTATCCCATTTGACACCCCACCCCCCTTATTCAGTTTAAAACCACCCGTGTAGCAGTGGCAAACCTGCCTGCCAGAATGCTGGTCCCACACCTGTTAAGATGCAATCCGTCCCTTTTGTACAGTTCCCCCTTACTCCAAAACAGATCCCAGTGGTCTAAGAATCTAAATCCCTGCTCCCTGCACCAGTCCCTCAGCCACACATTCAGGTCCCTTATCTCCGTGTTCCTGCTCTCGCCAGCACGAGGAACTGGAAGCAAACCGGAGATAACCACCCTGGAGGTCCTGCTTTTCAGCATTTTTCCGAGCTCTCTAAAGTCACGCTGCAGAATATTCATCCCCTTCTTTCCGACATCATTTGTGCCGACATGCACTACCACTTCCGGATGTACACCTTCACCCTTAAGGATTTCCTGCACTCTGTCTGTGACATCCTGGATCCTGGCACCAGGAAGGCAGCACACCATCCTCGAATCCCATCTGTTCCTGCAGAAATCCCCGTCCGTACCTCTCACAATGGAGCCTCCAACTACCTCGGCGTTGCCTCTTTGGTTTTGGCTCAACAGCCCTTTTTGCTTCGTAAGCCAGTCTGCCGCTCAGTGTGATAACGTCTTCTGTCCCATCAGCTCCTAAGTGGATGAACCTGTTCACAAGAGGTACAACACCCGGGGACTTTTCCATTCCATGTTTCCCTCCCTTTCTCACCGTCACCCATCTTCCCGCTTCCAGTACCTTAGGTGTAACAATCTTACTGTAGGACTTGTCGAGGAACGACTCAGTTTCTCGGACGAACCTGAGGTCATCCACTTGCTTCTCCAGTTCCCCAACACGGTCCTTCAGGAGCTGTACCTGGATGCACTTCTCATATTTGTAGCAGCCAGAGGCACCAGCGGTGTCCTTGACCTCCCACATACTGCAAGCATCACACTGAATCAGCTTGTTGACATCTCCTTCTATCGTCTCTCCCTCTCCAGCGTTTTGCGTAGCCTCCTCTCCTCAGCCTCCTCGCCGAAGACTCTCGAGCCAAAGACTCGCACTTTTCTCACAGGGCACTTCCCTCACAAGGCCGCTCCCTAAGAGCCGTCTTGCGTATATTGACTGATAAATTGCCTAATTTACCAATTTACAAACCAAAATCCTCAGTTTTCAACTGTTTTTCCCCTCTGACTCACTTCTAACTCTCCCCCCACTCGGGCTAGAGCCAATCAGTGCTTTTTCCTGCTTCTCTTTGTCCCTGTTTCTTCAAAATCCACGGGAGCTCTGACTTAAATCTGCTTGTGCTTTGCCTCTCCTTTTCAACTGTTTTCCCCCCTCTGACACACTTCTAACTCTCCCCTCACTTAGGCTAGAGCCAATCAGAGCAAAGAATGCTTAAATTAAACTATACAGATACAAAATATCATTATTGCTCTGTTTTCAGCAGGTTAAAAATGTTGGAAATCTAATGGACAAAAAATGTTTTGAGCTTTCCATCACTTCCACTCTTAACCAATTCTACGTTAGATCTCTTTTAATTTCCACAAACAAACATTGGACTGTTCTGACAGGAATGGTGAGTTACGAGGTAGTAATTCAATTGAAATTTTCGGATGTCACAAAATGAGTTCGAAAAGATTTTTCAAAACCACAATGTGATTTATTGCCCCAGTCTCAATTTCAAGCATTTTGTATTTCTTCCACTTTACAAGTATGTATGCTGTGACATTGGTGAGCTAAGACATGCCTTCAAGGTCAACACATGATCCACGCCAAGCATGTGCCCTCCAGGGTAACAGGTGGGACATCCAAAGTCCAAGCTTCTGAATGACGAAGGAAGTAGAGATCAGAATAAAACAGAGAAAGGAAATCTATGACAAATGTCTTGTGTAGAAGACAAAACTACAGGCATTTAAAAATCAAAACAAGACAAAGAAATAGTATGAGAAAAGATGAAGAGGAACCCAATTATATAACTTCCACTTCTCTCCTTATTTGACACCTTTTTGCCTCATTTTACATTTTACTTTAGACTTTCGAGATACAGCTTAGAAACAGGCCCTTCGGCCCACCGAGCCCATGCCGACCAGAGATCACCTCATATACTAGCATTATCCTACACACAAGGGACAATTTACAATTTACAGCATCCAATTAACCTACAAACCTGCACGTTTTTGTGTGTGAGAGGAAATCGGAGCATCTGGAGAAAACCCACGCAGTCGCTGGGAGAACATCTAAACTCAGTACAGACATCACCCGCAGTCAGAATCGAACCTGGGTCTCTGGCACTGTAAGGCAGCAACTCTACCGCTGTGCCGCTCTTCAGCTCCAGCCCTTGTCCACCCATTTACTCAACGAATCCCCCTCACCTGTATCCACCTATCACCTGCCAGGATTTATCCCACCCTTGCCTCTTTTCCAACTTTCTCCCCCCCCCCCTTTCCATTTCCAATCAGTCTGAAGAAGAGTCCTGACACCTAACATCACATCCATGTCCTCCACAGATGCCGTGTGACCTGTTGCGTTACTCCAGCACTTTTTCCTCGTAAATCAGCATCTGCAGTTCCTTGTTTCTCTGAAAGAATAGTGGAGCTGATTTGGGATATTAAAAAATTGCCCCTCGGATTCCTATTAAATCGTTCCCTAGAAACTGCAGATGGCGGAATGTTGAGCAAAAACACAAAGTGCTGGAGGAACTCTGTGGGTCAAGCAGCATCTGTGGAATGAAAGGACAGATGATGTTTCTAGTGGGAACAAGAAACATAATTGAGATATTGCCTAAGTAGTCTGTTTTGGTAATCTCGGACGAGATTAATTTACAATTGATCAAAAGAAAAGGCAAGGTAGAGATATTGGACAAGAAAAATGGGGAACTAAATTGTACAAGACATTACTGAGGCCACTTTTAGAGTATTGTTTTCATCTTGCTCATCCTTTTACAGGAACGTTGGTGTTAAGTTGGAAAAGGTTTGCAAGGATGTTGCCAGGACTCGAGGGCCTGACCTGTAGGGAGAGGTTGAGTAGGCTAGGATTTTAATCCTTGGAGTGCAGGAAATTGAGGTGTGATCTTCGAGAGGTGTTTCAGATCATGAGAGGAATAGATAGGGTAAATGCACAGAGTATTTTACCCAGAGGAGGGGAATCAAGGAGGACAGAGGTTTAAAGTGAGGGGGGAATGATTTAATCTGAGAGGCAATTTTTTTCACATAGGAATGAGCTGCCAGAGGAAGTAGTTGTATTGTATTGTATTGTATTGTATTCAAATTTATTGTCACTGTCTCAATTTGAGACAACGAAATGAATTTCCCTTACAGGCAGTATCATTAAAAAAATCACCAAAAAAAAAATAAATAAATAATAAATAATAAAACATATTAAAAATAAAATTGAAATTGAATTTTAAAAAAGTTGAGGCTACTATCACAGCGTTTAACAGGCATTTGGACCAGCACGTGGATAGGATGGGCTTACAAGGACATGGTCCAAACGCAGGCAGGTGGGACTAGAGTAGAGGGGGCATGTTGGTCAGCGTGGGCATGTTGGCCTGAAGGGCTTATTTCCATGCTGTATGATTCTACGACTCTGAATGGGTCACCAACAATGTTACTACATCAACATGAGATGTGCCTTTAAGTTACAGAGAGAAGTTATGGTGCTAAAGAAACAATTCTTAGAGACACTCAGATACGCAGATGCTGGACTCTTGAGCAAAAGACAAGGTGCTGGAGGAACTGTGGGTCAGGCAGCATCTGTGGAGGAAATGGACAGGTGACCCTTTGGGTGGAGACTCTTCTTCAGACCATAACCTTTTAATCTCCCTTGAATATGGGACCGATGCCAGAAGACTGAAAATGTTATCTGTCTGATCAATATAAGGGAATAAAACGAATATTTGCAGGCCATGCATTATATTTGAAGGCCATGCATGTGATGGAAAGACTATCAGTGAACATTGTTACTGAGAGAAAGTAATGTGCAGCAGAGATTGTTAAAATCTCATTGAGTCCTATAAACCAGATTTCAATCATGTTGTAACAAAGAGAGATGTATCCATTAGCGCAGTCAATTATGTACTTTTGGACTACCGAAAGGCACGTGATAAAGTACCTTAAAACAAATACTTAAAATGTAGAAGCACAAGGAACTGCAGATGCTGGTTTACCGTAGAAATACTTAAAGTGCTGGAATAACTTAGCGGGTCAGGATAGGTGACATTTCCGGTTTGACCCATCCTCAGATTGAAGGGGGGGGAAGAAAGCTGGAAGAGAGGAAGGGCAGATAGAGTGTGGCCAGTAACTAGGTGATAGGCAGATTGGTGGACAAAGGCCAGCCATGAAAAGACAGGAGTGAGCCCGAGGATAAAGAGTTGCAAATTTTGAAAGGCAGAATCGATCGAAAAGTTGTGATTTAGGAAATTAATGCCCCTCCCCCCCCCCCCCCCCCCCCCCCCCCCCCCCCCCCCCCCCCCCCCACCCCCTACCTACCTGCCCCCTACACCTGTATCCCCACCACCTGTATCCTCTCCACCTGTCTTTGTCCTATCAAACCCCCCTTGCATGTGTCCACCTATTACCAGTCACGCTCCGCACTGCCCCTTCTGTTTTCCGGCTTTCTTTCCCACCCCCTTCCAGTCTGAAGAAGAGTCCCAACCCAAAACGTCACCTATCCATGTTCTGCAAAAAAGCTGCCTGAACCACTGAGTTATTCCAGCACTTAGAATGTAGAACTATTTTTGACGAGAATTTCTCACTCAATTTGTGGCTGTAAATGTCCTATATAATCACTACCTCCCAATCTGCGCTGGCTCAAATTGTTAGTTGTGTGGCAAATGCAATTTAACGTAAATAGGCTTGGAGAACCACAGAAGGACCACACCAATGGTACTGTAAATGGCATTTCGTGACAGAGTTAAAAAGGAGACAGATCTGGAACTTTTTGTGCTACAAATCATCGAAGTTGGCAGAATAAGTTCAAAGGGCAATCAAGAATGAATACCTGGTTTAATTATTTGATCATTAAATTTGGAATCATGGAATTCATGCTCCATCTGGCCAAATCATTGGTTAGAAGTCGCTGGAGATTGTGTAGGAATCTGGGCACCACATTCTGGGAAGAAAGCCAAGGTGCCGAAGAGGACTTTGACGGTGAGCATTTTTATTTGTTATAGGCAGACCGAAGATTCTAGGACTGGCTTTCTGGGAGTAGAGAGGATTGTAAGGAAACCTTATACAAGCTTTCAAAACTTTGAGTGGTTTAGTCATATCATGGATGTGGAGAGGATGTTTCCACTAGAGAGTCCAAGACCAGAGGGCATAGCCTCAGAATTAAAGGATGTATCATTAAAAAGGAGATGAGGAGGAGTTTCTTTAGTAAGAGGGTGGTGAATCTGTGGAATTCATTGCCACAAATGGATGACGTCAGAGGTTATGTGGAGAAGGCAGGTGATGGGGATGAGAGGGAACGATAGATCAGGCTCGATGGGCCAAATGACCTATTTCTGCTGCTATGACATAAACATGAACTTATAGAATCATAGAGTTATACACCACAGAAACAGGCCCAAAGGCAATCAAGATGCCCCATCTAAGCTAGTCCCATTAGCCCTCGTCTGGGCCATATTGCTTTAAACCTTTTCTGTCTACCTACCTGTCTAAGCATATTTTAAATAGTGTTATCATACCGACCTCGACTAACTCCTCTTAGTCAGAGCAACTTAGTTTAGTCCGAGCAAGTGACTAAAAATTGTCCCTTTGGCATCCGAGTCTAGGCCTAAAGCACACAAATTGGCAAAAGAACGGAAGGAGAAATGTTTTCACACAGAGTCATTAACATATGGAATACACTCCTGACAAACATTGTGGAATTAGATTCCAAAAGACACTTGGGCATGTTTGTGAAAGTAACTAGTTTTGTGGGTTTTGGAGAAGACGGATGGGTGAGGAGGAGGGCCGTGGCGGACTGGCCATGGTGTCAGCTTGCCCGATGGCAAGTGGGCCCCTGATGACGAGGGCCCCCTATATCAAGTGGGCCCCCTTTGTCTCCTGGCAACCAATATTTTTAGACCCAGTCCGCCACTGGAGGAGGGTCGGGGTGGGTCTGGCTGGGGTGGAGGCTTGTGAAGTAGGTTGGGCTGCTGTCTCACAGCTCCAGACACCCAGATTCAATCATGACCCCAGGTGCTGTCTGTGTTTGGCCTTTGTATGTTCTCCCCGTGACCGCAAGGGTTTCTTCAGGGTGTTCCAGTTTCCTCCAACATCCCACAGACGTGCGGGTCTGTACGTTAATTAGTCTCCATGAAATGCCCCGTAAGGTACAGGGTTTGGGGATAACATAGAACTAATGCGAATGGGTGATCGATGGTCAGTATGGAATCGATGGGCCGAAGGGCCTGTTTCGCTAAAACCAGAACTGCTTTCAAAATGCAGGCATGGGCAATGGGTTGGACAAAGATTGTGCTCATGGGTTAAGTTTGTGCTTCTGTGGCATTGGTCATGGCTGCTACAAATAAGTGAATCACATTTATATAATGTGAAAAACACAATGGAGATGTTGAGAGGGAGATATTGCAGCTTTATAGGACTTTGTTGAGGCCGCATTTGGAATACAGCATGCAGTTCTGGTCATCCCATTAAAGGAAATATGTGGAAGCTTTGGATAGGATACAGAGGTGGTTTACCAGAATGCTGCCTGGATTAGAAGGTTTCAGCTACAGGGAGCGGTTGAATAGAGTTGGACTATTTTCTCTGAAAAGTCAAAGGCTGAGGAATGACTTGATAGAAGTATATAAAATTGTGATTAACTTATTAGCCACGTATGTAAAAAACATACAAGGAATTTGATTGGCCATACAGTCATACCAAAAAAGCAACAAGACACACAACTACATAAAAATTTACATAAACATCCACCACAGCGCGCTGTGATGTATTATCTTCTCCCCTCCTTTTCTCCCACGGTCGGGGCAGTCGAACAAACAGCAGTCGGGGCTATCGAAGCTCCCGCGTTGGGGCGATAGAAGTTCTTGTGGTTGGAGCTCCCAAAGTCGACCGCTAACCAAGGGACCGCGAGTTCCACGATGTCAGGCCGCAGTGCGGACGGAGATACGATACGGAAAAACCATATAACCATATAACAATTACAGCACGGAAACAGGCCATCTCGGCCCTACAAGTCCATGCCGAACAAATTTTTTTCCCCTTAGTCCCACCTGCCTGCACTCGTACCATAATCCTCCGTTCCCTTCTCATCCATATGCCTATCCAATTTATTTTTAAATGATACCAATGAACCTGCCTCCACCACTTCCACTGGGAGCTCATTCCACACCGCCACCACTCTCTGCGTAAAGAAGTTCCCCCTCATATTACCCCTAAACTTCTGTCCCTTAATTCTGAAGTCATGTCCTCTTGTTTGAATCTTCCCTATTCTCAAAGGGAAAAGCTTGTCCACATCAACTCTGTCTATCCCTCTCATCATTTTAAAGACCTCTATCAGGTCCCCCCTTATCCTTCTGCGCTCCAGAGAATAAAGACCCAACTTATTCAACCTTTCTCTGTAACTTAGTTGTTGAAACCCAGGCAACATTCTAGTAAATCTCCTCTGTACTCTCTCTATTTTGTTGACATCCTTCCTATAATTGGGTGACCAAAATTGTACACCATACTCCAGATTTGGTCTCACCAATGCCTTGTACAATTTTAACATTACATCCCAGCTTCTATACTCAATGCTCTGATTTATAAAGGCTAGCATACCAAAAGCTTTCTTTACCACCCTATCTATATGAGATTCCACCTTCAAGGAACTATGCACGGTTATACCCAGATCCCTCTGTTCAACTGTATTCTTCAATTCCCTACCATTTACCATGTACGTCCTATTTTGATTTGTCCTGCCAAGGTGTAGCACCTCACATTTATCAGCATTAAACTCCATCTGCCATCTTTCAGCCCATTTTTCCAAATGGCCTAAATCACTCTGTAGACTTTGGAAATCCTCTTCATTATCCACAACACCCCCTATCTTGGTATCATCTGCATACTTACTAATCCAATTTACCACACCTTCATCCAGATCATTGATGTACATGACAAACAACAAAGGACCCAACACAGATCCCTGAGGCACCCCACTAGCCACCTGCCTCCAACCCGATAAACAGCCATCCACCATTACCCTCTGGCTTCTCCCATTCAGCCACTGTTGAATCCATCTTGCTATTCCTGCATTTATACCCAACAGTTGAACCTTCTTAACCAACCTTCCATGAGGAACCTTGTCAAGGGCCTTACTAAAGTCCATATAGCGAAAAAGTCGCATCTCTGTCGAGGAAAGAGATAAAAAAGTTTCCCCCCACCACCCACATAATCCAAAACTAAAGATACACTAAAACTTACATTTAACAACAGACTAAAAACAACAAAAGATGAAAAGGACGAGACAGACTTTTGGCGAGGCTACCGGTGGTTAATGAGAGGCATAGATAGGGTAGACAGTCAGAACCTTTTTTCCAGGATGGAAATGTCCAACACTAGAGGGCATAGTTATAAGAAGAGGGGGAGAAATTTTAATGTGGAAAGTTTTTTACGCAGAGGGTGGTGGGCGCCCTGAAAGCGTTGCCAGGGGTGGTGGTAGAGATGGATACGATAGTGGCATTTATGAGTCTTTTGGATAGGCGCATGAAAGTGGAGGGAATAGAGGGATATGGATCATGTACTGACAGACGAGATGAGTTCCGCAAGGCATCGTGGTCTACACAAACATTGCGGGCCAAAGGGCCCATCCGTGGGTTGTACTGTTCTGTATTCTTGGTTCTATGCTCTATATTCATGTCATATATCTGCATCACTTTGTAACTCGACATAGTATGGGCAATAATTCTAATAATGAGTGAAAATAACTTTTGGCTCTCGTGTTGAAAAGTCCTCTTTCTTCAAAGTTAGCTTAATAAAATGCTCTTATTTTTTGGACTCAGTTGGAAACAAAAATGTGACACCAGTTTGTAAAGAGCATTCTCACTTTATTGAGATACAAGGAAGTGCAGATGCTGGTTTACAAAATAAAATCCCGGAGTAAATCATTGGGTCAGGCAGCATGTCTGGAGAACATGGAGAGGTGACTGTTTCAGGACGGGACCCTTCATCAGACTGATTGTCGGAGGGTGGGTGGGAGGGAAGAAATCTGGAAGAGAGAAGAGGCAAGATAAAGCCTGGGAAATAATAGGTGGATACAGCGGGGGGGGGGGGGGGGGGGGAGAGAGAGAGGGGGGGGGCAGGGGGGGGGGGGGGGGGAGAGGGTTGATGGGGCATTTGGGCAAATGGTTGGGAAAAGGCCAGAGATGATAAAGACAAAAAGTGTGAAATATGGATAGAAGAGGTCATGGTGGTGCAGCGGTAGAGTTGCTGCCTTACAGCGAATGGAATCCCGGAATCGATCCTGATTACGGGGGCTGTATCTGTAGAATTTGTATGTTCACTCCGTGATCTGCTTGGGTTTTCTCCAAGGTCTTCGGTTTCCTCCCACACTCCAAAGATGTACAGGTTTGTAGGTTAATTGGCTTGGTAAATGTAAAAATTGTCCCTTGTGGGTGTAGGATAGTATTAATGTGCGGGGATCGCTGGTTGGCGGGGACCCGGTGGGCCGAAGGGACTGTTTCCGCACTGTATCTTTAAACTAAACGAAACTAAAGGTATGAATTGTGAAGCCAGAGGAAAGAATCTAGGTAGAATCTAGGTATCCTTCATAGCAAAAGGATTTGAGTATAGGAGCAGGGAGGTTCTACTGCAGTTGTACAGGGTCTTGGTGAGACCACACCTGGAGTATTGCGTACAGTTTTGGTCTCCAAATCTGAGGAAGGACATTCTTGCCATAGAGGGAGTGCAGAGAAGGTTCACCAGACTGATTCCTGGGATGTCAGGACTGTCTTATGAAGAAAGACTGGATAGACTTGGTTTATACTCTCTAGAATTTAGGAGACTGAGAGGGGATCTTATAGAAACTTACAAAATTCTTAAGGGGTTGGACAGGCTAGATGCAGGAAGATTGCTCCCGATGTTGGGGAAGTCCAGGACAAGGGGTCACAGCTTAAGGATAAGGTGGAAATCCTTTAAAACTGAGATGAGAAGAACTTTTTTCACACAGAGAGTGGTGAATCTCTGGAACTCTCTGCCACAGAGGGTAGTCGAGGCCAGTTCATTGGCTATATTTAAGAGGGAGTTAGATGTGGCCCTTGTGGCTAAGGGGATCAGAGGGTATGGAGAGAAGGCAGGTACGGGATACTGAGTTGGATGATCAGCCATGATCATATTGAATGGCGGTGCAGGCTCGAAGGGCCGAATGGCCTACTCCTGCACCTAATTTCTATGTTTCTATGTTTCTAGCAGCAGACAGGGAAGGGTAGAGATGAATGCTCTATTCCCTATGCTCCACGCTCGATTCACACCCATTCCTCCCCTTCTCGCTCCACGACTACTCGTCCCTTCCACTGGCTTCATAATTTGAGCATCTTCCGACCTTATCTTGCACAGTTTTAGTCTTTCTCCTTTGTCCATCTGCCTATCAAAATCCCCCTCGCCCATATCCATCTGTCACTCACCAGGCCCCCACCTCTCTTCCGGCATTCGTCCCCTCACCACTACACTCAGTCTGCAGAAGGGTCCCAGCCCGAAACGTCGCCTATCCATGTTCTCCAGAGATGTTGAGAGCCTGACCCGCTGAGTTACTCCAGCACTTTAGGTCTCTCTTTGTTGAAAAGGGCACGTGCAAGCTACATTTCTGAATAACCAACAGCAATATTGTTTTGGCCACGACGACAACTCATGGACCTCAGTAATTTACTTTTTTCTCTCTAATCCCTGCCCTAGTTTTACCTCAAATTTAAGACATTGAAGTGTTTGCAATCTCAGATATGATCATTTTTATTTTCCAAGAGTACTTAATGTGATACAAAGGACATTGGTTGGTAAATGCAAATTATGGTGGTAAGCTATGCAGTTCAAACAGATCCTATAATGATCTTATTTGAGGCCACAATTGACCCCAGTGCTTCAGGCTACAGTAAGAGGGAGAGAATCAATGTTCCTTTCTCTGATCCCTGTCCGATCTCGCCCCTTGGAAGTCTACACGCATTGAAATCAAAAAGCCTGAACAGCATTAAAATGCAATCAGAAGCCCATGTGCAAATTAAGTTTTTGCTATTAAGATTTTTAACATACCTCAAAGCCCTGACAAGTAATTCCCATTTGTGTCTGGATCAAACCCTTCCGCACAGTCTGCAGTGAATGGAATGTCCGTGGTTTGTGTTTTTATCCCTGCCAATGTAAAAAAAATAATAGGCTCTTGAGTCGATGTTGTGTTTATAGTTTAAATATCAAAACCAGCTGAGTTATAAAGTGTCACATTTGAGAAATCCTATAAGCTGGTGCTGTGAGGAAGAGGTGCTCTCATCCATCTCATGCAAGTATCAATTTAGTTAGTGCGATATTCTAATCGAGTCATGGAGTGATACAGCATGGACACAGGCCCTTCTGCCCAACTCGTCCATACTGACCAAAATGCTCCATTTAAGCTGGTCTATCACCTGCCTTTGGTCCATATCCCTCATATCCCGTTCCTCGTTTAAACCTTTAAATGTTTTTTATTGTACTTTCCTCAAGTCCTTCCTCCAACAGCTCGTTCCATATACCTACCAACCTCTAAGTGAAAAAGTTGTCCCTCAGGTTCCTGTTGAATCTTACACCTCTCACCTTCAACCTCTAGATGGTGATTCCCTTACCTTGGATAATTCACATGATCAATTCTGCTCATGATTTTCTGCACCTCAATAAGCTCACACCTCGGTCTCCTGCGCTTCAAGCAATAGCCTTCTAACCTTTCCCTACAGTTCAGGATCTCATGTTATGTTATGGTTATATGGTCATGTTATGGAAACATCTTTGTGAATCTTCTCTGCACTCTTTCCAGCATATTATTAATCTGAGATATTGTAAATGGACAGACACCAGTTTAGTAATTCTGCAATTTTTTCTGAAATATGCAATTACAAAACCAATTTTTCCCAAATATGTAACACATGCTTGTAACATTCATTCGAGGTTCCCTATATTAATAGTATTTCAAGTATAGTGAAATAGTGGGTGACACCAGAGTACTTAAGGAAGTAGCTCCAGAAATAGTGGATGCATTAGTAATAATCTTTCAAAACTCCTTAGATTCTGGAGTAGTTCCAGAGGATTGGCGGGTAGCAAACGTAACCCCACTTTTTAAGAAGGGAGGGAGAGAGAAAACGGGGAATTACAGACCAGTTAGTCTAACATCGGTAGTGGGGAAACTGCTAGAGTCAGTTATTAAAGATGGGATAGCAGCACATTTAGAAAGTGGTGAAATCATTGGACAAAGTCAGCATGGATTTACGAAAGGTAAATCATGTCTGACGAATCTTATAGAATTTTTCGAGGATGTAACTAGTAACGTGGATAGGGGAGAACCAGTGGATGTGGTGTATCTGGACTTCCAGAAGGCTTTCGACAAGGTCCCACATAAGAGATTAGTATACAAACTTAAAGCACATGGCATTGGGGGTTCAGTATTGATGTGGATAGAGAACTGGCTGGCAAACAGGAAGCAAAGAGTAGGAGTAAACGGGTCCTTTTCACAATGGCAGGCAGTGACTAGTGGGGTACCGCAAGGCTCAGTACTGGGACCCCAGCTATTTACAATATATATTAATGATCTGGATGAGGGAATTGAAGGCAATATCTCCAAGTTTGCGGATGACACTAAGCTGGGGGGCAGTGTTAGGTGTGAGGAGGATGCTAGGAGACTGCAAGGTGACTTGGATAGGCTGGGTGAGTGGGCAAATGTTTGGCAGATGCAGTTTAATGTGGATAAATGTGAGGTTATCCAGTTTGGTGGCAAAAACGGGAAAGCAGATTATTATCTAAACGGTGGCCGATTGGGAAAGGGGGAGATGCAGCGAGACCTGGGTGTCATGGTACACCAGTCATTGAAGGTAGGCATGCAGGTGCAGCAGGCAGTAAAGAAAGCGAATGGCATGTTGGCTTTCATAGCAAGAGGATTTGAGTATAGGAGCAGGGAGGTTCTACTGCAGTTGTATAGGGTCTTGGTGAGACCACACCTGGAGTATTGCGTGCAGTTTTGGTCTCCAAATCTGAGGAAGGACATTATTGCCATAGAGGGAGTGCAGAGAAGGTTCACCAGACTGATTCCTGGGATGGCAGGACTGTCTTATGAAGAAAGACTGGATAGACTTGGTTTATACTCTCTAGAGTTTAGGAGATTGAGAGGGGATCTTATAGAAACTTACAAAATTCTTAAGGGGTTGGACAGGCTAGATGCAGGAAGATTGTTTCCGATGTTGGGGAAGTCCAGGACAAGGGGTCACAGCTTAAGGATAAGGGAGAAATCCTTTAAAACCGAGATGAGGAGAACTTTTTTCACACAGAGAGTGGTGAATCTCTGGAACTCTCTGCCACAGAGGGTAGTTGAGGCCAGTTCATTGGCTATATTTAAGAGGGAGTTAGATGTGGCCCTTGTGGCTAAGGGGATCAGAGGGTATGGAGAGAAGGCAGGTACGGGATACTGAGTTGGATGATCAGCCATGATCATATTGAATGGCGGTGCAGGCTCGAAGGGCCGAATGGCCTACTCCTGCACCTAATTTTCTATGTTTCTATGTTTCTATGACACAGTAGGGTACAAGAGTGCCACAGCTGATGGAACTGCTGCCTCACTGCTCCTGAGAACTAGGTTTGATCCTGACCTCGAGTGCTGTCTATGTGGAGTTTGCATGTTCTCCATTGCACTGTATGGGTTTCCTCTAGTTTCCTCCCACAGCCCAAAGACATGAGGGTTTTGCAGTGTTAATTGGTCTCTGTAAAGTTGCCCCTAGTGTGTAGGGAGTGGATGAGAAAATGGGATACACATGACTAGTGTGATCGATGACTGGCTTGGACTCAGTGGACAGAAGGGCCTGTTTCCATGCAGGATCTATACACTAAACTAAATGGCTTCATCATGGGTCAGCCTCAGTATTTGTAATCTCAAACTAGAAGTTTTAGAACAGAAACATTTACGTGCAGCTGCATGATAATTGCAATATATCACATATTGTGCTTACCAAATGTGATCTCCACAATGGAAATCTGAATGGCTCTTGACATTGTAATTCTATCATGGTCAAAATGGTCGAACAGTTAGGTAGGTGACTATGTGTTTATCCTTATACCAAGAGAAAGGAAAATTGTATTTTCACTACCTTCAATTTTATAATGTTTGTTAAAACAAAAGTAAAAACTTAAAACTGATGTGCATACACCACACAATGAGGAGAGGGTTTGCACAGCTCAACAAGAGCAGCAACAATCTCTGCAACCTGAGAAAAGCAGACAACTGCTGAAAATGATATACAATGACTTTATTCAACCATCAATGGGTCATAAGTAACATTGTGACTCATCATGAAATTTGCAGCTAAAGTGAATAGAGAGCTGAATCATAATCTAATTGCAGCCCTCCAGAGTTTAGGGTGATCATTTTACAGCCTCCAATTACGCAGAATTGTATTATTGAGGATCATGGCTTTACAAATGATCGAATTAATGGCCGATGTTGAGTATGATTTTTCGAGATGAATAATTTATAAATGTGATTAACAAGCTGTCATGGTTTTCTGCAAATCATAAGCAAGTGCAGAGTGGCATAACCATAAATTTTGTCTTTGTTAATGTTTTTAATCAAACTTTTTATCACTGATATTTCAGCTTCCATTCCTCTGATTGGCAAACCTTTCTTGACTTGCTTCTGTTGGTCAGCGTGTCTTTGCGAGAGGAAATATGACATTTGAATTCCCAACATCATTTTTTGTCTTCAGTTGAGTTTACTTTAAGAGACACGGCATAGACGCAGGGCCTTCGGCCTACTGAGTACGCGCCGACCATCGATCGCCCATCAACGCCCGTTCTATGTTATCCCACAGCAGCTCGGCAAGCATGTGTGTCTTTGACCCACAACAACTACATTGTGGTTTTCCAGACCTGGGACATATAACCATTACCATGCTGACGAAAATAATTCCCTCAGACACAAAAACCACAGCACACGTAGCAGACTGGTGTCTCATCTCAGTGATGATTGTGGGATTTCACTGTGTGGAAATGGTAAATGAGACAACTCAGCTTCCTGTGGCCACTGGCATCTTGTGCAACTTTCCACATGACTTTGGTTCTGAACATTTTCCATTTTTTAAATAGAACAAACAGTAAAAGAAAATCAAAAACAATCCACCAGAGGCGCTTGGAGGTGACGAGGGGCATCTATGGAGGGAAATGAATCATCGGGACTGCCCGAACTGCCAACTGTTCACTTCCCTCCACAGTGGCGCAGCGGTAGAATCGCTGCATCACACCGCCAGAGACTGGCTTTGATCCTGACTACGGGTGGAGTTTGCACGATCTCCCTGTGATCTTCAGTGGTCTCCAGGTTATAGGAGCAGAATTAGGCCATTCGGCCCATCAAGTCTACTGCGCCATTCAATCATGACTGATCTATCTTCCCCTCTTAACCCCATTCTCCTGCCCTTTCCCCACAACCCCTGACACCCATACTAATCAACAAATGGTATGTTTCCTCCACATTGTAAAGACATGCAGGTTTGGAGGTTAATTGGCTTCTGTAAATTTCCCCTAGTGTATGGGATGCAAAACTGGGGTAACATAGAACTAGTGTACGGGTGATCATTGGTCAGCACATATTCAGTGGGTCGAAGGGTCTATTTCCACACTGTATCGCTAAACTAAACTAAAGAAGCTGCTCGTTAGTTGTTCCAACAGTTTGTCTGTTGTTCTTGATTCCAGCATCTCTGGTCCCTTTTGCCTCTGTTAAAATAATCGTTGAGAAAGCACAGGTACATTAATCACAGTTTTGATCGCCGTGTTTAACTTTGGAAAGTGCTTTGCCTTTTATTATCCTTTAGCAAGCACTTTGGCTTTCAGTTAGATGGTCCGATGCCAATAGCGTGGCCTTTTCCAATGGTTCAGTGAGAAAACTGAGAGGAATTAGAAGCAGAGTCTTGAGGGACCATCAGCAGGTTCAGGGTCCTATACAACATCACAGCCAAGACTCCAATAAGCCATGCCAGGATGAATTTGGCACATGGGCAGCATTGTAAATTTTATATTGTGAAAGTTCAAATTTTTCCCCTCTCTCATTTCAAGCACAGGGTTAAGGGTGAATGCATCTATGCAGAACGTTGGACATAGAACAGTGCAGCACAGAAACAGGCCCTCGGGTCGACAGTGTCCGTGCCGAACATGGTGCCAAGTTAAAATACTCTCCTTTGCATGCACGTTATGCACACCCCTCCATTCCCTGCATATCCATGTGCCTATCTAAAAGCCACTTAAAGGCTGCTATCTTTTCTGTCTCCACCATTGCCTCTGGCATTGCATAACAGGCACCTACCTCCCTCTGTGTAAAAAAAAAAATCACCTTTAAACTTCACCCATCTCACCATATAGCTATACCGTTTAGTCTTTTGACATTTCAACCTTAGGGGAGGAAAAAAGTTCTGACTGTTTACCCTTTCTATGCCTCTCATCATTTTATATACTTCTATCGATATATAACCTCCGACCATCCAGAGAAAAAAAATCCAAGAAGTCATCTGGGAAACCACTAGGATACCAGCAGAGAAATGTATCGTGGTTAGGGCGAAGGTGATCAAAATGGCAATGAGGTTCGGCGATGAGGACAGTGATGGTGAAGGGTGTCACAAAGTGCACTGCTGTTGAATGACTGGAATTGCTTTCAACAATAATGTTGGTGGGGATACAAGTGGTCCCTGTCCACAATCGGAGCTAGGCAGGTCTGGGACAATGTAATGGGCAGGACAGGCCTCAACAGTGTGGTGAGTTGGGGGTGGTGCAGCATTAATGAGAAGATAGACACAGAGAAGAGGCTGAATTTCAGGTTTTTTGACTGAATTTGTCCCACAGGAAGAAATGTACTAAATTTAATTTCTTTTTTTTTTAATGTCAGCATTTCTTTTTGTTAAACAAATGACCCTATTGTCCTCAAGAAATCAGGCAACTGCACCATTCTATCACCATCTAGACTGGCCCTGACCTATCATCTACCTCATTGGAGACTCTCGGATTATCTTTAATCGGCCTTTACTGGACCTAATCTTGCACTAAACGTTACTGCCTTTATTCTGTATCTGTGCACTGTGTACAGCTTGATTGTAATGATGTAGAATATTCCCGCTGACTGGATAGCACATAATAAAAAACTTTACACTCTACCTCAGTCCACATGACAACAAACTAAACTAAACTAAAAAGACACATTCAATGCAATTGAGTTGATCAAGCACATTAACTACTATTAATTGATAATCTTAGTTATAATCTATAAATCAGATTAACCAGTATTTTTCTGGATTTGTGTTTAAGGGAGTTCAGAGCTGTTTTACTGCACATAGCTGTCCTAATGAACAATTGATTCAGTCTTCTGAAAGAAATTGGCAATGGGTGGGTTTGATACAAGAGAATACAAAGACGTACAGGTTTATAGGTTTAATTGGCTTGGTAAATGTAAAATGTGTCCCTCGTGGGTGTAAGATAGTGTTAATGTGCGGGGATCGCTTGTCTGCGCAGACCCGGTGGGCCAAACATTGAAACATAGAAACATAGAAATTAGGTGCAGGAGTAGGCCATTCGGCCCTTCGAGCCTGCACCGCCATTCAATATGATCATGGCTGATCATCCAACTCAGTATCCCGTACCTGCCTTCTCTCCATACCCCCTGATCCCCTTAGCCACAAGGGCCACATCTAACTCCCTCTTAAATATAGCCAATGAACTGGCCTCAACTACCCTCTGTGGAAGAGAGTTCCAGAGATTCACCACTCTCTGTGTGAAAAATGTTCTCCTCATCTCGGTTTTAAAGGATTTCCCCCTTATCCTTAAGCTGTGACCCCTTGTCCTGGACTTCCACAACATCGGGAACAATCTTCCTGCATCTAGCCTGTCCAACCCCTTAAGAATTTTGTAAGTTTCTATAAGATCCCCTCTCAATCTCCTAAATTCTAGAGAGTATAAACCAAGTCTATCCAGTCTTTCTTCATACCACAGTCCTGACATCCCAGGAATCAGTCTGGTGAACCTTCTCTGCACTCCCTCTATGGCAATAATGTCCTTCCTCAGATTTGGAGACCAAAACTGTACGCAATACTCCAGGTGTGGTCTCACCAAGACCCTGTACAACTGCAGTAGAACCTCCCTGCTCCTATACTCAAATCCTTTTGCAATGAAAGCTAACATACCATTTGCTTTCTTTACTGCCTGCTGCACCTGCATGCCTACCTTCAATGACTGGTGTACCATGACACCCAGGTCTCGCTGCATCTCCCCCTTTCCCAATCTGCCACCATTTAGATAATAGTCTGCTTTCCCATTTTTGCCACCAAAATGGATAACCTCACATTTATCCACATTATACTGCATCTGCCAAACATTTGCCCACTCACCCAGCCTTTCCAAGTCACCTTGCAGTCTCCTAGCATCCTCCTCACAGCTAACACTGCCCCCCAGCTTAGTGTCATCCGCAAACTTGGAGGTATTGCCTTCAATTCCCTCATCCAGATCATTAATATATATTGTAAATAGCTGGGGTCCCAGCACTGAGCCTTGCGGTACCCCACTAGTCACTGCCTGCCATTGTGAAAAGGACCCATTTACTCCAACTCTTTGCTTCCTGTTTGCCAGCCAGTTCTCAATCCACATCAATACTGAACCCCCAATGCCGTGTGCTTTAAGTTTGTATACTAATCTCTTATGTGGGACCTTGTCAAAAGCCTTCTGGAAGTCCAGATACACCACATCCACTGGTTCTCCCCTATCCACGCTACTAGTTACATCCTCGAAAAATTCTATAAGACTCGTCAGACATGATTTACCTTTCGTAAATCCATGCTGACCAAACGGCCTGTTTCTGTGCTGTATCTCTAAACTAAACTAAACTAAATTGTAACTCCAATAGAGCCACAAGCAACTGCAGATGCTGGAATCTTGAATTTAGACATACAGCATGGAAACAGGTCCTTTGGCCCACCGAGTCCATGCCGACCAGTGATCACCATGTACTCTAGTACTATCCTGCACACTAGGGACAATTTACAATCTTACTGAAATCCATTGACCTACAAACCTTTATGTCTTTGGAGGGAGGGAGGAAACCGGAGTACCCAGAGAAAAGCCACGCAGCCACAGGGAGAACATACAAATTCAATACAGACAGCACCCATAGTCAGGATTGTATCCACATCTCTGGCACTGTAAGGCAGCAACTCTACCACTGTGCCATCATGCCACCCAAAATACAAAGTGTTGAGTAGCTCAACTGGTCAGGCAGCATCTGTGGAGGCAACAGCCAGGCCATGTTTCATGTCAAGATTCTTCTTCAAGCCAAGAAGTTGCCTGTCCATTTCCTCCACAATTGTTGCCGTGGTCTGTTGAGTTACTCCAGCACTTTGTGTTTTGTTTATAACTCAAAAAGTGAAGTTTTAAACAAATTCAGGGGCTTGAGCTGCCTCCATCTCTATCTTGCCATTAATGAACGACACACCACCCCAAACTATTACACTGTCACCTGCCCTGCCCATTATTTTGTATGGACCTTCTGGCTCCCATTTTATACAGGGAAACTTAAGACCAAAAAGCATAGAAGCAGAATTAGGCTACTCTGCCATTCAATCATCTCATTTACTTTTCCCTCTCAAAACCCATCTTCCTCCCTTCTCCACATAGTCTTTGACACCAGTACTAATCAAGAATCTATCAATCTCTGCTTCAAACTACCCATTAACGACCTCCACAGCCGTCTGTGGCAATGATTCCACAGATTCACCACTCTCTGGTTAAATAAATTTCTCCTCACTTCCATTCTGAAGGTATGTCCTTTTATTCTGAGGCTGTGCCCTCAAGTCCAAGGCTCTCACACTACTAGAAATATCCTTTCCACGTCCATTCTATCTAGGCCTTTCATTATCTAGTTGGTTTCAATGATCCCCCCAAATTATGCCACTCAAACCCCTATCAGCAGACTGTACCCCTATCAACAAACTTGTGAGATTCTCAGTGAAGTTTAGTTTTCCCTAATGAAGTAAGATCCCCTAATGAAGTTAGATCAGGTCTTGCTTGTCATGATAATCATTGAACACTGATTTTGGGTCAGCATATTCCCTAAACTGGAAAAAGAACATAAGCGCAAAGAAACTAGCAAAAAATAGAGAACAACAAACTAGGTCACCTTTTGCTCACCCCTAATAATAAGCTTTTAACATATGAAAGTCTGCAAATAAAACAGACTCAATGGCACAGATTTTACTTTACTTTTTTACTGTTCAAAACAAATTTCAAGAAACTGTGCCAGAATTTAATTGTTTCACCTGAGGCATTTGTTTCAAAGATCAAGAATGGAGGTTTGTTCGGCTTCACCGGCAATGAAAACATTTCTTTAAAGACGTTTTCTGATGCACGTGCAGAGTGTCTCTTTGGTTCGCACATAAGGAGACAACTGATTTGTACAACATCATATCTGTTAGCAGTGAGCAAAATAGTTTCTGCATAGAAATGCATAAACAAGCTCATTTTGGAAGGTGAAAAGAAATGTGATATCGAGCATTTTGGGAGCAAGCTGAATGGTTGTGGTATTTTTCTTGAGAAATGACTTGTCACAGCATGGGGCAAACCATCACTTCATCTTTCAGGCTGAACATTTTATTGTAACACCTCTGTTTCTTTGAAGAGCAGCCTGCACACGGATCCATAAAACTTCGAACTAGTATTTACTAATTAGCAACAGTGAGTCCAACACAAACTTAAATTACAAACATATTGCGTGGTCGTACCACCAAGAATAACTTTGTAGAGTTTTACAGATGGAATATTTTATTAAATTGAAATTCCAATTTCATTTCCAGTGTTGTATTGCCAGGCATATTTGTTGATTCTGCTCGATTGCAAACTATTGGAAATGTTCAACTTCTATCCAAAAGATATATCAAAATGTGTTTGGTCTTTCAGAAGTAGTGCCCGGGTTTGCTAAGGTCGTAGGAATAAGGAACTACAAAAAGAAGATACAAAGTGTTGGAGTAACTCAGAGGGTCGGGCCGCTGGAGAACATGGATAGATGACGTTTTGGGTTGGGACCCTTCTTCAGACCAAGTGTCACCTAGCCATGTTCTTCAGCGATGCTTTCTGACCTGCTGAGTTGCCCAATACTTTGAATCTGTTTCTGCTAAGGTTGTAATGTAATTATAGGCACTGTTAATATGCAGTAAAGATAATGGAAATGCTGCCTAGAATTCATTCCACTTTTAATTCAGTCTTTGCTGCCTCTTAATCTGTTTGAACATCTGTTTGTAATTCAATGTCCTTTTGTGTTATTTATTGCAAATCTAATTTTTATATAAAAATATGTTTTTAAAGGAACACAATGCAAATACAGACCACTAGATGTATTCCCCATTGTACAGACAGCAAAGAAATGGGCTGACTTTCCATTTTAATGCAGATTAAAATGAGAAAAATATCAGGACATGAATTCCGGTAATCCTGCAACCAGAGTTGTAATCCTGACCAAGCAGTTTAGAAAGAATTTAAGGTTCTTGCTGAGTTAATTGTCATCTGCAAATGAATGCCGCTGAATCAGTCGGGGATGCACTGGCCACAATATTATCCATCACGTGGATGAATGTCCTTGGAAAATGGAGTTTCATAGAACATATGACAGTACAGCTCAGGAACAGGCCCTTACGGGGCAAGATTAACAAGTTTGCTGATGATACAAAAGTTAGTGGTTTTGCAGATAGTGACAATGGTTGTGAACGATTGCAGCAGGAACTGGATCAATTGGCCAAGTGGGCAGAGGAATGGTTGACGGAATTTAATACAGAGAAGTGTGAGGTGTTGCATTTTAGGATGTCGAACAAGGGCAGGACCTACACAGTACATGGCAGGCCTCTGGGTAATGTTGTAGAGCAGAGGGATCTCGGAATACAAGTGCATGGTTCCTTGAAGGTCGAGTCGCAGGCAGATAAGGTGGTCAAAAAGGCTTTTGGCACTTTGGCCTTCATCAATTAGAGTTTTGAGTGTAGAAGTTGGGAGGTCATGTTGCAGTTGTATAGATGTTGGTGAGACTGCATTTAGAATATTGTGTTCAGTTCTGGGCACCATGTTAGAGGAAAGATATTGTCAAGCTTGAAAGGATTCAGAAAAATTTACGAGGATGTTGCCAGGACTAGAGGGTGTGAGCTACAGGGAGAGGTTGAGTAGGCTGGGTCTCTATTCCATGGTGTGTAGGAGGATGAGGAGAAATCTTATAGAGGTATACAAATTCATGAGAGGAATAGATTGGGTAGATGCATAGAGTATTTTACCTAGAGTAGGGGAATCGAGGACCAGAGGACATAAGTTCAAGGTGAAGGGGAAACATTTTAATAGGAATCTGAGGGGTAACTTTTTCACACAGACGGCGGTGGGTCTATGGAACAAGCTGCCAGAGGAGGTAGTTGAGGCTGGGACAGTCCCATTGTTTAAGATACAGTTGGACAGGTACATGGATAGGACAGGTTTGGAGGGTTATGGACCAAATGCAGGCAAGTGGAACTAGGGACAGTGTTGGCCAGTGTGGGTGAGTTGGGCCGAATGGTATGTTTCCACGCTCTATCACTCTATCACTCTATGTCCATGCCAAACATGGTGCCAAGTTAAACTAATCTCCTGTGGTATACCACTATTGGATCTGCCTCCACCACCACCCCTGGCAGCGTGTGTCAGGCATCCAACACTGTGTGGAAAAAAACATGATCCACACATCTCCACTAAGCTTTGTCCTTCTCACCTTAAAGCTGCGCCCTCTAGCCTTTGACATATCCATCCTGGGAAAAAGGTTCTGACTATCTACCCCGTCTATCAATCTCATCATTTTATATACTTCTATCAGGTCTCCCCCAACCTCCAGCAATCCAGAGAAAACAATCCAAGTAAGGAGGCAGTCCCACTTAGGCAACCTAATCCACGAGTTAAGAAGAGTGTCTTCGGCCTTCAAGCTCGAGGGCACTCACCTGGAAAACTGCGAGCTGGATCGACCGACTGACCGCACACACACACACACACACACACACACACACACACACACACACACACACACACACACACACACACACACACACCACCACACCACCCACACACACACACACACACACACACACACACACACACACCTCTACACACACACACACACACACACACACACACACACACACACACACACACACACACACACACACACACACACACACACACACACACACACACACACACACACACACACACACACACACACACATCGCAAAGGCGGGGGTCATGGAAAGCGGGGGAGCGCTGTCTGAAATCCACACCCGTGATGAAGAGGTAGGTAAAACGGCTGCACAGTAACGGTAAGTCCTTTAGAGAGCGGGGCGAGAAGGGGGGGAGAAGGGGGGGAGAAGGAGTGGAGACACTTTTAAGAAGTATAATAAAGTTTAGCGGGCATTTTACCTACCAGTAGGTTTTCCTTGGTCCTGAAAACTCCAATGAGCCAATCAAAATACCCGGTCAGCGAAGGAGATTGCCTACGGCTGCCCTCGACTGCCTGTAACTAAATAGCGACCCCACTCCACTGCACTACGAGTCAAAAAGAACCATGCCGAGCAAATTGGACTTGTGGAAAAATTTTCACCATGTTGAAATTTTTTCTGCGACCTAGCTGAGGCCACGAGTATTGGGGAACTTCCCTCGAGCATGAAGCAGAGCTCCAGCAACCTCCTAGCACCATGTGTCGACCATGCTGCCAGTTTGAAGGTCGAAGACACTCTTCTAAACTCACAGATTAGGTCGCCCAAGTGGGACAGCCCCTTTACAGCAATCTTTCCTTGTAACTAATACCTTCTAATCCAGGCAGTATTCCGGTAAACCTCTTTTGCACCTTCTTCAAAACCACATCTTTCCTGGAAAGAGCAATCAGTACAGCACACAATATTCCCAATATAGCATAACCAGTCAAAGGTCATTTATTGTCACATGTGCCAATTAAGGTACAATGATATGCGAATGACCATACAGCCATAAGGGAAATAAAGCATCAACGAGACTTCCAGACTTTTATATCACTGCCCGACCGATGAAGCCAAGCAAACCATAAAGCATCTTTCTTTTATAAATTCTGTTAATGTGGAGTAGAAATTAATAATAAACCTGTCTAATGAAAGTAAAATTAAATCAGTAATCAAAGGATTGAATTTATAACAAAGCCAGAACCATAAGAATGGAGCTAAAGACATAAGGGTCTGCAGAGTCTTGAGTGAAACACAAAGTGCTGGTGGAACTCAGCATCCGTGGAGTGACTGAAGAAAGGTCTTAACCTGAAACATCGTATGTCCATTCTCTCCAGAGATGCTGCTTGACCCACTGTGTCTCTCCAGCACTTTGTGTTTCACAAACAAGCTTAGAATTAGTCTTTATATGAGTCACAGGCTGAAATATATTTTATATTTCAATTCCCATTTTGATATTATTTCCGAGAGTGGAGAAACATCTGTCAATCAGCTGAAGAAAGGTCCCGACTCAAATTGTCACCTGTCCGTTCCCTCCACTGATGCTGCCTGACCTGTTGAGTTTTCCCAGCACTTTGTGTTTTGCTCAAGATTTAATCCTATAGACATCAACGTGAACCACAACCACTGTATTGGATTGAATACATTTTGCATAAGGAGTTGTTTAATTGTTAAGCGTTTCAAAGTGGAGGTTGATGCATTTGAGGTTGAGATCACCTGTTCATTGTTTCCTGATGGGGAATGGTTTCAGATTTCTGCTGCCAAGTGTAAATCCTTTCTATATCATCTCCTGTGCCTTAATATCATACGGTGATCAGAACAGTGTGCAGAACTCCAAGCGTACATAGAATATACAACAGTACTGTTCCTTAGTCCCCAGCTCCTCACCACCCCACTCCATGCACATGCACACATACCCACAAGTCTAAAGTAAAACTAATAGCTACCCTGTATAAGAGGTTGGACAAATTTGGATTCCTTTTTCTGGAGATAGACAAAAAGCTGGAGTAACACAGTGGGCCGGGCAGAGTCTGTGGAAAGAATGGATTGGTGACATTTCAGGTCAAGCCCCTTCTTCGGACCGTTGGGGTTGCTGCAGAGTGAGTGGTGGGCTGTACATTCAGAGGGGGTGATGTTGGAGTACTGTAGGTAAAGGGCCTGTCCCACGAGCATGCGACTCCATGCGGCAAGCGCGACCTAAAGCCCGCAGCCGCCTCGCGTGAGTGACGTGAAGTTCGAGCAAAGTCCGATGGGCATACGGCGTCGAGGTGGTGCGTACGGCGTCGAGGCGGCTGCGGGCCGGCAGGCCATTGCTGCGCGGAATTTTTGAACCCGGTCAGTTTTTCGGAGCCCCGCGCGATGTCGGGACCAGCTCCGTACAACTCCATAGGGCTCCGGCGATTGAAGTGGAACCGGCCCCGTGAGTCCGTACGGCTAAAGCGACCACGTTAGGTCGCGCTTGCCGCATGGAGTCGCACGCTCGTGGGACAGGCCCTTAAGGGGAGTGGAACGTTGAGACGGTTAATGTCACGTCGGGGTTGCTGCAGAGTGTATGGAATTGTTACTGCAGGAGAGAAGTTATATCTACTGTATTCAAAAGAGAGTCAAGTCAAGAGGGTGAAGAGTGTTTCATTACCAAATGTACCAGCAACAGAACAATGAAATTCTTACTTGGTGCTGCCAAACACGGCCATAACTGCAATAACATATAGAACATAAAACAGCACAGGGACAGGCCATTCGGCTCACAATGACCATACCAAACATGGTGGCCAAGCTCTATTTAATCTCCTCTGCCTGCATGTGATCCTTACCCCTCCATTTCCTGCATTTCCATGTGCCTAACACAATGCCCCTTAAATGTCACCATCATATCTGCCTCCACCAGCATCCTGGTAGAACGTTTCAGGCACCCATCACTCTCTATGTAAAATAACTTGCCCCACACAACTCCTCTAAACTTATAATAATCAATAAGTTAATTAACTATAAAACTAGGTAACCATAATAGTATATAAACTTAAATCTGTAGTGCAACCAAAGACATAATCCATCAAAAATCACAGTAGACTATTATCCACTCTCACCATTACTTTAAAAGTACAAATAACAATGGCCCAGCAAGATTTTCCTTTCGGTAAATCATGTTATTTATTACACTTTTCACTTCCAGATGTTCTATTTACTCCTACAATAAAGATTCCATGATTTTCCCTATCACCGATTTTAAGCTAACTTGTCTTAGCCACATTCTATTTTCTATTTATCTATGTTCTATTTAACTTCTTAAATAAAAGTAGTACAGGTTGATTGTACAAAAGAGCCAGGGACCCGGTTTCAATCCTGACTGTAGGTGCTGTCAGTACGGAATTTGTATGATCTGCCTAGGACCACGTGGGTTTTCTCTGGGTGCTCGGTTTCCTCCCTCATTCCAAAGATGTGGTTTGTAGGTTAATTGGCTTCTGTAAATTTTCCCTAGTGTGTAGGATAGAACTAGAACTCATTAGCTCTTCCAAACCCACTACCTGCTCCCTCGACCCTCTCTCCACTCCCCTGCTGAGGTCCTGCCTCCCCGTTCTCTGCCCCTACCTCATTAATCTCTTCAACTCCTCATTGTCCCAAGGAATTGTCCCCTCCGCTTTCAAAACTGCTGCTGTCACACCAATCTTAAAGAAACCTGGTCTTGATCCCTCCTCTCTCATTATCTACCGCCCAATCTCAAACCTCCCCTTTCTTTCAAAAACCCTGGAGCATATCGTTGCGTCGCAACTTCATTCCCACCTCCTTGCGTATAACCTATTCGAACCCCTCCAATCTGGATTTCGCCCCCTCCATAGCACAGAAACTGCTCTCCTCAAATTCCTCAACGACCTCCTCACCTCTGCTGACACTGGTTCCCTCAATTCCTCATCCTCCTCGACCTGAGCGCGGCCTTCGATACCGTGAACGATAACATCCTGCTCACCAGACTTAACGACCTCGGCATTGAAGGTTCTGCACTCAGCTGGCTCCGTTCCTACCTTTCCAACCGATCCCACTTCATCTCTTTCCATAACCACACCTCTGCTACAGCCACTGTCACTCAAGGCGTTCCCCAAGGCTCTGTTCTCAGTCCCCTCCTATTCATCATCTACATCCTCCCCCTTGGACATAGAACTCCGTCACTTCAACCTGGACTTCCATTGCTATGCTGATGACACGCAGATCTATCTCAGCACCAAGTCCCCCCACCACCCCCCTCTCTCCCATATCAACTCCTGCCTGTCAGCCATCAAATATTGGATGCAACTCAACTTCCTTAAATTAAACAGTAACAAAACAGAATCTCTCCTCATTGACTCCAAATCAACACTTACCAAAATTAACAACCCCACTCTCACTATTGACGGCACCACTCTCTCCCCATCTCCTCAGGCCCGCAACCTTGGCGTGATCTTTGACTCAACCCTCTCCCTTGAGCCTCACATCCGCCATGTTGTCAAAACATCATTTTTTCACCTCCGCAACATTGCCAAAATCAGACCCTCTCTCACACCCCCCGCTGCTGAAAGACTCATCCATGCCTTCATCTCCTCCCGACTGGACTACTGTAACTCTCTTCTCTTTGGCATTAATCCCAGCAACATCAACCGACTCCAACTGGTCCAGAATGCAGCCGCCCGACTCATTACCCACACCAAATCCTGGCACCACATCACCCCAGTCCTCAAAGAACTTCACTGGCTTCCCATTTCCCACCGGATCATCTACAAAATCCTGGTCCTCACCTACAAAGCCCTCAACCACTTGGCCCCCCCTTATCTCACTGACCTCCTCTCCCCCTACCAACCCTCACGGTCCCTCAGATCCATTTCAGCCGGTCTCCTCTCCATTCTGAAATCCAACCTCTGCACCTTTGGAGACAGAGCCTTCTCCAGGGCAGCTCCCAGGCTCTGGAACTCCCTCCCACAATTGATCCGAACTTCTGAGTCCCTCACCATCTTCCAGTCCCGCCTCAAGACCCATCTCTTCACCTCTGCATACCCTTAGTCCCATGTCCCCCTCCCCTTTGCATCTCTGTCTCACTGCTCTATTTTGTTTTGTTCTTGACTCCCCATGTAAAGCGACTTTGAGTCCTTGAAAAGCGCTATACAAATAAAATGTATTATTATTATTATTAGTGTACGGGGGGGGGGGGGATCGCTGGGGACCGAAGGGCCTGCTTTCACATAATGTCTCTAAGACTAAATCTAAACTAATATGTTCTGATTAATTGGTTAGCACACAGACAAAAGCATTTCACTTTACCTCGAGTACGTAACAATAATAAAGTTAAAGCTAGAATGAAAAGGACATAGTAATAGATTGGAGAACATCTGAGGGGGAAATGCAACAGGCAACAATTGTGGCGACCAATGCCATATAACTGTAATGTGAGATACTTAAAACGGTGTTCAATGAAAACAGAGAAAAGCATGTTCCACAAATAATAAGAACAAACTATAGACCGATTAAATGCCAGCGATAAATAAAGGCCTGAAGGAAAACTGAATGTCAGGAATGGGACAAGCACACGATGAACAAAGGAGAAAGCAGACATTAATAGCAACATTGTAAATACATTAAATAATTATTTAAATTCACTTTCGACCAGGCCAGCCCATGAATGGATATGACATTAGACAATGAGATTACAAACACTTAATCAAATGGAGCGAAATATTTATTAGAATAAACAAAATTAAACAGAATTAAGCCTTTGGTTTGGATGTATTCGTGCATTTAATAAATCTTGGGGGGTGATAGCCAAGGCATTTTTGTGCAAATCTAATAATTCTTTTTAAATAGCAGCAATGTCAGACCACCCTTAATGTCGTGAAAAAGGCTTTTGGCACGCTCACTTTCATCAGGAAGGATATTGAGTACAAACGTTGGGACACAGTGATGCAGCTGTACAAGTCTTTGGGGAGACCACACTTGGAGTACTGCCGCTTGCCCAGCCACAGGATAGATGTCATTACGTTGGAAAGGGGTGTAGATCATGAGGGCAATGGTTGACATGAATGCTCACAGGCTTTTTTACCAGGGTTGAAGATTTTAAAACTAGAGGACAAAGACTTAAGGTGGCATGGGAAAGATTTAAGAGGAACCTTAGGAGCAAGTGGGAATATTAGACTCACCCATAATTTTTCTCCAGAGATGCTTCCTGAAGCATTGAGTTACTCCAGCATTTCTTTTTGTCTATCTTCGTTCTGCAGTTCCTTTCTACACTGATCTAATGTAGTTCCGGCTCAGCTGAGGAAAAGCAGGTCGCTGGAATTCTTGTGCTGACATCGCAGCAGGTGGAAAATGATAGAACTTAGTTGCCAACACTCCAATCTTTCATTAACATCAGGACATCCATGTTCATAGATGCCTGCTGATAGATAAATAAAACATTACCCTTCATAGGAGGTACTTAGGCTGCTAGCATCAGTGTGTAGTGGAAGGGAAAACATTGTCTTGGGATGATAATGTCAAAAAGAGCTTTCACCTCGGCCCAGCCACTGTCTATCTTGAAGGGTTCCATGTTTCACTGTGTACACAAGACCATCCACTTTGCACTTTCAACCAAGTCAAGTTACGAGCATACGAACCTTTGCATTCTGGAATGTACAAAGTACCTACTCAATGGCCAGTAGGAACGGGCAATAATAGCCTGCTCTGCCAGCATGCCCGCCCATATAGGAACAAATATAACCTCCCAAGATGTTCATCTTTACTGCCTCTGATTTGTTGCTAGTTAATGTTAACTTATCATAACAACTTCAATCTGTGTAAATATTTAACCTAGATATTTCTCTTTTATGTTTTAGTCTCATATGTACATAGCTTGTGATATACAGCAATCAAATAAATCAGGGGTGATGATTTACAAAATAATAAGCCATATTCACAAGCTTTAGCCATGACGACATTTCAACATTTTGTATGCAGTGAACTTACTGCACTTATTTTCTGTACTGTTAAATGCATCGATGCCTTCATGATAGAATGAAAGTTAAAAATACAGGTTGAAATTTCAGACATTTTTACAGATGTCATAAGTGATAGGAGCAGAATTAGGCCATTCGGCCCATCAAGTCTACTCTGCCATTCAATACTGGCTGATCTATCTCCCCTAACCCCATTCTCCTGCCTTCTCCCCATAACCCATGATACCTGTACTAATCAAAAATCTATCTATCTATCTCTGCCTTAAAAATATCCTTTGACTTGGCCTCCACAGCCATCTGGGCAAAGAATTCCACAGATTCACCCCCTTCAGGTTGCCTTGCTATTTCAGGATGCCCTAGTCACTTTCAAGGGAATTGTTTTCTGATCGTGAATGTGCTCAGATGATCTTCACCCCTTGACTGCAAGGATATGCAGTCTATATCTCACATCAAAGTAAAGGTCAGATTTTCAAGGTAGAGTTAGATTTAGCTCTTAGGGCTAAGGGAATGGATATGGGAGAAAAGCCGGAACGGGGTACTGATTTTGGATGATCAGCCATGATCATATTGAATGGTGGTGCTGGCTTGAAGGGCCAAATTGCCTACTCCTGCACCTACTCTCTATGTGTCCAGGTTTCTACATTTCTATTGTCAAATGCACAATTATGGTAAGGTACAGGTGCATTGAAATCCTTGCCAGCTGCAGCATCACAGGCTCAACGAACAACACTCACACAACATCAAAAGCATAAATTATACTTTAATTTCCAAAAGAGGTCAACGTGGATCAAACAACGTAGCTGTGACAATCTAAATATTTGTAAGAACATTTCAAATTTATTGAGTTGTATACAATAGTTCCAAAATAATTCTAAGGCCTCAAATAAACATGGTCCACTTCACTACCCTGGCTACCAGTTCACAGAGCTATGCTTTTCTGTAAAATGTTCCATTTCCTAGTTTGTTAGGAATGGGATAAAAACCTTTTATTTCAAGGCTCGATTTATTTGAGGGAAGCTATTGCTATGGATTACAATTTCTTTGCATCAATCCTGCATATTCACCCCAAACAAAACAGGCAAAAATATTGGCACAGTGGTAGAGGTCCTACTTTACAGCACCAGAGACCCAGGTTCGATCCTGAATATGAGTGGTGTCTGTACAGAGTCTCTAATGTCCCTAGTGTGTAGGATAGAACTAGTGTACGGGTGACCGTTAGTCGGTATGCCTCAGTAGGCCGAAGGCCCTGTTTCTATGCTGCATCTCTAAGCTAAAATAATAAATTAAATTTACAGTCAATTAAAATACAAACCTATATGAAGGCTTAGGTTTCAAATCAATATTGATTTGGAATACTTTCCAGGTTAAATCTAATTGGCTTTTGAAGTGCAATTGCCTTAAATGATAAAGGTGGCAATACAGACAACTCCTGTAGACACAAGGAACTGCAGATGCTGGCTTACAAAATTAGACACAAAGTGCTGGAGTAACCCATTGGATCAGGCAGCATCTCTAGATAGGTGACGTTTCGGGTCAGGATTCTTCTTCAGACTGAATGTGGTGGGGAGTGAAGAAAGGAGGGGCAGGACAAAGCCTGGCAGATAGTTGGTGGATACAGGTCTTCTCCTTGTTCTTTCGTGAGGTGTGCACAGCCTAAAGTTGTAGGACAACTTGGTCTGTTTGATCGTGTTTGATTGTGCACACTGGGTTGATTGCAATTGTCGGAACAGGGTGGAACACGTGAAGGTTGCAATCTTCCACCCCGTGGATACAGGTGAGGGGGAGGGAGGTTGATCAGCCGATGGTTGAAATGCCCCTCTCTATGTTCCCCAGAGAAGCTTTCTGACCTGTTGAATTACTTTGTGACTTTATCAGAAAACTATCACTGAGTTGTACTGCAATTGTGTACAAAGCTTAACTATATGAGTACTAATGAGACATTGAGTATACCTATTCAAGCCTGTGGCATTGAAGTGAAGATGTAACTTGGATGAAGTACCAAATTACAAAAAGATTTCACCCAAAATACTTCATTCAACAAGTTAATGATGTTAGCGCAAGGAAAAAAGATGATGCCAAAAAGTACACGCAAAGCCCACCAGCATCTTAGAAGGTTTAAAGAAAAATCTGGTTAATATTTCTAATGTACTTATGACAGGATTGGAAAATAAATCCCATATCATAATTCCCATTTCAATTTAATAAATATTGTGACACAAGGAACTGTAGATGTTGGAATCTTGAGCAAATTACAGAGCACGTGAAGAGGGAATGAAGAGGTTTTGGGTTGGAACCCGACTTCAGACTGATTGTGGTAGGGGAAGAAAGCTGGAAGAGAGATGGGGACGAGACTGGCAAGTGGATACAGGTGAGGAGGTGCAGGTGGATATAGGTGAGGAGAGGTTGACTGGCACAAGGGCCCAATGGACATTGCCTATCCATTGCCTCCACAGATGCTGCCTGATCTGCTGAGTTACTCCAGCACTATGTTTTGCATAGTATCTTACAACATGGAAACAGGCCTTTGTCCATGCCGACCAAGATGCCCCATTCATGCCAGTCCCACCTGCTTGTGTTTGGTCCATATTCCTATGGACCTTCCCTATTCATCTACCTGTCCAAATATCATCTAAATGTTGTTATATGAACCTGCTCAACTACCTCCTCTGGCAGCACAATGTGAAAAAGTTGCCATTTAAGTTTGCTAATAAATCTTTCTCTGTTCCTCTCAAAAGTATCATAATTGATGAACCTATGAGTGCATGCTTTTGTTTTAAAGATACAGTGTAGAAATAGGCCCTTCAACCCACCGAATCCATGCCTTTCATAGTGGTTCTATGTTGTCCAACTTTCTCATCCGCTCCCTACACTCTAGGGGGAATTTAGAAAGGGCCAATTAACCTACAAAGAACATATCTTTCGGAAGGAAACGAGATGTGCCCGGAGGAAGCCCATGTGGTCGCAAGGAGATTGTGCAAACTCCACACAGATAGAAGTCAAGGTCAGGATGGAACCCGGGCCTCTGGCGCTGTGAGGCAGCAGCTCTACCGGCTGCGTAACTGTGTCTTTCTCGTGGACTCGCCTACCTCCTCCCCCCCCCCATTCACCAGATTGGTACATTTCAGCGTCCCATCAGACTAATCACTTGCATATTGCCTGCACCAGCGTGTTTCCAGCTGTCATATCATGTCAAAGCCAAAGATAAAATGAAAACCAGTAGATTCAGTCAGAATAGATTAAAATTAAGTTAACAAAAAAGCACCACATTGAAAAATTCACCTAATAATGGCAGGCTTAATAATGGAGCAATCCACAATATTGCTTTAATTATACACAGAAATATTAGTCTTTGAAGGATTTTCTGATTATACAATAAAACAATGCTAGTTGTTTAAAAAAAGGCACACTGTAGGTTGGGTCTCGGGAATAAACCCAATGTGCATACAATTTTCAATTAAATAAAACCATCTGTGGGAATAATTGCCATTGCTTCATGATGTGTTATGACCATTATAACAATCTGATAAATACTATTCCAATCAGATATCATGGTCATTTTCTATTGAAAGTCCAAGGAACTATGTTGTTTTTAATGATACAAATCACCAGCAGTGTCCACTGATAATAGCGAATGGGCTTTGGGCAAAAGAATGAGAGACACAAGCTTTACTCTTAGCTTGACTTCGTTTTCACTCTGTGTTTTGAAAAAAACAGATTCCATCTTTTTTTAATACTCTCGTTTTTATGGTCACTGTTAAAAAAATTAACAAGCTGTTTGGATTATTGCAAAAACTTCAGTCTGTTGATGTGGTGGAGTATTTTTTTCTTAATGATTTCTTTCATGTTCAGTAAATCTTGGTTTTAATTATAATAATCGAGTGAAAGGCTGTTGCCAAGTTCGGCATATTGTTTTGTTTATAAAGGTATGCTACTTTCATGAAAAACTAGGCAGCTTATAAATAACCAAGGGAGGTTAATATAATTGTTGTTGATTTCAGCTAGTTTACCTTTGTGTGAAACCCTTTGGGGGCAAGTTGATGGCTCATTTTGGCTGGGCCATGGGTCATACGAATGGAAAGGCAGAAGGAATTCTAAAGAATGCTCCTGTTATCACTTAGCATAGAAGGAAATGGTTGAGCACTTTGATCACTGAAATTGTTCCTTCTCTTTCAAACCATACACCTCCCTGCCGTGTACAACATCTGCAAAACCAATTCCATCCAGACCGTTTACACCAAGTGTTATGAAGATGAAGTGGAGGCATGCAGTGAAGTGTGAATGCTTAATTCACATTATATTATTTTTTTACATTGGTAACATTTTCTACACTTTATTTTTGGGCAAGCAATTTGCAATTCTCAAACCGTTCACAACGGGCAATTTCACCCTCTTTCCGTCATATCTTTTCCCCTCCTGTCGCCATATCCTCACCTGCTCCTAATGCAGTATTTGTCAACTGAGTTTAGTTTATCGCCATGTGTACTGAGGTACCGTGAAAAGCTTCTGTCGGGTGCTAGGAAGCTGGAAAGCATGCACTGACGATTTATGAGGATATTGCCAGGACTCGAGGTATAGGGACATGTTGAGCAGGCTAAAACTTTATTCCTTGGAGTGTAGAAGGATGAGTGGGAATCTTATAGAGGTATATAAGATGATGTGCGGAATAGGTTGGGTAAACGTACTGAGTCTTTTGCCCAGAGTAAGGGAATCAAGAACCAAAGGACATACGTTTAGGGTCAGGGGGAAAGATTTAATAGGAACCTGAGGGGAAATTTTTTTACACAAAGGGTAGTAGGTATATGCAACGGTCTGCCAGAGGAGGTAGTTGAGGCAGGTACAATCAAGTTTAAAAATCATTTGAACAGGTACATGGACAGGATACGTTTAAGCGATATGTGTTAAATGCAGGCAGGTGGGATGAGTGTAAATGGGGCATGTTGTTTGGTGAGGGCAAGTTGGGTCTGTTTCCACGCTGTGTGACTATAAATAATTCCATTTTGATCTCCTCAGATATTCCAGGAAGATTCCATGAGATATCAGTGATCATTTGGTATAACTTTACCATCTCCCCTTATGATATTGGCAATGAATTTACACCCACTGAATGAACTGCAAGTTGAATGCACCATCAGACTGAGGAACAGTTTTTCCCCTCTGTTATCAGGCTCCTGAACGGTCCTGCCATTAGCACGTATGTAATCCAATTCCCAACCTACCTCATCGTGGACATTGGACTTTGTCTATGGAACTGTTGTGCTACAATGTTGAGAACTATATTCTGCAGTCTGTATCTTCCCCTTCACTACTTATTGTCCTGTAGTTTAACTTTACTGTATTCACTTAAACTATTATCTGAATTGATTGGATAGCATACAAAATAAACCTGTACACTGTACCTCGTTCCACGTGACAATAATAAACCAAGCCTATACCTGACTGCGATGATAAAAAGTACCCTCTTGTAAATGGCAAGTTCTAAGTCTATACAATTTGTCCAACCCTGTCCATTCATTCTTCCTAACTGATCTAGTTTAAATCATCTTTTCAAAGCTTATTCCTTCTATTGTTTCAACTATTTCAATCAGGTTTTCAATGTTTTTAGGGATAAAGGGCTAATCTTTCTGGGCCTACCAGGATCGTCCTGTCATGGCCTTTTCCGAATCTTCATTCTGGGCGTCTACATCTATCTCACCGACCCTTGCCAAGAAAACCAACATAAATTATACATTTTGACCAGGAAATGGCAATGCAACTACCAGAAACCAGTCCACATTTGTAAGACCGTGACTGAAATAGTCTTTCTAGTATTTTCAATGACATAAAGTTTCCCCAGACTCCATTCTTTGTTTTGACTCCTTGGTTGCTCTTGTTATTCAATGTTGAGTTGAATTACTCTCCACATTGTCGGAGGAAATGGCTCTTATTTGGATGTCAGTTTTTGTTTTGTCTTTAAGCACAAACAGCAATGGGTCTGTACGCCACCCATCACTCTTGATTTCTTAATACTTTGTGAGCCAGATAGGCTCTTGCCCCACAGGGCCTTATGGAAATAAGTATTGTCCAACTGGTAGAATATGTTGGTGGACAACCAATGATGGAACAACAAATTCTGCTCAAGAATCTACCCGGAAAAATTATTTATTTCAGTCTCATGTAAAACATCTGGGAGATATAAATGCACTTTTAAAATTCATTTTCTCTGCTCTAAAAGGTCAAGTGCAAAATAAATCAGATGCCAGTTTTCACATACAAGTGTGCGGTGGTAGTCTTTTCAACATAGCATGAATTCAAATTGATACATAAAATCTACAATGAGATCTTAGATATCATGAAACGAAAATGACCGAGCTGGAGCAGGCTTTGCACTAAAGATAGACACAAAGTGCTGGAGTCAGTGGCCCTCCACTCCGTTCTGGACCACTTGGACAGCAAAAACTCGTATGTCAGGCTGTTATTCATTGACTACAGTTCGGCATTTAATATCATCATCCCCTCCAAGCCGGTTAACAAGCTCTCAGATCTGGGTTTCTGCAATTGGATCCTCTGCAATTGGATCTTCGACTTCCTCATTCACAGACCGCAGTCTGTCCGTATTGGTGTAAATGTCATCCTCGATAACAATCAGCACGGGAGCACCTCAAGGCTGCGTGCTCAGCCCCCTGCTGTACTCACTCTATACTCATGACTGCATAGCCGGACATTGTGTGAACTCCATCATCAAGTTTGCCGAAGACACCACTGTTGTGGAACGTATCACTGATAGGAACGAGTATAGAAGTGAGATCGACATATTGACCAAATGGTGCCAGCACAATAACCTGGCCCTCAACACCAGCAAAACCAAGGAACTGGTTGTGGACTTTGGAAGGGGTAGGATGGGGACCCACAGTTCATTTATATCAATGGGTCGATGATGGAAAGGGTCATGAACTTCAAATTCCTGAGCGTGCATATTTCCGAAGATCTTTCCTGGTCCCAGAACATTGATGCAATCGTAAAGAAAGCACATCAGCGCCACTACTTCCTGAGAAGATTACAGAGAGTCAGTATGTCAAGGAGGACTCTCTCGAATTTCAACAGGTGCACAGTAGAGAGCGTGCTGACCAGTTGCATGATGGCTTGGTACAGGAACCTGAGCGTCCAGGAGCGGAAAAGACTGCAAAAAGTTGTAAACTCTGTCCAGTCCATCATCAGCTCTGACCTCCCTTCCATCGAGGGGATTTATCGCAGTCGCTGCCTCAAAAAGGCTGCCAACATCATCAAGGACCCACACCATCCTGGCCACACACTCATCTCTCCACTGCCATCAGGTAGAAGGTACAGGAGCCTGAAATCTGGCACATCCAGGTTCAGGAACAGCTACTTCCCCACAGCCATCAGACTATTAAACACAACTTCAAACAAACTATGAACAATAACAGCCGATTGCACTTTATCTGTTTATTTATGTGTGTGTATATATATATATATATTCTATTGTATATGGACACACTGATCTGATCTGTATTTATGCCTACAATATTCTGTTGTGCTGCAACAAGCAAGAATTTCATTGTCCTATCTGGGACAAATGACAATAAACTCTCTTGACTTGACTTGATTTAAGTAACTCAGCTGGTCAGGTAGCATCTCTGGAGAAAAAGGATGGGTGATATTTTGGCCGCGACCCGAAACATCACCCATCCTTTTTCTCCAGAGATGCTGCCTGATTCACTGAGTTACTCCAGCACTTTGTGTCTATCTTTGGTATAAACCAGCATTTGCAGTTCATTATTTCTACAAACTTTGTACTATTTGACTAGAACTTGTTTGGAACTTGCCGCTGGATACAGTTCTGTGTACTTTTCCATAATGCAAGAAAAAAAATGATTTCTTCATTTTTGAAATTTAGTTATTTATAGTAGGGAAGGATAGGATATTTGTCGTGGATTTAGAATTAATAATCTGTCCTTGTATAGTAGAAACTAGGAACTGCAGATGCTGGTTTATGAAAGAAAGACAAAATGCTGGAGTCAGTCAGCGGGTCAAGCAGCACCTCTGGAGAACATGGACAGTTAACGTTTCGGATCGGAACTCTTCTATCCTGTCTCACAGCACCAAATTTTCTAATCTCAATTCTAGACGGCAGAACGGGCAGTTTGGTATTATAAAAGGTGATGGTGATGTTTAGTAATAAACTTATATCCCGTTTAGTATCAATACCACTTCTGCTATTTGCAGCTATAATCATTTCCACATGGTAGTGGATTGTGCGGGAATGAAGAAAAGTAGTAAAATAGTGTAGAAATACAGTGGAGGGAGGAACTGCAGATGCTGGTTTAAATTGAAGATAGACACAAAGTAACTCAGCATGTCAGGCAGCATCTCTGGAGAAAAGGAATAAGCAACATTTCACATCGTGTCTGAAGAACGGTCTCGACCCGAAACGTCTCCAATTCCTTTTCTCCAGAGATGCTGCCTGACCCGCTGAGTTACCCCGTTTTGCGTCTGTTTCCAGAGTAGAAATACAACTGCATCCATTTTTAAATTTTGTTTTCTCAACCCATTATTTTATCATTTGCCTTTCCACCTAGTTCTGAGCATCCTCCTGCATTCCCTTTCCAGATAAGACGTAACGCACTCTCTGGCACACGAAGAACTTTTTTTTTGGCTTCTCGAAGGAGGTGTAGGTTATGGCTGGTCTGGTGAGGCAGCCTCTCAGTTATGGTGAGCACAAGTAGAGAGGGTTCCTCATCGGGGTTGAATGCACAGTGTCTCTTGCCCAGAGCAGGGGAATCAAGATTCAGAGGACATAGTGAGAGGGGAAAGACTAAATATGAGACTGAAGGGTAACTTCATAAGGGTGGTGGGCATATGGAATGAGCTGCTGGAGGAGGTGGTTAAGGCAGGTACAGTCACACAATTTAAGACAGGTACATGGTCAGAACAGGTTTAGAAGCATATGGGCCAATCAGGCAGGTGGGACTAGTGCAGATGGGACCTGTTGATCAGTGTGGGCAAGTTGGATCAAGTTGTTTCCACTCTATGTGGCTCTATGGTCACAGGTGAATATCCTTCATATCAATTTATCAAGGTCATTGGCACCTTGGCAAAGATTAGTACAATAGCAGTTGTAATCAAAACATATAGCGTACGTAAGTATTAATGATTCTAGCAACTGTTGTGTCTTGGGATGTGAAAATGTATTCATTTGCTCACCATCAATGTCTTCACATTAAGCAATTTAATGTTTCAGGAGGGAATGGTTGTGTATTCTCAACTTGCTTAGCACAGTGGACTTTTGAAAGCAGTGTCCAGCTATCTTTGCTCAATTAATAAACCTCTCACAGCAAGGCCATTAGGTACACTGGTGAATGGAGCGTCTCTGTACTCCATCTTCCCTCAGCTTCCACCTTCAAAAGGAGCAAGATCAAAATCATGGATGTTCATATTTCCTATGATGTTCAAGCATGGCTTGAATCAAAAATGGGTTGAACGGATAAATGGAACTCACATCCTCCACTGTTTAGTTTAGTTTGCTGTCACGTGTATGGAGGTAAATGAAATCACTTTTTGGTTGTGTGCAATCCCATCAGTAGAAACATCGAAACATAGAAAATAGGTGCAGGAGTAGGCCATTCGGCCCTTCGAACCTGCACCGCCATTCAATATGATCATGGCTGATCATCCAACTCAGTATCCTGTACCTGCCATACCCCCTGAGCCCTTTAGCCACAAGGGCCACATCTAACTCCCTCTTAAATATAGCCAATGAACGGGCCTCAACTACCTTCTGCGGCAGAGAATTCCAGAGATTCACCACTCTCTGTGTGAAAAAAGTTTTCCTCATCTCAGTCCTAAAAGATTTCCCCCTTATCCTTAAACTGTGACCCCTTGTTCTGGACTTCCCCAACATCGGGAACAATCTTCCTGCAGAAAGACTATACATGATTACAATTGAGCACAGTGTACAAATACTGGATAAAGGGAATAAGGTTTGTGCAAGATAAAGTCTCGTAAAGTCTGATTAAAGATGGTCTGTGGGTCTCCAATAAGGTAGATGGTAGGTCAGGACTGCTCTGCTCTCTAGTTGTTGATGGCTCAGTTGCCTGATACAGCCGGGAAGAAATCTGGGAATAATCTAGAGGTGTGTGTTTTCAAACTTTTAGGCCTCTTGCCTGAGGGGAGGGGGGAGGAAGAGTGACTGACTGAGGTGGAACTGGTCCTTAATTTTGTCGAGGCAGCGTGAAGTGTAGATGGAGTCAATGGATGGGAGGTTGGCTTGCGTGATGGTCAGGGCTGCACCCACAACTCTCTGTAATTTTTTGCGGTCTTGGATGGAGCTGTTCCCAAACCATGCCAATAAAGTGCATGCCAATATTGCAAGGCAAGGCAGGCTAATGCACAAGTAAGCAAAATAACTAAAGGCACTTGTGTTCCAAGACTCTGGTGGGCAGTAATGCCAGGACGTCCTACTGCTCGGGACCAATACTTTTGCTCATTCTCTGTTTCATGGCAAATAAAATAGCAAAAAAAGGAGACAATACATCAGATACCGAGATAACTTTTAGTTATCTTCTGCAGCCAAATATGGGCCATAATGGACTCCACCCTTCCTGAGTTCATTTGCAGAACGCCCTGAATTGTTCTGGCCTTTTCGTGCCCTAAGTCTCCCCCCCTCCTCACCTCCATCTTTTAATCCAGAAACCTCACCTATTCCTTGTCTCCAAAGGGGATGCTGCCTGATCCGCTGAGTTACTCCAGCATAAATCTAAATTAAACTAAACTAAATTTTGTGTCTATCCTCGGTATAAACCAGCATCTGCAGTTTCTTCATTCACATAATAACTGTTAGTTGTGATGTGCGGAAAAGTTTCGGACAAGACTTTTAGCTCCAGTGGCAAACAAAAGTATCTGTAGATACAAGAAACTGGAGATGCAGGCTTACAAACATAAAGATACAGTGTTGGAGTAACTCAGCAGGTCAGGCAGTATCTCCGGAGAACATGGATGACTGAAAAAGGGTCCCAATACGAAACGTCACCTATCCACGTTCTCCAGGGGTGCTGCCCAACCCGCTGAGTTACCCCAGCATTTGGGGGTTTTTTTGCATTGATTTGTTCAGCTTTCAACACCAAAATGCCTCCGTGGTACTAAATCCTAATTCTCCAGGCAACCAGAGTGAGGAAGAATAAAACTATTGACTTGACTGCACCAGGCTCCCTTTCCCACAATCCTTTTATTACATTGCCTCCCTCATTTATCATTTTTATTGCGAGCTTGTAATTAAATAACAATTGATCATTTCAACCATTCTCATTAAGTAACTTTAAACATAGATTAATGTCAAAGTCCCCATTCATGAGTATTATTGAAAATGGAAAATAATTTAAATGATAAGCTCATATAATATGAAACCTTTGTCTACATTTTAATTACACTGTATATTGGTATTAAATGTAGGTTTTCAGTGCAAAGACTGACAACCTATTTTACTCTGAAAAATAATATTTTGTAGCCATCTTAGACCATGATTTATTGCAGTCTACTCGTGCTAATCAAATGCTGAATTTGTGCAACGATGATTAAACAGCACTGATTGTATTTCCAGAGATCGGGAAGTTTTGAGTATTTTTCTGTTAAATGTCAAATTTGGTTCTGAAATTAAGAATTGTCTAATTTCTTGACGGGTGCAGACTTTGCAATGTGTCACCAGATTCCTCTGCATATTATTTAACAGAATCATTTTGCTGCTTGAAATAAAATGCCTGATAACAGACAAAGGAATGTTTATGAATGCTCCGAATCTTTTACCCAGTGCAGGGAAACCTGTGGGATGGCATTTTCACTCAGAGGGTGCTGGATGTATGGTACGAACTGCCAGAGGTGGCAGTTGAGGCAGGTTCTATATCAGCATTTGAAAGACATTGGGATAAGTCCGCAGTTAGGAAAGGTTTGGAGGGATATGGGCTAAACACGAGCAAATGTGACCAACCTCGATGGGGCATTTTGGTCGGTATGGATGAATTAGGCCAAAGAGCCTATTTCCGTGCAGTATGACTCAACAATAAATAATTTGCATTCCTATACTTTGCAAGTTTTTTTCGATCTATTGGTAAAATGAAAGTACAGTTTAATGATGCATGAAAAGATACATAGGCGTAGTTTTACTAACAGGGAGTATTAACGAAAACAAATATACAGTAGTGTCAACTTATTACAAGTGGATTTCATATTACACCTTAAAGGTGTAAAATGTGGTCGTTATTCATATGGGGAAACTAGAATGGGGGGGAAAAGAGAATCACATGAATCAAAAACATTGTTGCCATTGTGTGCCTGGTGTGGAAGGAACTCTCCAGCCCAGATTGGTCTAATCACCCATCTCCATACACATGGCAACACTGTCGTGAAGATGCCATGGTCTGACTCGAAAATTAGCGATGGACAACGAACCCACTTAATGCAAACAGCAATGCACACGGATCTACAGGTGCTGATTTACCGTACAAAAAAACTCAAAGACACAAAGTGCTGGAGTAATTCAGCGGGTCAGGCAGCACCTTAATAGAACATGGAGGTTAATTCCAGAGTGATCTAGTGTACTGCACTATCTTTCCAAATCTAGTCAAGATTATTTATTTATGCGGAATCGTTTAGTTTAGTTTATTGACACGTGTACTGAGGTACATTGAAAAGCTCATTTATTGTTGCATACAATCCAGTCAGCGGAAAAACTATACATGATTACAATCAAGCCATCCACAGTGTACAGATACAGGATAATGGGAATAATGTTTAGCTCAAGATAAAGTCCAATAAAGTACGATTGTGGTAACTAACTTTCTTTTACATGTTCTCCATGATCTTTCAACTTCCATTCTCGTCTAAATGACTTTGTAACTTTCATTACCTTGTGCTTGTGCCAATGGTTTAGAAATCTTACTGCTGTTTAAATTTTTCATAGATACAGTACTCAAATAATCTTCACTGCGAGGAGAGAATGGCCATTTGGTAAAAGCAAGATCACAAAGCAGCAAGTGTGGAGGCTGCAACACTGTCCCTGGGGATCTCTGTTCTCTATTCTCTCTGCTGTGTACCTTTATTTGGTCAGAAGCTCGGCTGTTTTTGGTATGTCTTGCCTTTCCTCACTCTTTGTTGTATGTTCCCCACAGCCTGTGATTGCCATCCGGTGGGTGCAGCTGGCAAAACCTGTAACCAAACCACGGGCCAATGTCCCTGTAAGGACGGTGTGACTGGCATCACGTGCAACAGATGCGCCAAAGGTTATCAGCAGAGCCGATCTCCCATTGCGCCGTGCATAAGTACGTGACTCATCTTTCTGACTCTCCGCATCAGCTGCTCTATTGCATTGGTTTTGAAATGAAACTCTCACCGTGAGCTTGAAATGATCGCATCCCAGTAGGCAACTTACTTTAGTTCAGAGAGATGCAGTGTGGAAAGGGGCCCTTTGGCCCACTGAGTCCATGCCGCCCATCGATCACTCAAACACTAGTTCCGTGACCTGCACACTAGGAACAATTTACAGATGTCAATAAACCTGCAAGCCTGCACGTCTTTGGGATGTGGGAGGAAACTGGAACATGTGGCGAAAACCCATGTGGTGCAGAAAACTCCAGCGCTGTGAAGCATCGGCTCTACCACTCTGCTGTTCTTGCATCTTCACTGAATTTCAGAGTTATAACATTTTCCTCAAAAGTAACAATAACATAGTTAGGCCTTTAGTAGCCAATAGCTAAATTGTTCTTAAAATCCATTCACTTTATGTTTATCATAACTAGTTCAACAATCTAAAACATTTTGGGATATTTTGGAGATTTGGCAGTACGGTGACACAGCTGGTAGAGCTGCTGCCTCACAGCGTCAAAGACCCGTGTCCAATCCTTGGGTGCTGTCTGTGTGGAGTTTGCATGTTGTCCCCGTGACCACATGGATTTCATCCGCGTGCTCCGGTTTCCTCCCACATCCCAAAGACGTGTGAGTTAGTAGGTTGATTGACCTGTGTAAATTGCTCCTATTGTGTGGGGAGTGGGTGCAAAAGTATGATAACATGGAACTAGAGTGTACTGGAGATCGATGGTTGGCGTCAGCTCGGTGAACAGAAGGGCCTGTTTCCATGCAACGTCTCTAAATTTAAAAAATACCAGATTCGTGCTGAATTGTCCTGACAATGCAATTTTCTTTCCCTGACCTCAAAAATCTGCATCGGCCCCAAGTATTATTTGGAATCTTGGCTGTTTGATGACCTCATGTTGCTAAATCAACCACAATTCTTAGGGAAGATTTTTTGTCATCGGACTGCAACTTAATGTGGACAATAAAGAAAAGCTTAATCCCCTGCCTTTCACAGTCAGTGGTAGGAATGCATCATCGTTGAGGTTATGGAGTTGCCTCAATGCCCTTCATTTTCATTGTGTGGTAGGTTAGCAGCACATGGATCTCCTACATTAAAGGACTTCCAAACCTCTTAGTAACCTTTGTCCATTTTGGGATTCTTGATGGGCCGAATGGCCTAATTCCGCTCCTAGAACTGATGAACTTATGAAATCAAACCAGAGCAGGACCTTCACAGTGAATGGCAGGCCCCTGGGGAGTGTTGCCGAGCAGTGGGATCTAGGGGAGCAGGAACATAGTTCCTTGAACTTGGTGTCACAGACAGATAGGGTAGTCAAGAAGGCTTTCGCCACATTGGCCTTTATCAGTCAGTATTGAGTACAGCGGTTGGGATGTTATTTTACAGTTGCATAAGACATTACTGAGGCCACATTTGGAGTATTGTCTTCAGTTTTGGTCACCCTGTTATAGGAAGGATGTTGTTAAGCTGGAAAGGGTGTGGAGAAGATTTACGAGGAGGTTGCTGCCAGAATTCGAGGGCCTGAGCTTTGGGAAGAGGCTGGAATGTTATTCCTTGGTGCTCGGAAGAATACGGGGTAATCTTATAGAGGTGTGCAGGACCATGAGGGGAATAAGCAGGAGAAATACAAAGAGCCTTTTACCCAGAGCAGGGCAATCAAGAACCAGAGGACTTTGGGAGGTATTTAATGGGAACCTGAGGGGTAATATATATGGAACGAGCTGCCAGCGGAGGCATCTTGCTCGATGTGAGCAAGTTGGACGGAAGGGCCTCATTCCATGCTGAATAACTCCATTACTCTATAGCTAAATGAGGACACCCCCCCCTTCAGAAAACCATATTGGCTGTTTGATGCTGAATGCACGGTATGATGTACAACAGCAAGCCACACACAGCAGGGAATATTATCAGGCAGCTAATTGCCTGTAGCTGTAGTCTCAACACATTCGACCTCAACATTTCCACCACTCTCCCAATTGTTTGTCAAGAAAGGTGCTTGAGCAGCCCGCTGATGAAGATGAAACCTTCCTCAACCTAACGGACATTAATTATAGTCACCATCTAGGCTTGCAATTCAAAACGCGCCCTTTTGAATTAGTTACCCCAAACACCTCCTCCGTCCCACAGAAATGTGCTGCACGTAGAGAACTCCCTTCAAAAGAATTTTTAAAATGAGGCCGTTTCCTGAAAGGGTTTTTGTACTTAAGACTTCAAATGCTCAAGGAACAGAATGAACATCCATTTACGACAGCTTAAAGAATATTCAGTCCTTATTCCTGTGGTTGATTTACCTGTGCTTTTGAGAACTGAAAGTACAATTCCTATTTTGACCCCTGATAATCCCCATATCAAGATAAAATGGAAGAGGTTCTTGCCTGGACTTACGTGGACTTGTACCTTGTCCTTTTACCATCTGGACGCCCGCAGCAACGGCTGCGGAGGGTTGAGGTCCCGACCACGGGGGAAAATGGAGGAGGACTGGCCAAATTGTGTGCCTTCCACCACAGTGATGAATGCTGTGGTGGATGTTTATGTTAAATTTTTATTGTGTTTTTGTGTGTGTTCTTTATCATTGTACCGCTGCTGACAAATTCATTTCACTTGCACTTTATGTGCAATGTGACAAATAAACCGTATTGTATTGTATTGTATTTTGATGTGCATTTTAGTTAATCTGAATTAAGGTGGATCCTAAACCCTGCAAGAATTCATTTAGACCACCTAATCTGTGCCCAGTTCTGGAATATGATTCTATATAAACCAACTGAAATGCACTTCAGCCAAGAAATGTGAAGATAAAATAATTATGATTGATCGAAATTAACTTAAAAGAGTAAATGCTTCCAAGGTCAGACAATGCAAGCATCGTGTGGCACCCGTTTCTATAAGACTTGATTCTTTACCCTCACCCTTTAGACATCCTTGTTTTATTATTTTACATTGGGCAAGTGCCTAATATTTCTCTACTTTCTATGTATCAGAACCCGATTTCTTACTGACTGTGTTTAAGAAGGAACTGCAGATGCTGGAAAATCGAAGGTACACAAAAATGCTGGAGAAACTCAGCGGGTGCAGCAGCATCTGTGCAGCAGAATCAAATTGACTCTTGATCTATGGATCGAAGGAAATAGGCAACTTTGCCTATTTCCTTCGCTCCATAGATTCTGCTGCACCCGCTGAGTTTCTCCAGCAGTTTTGTGTACCTTCTCACTGACTGTAGTTGATTGACATGACCCTATTCATGATATTTTATCCTTGCTGTCTACTTGCTTTGAAGTGTACATAAACCGAACCAAAAACAAAGACATGTTTCAGAATTCAGCCTCACTCCTTTTGAGATGCAAGTGATATTTCATGCATGGCCAATCTCAATGCTGAAAGGTGCAATTTGAAAGAATCAAGTCTTGTTGATGACTATATTTCCAATTTGCTGAACTGAGACCCATTACAATTACTGTGAATAAACATTGCGGACTAACTATACACTGTAGAGTTGTGGAAACATTCACTGGTCATATAAATGCTCTTTATATTTACATTTTGCAGTGCTCTAGCCAATAATATGTTAACGTTTCACTGCTGTTGCCTGCCTTTCTTCCCCACAGAAATTCCAGTGGTCCCACCTACGACTGCTGCCAGCAGTATGGAAGAATCTGCCGGTAAGACCACTCGTATTACCTTTCACGCACAAGGGGCCATTTCAATTGGGATGAGGCTTCTTGCCCAGATTTGCCAACTAGTTCCCTCATGCACCCACATGTACCTGGACCAAAGTTGAAACTCAAATGAACTGAAGCCCCTCTCGTAGCTTGGATGGTGACCAGCAAGATTGAACGAGCCGTTAACATAGAACAGTACAGCACAGAAACGGGCCCTTCGGCCCACAATGTATGTGCCAAACATGATGCCACGATGAACTCTTATCTGCCTGCACACAATCCATATCTCTCCATTCTCTGCATATCTATGTCCCTATCCAAATGTCTCCAAGATCGTATCTGCCACCCCCACCACCAGGGTTGCACAGTGGTGCAGCAGTAGAGATGCTGCCTCACAGCGCCAGAGACCCGGGCTCAATCCTGACCTCAGGTGCAGTCTGTACGGAGTTTGCACCTTCACCCTGTGTGGGCTTTTTTCCTGGTGCTCCAGTTTCCTCCCACTTCCCAAAAACGTGAAGGTTTGTAGGTTAATTGGCTTATGTTAATAGTACACCAGTCATTGAAGGTAGGCTTGCAGGTGCAGCAGGCAGTAAAGAAAGCGAATGGTATGTTAGCTTTCATTGCAAAAGGATTTGAGTATAGGAGCAGAGAGGTTCTACTGCAGTTGTACAGGGTCTTGGTGAGACCACACCTGGAGTATTGCGTACAGTTTTGGTCTCCAAATCTGAGGAAGGACATTATTGCCATAGAGGGAGTGCAGAGACGGTTCACCAGACTGATTCATGGGATGTCAGGACTGTCTTATGAAGAAAGACTGGATAGACTTGGTTTATACTCTCTAGAATTTAGAAGATTGAGAGGGGATCTTATAGAAACTTACAAAATTCTTAAGGGGTTGGACAGGCTAGATGCAGGAAGATTGTTCCCGATGTTGGGGAAGTCCAGGACAAGGGGTCACAGCTTAAGGATAAAGGGGAAATCCTTTAAAACCGAGATGAGAAGAACTTTTTTCACACAGAGAGTGGTGAATCTCTGGAACTCTCTGCCACAGAGGGTAGTTGAGGCCAGTTCGTTGGCTATATTTAAGAGGGAGTTAGATGTGGCCCTTGTGGCTAAGGGGATCAGGGGATATGGAGAGAAGGCAGGTACGGGATACTGAGTTGGATGATCAGCCATGATCATATTGAATGGCGGTGCAGGCTCGAAGGGCCGAATGGCCTACTCCTGCACCTAATTTCTATGTTTCTATGTTTCTATGTTTCTAATGTGTAGGATGCGAAACTGGGATAACATGGGTGATTGTTGGTCGGCGTGGACTTGGTGGGCCGAAGGGCCTGTTTCTCTGCTGTATCTCTGAACTGAACTGAAGCACCCCCTGGGAATAGTTCCAGGCACCCACCACCCTTTGTACAAAAACTTGCCCCCATACATCTATCAACTTTGCTCCTCACCGTAAAGCTATACCCTTTACTATTTGATATTTCTATCCTGGGAAAAAGATTCTAACTGTCTACCCAATCTGTGCCTCGTACAAAGTAGAGACACAAGAAACTGAAGATGCTAAAATCTTGAGCAAAAGACACGGTGCTGGAGGAACTCAGTGGGTCAGTCAGCATCTGTGGAGGGAATGGACAGGAGACATTTCATCAGTCTAAACAAGGGTTCCGACCCAAAACATCACTACTACATTCCCTCCACAGACGTTGCCTGACCCGCTGAGTTCCTCCAGCACCTTTAAAAAAAAACTCAACAGAAAGCATTTATCAGAAAGTTTGTATTAAACAAAATACAGTCATTAAAAAACAGAATATTCCTGTATTTGGGGGATGTTAGCTAGAGGAAGAGGTTGCGTAGACTTGGATAGTTGTCTCTGGACCTCTGGACGTTGAGAGGAGATCTGATAGATGTACATAAAATTACGAGAGCCACAGATAGAGTGGAAAATTGGAATCTTTTTCCTGGGGTGGAAATGTCAGACTAGAGGGCACAGCTTTAAGATGAGAGGGGCAAAGCTTAAAGGGGATGTGCAGGGCAAGTATTTTTAACAAGATGTGTGGTGAGTCTCTAGTGAGTCCCTGGTGGTGGTGGTAGTGGCAGATTCTCTAATGAAACTTAAGAGGCTTTTACATAGGCACACGGATATGCAGGGAATGGAAGAGTATAGTCCATGGGCAGCCAGGTGAGATTAGTTTACCTTGGCATCATGTTCGGCACGGACACTGTGGGCCATAGGGCCTGTAACTGTGCTAAGCTTTTCAATGTTCTATATTCTAGGGCGACACAATGATGCAGCTGGCACTGTTATCTCACAGCACCAGAAACCTGGGTTCGATCCTGACCTCGGATGCTGTCTTTGTGGAGTTTGCACGTTCTCCCTGTGACCGCGTGTGTTTGGTCCTGGGGCTGCGTTTTCCTCTGATACCCCAGAGATGTGTGGGTTTGTTGGTTAATTGGCCTCTGTTATGTATAGGGAGTGGATATAAAAGTGGGATAATGTAGAACTAGTGTGGACGGGTGATCGATGGCCAGCGTGGACTCGCTGGGCTGAGGGGTGATGTCCATGCTGCATCTTTCAATCAATCAATCAGTATACTAAAACTGAAATCAATTAAAGTATTTTAGAATATAAACTAAGATATAATAAAACATATTAAAATACAAGTAATATCTGAACTTATGAACCCGATCTTTGGGGAGGCACCATGGCGCTGCGATAGAGTTGCTGCCTTACAGCGCCAGAGACCCGAGTTCGATCCTGACTACAGGTGCTGTCTGTATGGAGTTTGTACGTTCTCCTTGTGATCGAGTGGGTTTTCTCCGGGTGCTCCTGTTTCCTCCCACACTCCAAAGACGTACGAGTTTTAGGTTAATTGGCTTTGGTAGAAAATGTAAATTGTCCCTAGGATTGTGTGTAAGATAGTGCTAGTGTACGGGGCAATCACAGGTCAGCAGAAGGGCCTATATTTCTAAAGCCTAAAGGCCGACATAATTCACAGGATTAGGAATTCCTTTTAAAAGAATGGGTGCAGCTCACCAATTCCAGGTCTGAATTTGCCAGTTCTTTCAATGTTGGCCGGGAGAGGTAAACCCCCACCTGTTATATACCAGCAAACTCAGACTCCTCCCTCGGTCTCTATGCACGGTGTCCAGCGACAAACTAGAGTTACAGATGTCGGGGATATGGAGGGAAAACTAGAAATTTGATGGTGGGGGAGAGAGTTGGAAGTGTGTGTGGGAGTCTGAATCAGTCGATTAGCCTGAAGAAAGATTCCAACCCCAAACATCCCCTCTCCATGTTCTCCAGAGATGATACCTGGCCTGTTGGGTTACTCCAGTGCCTGTGGCTTTTTTTTTAATGGAGAAAATGAGTGCTTTCAAAAGTGAGACCAGTTCCTGTCAATTGGCAAGGTAATCAAGGGATGGGGAGCTGAGGAAGGTGGAAGCAGATCCGCCACTACAGATCCACCACAATCGAATTGAACATCGAATTGAGGATAGTGGAAGAGTCTAGCAGGAGAGGCCATAACCTCAGAGTAAAAGGTCATACATTTAGAAAGGGGATGAGGAGGAATTTCTTTAGTCAGAGACTGGTAAATCTGTGGAATTCATTGCCACAAACCGCTCAGAAGGCTAAATCAATGGATATTTTTAAGGCGGAATTTGATAGATTCGTGATTAGTAACGGTATCAGGGGTTTATGGGGAGAAAGCAGGAGAATGGAGTTGAGAGGGAAAGACCGATCAGCCATTATTGAATGGTGGAGTATACATGATGGGCCGAATGGTCTGATACTGCTCCGAGAATGAGTCGACTGATGACGTTCAGTGGCTGAGTGTTACTGTGTTGAATGTTGTGCTGCAGGGCACAGAATGAACTGGCGAATTGTGAGGAAGAAAGTCAATTGTAGAGCCTGCATTTTGTTAATTGAAATGAAAGTGAAAATGCCCATATCTTGTGCAATATCCCTTGCCTAAGTTTCCCCTTTTGAGATAACCAACTGGAAATCTACCACTTTTATTAAAACATTTCTCCCTTAACTGATGCCATAAGGAAAATATTATTAGTGCCCCTAAAACATAGTCAGTCATGATGTAATCCCGTTTACAGCTGGATACCAGAGACCACTAACATGGGAGATGTCAGCACTTTCTGTTGTTATGAGAAAGATAAAGGGATATTTATTCCACAGACTATGTCTTCCTTTCTTTGGACAATGTCCTTGCAAGGTGCAATGGTTTACAGCTGTGGTGGTACGTCAGTAAACTATGCGGAATAATATAACATTATTTTAATAACATAAGCTGGAAAGAGAGCAGAAAAGATTTAAGAGGATGTTGCCAGGACTAAAGGCCCTGAGGTCTCTGGAGAAGTTGTGCAGACAAAGACTTTATTCCTTGGAGTGCAGGAGTCGGAGTGGTGATTCCATAAACGGTATATAAACTCATGAGAATAAATAGAGGGAATGCACAGTCTTTCACCCAGAGGAGGGGAATCAAGAACCAGAGGACATAGGTTTAAGTTGAGTGGGTAAATATTTAATGGTTTAGGCATGTACTGTAAAGTAAGATGTTATTTGCACAAGCCAATATCAGTAGTATTCAGTTGCATTGGAGGCTGAGAGTCCAATGAGCAAAGTGGTGCCAGTTACTGGTTTCCATTATCACACGTTTAGTTTAGTTTAGGTTTGTTTAGCTTAGTTTATAGATACAGCATAGACATTGGCCCTTCTGCCCACCAAGTCCACACCAACCAGCGATCACCCGTACGCTATTCTATCCTACACCAGTGACAATTTATCAAAGCCAATTAACCTTCAAACCTGCACATCTTTGGAATGTGGGAGGATACCGGAACACCCGAAGAAAACCCATGCAGTCACAGGGAGAACATGCAAACTCCACACGGACAGCACCCATAGTCAGGATCGAACCCGGGTCTTTGGTGTTATAAGGCAGCAACTGTAACGTTGTGCGACCCTGCCACTCCGCAGTCCCAAAAATGGACGTAACTTTTCATCCACTAGGGAATCCTTCACATCAGAACATGAGTAACAGGCATTGACTACTCAACATGAGGGAGAAAGTACTGCAGAGGCTGATAAACAAACTTGCAAGGGTGCAAACTTCCAAAAGGTGCAGAGTGTGATTCCTGTACAAAGTCATTGTGCCTCTTGAAGTTTGCGAGCTCCCTCTCACTCATGTTTACATTCTCACCCTCTTCTTTTTTTTTCTTCCCTGTTCCAATTCTCAATGTCTCATGAATCTCATGAATAGTGGCAGAAACCGGGCAAATTACACTGGGAACGGCTCTTTAATTCCAAATCTGAGCTGTGGGAGTCTTTTCCAGGACAGCTGGTTGGAGTTCAGGACCAGCAAGTTCCTGAGAGGGTGAAAGATAACGTTCAGGGACTTTGGATAACAAGAAATACTGTAAATGTATTCAAAAAGCAAAAGGAAGCATATGTACGATTTACGAGGCTGGAATCGATCAAGGCCCTTGAGAAATATAAAGGGACTAGGAAAGAACTTTAAGAAGGAATTAGGAGGGCTATAAGTAACCATGACATGTCCTTGGCAAACAGTATTAATAAAAAATCTCAAGGCATTGTATAGGTATATTAGAAGCAGGAATAGGTGGAGAATTGATAGGTCCTCTCAAGGGTGAAGGAGGGAATTCTATGAGTGATGCCACAGGAAGTAAGCAAGGTTCGCGATGAGTACTTTGCATCCGCAGTGTTTGAGGACATGTGTGATGGAGAGATCAGGATGAGGTACATTAATATTCTAGGATATGTCAATATTAAGAAGGAGGTGGTGGTGTGTGCTTTAAAGACATTAAGATGGATAAGTCCAGGCCTAATGGAATCTTTAGACTTTAAGACTTTAAGTTAGACTTTAGAGATACAGCATGGAAACAGGCCCTTCGGCCCTCTGTGTTTGTGCTACCCAGCAATCATCACATACACTAGCACTATCCTGTATAATAGGGACATTTAACAATTCACAGAAGCCAATTAACATACAAACCTGAATGCCTTTGTGATGTGGGAGGAAACCGGAGCACCCGGTGGAAACCCACACAGTCACTGGGAGAATGTACAAACCCCCCTACAGGCAGCAACTGCACCCGTGGTCGGGGTCAAACCTGGGACTCTGGTTCTGTAAGGCAGCAATTTTACTGCTGCACCACTGTGCCACCTGTGGTATTATGCAATAATAGTGTAAGGCTGGGCAGACGGGCACTAGGACCCTGTGTGACAGAAGCCAGGCTCCAGTAACCGGATGTGACTGGAACCCTGGGGTGTGGGCAGTTAGGGAGTTGCCTGGGCTGGCACATGAGGCTGTTGCTGTTGCTGCTGTTGTACAGAGTTGTTAAATAAAGATATACTCTGTTTACGTCGTGGTATGAGCCTTATTACAAGCATAACTCGACACCACCCATGTGCCACAGTGTCCCAGAATCTATCTCAGGATACAGAGGAAGGAAAGGGAGTTGATTCTTGAAGTCCTTGAGACTGGAGAATGGAAATGTTGTTCTTTTCATTAAGAAGGAAAACGGGCACAATCCAGGAAATTATCGGCAGGTAAACCGTGGAAGATAAATTAATTTAGAAGGTTGCCGAGGGCAGGATCGTTTCGCATTTGGGACGGCATGGATTTATTGGGGATAGTCAGCATTTACACAGGAAGTCCTGTCTCGCGTTCAATTGAATTTTTTAAGGGGATAATGAAAATGATTGATGAGGGTTGGGCAGTGGATATCGCCTACATGGACTTCATTAAAGCACTTTACAAGGTCCCTCATTGTAAGCTGGTCCAGATCATTATGTCACATGGTGAGTAGGTAAGTTGGATACAAACCTGGCTTGGTCATGGATGACATAGTGTAGAGGTGGAGGAGCGTTTCACTGACTGGAAGTTTGTACCAGTAAGTTTCTGCAGGGATCAATACTGGGACCTCTTTTGTTTGTAATATATATTAACGGTTTGGATGAAAATGTCGGTACCAGAAACAGGAAGGTAGATTATTATCTAAATGGTGTCAAGTTGGGGAAAGTAAAAGTACAATGGGATCTGGGGGGTCCTTGTTCATCAGTCAATTAAAGTAAGCATGCACGTACAGCAGGCAGTGAAGAAAGTGAATGGTAGGTTGGCCTTCATAACTAGAGAAGTTGAGTAAAGGCGCAAGTGGTCCTTCTGCAGTTGTACAGAGCCCTAGTGAGACCACTGCTAGGGTATTGTGTGCAGTTCTGGTCCCCTAATTTGAGGAAGGGCATTCTTGCTATTGAGGGAGTGCAACGTAGGTTTACAAGGTTAATTCCCGGGATTATTAAGGGTTTGGACACGCTAGAGGCAGGAAACATGGGTGAGCCATTTAGAACAGAGATGAGGAAACACTTTTTCACACAGAGGGTTGTGAGTCTGTGGAATTCTCTGCCTCAGAGGGCATCTGGCTCTCTCTTGAAAGTATCCAGAGAACCGGCCTACACTGCCCTCTGAGGCAGAAAATTCCACAGACTCACAACTCTGTGTGAAAAAGTGTTTCCTCGTCTCCGTTCTAAATGGCTTACCCTTTATTCTTAAACTGTGGCCCTTGGTACTGGACTCCCCCAACATCGGGAACATGTTTCCTGCCTCTAGCATGTCCAAACCCTTAATAATCTTATATGTTTCAATAAGATCCCCTCTTATCCTTCTAAACTCCAGAGTATACAAGCCCAGCAGCTCCATTATCTCAGCATATGACAGTCCCGCCATCCAGGGAATTAACCTTGTAAACCTATGCTGCACTCCCTCAATAGCAAGAATGTCCTTCCTTCCTCAAATTAGGGGACCAAAACTGCGCACAATACTACAGGTGTGGTCTCATTAGGGCCCTATACAACTGCAGAAGGACATCTTTGCTCCTAACTCAACTCCTCTTGTTATAAAGGTCAACATGCCATTTGCTTCCTTCACTGCCTGCTGTACCTGCATGCTTACTTTCATTGACTGATGAACAAGGACCCCCCGATCCCGTTGTACTTCCCCTTCTCCCAACTTGACGCCATTTAGATAGTAATGAAGACAGGAACAGGGTACTGATTGGGGATGATCAGCCATGATCACATTGAATGGCGGTGCTGGCTCGAAGGGCCAAATGGCCTACTCCTGCACCAATTGTCTATTGTCTATTGTCTATTATCGCTGATCTGATTTGTAAGTCTGCAGACAACATGAAAATTGCTGGTAAACACATTGCTGGAGTAACTCAGTGGGTCAGGCAGCATATCTGGAGAAAAGGAATAGGTGACGTTTCTTCCTGACTCTCAGTATGAAGAAGGGATTCAACCCAAAACGTCACCTATTCATTTTGTCCAGAGATGCTGCCTGACACGCTGAGTTATTCCAGCATTTTGTGTTTATCTTCGGTGTAAATCAGCATTTGCTGTTCCTTCCTACACATGAAAATGGTGGAGATGGGGATAGTGAGAAAGATTGCAACAGGATACAGGATACAGATCCGTTGGAAATATGAATGGTTCAATGGCAGACGGAATTTAGGCCACACAAGTATGATGCATTTTGGGAGGTCAAATACATATAAGAGGAAAGTCTATAGTAATGGCAACATCCACAGGAACATGTATATACAAAGAGATATCTTAGGGTGCAAGATCATGGTTGCCTGAAAGTGGCAAAACAAGTGAAGTCAAATATACAAAGGAAGTATATTTGACTTCATCCGTTGGCGAATTGAATACAAATTTATTGCAACTGTATAAGACTCAATGCCACATTTGGAGCATTGTGTGCCATTTTGGTCGCCCCATTACAGCGTTGATGTGGAGGCTTTGGAGAGGGTGTAAAACAGGGTTACCAGAATGCTGCCTGGATCAAGGGGTATTAGTTATAATAAGAGGTTGGACAAACTTGGATTGTTTTCCCTGCACAGTCAGGGGTCAAAGGCAACCTGATAGGGGTATATAAAATAGACAAGGTAGATAGTCAGAGTCTTTTTCCCATAGTGGAAATTTAAAATTCTCAAAGGCATAGTTTTAAGGTGAGAGTGGGAAATGTTAAAGTAGATGTGTGAGGCAAGTTTTTTTATACAAAGAGTGGAGCGTGCTGGAATGCACTTCCAGTTGAGATGATAGGAACAGATATAATATCAATATTAAAGAGACATTTAGACAGACGCATGAAAAAGCAGGAGGAATAGAGTGGCATAGACCATGTATAAGCAGATGGGATCAATTAGATTGGCATCATGGTCTGTATAGACATTGTGGGCCAAAGGGCCTGTTCGTGTGTGTATTGTTCTGTATTCTATGTCAAGATATAACTGCTTTGAAATTTAAAAAAAGGTGTTTTATTGTAAGTAACAAAAAAATGAATTGACTCCGTAAATCCAGTCAGCTGATCTTAATTCTATTAGTTTCCATTCATCATTGTGCAGATTTTAAAATGCTTGGAATATCCCCATTTTCATGTAATATTAATCCAAATAGAGACATTACCATATTTAGAAAAATAACAAACTAATTTATACAAGCATTTAGGCTTCAAGGATGCAGGCAATGACGGGATGTGGGTTACGTTCAGGTAGGTACGGGTTGGTCTTGTCATTCATGGTCAGCACAGACATTGTGAGCTGAAGGGCCTCTTCATCTGCTCTACTGTTCTATGTGTTAATATCTGGTAATTGCTGGGTTTATTATGTAAAGAGAAAACAGCCTCCAAACCGGATGTGTCAAAAGCTTCAATCAACATTTACAATAATACAGTGCACTAGAGTTTTCCACAAGTTAGAGCAGTGGTAGAGTTGCTGCCTCACAGCACAAGAGACTCGGGTTTGACCCCGTCTCTGGGTGTTGTCTGTATGGCGTTTGTACCTTCCCCCTGCGACCACGTGGGTTTTCTCCGTATGCTCCAGATTCGTCCCACACTTCAAAGACGGCAGGTTAATAGGTTCATTAACTTTGGTAAAATTATAAATTGTCCCTGGTGTGTAGGATAGTGCTAGTGTACGGGGTGATGGCTGGTCGACCCAGTATGTGCTGTTTCTCTAAAGCGCTAAAGGAAAGTTAGGCAAGGGTTAACATGGACAAAAGTTCAATTTCATACCTTTCATTCCAGCACGGGGCTGCTGTAAATGAAAATTACCTCTCTCACCATATCAAACACTGCAGTATTTACTTGATGAATTCATACGTTATGAAACAGCTATTCTCACTGAGTGCTTCTCATGGTCCCCTCTCCGCTCCCCTATCCAGAGGGTAATACAAGTCTCAGCAGAGTTTACAACTAGAATACCCAACATTACAAACAGACATTGACAGGTCAAAGAACCATTGAGGAGAAATAATAGCATCAGCATGAACTTCTTCCCTCCTCTCTTCACCCTACAACAAATATCACCACTCAATTTGGTTTAAACCAGCAGATGCTGGTTTAAACCAAAGATAGACACGGAAAGCTGTAGTTACAGCGGTTCAGACAGCATCTCTGGAGAAAAGGAGTAGGTGACTTTTCGGGTCGAGACCCTTCTTCAGACTGAGAACCACTTACACTCAACATGATCCCTGCTTCCAATAAGATATGGAAACCACTCTGAAATGAGGCAGGCCTGTCACTTGATGCCAACAAACCTCATCGAGTCATTGAGAAAGGGACCATAGAGAATCCTTCTCACGTGTAAAGACACGAGGAGCTACAGATGCTGGAATCACAAGCAAAAAAACCCAAAGTTCTGCAGTAACTCAGAGAATCAGGCAGCATCTGTGAAGGAGAAATGGACAGAAAACATTTTGTATTGTGAGTCTTCTTCAGACTGAGGAGTGACCTGCTATTACATGGCATCTCTTCACTCATATAGACAACATTTTGGGTCAGGGCATTCTAAATCCCAACCCGAACCATTGCCTATTCATTTCCCTGCACAGATGCTGCTGACGTTCTGAGTTCCTACAGCACTTTGTTTTTTCCTTCTCATCTTTAGTTGCTCATAGAGCTTTATTACTAGTGCACATCTGCAACACAATGTTAAGCAACGCAATGATCCTATGGACCACTGTTGCCGATTAGACCAAACAAGTGTGTCATCACACCCAATACTTTTCTTAACATTCCTTGCACATCACTCCCAGAAATGTCCCAGCTGGAATAGAATTAATGTACAGGATGAACAGGAGATTCTTGCACCTTTGCCGATTCCACTCCACCATGTTCATGGTCTAACAAGCAATGGTGACCTCCACCCTCTTGTACACTTCAAAATTGTGGACAACATACCACAGGCATCCCAAAGCAATGGATAAAACACTGCAAAGATGCCGTTGGCAGAATAAATGAAGCAATGTTAGTATCTGTATTCTCGCCAAACTCCAAGGCACTGACACTTCACTCATGCTCAACAACTTCAGGTAAATTAGCTGCATCCTTGACTGTGCCACAATAAACAGAACCTTTCCTGTATGGAGATGCAGTTCCATAATTGAAATGCAACACATGGGAGAAGTGGATAAGAAAACAGAATTCTGACATTTGGAAACTCACTCATCTCCAGGAAGTTTGCCTTGAATATACTTGCCATTCCCCATTCCCCATCTCCCTTTCCTGCTATCTACGCTCTTGTCCATCAGTGTGAAGAAGGGTCCCGACAAAAAATCTCGTCAGTCCATTCCCTCCACAGATGCTACCTGCCCTGCCGAGTTACTCCAGCCCTTTGTGTTTTGCTCACGATTCCAACAGGTGCAGTTTCCTGCGTCTCCTGAAACATACCACCAAACATCTTGAAACTTGAGTCTGAATAATGAAAGGCCAGGATAGAGTTAAGGTGGAGAGGGCTTCCCTGAGTGGGAGAGTCCAGGACCAGAAGCCATAGCCTCGGAATAAAAGGACATACCTTTAGAAAGGAGATGAAGAGGCATTTCTTTAGTCAGATGGTGGTGAATCTGTGGAATTCATTGCTATCAATGGAGGCCATCAATGGATATTTTTAAGGCAGAGAATGACAGATTCTTGATTAGTAAGGGAGCCAGGGGTTATGGGGAGTAGACTCGAGGGCCTAATTCTGCTCCTATAACTGATTAACTTATGAAGAAGGGTCCTGATTTGAAATGATGCCTTTCCACATTCTCCAGAAATGCTGCCTGACCCGCTGAGTTACTCCAGCACATTGTGTCTTTTCTTGGTAAATAGCGTCTGCAGTTTCCTGTGTCTCTTGAAATATACCAATGGCATCTTGAAATTTTAGATGTGAATGGACTACATTGGGACACAGAGCCAATTACAAGGCAGATCCAAAAGGCAAATGTCCCATTATTTTCCTTTTCTCTCTAATTTAGTCCCATGCTGTGCCACATTAACTCGAAAAAACTAAGCTTTCCAAAGGAAGGATTTTCAAATTAGTTGCCATGGATCTGGCTTTCAACTAGAATTTAACTAATCAGATACAATTCCAAGCACTTGCTTCTAACACAAAGCCCACAGCACCCAGCAATGGCTAAGATTTAAATGCAAGTCTTCACACAGTGTACGTATGATTTTGTCATTCAATATGCTGACATTATAAAATGTTACCATTTCATCATCTCTCTTATAATCAAAGTGCCAGTATTAGAAAATATTTGGATTTGCTTTTCGTTTATCCTTCAATATATGTTTCCATCAGCACTACCAAAGAGGAAGGATTTTCAAATGAGTTGCCATGGATCTGGGTTTCAACTAGAATTTAACTAATCACGTACTATTCTGAGCACTTGCTCCAAACACAATATCCACAGCACCCAGCTAAAGTGCTCAGATTTAATACAGAATACACTAATACATGTTTTCATTCAATGTTTTCATCTTTGTGAGTTTTTAAATATACAGTTACAGTTAATGTTTGTCAACAGCAATAGATATTCATGTAAATCTTATGTTCCTGTTTAGTCGGTGTGCTGAAAGCAATGAAGATTTAAATAAGAGGGATTGGGACCAATGTGAGGTTAAAAAGTATTAAAAAGAAACTGCAGATGCTGATTTATACCAAAGATAGACATAAAATGCTGGAGTAACTCAGCGGATCAGGCAGCATCTCTGGAGAAAATTCTTAGGTGACATTTCATTTCAGGACCCTTCTTCAGATAGAAACATAGAAACATAGAAATTAGGTGCAGGAGTAGGCCATTCGGCCCTTCGAGCCTGCACCGCCATTCAATATGATCATGGCTGATCATCCAACTCAGTATCCCGTACCTGCCTTCTCTCCATACCCCCTGATCCCCTTAGCCACAAGGGCCACATCTAACTCCCTCTTAAATATAGCCAATGAACTGGCCTCAACTACCCTCTGTGGCAGAGAGATCTGTCTGAATCGGATGCAATTAGCTTCATACAATCAGTATGACACAGTCCATCTGAAGAAGGGTCCCGACCCGAAACATCACCTTTCTGTTTTCTCCAGGGATACGCCCTGATACACTCCAGTATTTTGTGTTTATCTTTGGGATTGAAATGATTGCTTTCTCTTTGAAGAGTGGGAATGAAAAAGATTGGAGATAGGTTTGGTCAGAATTCACAAAATGGTGTCATGGCCATTATAAAATTGGTCTTTGATGGGAAAACTGAAGGAGTGGTACCCTAGTGTCTGAATAGTGGATCAGTAGATCCATGTTCTTCTATCTATTCTGACCTAGCAGGTTCTTTACCTTGCCATGGCACATGATGTTTACATTCTCCACTGATTCAGGAATACATAGAAGGATTAGGAAACCAAATTTATATTTTAAAGAAAGCCACAAATGGCAGGAGTAACTCAGCAGGTCAGGCAACATCTCTGGATGACATGGATGGGTGATATTTCGAGTCAGCACCCTTTTATAGACCCTACTTCAAATAAAAATATATATTTTATATTTTGAAGGTGTATATAGGGAAATTATGTGACATTTTAATTCTGCTTTAAATGTGGTCAAACTTAAAATGTTTTTGTTTTAGTTTAAAGATTATCAATTAACAGTGCAGATTTGCAAATTTAAAGTGCAACATTTTGAGAAAACAACTTAAGTTTTAGATTAAGTTCTTTGGGCTGTCAAATATCAGCACTAAATTCAGTCTGATGATTGCTGGTGTTCTTTCAAACTAACTCCGGCTCCTACTCATTTGAAGGACTTGTGAGATATTAGGCAAGTTGAAGGAGAGGGTGATCAGGATGCAATCTATCCTTTTAGCACTTAGTTGCGATGACAAGCTTTTAAGATTTGGGGCTATTTGCTTTGGAAGAACATAGACTTACGGCAATATAATTGAGGTGATTAAAATGATTTGACTGGGGAGCATGTGTACTAAAACTCCAGGCAAACATTTTTTAGGTTGAATGCCAGGAAAGAATCATTTGTATGGAAAGTCATCATACTCTGGAACAGTTTACTAAACTATGCGCTGGGTAAGGGGTTGCTTCATTCCTTTGAAGAGGAACTTAAATTCCTCAGAGAAGAGCACATTTCAATTTTAAAACTCTAAGTTTTAAGCTCTCAGTAAAGGTCGTCTGGTGACATGTGTTAAGTACGTAGGAGGTGAAGAGGAATATTCCAGCTTTCCGTATCTAACATGATTATTTAGACTTTGACTTTAGACTTAAGAGATACAGTGCAAAAGAAGGCCCTTCGGCCCACTATTTCCGGGACGACTAACGATCACCCCATATACTAGCACTATCCTACAAACCAGGGACAATTTACCATTTTACCAAAGCCAATTAACCTACAAACACGCACATCTTTGGGATGTGGGAGGAAGCCAGAACACCTATAGAAAACCCATGCGGTCACAGGGAGAACATACAAGCTCTGTAGAGACAGCACCCGTAGTCAGTATCTAATCTGGGTCTCTGGTGCTGTAAGGCAGCAACTCTACCGCTGCCCCACTGTGCTGCGATTATTTGTGTGGTTCCTTCTTTGATTGTCCCGCGGAGCGCCGGAGGCTGAGGCGTTCTCTTATAGAGGTGTACAAGATCATGAGGGGAGGAGAGAGGGTGAATGCACAGTCTTTTACTCAGAGTTGGGGAATCGAGAAGTAAAGGACACTGGTTTAAGATGAGAGGGGAAATATTGAATAGGAATCTGAGGGGCAACTTTTTCACTTGGAGCATGGTGGTGTATACAGTGTATAGAATGAGTTGCCAGAGGAAGTTGTTCAGGCAGGTGCTACAACAACATATAAAATGGTATTTGTACCAGTACATGGATGTGAAAGGTTTAGAGAGACAAGATATTTGTTGCATTAGTTTGCATTGAAAACCAGGAATAAACATGATGCAAGTGTTCCTGCGTCCTTAAAGGAGAGTGCACAAAGGGTCTGGTTTCCATTTTTTAAAACAATGAGTCTATTGACTTCAGATGAGCTATTACGCTAAATATGACACATCTTAATCAAGTCCCTTCATCCTGGGATCAGGTCCAAACCATTAACATTGCTTATTGTTGATAGAGCAGAAATCTTGTCTCGACTCCATACAGATGTGCTATAGCGGAAGAGTTTTATAATTTCCTCGTGTGCCCTGTGCAGTATTTCGAATGGTATTTGCTTTTAAAGTGTTTAATTTTCTTCCACTATCCTCGTGATATGTTCGTATCATCGCATCATGCAGCACAGAAACAGGCTTGTCCACGACAACCAAGATTTCCCATCTAAGTTCAGCCCAATTTACCCACATTTGGTCCATCTCCCTCTAAAACATTCCTATCCATATATCTGTCCAAGTATCTTTTAAATGTTGTTATTGTACCTGCCTCAACTACCTCCTTTGGCAGCTCATTCTATATACCTACCACACTCTGAGTGAAAATATGGCCCTTCAGGTTCCTATTAAGTGTTTCCCCTCTCATTTTAAATCCATGTCTTTTGATTCTTGGTGCCTCTACGGTGAGTAAAATACTCGGTGCATTCACCCTATGTATTCCCCTCATGGTCTTATATACCTCTACAAGATCACCCCTCAGCCTCCTACACTCCAAGGAATAATGTCCCAATGCCCTATAGCTCTTTGCTATATAGTGCTATTTTAAAGTTGTATGTATTTAGTCTGTTTTTATTAACTGCACTGACAGGAACTCATGAGAAATTATTTTTCGTTTCTTCTGTGTATGTAAGTAAATACTGAATACTCAGGCTCTCAAGTCCTGGCAACACCCTCATCAAAGAATGGAATAACTTACATTTGAACAGTATCCTTCCCATCCTCAGGATACACCAAATACTTTGGTCACACTCTGCCTTGTCTATCTCTGCCAAGGACTGACCTTGTCCTAAGCCTCTACTTTTGGCAACAGTTTAGGCTTGGGCCCTGATTTTGGATCATGCCCCTGATTGTCATCTGATGGGAACTGGTTGAAATCATCCCCCCCATCACTGTGTTGATTGCATTGAAAGTTAACATGGTAGAATACTCTGATTTTTCAGCAATAAAGTTCTTCTCTTTGCTTTTAATAGGTTAATTGACACCTGATTAACTTGCCAAGGGAGCTGAGCTAATAGTGTATTTGGCCAAGGAAGGAAAAAGCCTGGCAGGAGAAACCTTCTCTTAAACATCTCCAGCTTGCTATTAAAGGATAAGTTGTGAAGATGCAGCAAATTTCAACATGCAGACTGGGTTGTGGCTTCTTGGACTTAGGCTTAGGTTTATTATTGTCACATGTAGCAAGATACAATGAACTGCTTTGTTTTGCCTGCGAACCAAACAAATGAGATATACCATACATGAACACAATCAGTTCAAATGCAAGTAAAATAGATGGAATTAAGGAGAAGATATGTGAAAATGGTGCTATGCCCATGGGTAGAAAAGAGATTTAAAAGCGTAGAGTGAGTGTATTAGATGGTCGTGGCTCCTTCTCTGGGAAGAGCATGCAAAGAGTTGTCATATTGGTGGTATTGGTTTATTTTTGGTTTGAAAATACATATATTAAAAACTACGCTGCATGCATAATGTGTGCATGGATTTTCTTCCGTCAACAAGCCCTCAAAGCAGCAGAAGGTCGGGGCAAGAAACCTTACTGGTACCCAATGGAACACTTGGAATGGGAGCAGGATATATGAATTTGTTAAAGGACTGTCATTATTTTGCTTTTCCCCTGGGGTGAGGATTTTTTTTGCTAAGACTGGCACGGTGGCACGATGGATAGAGCTGCTATCTCACAACGCCAGATCCAGGATCGATCCTGACCATAGCTACTGTTTGTGGAGAGTTTGCGTGTTCCTCTGGGAGCTCCAGATTCCTCCGAGTTTGTAGGCTGGATGGCCTCCAGTAAATTGCCCCTAGTGTGTAGAGAGTGAATGAGAAAGTGTGATAACATCGAATTAGTGTGAAGGGGTGGTTGGTATAAATTAGCGATCTGTATTTCCTTTCTACGCATAGGTTTAGAGGGATTTCGGCCAAACGCAGGCAGGTGGGACTAGTGTAGATGGGACATGTTGGTTGGTGTTGACAAGTTGGGCGAATGACCTGTTTCTATGATTCCATATGGTCTAAGCTTCAGAGATTGCAAAATTATTGAATAGTACGGGTGTCAGGGGCTATGGGAGAAGGCATGAGAATGGGGTTGAGAGTGAAAGATAGATCAGCCATGATTGAATGGCAGAGTAGACTTGACGGACCGAATGGGCCTCATTATGCACCTTCAACTTACGAAATTTAATTATCGGCTAGCTCGGTGACACCAGATCATTACGCTTTAAGATGAAGCCTTGCCTTGCCTTGCGCTTTAAGATGAAGGTGCACAAAATGGCTGTCAAATTCACACATTCTGTGGTAATAATAGAGTCTGATGAAATCTCGCGCCATTAAAATTCTGCCGGCTCTCCTATTCAGGTATCGCCAAAAATGGAAACTTCTAGAAACAGCCCACGTAATAACTGAATGGGTACAAACAAATTTGGAGAGGAATGCAGAGCAGCTGTATAACAGGTGTGAGAGTTGGGACTGATCAATGTCTTGAAGTCTTTGGCACCACTCTAGGGAACAAGCACGTCGAGTTAAGAGGAGAGTTAAATAATTTGGCTATATATATATATATATGATTTGAAGTCATTTGTCCAGGACAAAACAGACATTGTTATCTGTTTTGAACGATGGCATGCGACCCTCCATTCTTTACAGCTGTACTATTATTCGCGAGGAACTTCCTGGAAATAAAAAGCTAGTGTTTATATTTCCACTTCATAACTTCACGGCCACAGGACATCGAAGGTTCAGTCAACGGAGTCTGAATTTAAAGTTTCCACCCTGAGACTTAATCTGATTCCTTGAGGACTTACATTGAGGAGATTTCATTTACTTTCCGAGTTCTGCGGAATGTTCTAGAAGTCGCCTTGCTCTGCCTGCAAGAAAAAGCAGAGGGACTTTTAAAAAAAAAAGGAAAATCGAGTCTTGCCTACTCTAATGCCAACCATTTGGTTTCAGTCCTGCTAACGGGCCGATGGCTTTAATCTAATTACATGCTTATTTGCAGCAATTTGTTTCTCAATCAATCTTGTTGAACAAGAAGAAAGCGCCGCTACTGTGCTCTCATTTGCGCTCCATTGTCTACCGATAGAGGTTCCTGCTCGAAGCTCAGCCCCCACTGGCCTCAACGCCGCATCTGTGTAATTTGTGACTGAGCAGCAAGGACCAGGAAAAATCTTGGAGTTTTTTAAAATAAAATAGACTTAATCATGCACGCAATGCAGTATAGCCAGCACAGACGTCACTTCCATTTAGATCAGACTTTTAGCCAGGTTCGGGGCTAATTCTGTATAACTTGCAATGTTTTTGCATTTTTCTTTTTTCCCCCTGTTGCTGGGGCAACCTCTTTCACTCAAAACATAAAAGAATATAAAGCCCTGGCTGAGCTAAGAGCAAAACAATGAAGTTTGTTCATATTCTAGCCCATATAAAGATCCCAAAAAGTTATAACAATGCTACAAGTGAAGTGTATATGGCTTTCTAATGAATTTAAGTATGAGAGAGTGAAAAAAAAGTGAGCCTTTCAGTTTCTTTGATGAAATGTTGATTATAAAATGCTGGATAATTTTATTTTTTTTAGCGTGCCATCTGTTTCTTAAGAACTTTCCATTGTTGTAATTTGGTTAAGACTAAACCAATCTTTTCCAAGTGGAATAGAGTCTCCTTTGCTGATGAAAGCACTGTGCTCATTTTCCTTCTTAAAATTGTTTAAATTTCATTTGTCTACTTTTAAGTCATTTCAAGCAGGAAAATTGCTGGCTGGCTGCTTTTCAATAAAGTGACTGATTCCGCATTCCCTGTTACATTTAGGTCAAGTTAACCAACTGAGAGCCAAAGATGGAGATTGTGTGCGCGCGTGTGTGTGTGGTGTGTGAGTGTAGGCGTATCTTTGTGTGTATATATATGTACATGTACATGTATGTGCTTGTGCATGTATGTCTGTGTGTACATGTATGTGTGTGCTTGCTCATGTATGTGGGCGTGTGTACATGTGTGTGTGCGTGCGTGCGTGCATGCATATATTTGTAACTGATTGGACTGCAGGGACCATCTTAAACATCAATCGCTGTTACAGAGGTCTAGATATTTTGTGACAAGGAAGCCTGTGGAAAATGAACCAGAGTGATGGGGCTTCGGATGGTGGAGTTGTTATGCTGGGGGTGGTGGTGAAGGCAGGGTGGTGAGTCTGTGGAATTCATTGCTACAGGCGGTGGTGAAGGCCAAGACATTGGGTATTTTCAAAGTGCAGATTGATAGGTTCTTGATTAGTAAGGGTGTCAAAGGTCAGAAGGCTGGAGAATGGGGTTGAATTGGGTTGAGAGGGAAAGATAGATCAGCCATGATTGAACGGCAGGCCAGACTCGATGGGCCGAATGGCTTGATTCTGCTCCTATATCTTACGATAGCAGTATTTAAGAGACTATTGGATAGACACATGGATATGCAGGGACTGATACATGAAGTTCATGATCAGCTGTGACCCTTGTTAATTGTATTGGAGATATGGTTGGGAGGTTCTTTAACATGAAGAAAATCGTTGCAATGTTATGGGGAAAAAAAACACAGCGAGACTTTTAGCCCCAGGATGTAGAGCTGAGAAAAGTCAAGGCCTATTGGTTTAATTTAGAGATACAGCATGGAAACATGCCCTTCGGCCTGCCAAATCCATGCCTACCATCAATCACCCGTTCACACTAGTTCCATGTTATCACACTTTTGTATTCTACACACTAGGGGCAATTTAACAAAGGCAATTAACCTACAAACCTGCATGTCTTTGGGATGTGGGAGGAAACCGGAGCACCCAAAGGAAACCCACGCTGTCTGAGGGAGAGCGTACAACCTCCACACAGATAGCACCTGTTATCAGGATCGAACCAGGTCTCTGGCGCTGTGAGGCAGTGGCTCTACCGCTGCACCACTGTGACATATATTCTTTGCTTTTAAAAAACAGAGCCTTGTGAATATCATCAGTGAGGGGAAGCCCATTTTAGCTATCTCAAGAGTTCTGGATCCATTCCCAACCATAGAATACACTGCAATAGAGTAAGATACGGGTATCTTAAGTAATATTTCAAGCATGCCTTTAAGCTGAACATCACCCATCCTTTTTCTCGAGAGATGCTGCCTGACTCGCTGAGTTACTCCAGCACTTTGTATCTATCTTCAGTATAAACCCGCATCTGCAGTTCGTTACTACAAACAGATGGGGATAGATTTGGTATAGATAGGGTGGATAGCCAGAATATTTTTCTCAGGATGAAAATATCAAATTCTAAAGGGCATGGCTTTAAGGTGAGAGGGACAAAAGGATTTGTAAGGAACATTATTTTTGGATAGAGTGTAGTGAGTGTCTTGTGAGCGCTGCTGGAATTGGTGGTGGGGGGCGAATATCATAGTGGCATTTAAGAGACATTTGGATTGGCGCATGGATATGCAGGGAATGGAGGGATATGGATTATGTGCAGGCAGGTAAAAGCTGGTCTTGTCATCATGTACGGCACAGACATTGTGGGCCGAAGAGCCTATTCCTGTGCTGTTCTGTCCTCTGTTCTCTGTTCCATGTTCTAACGGGCTCAGTATGAATTATAAAGTGCTTTGTGGAATAATTATTCGGCCACCTCTCTTGTGGGGAACAGCCAAAGCATTGCCAAAGCCCCATGGGTTCCTCATTTCCTGCTTGACCTTCTGTTGTTTGGGGTTGACCTGTAGTCAGAATCACTAAAGGCTGCCAGCAAAGTTCGACACAAGCCCGGGTAGAGGTGACAATAAGGTATCCATGGGCCTTAAGCAGGGGCCAGTGCCACTTTGACAGGAGGTGAATCTATAGCTTAAATGAGACTTGGGTGGTGTAAATAGGGGAGGCTCGAAGATCTCAAACAAGGGAGAGACTGCCGGTAGACAGCAGAGTATTTACCAGACAGAGCTCTTTGTGTGACTTTTTCTATAGAAATTAAGGCGTTATGAATGCTCTATAAGGCCCATTAGACAACACAATTGGCAGCAGCAGATGGATTTCGTAAGGGCTCAGCTATTCTGAGCAATGCTGTTTTTTACCATGTCTTTTTGTAGTTTGATGTGTGTGTTTGTATTTCTTTGCCCCACAACAGACTGTGACTCATACTGCAAGGCTTCCAAGGGAAAACTGAAAATAAATATGAAAAAATACTGCAAGAAAGATTATGGTGAGTAGGTTATTTACAACAGATCTGTTTACTGGGGGGAAAAAAACATCATTCTCTTTTTGGGATGACTTCACAGCAGCAGATTTGTTTTATTTGTTTTCCTTTTTTGATGTGCCATCCATTTTGAAATGAGTCAACAAGAATGAATGAAGTCATTTATTTATTTCATGTTTGTGTCAGATCCATTTGAAACAACGTTAACAGCAGTGTCTTCACGATACACTGACTCTGTTGGAAAGTAAGCACCTACTAAGGATGGAAGGAAAGTTAAAAATGTAATTCAATGTTTACACCTTACACCTTTAGGGGAGGTTGGATCACTTGAAGACTATTCATAATTCTAATTATTGGATCCGTTTTCTCACAATCTAATCTCATTTCATCTTCGTTGGTGAACTTAATCCGTCCATGTTTGGAATATCTTATTAATGATCGGGAAGGGTATTCAGTACAAAGGTTGGGACATCATGATGCAGCTGTACATCAGCTGTACACCCTCGGAATCCTGCATGTAGTTCTGGTCACCAAGCTACAGGAAGCATGACATTAAATTGGAAAGGGTGCAGAAGAGATTCACCAGGATGTTACTTTGTCTTTCAATCTTGAGTCATAGAAACATAGAACCATTAGGTGCAGGAGTAGGCCATTCAGCCCTTCGAGCCTGCACCGCAATTTAATATGATCATGGCTGATCATCCAACTCAGTATCCCGTACCTGCCTTCTCTCCATACCCTCTGATCCCCTTGGCCACAAGGGCCACATCTAACTCCCTCTTAAATATAGTCAATGAACTGGCCTCAACTACCCTCCGTGGCAGAGAGTTCCAGAGATTCACCGCACTCTGTGTGAAAAATGTTTTTCTCATCTCGGTCCTAAAAGATTTCCCCCTTATCCTTAAAGCTGTGACCCCTTGTCCTGGACTTCCCCAACATCGGGAACAATCTTCCTGCATCTAGCCTGTCCAACCCCTTAAGAATTTTGTAAGTTTCTATAAGATCCCCTCTCAATCTCCTAAATTCTAGAGAGTATAAACCAAGTCTATCCAGTCTTTCTTCATAAGACAGTCCTGAGATCCCAGGAATCAGTCTGGTGAACCTTCTCTGCACTCCCTCTATGGCAAGAGTCACAGGGAAAGGTTGGATAGGCTGGGTTTTGGTCCTTTGGCACGTGGGAGGCTAAGAGGTGATCTTACTGAGGTGTACAAGATCATGGATAAAGTGAATGCTTTTTCCCAGGGTGCAGGATTCTAAAAATAGAGGGCCTAAGATGAGACGGTAGAGTTTTAAGAGGGGCATCAGGAGCAGTTTTTCCAATCAGAGGGTAGCCCGTATTTGGAATGAGCTGCCCGAGGAAGCTGTAGAAATGGATGCAATTATGGCTTTTAAAGGACATTAGTACTGATATGTGGATAGGATTTGTTTTGAGGGCGCTGGGCCAAACAGGACCAGCCCAATATGTCCAATTGGTGGACATGGACAAGGTGGGCTGAAGGGCCTGTTTCTGTGCTGTACTTCTCCAGGACTTGATGGTTCCATCTGCCTACCTATCCAAAACGGAGCTGCATGTTTGCATATCCATCCCTCATTATCACATCACCCTATTTACACATTTTCCCAAATCACAAATAGCTATGGGGTTTGAAGTCAAAAGACGTCCAGGCCCACCACTGATTTTCTGGACGCTGGTGGTCCAGCATCTCCTTTGATCCAGACAAAATTTCGAGAGCGCTCTTGAAATACCCCCTGGCAGTCTTCCTGAAAAATGTGGTGCTTAAGCCGGGTGAGGTAGCCGATCTCAACCTCATTGGATTTGGGCTGAATTTGCCTCCATGAGGCCGGGGATCTGGAACCCAACTGGAGCTGGCAGGTCTGTTCCCATTCCCGACTTCCATAGCTGGTCAGCGGGTTGAAGACAAAGGGAGGGATACAGGTGGGAGGGAGGAGGGGGAGAGGGGCAGGACTATGGGAGGGGTAAGGAAAGAAAGAACGGATGGGGGGGGGGGGGGGGGGGAGTGTTACCTAAAATTGGAGAATTTAATGATCCTGCAATTGAGTTATAAGCTACCCAAGGGCAATATGAAGTGCTGTTCCTCCAGATAATGTGTACCTCACTCTGGCAATAGAGGAGGCCCAGAACAGAACTGTCGTTATGGGAATGGGAATGGGAAGGGGAGTTGAAATGGCTGAAAGTGTTAAACTATGCTACATTCCTTGCCCAGTCGCAGCCAATATTGATCCTCTGTTCTTATCCATTATCCACACTTGCACAACTTGCAGTAAACATCTTTGGCTGTGATATCAAAGCCGGTTACATTATACCAACTGCTGTTCAGCTGAGATGTTTTGCAATCAATACTGCTGTTCAGAGAACATTTGTTAACTCCAAGTGTAGTTTAGTTTGCTCCCCTCTTAGAAACCAGACTTTCGGTATATTGTAGGGCACAAGTGTCTGGTTACAAACACTAAAAGTGACTAAGCGTACAGGCCACCAGATATACCTGCATCATGCAACTCAACTGAAGCCAATGTCATAGACTCACTAACTTGTACAGCAGGGAAACAGGCCCTTCAGTCCAGCTCATAAAAATGTTTAAGAAGGAACTGCAGATGCTGGAAAATCGAAGGTACTCAAAAAAGCTGGAGAAACTCAGCGGGTGCAGCAGCATCTATGGAGCGAAGGAAATGGGCAGCGTTTCAGGCTGAAACGTTGCCTATTTCCTTCGCTCCGTAGATGCTGCTGCACCCGCTGAGTTTCTCCAGCTTTTTTGTGTATCAGCTCATAAAAATGTTGGGCGGCCGATGTCTCCAAATGTTCAAAGGGTGAGCCCCTGAACCTCTTGCAACACATGAATAAAAGTGCATTTCTCCCTGATACCTTTGAACTTTAAAATGCCACATCAGTATCGTTTGTCATCCCTATTTTAATTTAGTTTAGTTTATTGTCACGCATGCCAAGGTATGGTGAAAAGATGTTGGTGCCAGCTCTCCGGTCAGCCGAAAGACAGTACATGATTACAATCGAGCCATCTTTGGAGAAGGCTGGGAAATAGTAAATGAAGGAATGATGCAGGAGCCATTGGGCCATGTGGACCTCACCATTCCTGAGCTCATCCTGTTTCGTTCCGACCTTCCCCATCTTTCAGTCTGAAGAAGGGTCCCAACGTCATCTATTCCTTGTCATCGATATGTTTGGTCCATTGCCCTAGAGGGAAATGTGCCAAGCGCATGAAGGTGGGAGTAGCATAGATGGAGCATCTTGTGCAGCATGGGCAAGTTGGGCCGAAGAGCCTCTTTCTCTGCTGTAAATCTCTTATCTATTCAAACATGTGCATATTTATTTTCAAATTCTTTCCTTCACTGTTATTTATGTGAAGTTTTTACCTGATGAGCTATTGACTAATGTCGAGGCAGCATAATCTAAACCTTAAGGTAATGTGTATATCTCTGGTGTAAATGTTATATACACACACACTCACATTTCTAACCAAATTAGGTATTGTACTCCAACAAGCTAAACATGTACTTCTGTTAAGAATATACCACTGAGCGGTGGGAAACAAGTTACCAAGTTATTAGGAATGTTCCAAATTGTTTCACATCTTTTTAGGCTCCTCTCAGTTAAGCTGTTAAGTGGATTGTTCCCCAGCTTTGAAAAACCGATAGCCCTATCCATGCCATCCCAATTCTGCATGCTTACTTTCACAGCAGAATGCAGCAGCCAAAGAATTTGCAATTGGATTCAGTCACACTATTGCTCTGAACAGTATGACCTGAAGCAAGAATTTAGGGAAACATGTAGGGCAGAAATATTTACAGAAAGATGCCAAGAAATGTGCAAAAGTTCCAAGGTTGATGCTGATCCCGTACTTCCAAACATGTAACCGGTGAAGGAAAGCTTTCTGGCATTTCTGCTTTGCAGATTCTTAGGGGAAAGCAATAATTTGTATATTCTTTATCGTCACTAATGTCTTGCGATTTTTGACATCTTGCATGTAAGCTTTGTCCTCCAACACATTGGGATCATTTAGAGAGTCAGTATCGTGCTGACAGATTTGCAGCCAAAAGAACAAAATTATCCACTCTTATCAGTCACAGATGTCATGCATGGCAGATAACATTTTATGCCATTAGATCCAGCATGAAATTTTATCAGCAGATGCAGGATTATTGATGGATAGACAAGGATGGGGACTAACAAATTAAAACAGATTTCTGAAATTATTATTACGAAAGTGTCAACAGGCAACTAATGAGTCAGTTTCTCTCCCTGGACATTGAGACAGGAGGCACGGTGGCGCAGCGGTAGAGTTGCAGCCTTACAGCGCCAGAGACCCGGGTTCAAACCTGACCCACGGGTTCTGTCTGTATGGAGTTTGTACCTTCGCCCTGTGACCTGTGTGGGTTTTCTCCAGGTGCTCCGGTTTCCTCCCACACTCCAAATACGTGCAGATGTGTAGGTTAACCGTAAATTTTCCCTAGTGTGTAGGATAGTGTTAGTGTATGGGGATCGCTGGGCAACACGGACACGGTGCTTCTGTGCTGTATCGCTTAAGCTAAACTAAACCAATTGTGCTGTAAAATAAGTTTAGTTAAACACGATGGAAGTTTATAAAAAATGCAATTTTATATACTGTTTAGTTTAGTGTTGAGATACAGCATGGACACAGGCCCTTTGGCCACTTTAAGGCTTTTTAATATCAGTGATCTGACTCATAGTGCTTCTCACAACTGGGATAAGTTGAAAACGAACATTGAGGAATCCCACAACCACTTTTAAACAGAATTTCATACATTTAAAACTGCACCAGTAGCCAAAACCAGTGGCTCGCTGGCTACTTCCATCAGTGGCTGTGTGACTGTAGAAAGGAACTGCTGATGCTGGTTTATACCGGTGGGTCGGGCAGCATCTACGGAGAGAAGGGATGGGTGATGTTCCGGGTCGGGACCCTTCTTCAGACTCTCTGTGGTCACCTGATGTTTATGGAATCAGCTTGTTCTGCCTGCTATCTTCGGTATATTCTCTCCGTCTGATTCTACTCCAAGTGCATTTTATTCCTTCTCCTAATGCACCCACAGCAGAGAGACACTGCTCCACATCTGTCACACCACTGGAACTGGCCCTCTGCAGCTTGAAACAATTATAGAAAGAACCAAACACTTGTGGAATTAAAGCAACAGCCAGAGGAAACCAATCAACAATAAACATACAAGTGCACATTTTTAAAAAATGGTCGTGATGTGTAATAGAAAATGTTTCCCATTGTTGATGGAAATTTAGCCATGTGAATATAAGCAAAGTAACGTCTGAAGCCTGGATTTAAAATGGTGGCACTTCCTTAAAGTAGAGGGCATAGACCTAAGGTGAGTGGGGAGAGATTTAAGGGGGACCTTTAGACATTAGATGTGGAAACAGGCCCTTCAGCCCACTGAGTCCACACCGACCAGCAACCCCCCCCATACACTAACTCTATCCTACACATTAGAGACAATTTACAATTTTACCAAAGCCAATTAACCTACAAACCTGTACATCTTTGGAGTGTGGGAGGAAGCCGGAGCACCTGCAGAAAACCCACATGATCTTAGGAAGAATGTACAAACTCCATACAGACAGCGCCCCTGCTCAGGATCGAACCCGGGTCTCTGGTGCTGTAAATCTCACCAACTTGGTGTCCCATGTAATTCTCTACGTATATGTGCATACACTTCGTTGGAAGCTAAGTTGGATGTTCTAAGAGACTTTCCACAGAATTTGCATCTTATGCCAATGAACTCAGCAAATCTAAATGGAAAATCCAGTAGTTTGCAGAATAAATTGGTCAGCTTAGTTTCCGTCAGTATTCTAGGTTTACTTTGAACATGAACGTGCAATACATTTCCTACCTTTTTGTGTGTCGTATCTATAATTTCCACCTTGTCTCAGTGGCCCCATTATCTCCATGGGGTACTTCCTGAGTGTGGTTATCACATATTAGAAGAATGCCTGTAAGGTCGGGAGCGGGAGCTCTTCAGAGGGCTGTTAAAGGGAGCTAGCTGCACTAAACCACTCTGTAGTTCACTTTGCACTGATGCTCAGCAGAAGATAAGTTATTTATAAAGAAACTGTTTTGAATTTTGCTACAATTAGCGAACAGACAAATTATTTCCCCAAAAGGTTTCCTTTGAAAGATTGCATGATTCTTTAATAGTCCGTGGAGCCTTTCATTCTTTTATTTACCACAGTTGCAGAATGTTATGCATCATGTGATATTTTCAAAGTGGCATTTCTGATTGTAGTTCAACACACACACACACACACGCAACACACACAAACACGCACTCTCTCAGCTTCTCTCTCTCAGCTAATTATCTGCTGCATTGAGGTGATTCATTGGGAAACCAAAGTCATCCAAAATGTATGACATTTCCCCAAATTCTTGAACTGTAGCCAAATTCCCAGTGCTGCGGTTTTGGAACTTACTCACGTCCTTGTGCAGTAGTGAAATGGAATGGCGAATTTGATCATAATTTATAGCTTCAAATTGCGATTTAGTTCTAGTATAGTTTAGAGAAACAGCACGGAAATAGGCCCTTTGGCCCCCTGAGTCCACACCGACCAGCGATCCCAGCACACTAACACAATCCTACACACACTTTGCACAATTTACAGTTTTTCCTGAAGCCAATTAACCTTCAAACCTGCACGTCTTTAGAGTGTGGGAGGAAAGCGGAGCGCCCGGAGAAACCCCACGCATGTCAAGGGGAGAACGTTACAAATTCCGTACAGACAGCACCCGTAGTCAGGATCGAACCCGGATCTCTGGCGCGGTAAGGCAGCAACTCTACCGCTGCAACACCGTGTTTTGGATGCCGACTGGAATAAACATTATAAAAATTGGTCATCATCAGAATATTCTTATATGGGAGTAAAAAGGAAATAATCTTATGGAGAGTAATAATTTAATTTAAACGTGTTTCAAGTAATACTGTGCAATGTCCATTATCTGAACCATTGAGATTGTAGAAGCAAGTAGCTACTGTATGTAACTGCACCAACATACATATTATCTTATCTAATCTCTAACAACTGGTAATGTTGTGGCAGTAACAACAGGACAGTGTTGCTGTTCTCATGTCAGTAGTGACAGCAGCCACTGTGTACACAAGGTGAACTCACTCCCTGAGTTTGCATCACAGTTTGGTTTCAGAACAGCTCTGCCCAAGACCACAAGAAATTGCAGAGAGTTGTGGATGTAGCCCAGTCAATCACACAGGTCAGACTCCGCACCAACGGCTCCATCTACACTTCACGCTGCCTAGGGAAAGCAGCCAATATAATCAAGAACATTTTCTGTCCCAGTCATTCCTGCTTCTCTCCTCTCCAAAAATACAAATGTTTGAAAGTACAATCCACCAGGCTCCGGAACAGCTTCATCCCCACTGCTATCAGACTACTGAACGGTCGTAGAATCATACAGCACGGAAACAGGCTCTTTAGCCCAACCTGTCCATGCCAACCAAGATACCTCATCTACACTAGTCCTGCCCACGTTTGGCCCAATTCCTTCCAAAACCTTACAACACGGACAGAGTTAATTTGAGGAGATCTGCAAATTGCTCTTTGTAGGTGGGGTGGGTCTCAGAACTGTTCCCACAGGAGTGAATTCGGCACAACTGCTCCCATGGTGGCGCAGCGGCAGAGTTGCTGCCTAACAGCTCCAAAGACCCAGGTTCAATCCTGACTATGGGTGCTGTCTGTACGGAGTTTGTACTTTCTCCCTGTGACCACATCGGATTTCTCCGGGTGCTCCAGTTTCCTCCCACACTCCAAAACTGTACAGGTTTGTAGATTCATTGGCTTCCGTGAAGTTGTAATATGTCCCCTGTGTGTAGGATGTGCTAGTGTGCTATGTGATCGCTGGTCGACGGGGTCTTGGTGAGTTGAAGGGCCTGTTTCCGCACTGCATCTCTAAAGGAGCAGGAAGGGCATGCGCTGGGTGTAGGTAGGTGGGCATGAGACCAGCGCAAGGACAGCAAGTGTCATGATTAGGAGAAGAAGGTGGTAGAGCTTCTTCCTCACAGCACCAGAGACCCGTGTTCGATCCTGACCTTGGTTGCTGTCCGTGTGGAGTTTGCACGTTGTCCCTATGACTACGTGGGTTTCCTGAGGGTTCTCTGGTTTACTCCCACATTCCAAAGACGTGCGGATTGGTGGGTTAATCAACCTCAATAAATGTCCCCAGTGTGTGGTGAGTGAATGATAAAGTGGGATAACAGAACTAGTGTGAATGGGTGATCAGTGGGCAGTATGGACTTGATGGGCCAAAGGGCCTGTTTCATTTGTGTATCTCTAAGCTAAACTAAACTAGAATTGGAATCAAAGAATCCACAGTCCAATCCACACAAAGTGGCGTGAGGAGTTATTTGTAAACAGGATTTTCTTTGGATCGCTGAAAGACTTTACGAGTTTATTCAGCGATTGGTTGGGGCTAGGCACAAGGAACCAGGTTTATACAGGTTTGAGCCCCACATCTGAGGAAAGATGTGTTGGCATGGAGAGTTTGCAGAGAAGGTTTACGCGAATGATCCCAGCAATGATTAGGTTAACATATAATGAGCATTTCACAGCACTGGGCCCGTACTCGCTGGAATACAGAAGGATGAGTGGTGACCTCGTTGAAACTGACTGTATTGTAACAGGGCTGGATGGCGTGCATGTGGAGAGATTGTTTCCACTGGTGGGAGAGTCTATGACCAGAGGCTGTAGCCTCAGAATAAGAGGATGTATCTTTAGAAAGGAAATGAGGAGGAATGCCTTTAGTCAGAGGGTGAAGAATTTGTTGAATTCATTGCCACATAGATCTGGAGGCCATGCAAGTGGATATATTTATGACTCTTGACATGTAAGGGTGTCAGGGGTTATGGGGAGAAGGCAGGAGAATGGGGTTGAGAGGGAAAGATAGATCAGCCATTATTGAATGATGGAGTAGACAATGGGCCAAATGGCCTGATTCTATTCCTATAACTTATAAACATGTGAACCTATGACTGGTTGAGGCTGGGCAGAAGGAACCATGGGTTGCATTCCTCAATCAAACGTGTGTTTTCTGTCAAAGAATCTGTGAGCAATTACCGCCAGAGAACTCGTCACTTGAGTTGGGAAGGTGGTGGGCACACACTCCATCAAGGAGTCAATGGTGTCAGGACAGGAAATTAGTGGATTAGGAAATAAAATAGCCCCTTGAGATGATAGTCAAACAGTTTGTTCAGATTTTTCTATAATAGAAATGTAATGTTATAACTATTGCCCCAGCTTTTCCAATTGTAAAGCCGGCAACAGTCCATTCATTTTAATTGGTTATTGTTGGCATTATGATTGGAAAATCTGGGCCATACTTCCCCGTGGCTCAGCCCCATGGGAGCAGCGCACACCAGTGTAGCGGTTCAAATTTTCAAATTCAAATAATTACTTGCCCTTGAGAGTCCAGGCGTACATAATTTCCGTCACATTGGCAAATGCATCTTCCCTCTCGCCACTTCTGCAGAAACAATTTCTTCAATAATTATATATTGCCGTTTTAGAAAAATGATTTCTGAATCCAGCCACTCCAGGTTAATCGTGAAATACCTGCCATTAAACAAATGTATTAGCTAATGATATAAAATAATAAAGCATATCACACTGCTGCAATATTATCAGTGTGTAACACATGGCTGATTAGCGGCTATGTATAGAATTCAGTGTTGGAGTAATCCTTAAAATATCACCATAAATCTTAATTATAATTTATACCCCATAGCCAAAAATATTCGGAGAAATGCAATATTGGCACCCATCTCCCACATAGATACTTTTGACTTTGGAATATTTAAGTGTTACCATCTGCCTTTTTGAAAGATAGAATGCAGCAGAAAAACTTCCACTTTTGTTCAGAGGTAAAGGGCACTTGAAATACTCGCTACGAATTCCATGCGATTGAAGTAAGACCTTTGGCACAGTTCCCACCAGCAATGATGGCGATTTAAGCTTGAGATGTTTGCAAATGGACCTAGAATTTTAATAACTGTATGCAATGGGCATTCATTGCCTCGTTCATGTTTGAGATCTTTTACTTTAAAGGAGGTAGAATGGTTTGATATTGCAATCGACTTTGTGCCATGTCACTTCACAGGAAGATGGTGGAAAACAGTGTAGGAATGTACTGCAAGACGCTGGTCTATACCATAGACACAAAATGCTGGAGCAACATAGCGACTCTAGAGAAAAAAGAATAGGTGACATTTTAAGTTGGAACCGTTCTTCAGACTGAAAGGAGATGTGGCTGGAGGGGGGGGGGTTATACTGGAGGCTAGAAGTGGCCAGAACAAATCCGAGCCGGCATCAGATGACCTCAGGAAGGGTGGCGCACATCATGGCCACTGTTGGCTGGAAAAGTTGTATTTACAAGAGCGAGAAATGGCCTCCAGTTTATCTCCCTCCCCCACCTCCAGTCTGAACAAGGGTTTCAACCCGAAACGTCACCTATTCTTTTTCACCAGAGATGCTGCCTGACCCATTGAGAGCATGATATTCAACACATTGCCACACAAGTTTCATGTTTCATGATGAAGACACAGAGGTTTGCAGATGCTGGAATTCTCAGCAAAAAACAACCATTGGAGGAACTCAGCGAGCTGAGTCGAGACCTTCTTCAAGACACATTATTTTAGTCTGACCTCGAAACATCATCTGTTCACTTCCCTCCACAGATGTTGTGGGTTGGAAGGAACTGCAGATGCTGGTTTTTATACCGAAGTTAGACACAAAGTGCTGGGGCAACATAACGGATCAGGAGGCATCTCTGGTGAAAAGGAACAAGTGACGTTTTGGGTTGGAACCCTTCTTCAGTGAAAGATAGAGGTGGAGAGGGGAGAGGTGTGGATATCAACTGGAGGCCAGGAAAGGCCAGAGCAAGTATGATATTTTCTTACTCTTGGCATCACACCTTCCCCAGCCAATAATGGGCCATTATGGGCTCCACCCCTCCTGAGGTCGTCTGTTGCTGGCCCTGACTTGTTCTGGCCTTTTCTTGCCTCCAGTTCATTTCTACTCCGTCAACGCTACTTTCATGTCACCTGTTCCTTTCCTCCAGAGATGCTGCCTGACCTGCTGAGTAGCTCCGGCACTTTGTGTCTACCTTCCACAGATGCTGCCTGACCCGCTGCGTTCCTCCAGCACTATGTGTTGTGTGTCACATCATGCAAATTTGTGTTTCTTAAAATGAACACCCTCCTTTTTAGGAGACCAGAATCAGCATGGGAGACAGTAAATGGACACAGAATAGACCTCAGGTAGACAAAGATGCTGGAGAAACTCAGTGGGTGAGGCAGCATCTATGGAGCGAAGGAATAGGTGACGTTCCGGGTCTCGAAACGTCACCTTCGCTGCATAGATGCTGCCTCACCCGCTGAGTTTCTCCAGCATTTTTGTCTACCTACGCTTTTTCCAGCATCTGCAGTTCTTTCTTAAAGAGAATAGACCTCAAATGACTTCACCCAAACCCCTGATCCAAGTACACTCTCTAACACAATGCAATATGATAGTTTTTAATTGCCATTCTTTGTAACTCTCCGAGAGACATTGCTAAGTTGGAATCAGATTAGAGACTTTTACCCTCCCAATGAGGAGACGGCCCAATTTTGCAAAAGCTCTTTTCACTTAGAGTCCTAGACATGAAGGAGCCTTGCATGCGGCCTGTCTTGGCTACACTCAAACCCAGATTGCAAAGGAACAATGCCAGTATCGAGGGTACATGGTCTCCAAGTAGGTAACAATTGAATTGAGATGACTTTTATATCATCCGTTTGATCTCCAAGTTTGAAGATCAAAAACAACAGATGCTGGAAATTGGAAATAACAATCAGAAAATGCTGGCAATATTCAACAGGTCAGGCAGCAATCAGTTTGAATTATAAACCTTCGACTATTTTATTTTAGCTGTGTGATTCAGATGAAAGGTGAATAACCGGAAATAATTTGATTGTGATTTTGTTTTTGTTCATTTTCTGTTGTTATTATTTAAATACATAAAGTTTTGAATTATAGTACGCAGAAAATTCAGGGGCGGCAGGCACGGTGGTGCAGCGGTAGAGATGCTGATTTACAGCACCAGACACTGACTATGGGTGCTGCCTGTATGGTGTTTGTATGGTCTCCATGTGACCGTGTGGGGTTTCTCTGGGTGTTCTGATCCTGCCACACCCCAGACATACAGGTTTGTAGGTTAATTGGCATCAGTAAAAATTGTAACTTATCCGTCGTGTGTAGGATAGTGTTAGTACATGGAGAGATCGCTGGTCGGCACCGACTTATAACCATATAACCCTATAACAATTACAGCACGGAAACAGGCCATCTCGGCCCTACAAGTCCGTGCCGAACAACTTTTTTTCCCCTTAGTCCCACCTGCCTGCACTAATACCATAACCCTCCATTCCCTTCTCATCCATATGCCTATCCAATTTATTTTAAAATGATACCAATGAACCTGCCTCCACCACTTCCACTGGAAGCTCATTCCACACCGCTACCACTTTCTGAGTAAAGAAGTTCCCCCTCATGTTACCCCTAAACTTCTGTCCCTTAATTCTGACTTGGTGGGCCGAAGGGCCTGTTTCTCTAAAGTCTAAAGGACATGTAGAATATAGAACATTACTGCACAGGAACGGGCCCTTTGGCTCACAATGTCGGTACTGAACATGAGGCCTGGTTAAACTAATCTCATTTGCCTCATCATGTCATGATCCATATCCCTCCATTCCGTTCATATCCATGGGCTCATCTATAAGGCTCTTAAACACCACTGTCATGTCTGTATCCACGACAACCCCTGGCAGCATGTTCCAGGCACCCACCACTCTACGTAAAAATACTTAGCCTGCACATCTCCTTTAAACTTTGTCCTTCTCATCTTAAAACTATGCTCTTGGGCCCCTGACATTTCCACACTGTTTCCGACTCTCCATGCCTCTCATCATTTTATATACTGCCTTTAGGTCCCCCCTCAACTTCAGACATTCTGACATGAGGTATATGGAATACCATGTTGTCAAGACTTGAGCTGTAGAGGGAGACTTGGGGTGCAGGAAGCTGAGGGGTGATCTTATGGAGGTGTATAAAATCATGAGGGGAATAGTTAGGGTGAACGCACAGAATCTTTTACCCAGGGTAGGGGAATCAAAAACTAGAAGGCATAAGTTTAAGGTGAGTGGGAAAAGATTTAATAGGAACCTGAGGGGCAACGTTTTCATTCAGAGGATGGTGGGTATATAGAATGAGCCACTCTATATAGAGGAGGTAGAAGAACAACATTTAAAAGACATTTGGACGGGTACATGGAGAGGAAAGGTTTAGAGGGATATGGGGCTAACATGGGCTAATGGGACGAGCATGGATGGGGCATCTCGGCAGCATGGACGAGTTGGGCCGAAGGGCTTAATACTGTGCAGTAAGACTCTATGAGTCTATGTGTGATCTGGAACCTGAAAGGGAGATATAGGAGAGATGTAGCCTAATTAAAAACCATTAAATGAGCAATCCATCTTGTTGGAGTAGATTTGTTGCCAAGTCTCATCAACCTCCATTGGAACCAATTGTGGTTGTAGGTGAATTGGTTTGAATTTGAAAAGTTTAAAAGTTTACAACCCAAACTCGTCCATTCTGGAGACGATGGGTGGTTAACTTCTATAATACCAGTTCACAAATCAGTTCTTCCATCAAAATACACAGTTCAATGTCTGGTTTAAATTAGGTCCAGTTTGCGGCTAAGACATTGTTGCATCTCAGGCAAGTTTCACATCCCGGATAGATAATTGTATCCATACAGCAACAATGGCTCAAAGTCAGTGCTGAAAATTATTGGGAAGAACTGATTATTTGCTACAACTGTGTTCCAACAATATTATGAAAATAAGATGGACAATTTCAATTTCTAATTCGAAGCATGGATAGTTTAGAGATACAGTGCGGAAACAGGCCCTTCAGCCCACCGAGTCCGCGCCAATCTGCAATCCCCGCACAATAGCACTGTCCTACACACTAGGGGCAATTTACAATTTTTCTTAAACCACTTAACCTACTAAACGGTAAGTGTTTGGAATGTGGGGGGAAACCAGAGCACCTGGAAAAAACCATGGTCACAGAGAGAATGTAGCAAGGCTCAGTGTTGGGGTCGCAACTGTTTACCATATATATTAATGATTTGGAAGAGGGAATTAGGAGCAACACTAGCAAATTTGCAGATGACACAAAGCTGGGTGGCAGGGTGAACTGTGAAGAGGATGTTAAGAGGTTGCAGGGTGACCTGGACAGGTTGAGTGTGTGGGCAGATGTGTGGCAGATGCAGTATAATATAGATAAATGTGAGGTTATCCACTTCGATGGCAAAACAAGGGGGCAGATTATTATCTCAATGGGGTTAGGTTAGGTAAGGGGAAGGTACAGCGAGACCTGGGCGTCCTTGTACACCGGTCACTGAAAGATGGCTTACAGGTACAGCAGGCAGTGAAGAAAGCTAATGGAATGTTGGCCTTCATAACAAGAGGATTTCAGTATAGAAGTAGAGAGGTTTTTCTGCAGTTGTATAGGGCTCTGGCGAGACCATATCTGGAGTATTGTGTACAGTTTTGGTCTCCTAATTTGAGGAAGGACATCCTTGTGATTGAGGCAGTGCAGCATAGATTCACGAGATTGATCCCTGGGATGGCGGGACTGTCATATGAGGAAAGATTGAAAAGACTAGGCTTGTATTCACTGGAGTTTAGAAGAATGAGGGGGGATCTTATTGAAACATATAAAATTATAAAAGGACTGGACAAGCTAGATGCAGGAAAAATGTTCCCAATGTTGGGCGAGTCCAGAACCGGGGGCCACAGTCTTAGAATATAGGGGAGGCCATTTAAGACTGAGGTGAGAATTTTTTTTTTTCACCAGAGAGTTGTGAATTTGTGGAATTCCCTGCCACAGAGGGCAGTGGAGTCCAAATCACCGGATGGATTTAAGAGAGAGTTAGAAAGAGCTCTTGGGGCTGGTGGAATCAAGGAATATGGGGAGAAGGCAGGCACGGGTTATTGATTGGGGAAGATCAAATATGATCACAATGAATGGCGGTGCTGGCTCGAAGGGCCAAATGGCCTCCTCCTGCACCTATTTTCTATGTTTCTATGTTTCTGCCTCTGCGAGCCTTCGAGGCAGAGAGATTTTCAATGTTTGGATAAAGACTTCTCCTCACCTAATCATGTGACGATTATGTTATATCTGATATTGGCTTCCCTGTCAAAGAAAATAGCCCCTTCCTATCTGCTTTATCCAGGCGCTTAAGAATTTTATACCTCAGTTATATCTCCCCACTTTTTCTGTGCCTTCAAAGAATCTCAGCCAAACCAAACTTTCTTCACTGTTAAAATGATAGAGACCTATCAATATCCTTGTTAAGGCCTCTATATCCCTCTGGTACTTCCGCATCCTGTGGTGAACCATCCAATGACTAACTATAGAGCAGTCCTGACCTACCATCTATGTCTTTGGAGACCCTTGGACTATCTTTAATCGGACTTTACTGAACTTTATCTTGTAATAAACACTACGGAGAGTGGTGAATCTCTGGAACTCTCTGCCACAGAGGGTAGTTGAGGCCACAGTTGATTGGCTATATTTAAGAGGGAGTTAGATGTGGCCCTTGTGGCTAAGGGGATCAGGGGGTATGGAGAGAAGGCAGGTACGGGATACTGAGTTGGATGGTCAGCCATGATCATATTGAATGGCGGTGCAGGCTCGAAGGGCCGAATGGCCTACTCCTGCACCTAATTTCTATGTTTCTATATTACCCTGTATCTGTACCCTGCAGATGGCTTGATTGCAATCATGTATATTCTTTCCGTTGACTGCAGAATACGCAACAAAAAAAGCTTTTCACTGTACCTCGATACACGTGACAATAAACTAAATTAAACTAAACTCCGATAGTTTGCTGATCAGAATTGAAAGTATCGTGTCAGGTGCGATCTAATTAGTGTTTTATTCAGTCAACAAAACCTTCGAGTTCTTGCATTGTGTTTTGTAAGTTCCCACACTCTAAAGACATACAGGGTTCTAGGATACACAAAAATGCTGGTGAAACTCAGCGGGTGCAGCAGCATCTATGGAGCGAAGGAAATGGGTAACGTTTCGGGCCGAAACCCTTCAAGGGTTTCGGCCCGAAACGTTACCTATTTCCTTCGCTCCATAGATACTGCTGCACCCGCTGAGTTTCTCCAGCGTTTTTGTGTACCTTCGATTTTCCAGCATCTGCAGTTCTTTCTTGAACACAGGGTTCTAAGATAATTGGCTGGACTCTGTGATTGTAAATTGTCCCTAGTGTGTAGGATAGTGTTAGTGTATGGGGTGATCGCTGGTCGGCGTGGACTCGGTGGGCTGAAAGGCGTGTTTCCACAATGTATCGCTGAAGTCTAAAGTGATTCCGTCCATGTCCATGTGCTTGTCCACAGGTCCCTTAAATGCCAATGTTGTATCTGCCTATACAGAATTCTAAAATCGAACTTGCACTGGGCAGCCTAACACATGGAATAGATTGTGCAATTAAACAATGTAAAATGGATAACTGAAACCAAGTAAACCTCTTTCCTGCATGTACTTAGTAAAATACCAGATTCTTTCCCATGTGAAAAGTTAAAAGTGTTCCTCTAAATCACGATGATTAGTACAAATTATCCTTGGGATGCAGATGCCTCAAGATAACTGCATACATCTGCTGTAAATAAAATCTCAGTCTCAAAACACTCACATTTCAGAGAGATCAGACATTGCTGATAATTCTGATTCAATTAGTGCATCAACTTAAACAAGAACACTGAATATATTGTGTCTGCGTTAAACGATACACTTGAAATGAACAGCAGCTCGCTGCCGTCAAACCTCGTTATTCCAACAATCACTTGGGAATAATAACGGCAGCTGTAAAACTAACAATGGGAAAATGGGTAAACTTCCAGTCGGTAACATACACGTAGACTTGTATGTCTACTGCATAGATAGGGTTGACAGTCTGAGCCTTTTTCAATGGATGGGTATGTCAATGACATGGGGCCATAGGTCGAAGATGAGAGGGGCAAAGTTTAAAGGAGATGGGTGGGGTAAGTTTTTTTTTACATGGAGACTGGTGAGTGCCTGGAACACATTGCCAGGGGTGGTGGTGAAGGCAGATACAATAGTGGCGTTCAAGAGGCACATGGATGTGATGTTAATGGAGGAATATGGATCACTTGCAGGCAGAGATCAGTTTAACCTGGCATCATGTACAGCACAGACATCGTGGGCCGAAGGGCCTGGTCCTCTGCTGTACTGTTCTATGCTCTATGTATATACAAATTATGTAACTCTTGCATCAATTATGGATCACGTACAGGCAGAAGAGATTTGTTGATCTTAGTTTCATGTTCAGCACATACATTGTGGGCCAAAGGGCCTGTTCCTGTGATGTACTGTCCATGTTCCATGTACACGCATCATATGTAATCCTTGTAATCCACGCAAGAACTACGAAAGTTACAGGTGGGCAATCAAGTGATGGCAGGATGTTTAAAGATCAGTAGTTCAGTCACTTTACAGAAAAGCAAAATATCTCCTTCTTCTGATGATTAGCTTACTGTCAATGCTCAGAGATTTGTTAATGCTTTTATTGCAAAGTCAAGTAAATCCATTTAGTGAGACTTGTACATTTAATCCTCCAGAACTGCTGGAGAGCCCCTTACGTGCGGCAGTGATTTGGGACGGGGGCCAGGGCTTGCCGATGATGGGTATCATCACAAGTCACGATGTGTCCAACAAGATTTCAGTGAAAGCTGTGACTCATGTGATTTTCTGCCCCCTCAGGGGGTATTGCCCAGATGGGGATTTGTCACATGGATATACAAGGGCTCCTGCTGCTCACTTTAACAGCTCCCCTCAATTACAAATTACAGGCAATTTCCTTCGGTAGACGTGGCCTGGTTTTGCCCGCCGCAGCTCAAACTAATCCACTTTGCCTGTGATCATCAGAAGGGCTTTTGGGATCACAGTGAAAGCTTTTCTGCCAATAAACTGGGCTAATGTCAGTTACAGGAAGTGTCTCTTCCCTTGCTGAAAGAGGCAGGTGGACAAACTAGTCGATGCGCTGTAGATTAACACACTCCATGGGCGAGATATGAGAACCGTGTTACCCCAGTTACAGATCTGGAAAGGCACTGGTTAGAAATAAGCAATAAACAAATGCCTCTCAACATAGAATAAGGGCGGTATGGTGGCGCAGCAGTGCCCTTACAGCACCAGACCCTGGTTCGATCCTGATTGCGGGTGCTGTTTGTATGGAGTTTGTACATTCTCCCCGTGACTTGCGTGGGTTTTCTCCGGGTGCACAGGTTTCCTCCCACATTCCAAAGACGGACGGGTTTGTAGGCTAATTGGCTTGGTTAAACTGTAAATTGTCCATAATGGGTGTAGGATCATGTTAATGTGCGGGGATCACTGGTCGACATGGACTAGGTGGGCCGAAGGGCCTGTTTCCGTGCTGTATCTCTAAACTAAACTAAACTAAACTAAACTAAACTAAACTAAACTAAACTAAAAGCAATGCACCCCAGGCACAGACATGTCACAGTCAAGCAGCATAGAAACAGGCCCTTCAGCCCAACTTGCCTTTGCAGACCAACATGCCCATTCTACACTAGTCCCATCTACCTGTATTTGGCCCATATCCCTCTAAACCTATCCTATCCATGTACCAGTCTAAATGTTTCCTAAACGTTGCAATATTACTACCTCCTCCGGCATCTTGTTCCATACACCCGTTTGTGTAAAAAACGTTGCCCCTCAAGTTCCTATTAAATCTTGCCCCCCTCACCTTAAACCTAAAACTTCTCGATTTCCTTACTCTGGGCATTTACCCGAACTATTCCTCTCATGATTTGGTATACTTCTATCAGATCACCCCTCATCCTCCAGCCCTCCAAGGAATAAAGTTTTAACTTTATATTGTTATATTGCAGGCAGGTGGGACTAAGGGAAAAAAAGTTGTTCGGCATGGACTTGTAGGGCCGAGATGGCCTGTTTCCGTGCTGTAATTGTTATATGGTTATGGTTATATGGTTAACATGGCTTAACCTCTCTGGTCAAGTATGACCTCTATAGCTCTGGTCCTTGAGGCCTGAAATCAGCCCACAATGGCCGTGACAAACATGATGCTAAAATATATTAATCTCATCTGTCTGCACATGATCCATATTCCCCCATTCCCTGCATGTTCATAGGCCTTTCTATCGCGTCCACCATGTTGGCATGTTCCAGGCACCCAATGCTATTTGTGCCTCTTTCATGCCACTCTGGTATCTGCCTCCACCAGCACCTCTGGCAGTGCGTTCCAGGCTCCCACCGCCCTCTGCCTTGCTCCTCTCCTTTAAACTTTGCCGCTCTCATCTTATTCCCTCTTGCCATGAACATTTCCACCCTGGGAAAATGGCCCAGACTGTCTACCCCGTATCTATGCCTCTCAGAATTTTATTTTCTTCTATCGGGACTCTCTTCATCCTGTGACACTCCAGGAAAAACAACAAAACCGAGTTTGTACAATGAACAAATCATTCTCTGCTGAATGCATAAATGTCGGTTGTCAACATCGATCTGAATTCAGTTCATGCAGATTTCCTGCTAGCATTAAAATCTGACTGATCTCCTTCCAACTTGGATAACACGATCGCACTACACATAGACATATAGCATCTCACTGTGATTTTGTTTGTAAAGAGAAAATAACACAATCAAAGACACTTTTACCAGTCCTGGACCTCCTCCATCCTCCTGGACCTCCTCCATGTCTTAGTGGTGCAGCAGTAGAATTGCTGCCTCAGTGTGCCAGAGACCTGGATTCATTCCCAATTGTGGGTGATATCTGCACAGAGTTTGCATGTTCTCCCTGTGGGTTTTATCCGGGTGCTCCAGATTCCTCCCACATACCAAAAACGTGCAGGTTTGTTGGTTAATTGGTGCCTGTAAATTGCCCCTAGTGTGTACGATGTACACATGGAATAACATAGAACTAGTGTACGGGCGATCGATGGTCGGCGCGGAGTCGGTGGTGAATGGAATGGAAAGTTGATTGGGCAACAAATAACATGCTGTGAACCAAGACACAAGGTGCTGAAGGAACTGGAGGGTCAGGCAGTATCGCCACAGTCTGATGAAGGGTCCTGACCCGAAATGTCACCAATCATTTGTTCCCCAGAGCGTAAATTATCCCTAACGTTGTAGGATGCGGAAGTGGGATAACATAGTACTGGCATGCTGATGATCAATATTTGTTGTGGGCTGAAGGGCCTGTTTCTCTGCTGTATCACTAAACTAAACTAATTGCAGCTGCAACTACATTCAAGAGCATCAAGATATTCAGGCGTGTGAAAACGCACAGTTTCTTCCCCATCATATGAACAAATAGGGAGTAGTCCTGATCTACCATCTACCTCATTGGAGACCCTCGGACAATCTTTAATCAGACTTTACTGGACTTCATCTTGCACTAAACATTATTCACGTTATTCCATTTTTGTACACTGTGGATGGTTCGATTGTAATCATATATTATCTTTCTGCTGACTGGCAAAAATCTTTACATTGTTCCTCGTTGCACATGACGATAAACTAAACTCAACTCAAACAAACATCACGAAGCAGGAAAATGTGGCCTACTTCCTGAGACTCGTCTCAGAGTTTATATCAGCATTCAAGCCACAGTATGTACCATCTAAAACAGGTCCTGCAGGCAGCTTGACAAAACTTCCTCAACAACCCGAGTTCATGGCCTCTGCAGTTTAGAAAAATAAACTCAGCCATTGTGTGGAAATTCTTCTAAATTTCCCTCCACGCTGGGTCAGAAACCAGGAACTCCCTGCCAACACCACAGCAGGAGAACATCCACCAGAAAGGCTCCTGCAGATCAAGAAGGAAATTCAACTCAAAGCCTTCTCAAAGCTAAAAAGGAATGTCCAATGAACAATTCCAATGATGCCTCTAACTCTTCAGTTACTTAAATTTAGTGATACAGCACGGAAACAGGCCACCCGGCACATCGACCCGTGACCATCCCATACACTAGCGCTATCCTACGCACTAGGGATCATTTACAATTTTACCAAAACCGACTAACCTACAAACCTGCACGTCTTTGGAGCGCGGGAGGAATCCGGAGCACCTTGACAAAACCCATGCGGTCACGGGGAGAACGTACAAACTCTGTACAGATAGCACCCGTACTCAGGATTGTACCCGGTCTCTGGCGCTAACAGGCAGCAACTCTACCGCTGCACCACTGTGCTGTTCCCTCGTGAATCAAGGAAATATGTGGGGAATTATAATCCAATGTGATTTATTCCAAATTGGGTTTGCGGAATCTTTTTTTTATATCATATTGCCAAATAAAACAAAATAAAAATCTCCTGTTAATTTCAGGTGCGAACACTTGGTACAAGTTACAGGTCATTTAGTTGATCTTGAGGCTGCAACATCCATAAAGACAAGGGTCCTTGAATCAATCTGGAGGTGTTTTCAATAGCAAATATAAGCAGACGAAATAAACCGATAATTTGTATTGTGCCTGAAGCATTGCCGAATGCTGTATACTGTTCCCCGAGCTCCTCTTTGTGAAGCCACTTAGGATTCTGCTAAACTTTTGCCAAGATCGGCCAACAGGCAAAGACACAATAACACAATGCTTAAGGTCAACACAGTGGAAAGACCAGGAGATAAGTGAAAGTGTCTTTGTTTGGCACCACTTTCAATGGGTGAATTTGTTTAATATAGACTCAAAGAGCGACAGTGCAATAGGGAAGGAAGGGGAGGAATTCTGCTATGTATACAAAATATTTTATTTTTAAATGGATCCGTGTGTTTCCAGCCAGCGAGGATGGATGCAGAGTTGGGATCTAGTTCTGGGAAATGAAAGAAAAAACTGGAGGAACAGCACCTCATATTCTGCTTGGGCAATAGTATGAACATTGAATTGTCCAATATTAGGCAACGTCTCACAACCCTCCCCCCCCCCCCCCCCCCATCCCCATCACCCCCACCCCCCTCTACCCACCCCCCCCCCCCCCCTTTTCACCTCTCCCCTTCCATGTACCTCATCTCCACTCCCATCCATTTCTCCCCTCAATCGCCCATCGATCACTAGTTCTATGTTATCCCACTTTCCTACTCCACACACTAGGAGCAATTTACAAAGGCCAATAAACCTACAAACACGCACGTTTTGGGGATATGGGAGGAATCTGGAACACCCAGAGAAAACTCACACGGTCGCAAGGAGAACATGCAAACTCCACGCAGACAGCACGTGAGGTCAGGTTTGAACCTGGGTCTCTGACGCTGTGAGACACCGGCTCTATCAGCTGCGCCGTTGTGCGGTTTGTAGTTAATTAGCTAAGGAGCAAAACACAAAGTGCTGGCGGAATTCAGCAGGTCAGGCAGCATCTGCGGAGGGAATGGACAGGCAATGTTTTGGGTTGTGACCCTTCTTCAGGTCCCGATCTGAAAAGTCGCCTATTCTTCATATCTTGGCAGGGACAGATAAGCCTGAGGTTGTATATACACAGACCTTTGATTCACATGTAGAGCTGTTATTTCTCAGCAGCACTGGGAGAGGCAATGTGAGCAGAAGTAATTGTGGTCGACTCTGTGCAAACACTATAGTTAAAGCAGGCAAAAGTACTCTTTAAAATTTCATGGTTCTTAAAAATGGTTCAGTAAATTACAAAACTGCATTTGCTTCAGGAATGGAATGTTATTCCTACATTAACGGCGGGTTTACTGGGAATGTACAATTTTTTTAGACCGTGCCAATTTGTTACTCATTGGGTCTGACCCTGTAGTCTAATGGAGAGTTAATTCCACTGTGGCCGGAACAGTGGAGCAACTGGTAGAGCTGCTGCCTCACAGCTCCAGTGATCTGGGTTCAATCCTGACCTCAGGTGCAGATACAGCACAGAAACAGGCCCTTGGGCCCCACCGAGTCAATGCCATATGTTTCTATGTTTCTATGTTTCAAACTTCGATCGCCTGTTCAAACTAGTTGTGTTGTCTCACTGTTGCATCCGCTCCCTACACATTAGAGGGAATTTTACAAAGGCCTATTAACTTACAAACCCCGCACGTTTTTGGGAGGTAGATGGAAACCTGAGCACCCTGAGGAAGCCCAGGTGGTTTCCCCGCACATCCCAAAGACGTGGGGGATTTGACGTGTAGCCTAATTGGGACATGACTTGAGAATAAGGGACTGAAGTTTAGGGGTAACCTTCTTTACTCATGTGTGTGAGAATGAGCTTCCAGTGAAGGTGGTGGAGATTCGTTTTTACATTTTAAAATAAATTGAACTAGTGTGAATGGTTGGTCTGAGCGCAGGTATGGACTTGGTGTGTTCGGCACGTACAGCCTGTGTCCTGTTTCCGTGTGTAATTGTTACTGAATTAAGTTAAGTTAAACTATACTAAATGGAAAGAATATACGAGCTATGTCAGAGTGAAGATGCATACAGTTGAGGAGAAAATATACGTGTACATATAAATATATTAAAATATATACAAATAAATATTACGTAAATAGGTTGGTGAACCAATAGACATAATGTATAGAAAGGAACTGCAGATGTTGGGATTTAATGAAAATAGACACAAAGTGCTAGAGTAACTCAGGGTGTCAGGCAAACTCAGACTCAGTCTAACGAAGGGTCACGACCCAAAACATCACCCAACCTTTTTCTCCAGAGATGCTGCACTTTGTGTTTAATCAATTGACATGACATTGGAATGTTATAATTATGAGTTATAAAGATGGTGAAAAGCTGAGGAAAAAAACTCAAGAAACTGAGAAAAACAGATACAAAGCGCTGGATTAACTCAGTGAATCAAACCGCATCTCTGCTAAACTGGGATCGGTGACGTTTATGCTCGGGACCCCTTTTTTCATTCTGAAGAAGTGTCTCGACCTGAAACATCACCTAACCACGTTCTCCTGACATGTTACTCATCCGCTGGCACACTCCAGCACTTTGTGTCTTTTTTTTTTGGTAAACCTGCATCTGCGAGTAATAATTGTCTCATGCAGCTGACTTGAAAATAAGTGACAGTGAATGAATGAGGGAATTTTAACTGTGGAACAAATATGTGGGAAAGGGCACCAGCAAAATGAGGCAATAAATAAACTTAGATCAAAGCAACATGGTGCAATTCTTTAAACAAAAGTACACAGTTATGATAATTGAATGAAAATATGGAAGTCCATGTTAAGGAATATATTTTCCAACAAGAACATGACAAAGGAGAGAATTACTGTGAATATTAGTTTGTCATTAAGCTGGAAAGAATGCAGAGAAGTTTTATATTGCCAGGACTCGAAGGCTTGAGGTATTGGGAGAGGTTGGGCAGGCTAGGATTTTATTCCGAGGAGCACAAGAGTTTGAGAGATGATCTTATAGAGTATAAAATCATAAGGGGAATCGATAGGGTGAATGCACAGTCTTTTACCCATGGTAGGGGAATCAAGAACTAGAGGGTGCAAGTTTAAGGTGAGAGGGGAAAGGTTCAATAGGAAACTAAGGGGCAACTGTTTCACACAGAGGGTTGCCAGGTGAGGGGTTGCCAGGTGAGGTAGCTGAGACAGGTTCAATAACAACATTTAAAATACATTTGGACAGCTACATGTATAGGAAAGGTTTAGAGGCATATCGGCTAAACACTGGCAAATGGGACTAGCTTCGATAGGACACCTTAGCCTGTATGGACGATTTGGGCCAAAGGGCCTGGCCTATTACACTGCCGTACGACTCTATATTTTTAATTTCTTTCTTGTAATAGTTAAAAATATTGGAACTTAAATTTTAGATTTAGATCATACTTTTCTTGTCAAATTCACTGTTTTTATATTAATTGGGTTGCAGTTTTCCTGTAGAATGGTTAGAGCTGGAACACAAAGCAGGGAAAGGTTCATGGGTCGATGGCCTTTCAAGCAAAACATCTGTGGAGTGAAATGTTAATGAAAGGAGTATAAAGTTCACCATGAGAACCTAGTGCTGGAGGAACTCGGCAGGTCAGGCAGCATCTGTGGAGGAAATGAACAGACAATGTTTTGGGTCTTCAGACTAAAATCAGAATCAAATTAAATTTATGACTATAATTTACTGATATCTCTGATTCATTAACAATCCTCAGAGCTCATCAGTTATTGAACCAAATCAAACTTAATAAGTTGATTCAGCTTTATGTTCAAAATGAGAGCAAGGATAAATGTTGGAATATTAGTGATATAACCAATGACTAAACAAGTATGTACCGTGCCTAATTCCGTGATAATCGATTGTAATCATGTATTGTCTTTCCACTGACTGGTTAGCACACAACAAAAAGCTTTTCACTGTATCTCGGTACAAGTGACAATAAACTGATTTCCTGTTCATGTTCTAGGAGCAGAATTTGGCCATTTGGCCCATCCATTCTACTCCGCCATTCAATCGTGGCTGATCTATCTTTCCCCCTCATTTCCCTCCCATTCGCTTGCCTCCTGCTCATAACCTGTGACACCCTTACTAATCAGGAATCTGTCAATCTCCACCTTAAAAATATTCATTGACGGCCTCCACAGCTGTCTGTGGCAAAGAATTCCACAGATTCACCACCCTCTGACTAAAGAAATTCCTCATCTTCTTTCTAAAGGTATGTCCTTTTATTCCGTGGCTATGGCTTCTTCTCCTAGACTCCCCCCCCCAGCGGCAACATCCTCGCCACTTCCACTCTGTCCAGGCCATTCATTAAGTTTCAATGAGGTCTCCCTCATCCTTCTAAACTCCAGCGAATACAGGCCCAGTGCTGTCAAACGCTCATCATATGTTAACTAAACTAAACTAATATTCCAGATAATGTATGAAGCTCAACATTCCGCCCTCAATAGACAGACTTCATTTTGTACCAACATTATTATTTTTAGAGGAACAATACATCACATAAGAGCATTATGCAGTACAGTACCTTTATTGAACATTACCATGTAATACGTGTCTAGTTTCTTATAATGCTTTGTCTATCCCTGTCACATGGTACATCTTTCCCTGGTCCCATGTCAGTTTAATTTCTCATCCAAGCACTATTATCTCTCAGGAAAGGGTTCATTTTTTTAAATGCTTCTTTCTTTTTTTTTCCCCATCATGACCGTGGGATATTCTGGTTCACACACTCCTGCATTGCTGCCTTTGATACCAGCCTGTGATCAGCTGGTAGGAAGTGCACAAGGTTAAATCTTCCCCACTGAGATCAAGCAGGCTGCTGCTGTGCTGTGATCTGGCCCAGAGAAATTCAAACACGAAGAACAGATGATGGTTCAATTGCAATTAAGGCTGTGACTCAGATTTAAGGGCCCGTGCTCTCCAATGTTAGCAGTCCGCTGCTGGCTCCCTCTGTGATACTACCGTTGTGACATTTCGAACTGCTTATCTCTCTTACTTGCTGTTTGTTAAGTCACTTTGTCCCACAAACATCGTCTGGTCAAGAGTTTGGCAAGTTATTTGCTTCTCAACCGTGACAAATGTTGCTCTCTAATGAGAAGCAGACATGTCTGAGTTACCTTACACTTTTAGATTTAGTCATAGATTCATACATCACAGAAACAGGCCCTTTGGCCCAACCTGTCCATGCTGACCAAGATGACCCCTCAACTCTAGTCTCATCTGCCTGCATTTGTGGCCTATATTCCTCTCAGGGTTCCCTATCCAGGTATCTGTCTTTTGAATGTTATTATTGTACCTGCCTTAACTACCTCCTCCTATGTGAAAAAGTTGCTCCAAAGGTTCCTGGTAAATCTTACCCGTCTCACCTTAAGCCCATGCCGCTCTAGTTCATGATTTCCCTACCCTAGGAAAAGAGACTGTGCGTGCGTTCACCATGTCTATTCCTGGTTTATCTCGAATGGAAACACTCAACCTTATGTTTTCAAAACTATTTTGTTGGAGATTGCAGCTCTGGGCTTTTTCCCTCCATGTACCATTCTGCCAATCTGTTGTCCCACATTTTAGGTCCTTACATTTTTAGCAATTTGTCGACCACCATATCCGCACACATATTTACATTAGTGAAACATGTACCGCAGTACCCCTATGCACAATCATTGACTCTCCTCAATGGTAGAAGGCATCACAGCAAACACCAGCTCACTCAGTGCAGTTTTTCAGTATCTGCACGGGTTTAGATAGTTGCTACCTTTAGCAGAATAGTCTAATGTGCAATGAAAATTCACACTTAACTTCCGTTTTGGTTTGTTCACTTAAAAAGCTTGTAGGCAAAATACTTGTTGGATTTTAAAAATATTAAGCTGCATCCCTTATAGGTCGTGAAATGAAACTGTATGCATGAAATTACTTTAAATGAAATAAACAGTAATTTGATTCAGATACATTTAAGGAGAACTATAGATGGAAGTTGATGTTTGTAAAGGTGAAAGGGGTTAATTGACTGGGTGAATGAGATGTGTTGCTGGGGCAGTCTGTCGGGCATCTTTTTGTAAATTCAGGATTAATAAGATATAGCCAGTTAAACACATAGAGCATAGAACAGTGCAACACTGGAACAAGCCCTTTGCAGTATAATGTGGATAAATGTGAGGTTATCCACTTTGGTGCCAAAAACAGGAAAGTAGATTATTATCTGAATGGTGGCCGATTAGGAAAGGGGGAGATGCAACGAAACCTGGGTGTCATGGTACACCAGTCATTAAAAGTAGGCATGCAGGTGCAGCAGGCAGTGAAGAAGGCGAATGGTATGTTAGCATTCATAGCAAAAGGATTTGAGTATAGGAGCAGGGAGGTTCTACTGCAGTTGTACAGGGTCTTGGTGAGACCACACCTGGAGTATTGCGTACAGTTTTGGTCTCCTAATCTGAGGAAAGACATTCTTGCCACAGAGGGAGTACAGAGAAGGTTCACCAGACTGATTCCTGGGATGTCAGGACTTTCATCTGAAGAAAGACTGGATAGACTCGGTTTGTACTCGCTAGAATTTAGAAGATGAGGGGGGATCTTATAGAAACTGGGTGAATTCTTAAGGGGTTGGACAGGCTAGATGCAGGAAGATTGTCCCGATTTGAGGAAGTCCAGAACAAGGGTATACCAGTTTAAGGATAAGGGGGAAGAACTTTTAGGACCGAGATGAGGAAAACTTTTTTCACACAGAGAGTGGTGAATCTCTGAATTCTCTGCCGCAGAAGGTCCTCTGAGGCCACATGTTCATATGGCTATATTTACAGAGGGAGTTAGATTGGCCCTAATGGCTAAAGGGAAATCAAAATGGAGAGAAGGCATGAAACAGGATACTCAGTTGGATGATCAGCCAGATCATATTGAATGGCGGTGACTTTCGAAGGGCCGAATGGCAACACTCCTACACCTATTTTCTAGGCTTATAAGACTTTCTATGTCTATGTTTCTAAGCCCTTTGGTCCACAATGTCTGTGCTGAACATGATGCCAAGATATACTAATCTCCTCTGCCTCCACATGTTCCATATCTCTAGAATTTACAAAGGGACACACATTAATAGTAATTTGAAGGTGAAATCAAAACCAAGGATCTATGGAAAATCTTGCTCAGCTTCTAGAGAATTTTACTGAATGTGACTTTCTTAGTGGTAACTTCAACAGAGTTAAAGATTTGAATAGGCTTATAAGACTACAAACATGTAATCCTAGAGTCATAAAGTCACAGTCATAGTTAGACAGTGTGAAAAGAGGCCCATCGGCCCAACTTGCCCATGCCGACCAACACTAGTTTCACCCACCTGCATTAAGCCCATATCCATATAAATCTATCCTATCCATATACCTGTCTATATGTTCTGAAATGTTGCGATTGTACCTACCTCAATGACCTCCTCTAGCAACTCATTCCATACACCCACCACCCTTTGTGTTATAAAGTTATCCATCTGGTTCCTATTAATTCTGTCCTCCCTCAACTTAAAACTCTGTCCTCTGATCTCGATTCTCCCACTGGAGAAGAGACTGTGCTATTCCTCTCGTGATTTTGTACACTTCTATAAGAACACCCCTCATTCTTCTGCACTCCAAAGAATCGAGCCGCTGCCTACCCAACCTCTCACTGTAGCTCAGGCCATTCAGACTTGGCACCATCCTCGTAAATCTTCTATGCACCCTTTCCAGCTTGACACCATCTTTCCTATAACATGGTGCCCAACACTGAACACAATGCTCTAAATTTGGCCTCACCAACGTCTTATATAGCTGCAGCATAACCTCCTGACTTGTAAACTCTGGTGGTGGTCTGCTGATCATTTCATGTGTCTGTCATCAGAGAAATGTTATAAATGTATCTTCAAATATCAACACAGCATGTTTAAAGTTATCCAAAACTTCTAACTCTCTATACATACAACTGCTGGCAATGTATGAACCTGTAATATAAAACATTCCTTTTGTCCAATAATTCAAATGTTAATTTCTGTTATATGGGAAATATAACAGATGTTATATAACATGTAAAAATACAAGAACACTTTTTGCTAATAATTCATTTGTGTTCAGAATCATAGAGTGATACAGCATGGAAACAGCTCCTTAGGACCGACTTGTCCATGCCGGCCATGATATCCCATCTAAATTGGTCCCATTTGCCCCCTTTTGGTCCATATCCTTCCAAAACTTTCCTATCCAAATGACTTATATAAGTTGGTATAGTACCTGCTTCCACTGCCTCCTCTGGCAGCTCGTTCCATATAATAACTATCGTTTGAGTGAAAAGATGATCGCTGAAGTTCCTATTCAATCTTTCCTCTTTCCCCTTAAACCTATGACCTCCGGTTCATGATTCCCCTTTGGGTAAGAGACTGTGCATTCACTCTATCTATTCCCCTCATGATTTTACACCTCTATAAGATCAACCCTCATCCTCATGTGCTCCAAGGAATAAAGTTCTGGCCTGCTCAACCTCTCCCTATAGTTCAGGCCCTCAAGTCCCGGCAACATCCTCGTAACTCTTCATTCCACTCTTCCCTGTTTAATGGGATCAAATACAGTATGATCACAGAAATTCTCTCCTATATCATGCTCTTGTTGGAAAGCATAGTCCTCATCTTGGATTTCTATATATTCATTCAGCAATCATAACTATTTTTTGGTTTAAAGAAAGCTTCTCCCTGTAGCTCAGGTCCTCGTGTCCTTGGTGATTGACTACAGAGTTTAGTTTAGTTTAGTTTAGTTTATTACTGTCATGTGTTCTGAGGTACAGTGAAAAGTGTTCTTGTTGTAAACTATCCAGTATGTGAACAAGACTACATGATTAAAGTCAAGCTGTCCACAGTATACAGACACAGGATAAAGGGAATAACGTTTAATACAAGAAGAAGTCTAATAAAGTCTGATTAAAGATAATTTGATGATCTCTAATGTATAAGGGAGGCCAGGACCACTCTCTAGCAGGTGACAGGATGGGTCAGTTGTTTGATAACAGCTGGGATGAAACTGTCCCTGAATCTGGAGGTGTGTGTTTTCAAAGTGAGTGATCTATGATAGGTCTCCACACCACATGCTCAATAGAGTGAAAGTCAGAGTCCCATGGTGTTCACCATGCTAGTAATAATAACAGTGTGTTGTGAAGGGGATGAACTCTCAGCAGCTAAACATGCAAGCCATAGTTCAACTCATGTTGCTTTGTAGAGATACCGCATGGAAACAGGTACTTTGACCCACCGAGTTCATGTCGACCATTGATCACCTGTTCACACTTGTTCTATGTAATCCCACTTTCTCGTCATTACCCTACGCACTCGGGGCAATAATACAGCGGACAATTAATCTACAAACCTGCACGTCTTTTTAGGATGTGGGAGGAAACCAGAGCACCCGGAGGAAACCCACGCGGTTAAAGGGAGAACGTGCAAACGGAGCACAGACAGCACCCGATGCCAGGATTGAACCGGGGTCTCTGGCGCTGTGGGGCAGCTCTTCTGTACTGTCTACATGATGTTTTAGATATTCCCCCCCCCCCACTGTCAAACAACAACCTGTGTCAAACAACCTCATTTTAGAAGATAATTATTTTGTGGAATGTCTAATAAATGTCCTTTCCATAAAAAGAAAGATAGCAGAATATTGTTGGTAACCATTCTCATAGTGATATTGGACACCAACAAAGATATGCCATTTCCAAACAGAATTGCAGAATGCTATTTTGCTTCTGTTGTTTCACACTTTATTGCTTCCACTTGAGGCCAAACACATTATCCCAGCTCTGTCTGTTACTCAGCAGTCCCTGCATTAGACAGATTTCCCTTTCTACTCAGTAGAGAAAGGTCAATTGTTTGAGGAGCCGCTTTCTTGCAGCTTTCCCCAACAATGCGCCAAGCGCTGAGGCACAATTGAATCAGTCAGAAGCAGTTCAGTTTTCATGATGCCACACATCATAATTACTCTTCAAAATGGGTGGCGTGTACACTGGTGTGTGCAGCAGGCAATCAGTGAGGCATTGATTAACAGAAGCACTTGGAATAACCTTGCTCTCAGCATTAGCTTTCTGGGAAATGTTTAGCCCCCTGGTAGTGATTAGGAATTACCGGGATGAATTTTTTTAGCCCAATGCCACCTTAAATTGCTTGTAGCATGAATTACCTTCATTTTCGACCACATTTCCTATCAAATTTATTGCGAATGTCGAGAAAAAGATTGGACCATGAGCCTTACATGGGGTGGCACAGTGGCGCAGCTCCAGAGACGTGAGTTCTATCCTGACTACGGGTGCTGTCATTACGAAATTTGTACATTCTCCCCGTGACCGTGTGGGATTTCTCCGGGTGCTCCAGTTTCCTCCCACGCTCCAAAAATGTGCCGGTTTGTAGATTAATAGGTTTTGGTAAAAATTGTAAATTGTCCCTAGTGTGTAGGATAGTGCTAGTGTACGCTAGGGGATCGCTGGTCGGTGAGGACTCGATGGGCCACAGGGCCTGTTTCTCTACTGCATTTGGTGACGAAGCATCTATTTACCAACACTTTGGTACACTTGCTGGCAAATACTACAATCAAATCAGAAGTTGCCTCAGTCACACAAGGGAAGATATATTAATTTTGTTTTGAATAGACTGATAAATCAGTGTACTTAGTTTTTAATGCCGCCCTTTTTGATAAAGTCAGGGCAGACATTTTGTTTTGCTTGAGGTTGTAATATTTAGCTTGTAAGAGTTATGCCTTTTAGCTATTGAAAACATTCAACTGGGAGATTGTGTGTGTAACAAAACAGGCCCATTGTCAGAAAATATAAAAAATGATAACATCATTAATTTTATTTGAATTATTTTCTTACACTATTTCCCAAAACTGTTTTACAAGAACAAACGTGGGAAATAACTGATGGTTTAGGTGGAATTCTGAACTGGTTTGGCAATCATTCTGTCATTTATATTAATTCAATTTCTCCTTTGCTTTAGTTCTGGAAACTTTCTCACAAAGATCTCAAATGAAGATGTTACCATAGACGGTTTAAACTAAAAGAAAGAACTCAAACAAAAGAGCAGGAAAAAAACATTAAAGTACACAGAAATCAAACAGGATTTTTTATAAACACCAGAAAGTCTCTAAATATGATGTTATTTTATTAAACACTATTCAAAGTATTTAAGTGTAAACAAGGTAGAAATCATCTTTAAGGGCCTGTCCTACTTACCCGATTTTTTTTCGGCGACTTGCCGGCACCCGTCATAGTCATATCAGGTCACCGAAAATGTTCAAAATGTTGAAAATCCAGAAAAAGGGACGACTCTTCTGGGCAACGCCATGATCACATTGAATGGCGGTGTTGGCTTGAAGGGCCGAATGGCCTACTCCTGCACCTATTGTCTAATGTCTACTCACGATCAAACAGGCGTCAGTCACGCCCGCGACGTGTCGCCTTTATGGTCGTGAGTAGTCACCCAAAGAGTCGTGCCCTTTTTCTGGTCACCGCTGGATTTTTAACATTTTGAAAATCGCTGAAAAACCGCGTAAGTGGGACAGGTCCTTTAAAGATACAAAGTGTTGGAGTAAATCAGCGGGTCCGGTTGTTTTTGATGAACCAACATCTGCAGTTCCTTGTGGATAGAAATGATCATTAAATTGGTGCTAAACCAGTCATTGGAATAAATGTGACTTAACGCAAGCACAGAATCTCTCACACATACACACACCCACACACACACACAAATACACACATATACACACCCACACACGCACACAAACACATACATACACACACCCACACACAAATGCACACATATACACACCCACACACAAATGTGCACACACACACACACACACACACACACAAATACACATATACACACCCACACACACTCACATACACACACACACACACACACACACATACACACACACAATGTGCACACACACACACACACACACACACACACACACACACACACACACACACACACACACACACACACACACACACACACACACACACACACACACACACACAACACACACACACATACACACGCGCGGACACACACACACACACGTGCACACCCATACCTACACTCAAACACACACACAAACACACAGTCTTTATTTAATCAAGAAACCCAACAAAAAATACAGTATGTTAGTAATGAACACTCTGTGGTGGTTTATAAAATTCTTATTTAATATTAACGTTCATGAACTACCCTTATGCAATGCGCTTAGAATATTTTAACCAGTATTGTTTAGAAGCAAAGAAAAGCAGGAATGTAAGAATGTGCTTTACAAAGGCAGCTGGGGTGGAGAGGCAGAGAGAGCATGGGCACTGATAAACTGCCTTGAAATCTGCTTTCGAGTTCTGCTGTGTGCTGCCGTAGGAATTTAAGCACATTATAAACTACTGTTTGATAACTAACAGCACACAGTAAATTTTCTTAGGTATAAACAATCACTTGTTCTAATCTTTCCAATTAGCTTCCAGTTTAACAGTGCTTAACCTCTGGTATGGAAACACCACAGATTTTGTGATCAGCTTTCTCACCCCATCAAAGCTGTTCCAGCATTTAACTCTGCTGATTAAGAATGATTCATTACTCTGCAGGAATAAACCTCTTGAACATGGTCTTGGGAACAAAACTGGTTTCTAAGGTTCTGATTGTATTCTTGGTCAAACATTAATCAGTTTCTCTTGTCAAGCTTATTTCAAACCCTGGGTCTTGTTACATCTTCTCTGTCCCAAACTCTATGGAAACTGTTGCTATGATAATAACTACAATATTCCAAACAACTAGGGGTGAAAGCACAGGGTTATGGTCGCATTGGAAGAATGTACTTATTGCAATGTTTAATACATGTGAATATTTAAATATTAATTCTTTAAAAGCAAAATGCAAATGTTGAAAATATTCAACTAGTCAGACAGCATCTAAGGCAAGGGAAATATAGTTTGGGTTTAAGTTTAGCTTTATTATTGTCACGTGTACTGAGGTGCAATGTAAAGCTTTGTTTTGCATGCTATCGAAACAGATTAGATACAGCATGCATAGATACAATCAAGTCAAATTCAAGTACAATAGATAGACCAAAGGGGAAGATACAGAATTCAGAACATAGATCTCAGCATTGCAGCACATCAGTATAATAGACAAAGTCCATTGTCCACAATGGATAGGGAAGGTTTAGAGGGATATGGGCCGAATGCACTATGGGAACTTCACTCACCCCCCTGCAGGAACTATACAACAGGAGGTGAAACTCCAGAGCAAACAAAATCATGGGAGACCCCTTCCACCCCTGCAACGGACTGTTCCAGCTGCTACGGTCAGGCAAACGCCTCCGTTGCCATGCGGTGAGAACGGAGAGGTTGAGAAGGAGTTTCTTCCCAGAGAAAATTCGGACTGTAAACGCCTATCTCACCAGGGACTAACTCTACAGAACGTTTTACCTTCCATTATTTATTATGAATAAGAATATGTGTGTTATGATTGTGTTTATAATTTGTTTGGTTGTTTTGTTGTTGTCTTTTGCACAAAAGTCCGCGAGCATTGACACTTTCATTTCACTGCACATCTCGTATGTGTATGTGACAAATAAACTTGACTTGACTTGACTTGAATGCGGGCAGATGGGACTAGAGAGTCTTGGTCGACATGCAAATGTTGGGCTGAAGGGCCTGTTTCCATGCTGTATAACCCTATGACTCTGACTCTAATGGGGGGGGTGAGGTGAACCAGGCTAGCTTATAGAAGGACCATTCAGAAGCCTGATAACCAAGCTGTTCCTGATTCTGGTGGTGTGCGTTCTTAAAGATTTGGGTTGAAAATGTTTCAGCTGAATGTTTTAAATATTCCTCTGTCCGTTTCTTCACTGTTACAGCTGTTCAAGCCCACATCTTGAAAGCAGAGAAGGCTGGTGAATGGTGGAAGTTTACAGTGAATATCATCTCCGTGTACAAACAAGGGGTGAAGCGGATACGGCGCGGAGACCAATTTCTCTGGGTCCGCTCGAAGGATGTCGCCTGCAAGTGCCCCAAAATTAAAATGGGGAAGAAATACCTACTCCTAGGAAATGATGAAGATTCTCCTGACCAGAACGGGGTTGTTGCAAACAAGACCAGTTTGGTGATACAGTGGAGGGACACGTGGGCACGGAGGCTGCGGAAGTTCCAACAGCGGGAGAAAAAAGGGAAGTGCAAGAAGGCGTAAAAAGAGACTTTCAAACAGGAATGACGTTAGGATAAAATTAGGAACTTGTGAAGGAACTTATCTAGCAGTTGGGATTTTTGGAATTGCCAATTTTGCACCTAATGCTGATTTTTTTCAAATTCACAAAAATAAACAAGAATACAAAAAACAAAACAGAATCGATGGACTACTCTTTGCATAACAGCTGCAAATGTTCCAAATTGAAGGGCATTTGTTTCATAACCAAAATCCTTCCACAGTTGGTCTTCTCTGCAGAATGCAGTATGGTTTTTGTTAAAGGGGGCACACCAATACAAACTGATGATAGCTGGGACTCATGCCAAGAATGGTTTGATCCCAACATAAGCTGTTAACTTTTAGCTGTGCAGTTAACCTAAAATGTTGCTGTTTCTATTTTCTTTCTTCACCCTGTTTACATTTGACACAACATTCAGCGTTGCATAGTGAGTTGGTCTGCCAAGAACTCTTTTGGCAATCATTGTGGACATTATATTCCCTATTAAATACTTTCAGAAACTGAGATAAAATAACTTTTCAAAATACCGTTACTATACTTTGTGTTTCTTCACTTCATCCCAACTTTTTCCTCACTCTTGTTTAATTTGTTGTTGTTTTTTTTTCACAATTCTAGGCTAGCAATTCTTCTGTTCCCAAGATTAAATCATCCTGTCCCTCTGATAAATTCTCCCAAGTTTGTAATGCATCATCTATTTTATGGACGAATTTTCACAAACTGAATCCAGTCAAAAAAGGATTTGCAGTAAAGCATCCTGAAATCCAACTGATGCTAAACATCTATAAATCTAAATAGAAACCCTTTCAGTAAAAGATCACTGAAATAAAGCTCTATTTTCTTTTGAAATTAATTATTTTACAGATTCGCAGAATTGCTGCACAAAAACAAAATAGTAAATTCACCGACACTTGTATCTCTCATCAAAATCTTAACGTATATCTTAACAAATTCATTATAGCTTTTCTATTTGTATAGTTAGTACTTCATTAAAAGCCTCGGTTAGATTTGAACGTACTCTTGACTGGAAATATAACATATTTTGATCAAAACAAATATGGAGGATGGACCTCATTCATCTTCCTACACCTGACAAGCCTGGTGGTTCAAATCCATCACCTGAACAGTAAACTTCACACCTAGATCTCTTTGTAACCGTATGCATGGTTACTGGCGATAATTTACTGCCTGATCCACTGACCCAATCTCACTTCCAATGGAGTAAGGCGACATTTCAACCTTACGATCACAATCTCTATCAAGGAACTGACCCAGGTCACACAGATGACCCTTGCCTTTGCTGTGACCCTGTTTACAAGTATGTGCAGCTCGTTTGGTAATCAATCATAACAGCAGACTAAAAAATAAAAAAAAAAGTGTAGAAAAAAAACTAACCTTAAACCCGTACATATTACCACTTTAAGACTGTATAAAGTTGATTTTTTTTTTAGCCTAAGGAAAAGAGGTACTAAAGAAATGAATGGGTTTTGTGACAGGGTAAACATCTTCAAGGTACCTCAGTTACAGTTAGTGTATGATGACTATAAAACTGACATAATTGGACGTGTGTTTATATTGATGTAATGTAGTTCGGGGAAAAAGACTTTTCTATCAGCTCACCCATACTCCAGCTAACTTAGTCCCCTCTGCCACAGACCTGTTGGGCTATACCTTTACCTGTTAATAAGTTGAACTGTAAATGTTGTTTAGTTATGGTCATTGCATAGTTTGCAATGCTACTCCTACAATGCATACTAATATATTATCATTATTATATATGAATATATTTAATTACACATAAAAATTGTGGATTGTTTTGGTTGTTAGATGGCTGTAATTCAACCTGATGTGAACATGTACTATAACTGCTGAGCGCCCACTTGATAGAATTAAATCCAGAATTCAGTTGAATAAAGTCTTGTAAACAATACCGCAATACCTGTGACTTATTCTTCTTGTGAATGTTTCATATACAAGAGACACAAATAGCATTGAAAAAGGAGATGTGCGGGGCAGGTTTCTTTATATAGAGGCTGGTGGATGCCTGGAACACGTTGCCACAGGTGGTGGTTGAGGCAAATGCATTAATAGCATTTAAGAATTTTTTGGACAGGCACATGGATCTGTAGGGAGTGGAGGGATTTGGATTATGTGCAGGCAGATAAAAATTGCCATTTGTCATATTCGGCATGGACATTGTGGGCCGAAGGGTGTGTTCCTGTGCTGTTCCATGCTCTATATGTTCTAATTTTTCAAAATGGTAAGGTGTTTGATGTTGGAGCATGGAGGAAGTGAGCTTCATTCCAGTACTGCTGCTCAGAGGCAACTTACTCTGTGAACAATCCAGCAGGTATTTTAATAAAATTGCATTGAATTGCTTCTTTAAAGGAGAGATCAAATGTTTTACGGGTACTGTGGAGGAAAAGAAATCCATTGAGTATTAAATTTGCCTAAAATAATCAATAAAAATTAACCTGTGCAGAAAAGAGTTGGTCTTGGCATCATGTTTGGCACAGATATTGTGGGCTGAATGGCCTGTTCTTGTGCTGTTCTATGTTCTAAGTGAATTAATGGAATGGATCAGATCAGGCTGTACAAACCAGGTCTTTAGAAATAATTAAGTTCTCTCTCTTCACAGTTTAATTACCGATACCGGCTACAGCACAAAAATAATCATAATATAGATTGTGCTAACCAGATCTTTTGCCTTACATGAAATTTATACGAAGCACTGCATAGCAGACATTTTTGAGGATGACATTGTAATATAAATGTTAATTAGATCGTAAGATGTTAGACATAAGGAAAAAAAAAGAACAAAATATGAATGTCATGGAGGATATTTGCTAGAAATTGCAGAGATGTGCATGAAGCCCAGTCCATCACGCAGACTATACTTCCCACCATTGACTCCATCTACACTCCGTGCTGGCTCAGAAAAGCAGCCAACATTATCAAAGACTGGTCCCACCTCGGTCATTCCTTCCAGCTCCCGTCCAGTAGATGGTACAGAAGCTTGAAAGCACGCACCAGACACAGGAACAGCTACTTCCCCTCTGTAATCAAGCTTCTGAACACTCCTTCCGTAAGATAGGGACTCGGATTCACCTCTAACACATTGTCTCTGGAACTGATGGGCTACAATGCTGAAAGCCGACTCTGTATCTTCCCCTTTGCTCTATCTATTATACTTGAGTATAACAATCAAGTGAAACTCAAGTACAATAGACAAAGGGGAGTATATGTATGGTATATCTGATTTACATGGATAGCACACATTCAGAACCTTTTCACTGCACCTCGCTACATGAGGCAATAATGAACCTTAACCCAAACCTATAGTGACTGGGAATGTGCTAAAATCTGGTAATCCAATATATATCTGAAGAAGGGTTTCAGCCCGAAACGTTGCCTATTTCCTTCGCTCCATAGATGCTGCTGCACCCGCTGAGTTTCTCCAGCTTTTTTGTGTACCTTTCGATTTTCCAGCATCTGCAGTTCCTTCTTAAACAATCCAATATAATTATTGGATTTAGAGATCTCAGCGACAAGGATTTGTTTCATTTTGTGATCTGAGTTGAAAAGTTTTCTGCAGTGGAAATGGTGCGGAATAAAGTTTCCAGAATCGCCCATAAACTGATCAGATCTGAAGATCACTATGAGAGAGGCGAGGATGACCAATTACTTAAAATGGAAGGGAACTAAATTTTGAAAAAAGGTCCCAACAACTAAATGTCAGTTCAATTCTGAATTAGCATTAGGGCTTCAACGAACCTAACAGCTTCCATGACTTTACCAAAACATGGCCGCAGAGTGGTTACCCTCGATTAAAAAAAACGTTATCCACACATCTCCTTCAAACTTTGTCTCTCTCAATTTACAGCTATGCCCCCTTGTCTTTGACATTTCCACCTTCGGTAAAAGGTTCTACACTATCTATGCCCCTCGTAATTTTATATACTTCTGTCAGCTTTATCTTCAGCTTCCAATGTTCCAAAAAGAACACTGGGTCCCTGAAGAAGGGACCCGACCCGAAAAATCACCTATCTATGTTCCTTCCCCATGGATGCTGCCTGACCAGCCGAGTTCCTCCAGTAATTTTTGTCTTTCCTTGGCAAACCAGCATCTGCAGTTCTTTGTTACTGTAACCTAATAAAGTAGTTTGTTCCTATAGACAATAGGTGCAGGAGTAGGCCATTTGGCCCTTCGAGCCAGCACCGTCATTCAATGTGATCATGGCTGATCATCCCCAATCAGTACCCCGTTCCTGCCTTCTCCCCATATCCCCTGACTCCGCTATTTTTAAGAGCCTTATCTAGCTCTCTCTTGAAAGCATCCAGTGAACGCGCCTCCACCGCCCTCTGAGGCAGAGAATTTCACAGACCCACCAATAGACTCAAATATTGGTTTAGGAGTTCAGCCGGGAAAGTAAGGAACAATAAATTTTCCGGAATTGGATGGTGATGGTGTCATTTCGCCTTATAAAACAAAATAAATCATAGTTTAAACAATTTTACTTTTTAAGTGTTTAAAACAAGAAACAGGTAGAGATTTCACCTCATTTTCAAGAAGCCTCATTGTAAATAATGGATGGGGAAATGGATTTCAATTGCCTGCACGATATTTTCAATTGAACCTCCCAAAAGGATCAGAAATAATTGAAGAGCTGCTTGGTTCCGATCTCATACCAGCAGATAATAGCCTTACATATTTAAAAAGCACTCACGTAACCATTAAACTATTCACCTTTGAAGATTCCCATTATGTTTGAATATGAAGAATGGTCAAACTACGACCCCATTGAGGATGGTTAGTTAGCCCACCAGAAGAAAGGAAAATATAATTATTCTGTTTCCTTGAACGAATAGTGCAGACTTTGAGTAATTCCTTGCTTGGATCAGTGAAATGATGGAAAAGACACTGAGAACATTAAAATCAATCATGTAGATGTGGGGTAATTGTACCGAATTAATGAAGTTGCTGGTGCTCTCAAAATGATGGACGTCATGAGTGTTACCTTATTGGATTTTTGTTTTCATTCACCTTCACACCCCCCCCTCCCCACTTCAATCTCCCCAGACCTTTAGACTTTAGAGATACAGCGCTTGGAACAAGCCTTTTGGCTAATAGTCCACGCCAACCAACAGTTACCCGATACACTAGCACGATCACACACACTAGGGACAATTTATAATTTACAGAAGCCAATTGGCCTACAAACCTGTTCGTCTTTGGAATGTGGGAGTAAACCGGAGCGCCCACAGAAAACCCACGAGGTCACAGGAAGAACGTACAAACTCCGTACAGACTTCACCTGTATTCAAGATCGAATCTGGGTCTCTGGCGCTGTAAGGTAGCAATTCTACTGCTGCGCCACCGTGCCACCCCTATGGTGGAGATGCTGTCAACAGACTCAACCAGCCCACAGAGAAGGCATGCTCTTCTGTTATTTTTCCCCTTGTAGCCAGTTAAATAGGTAAACAGACGGGCCACATTTCTCCGATCACCTTAAATTCCCACAGCAGGAGTGAAGTATAATCTGCTTTGTTGTTTGAGCATTTTGAAAGCTGCTTTGGTTAATTTGATGCAAAGGTGTATTTGTGACTTCTTTAATCTTAAAAGCGATATGTGCAGCGAGTAAATGATCTCAAACAACACGTGGGAATACAAGAGAGATTCCAGCATCTTTAGTAATGCAGAGATAGACTCTCTTCTATAACACAAAGGGGGGGAGAAATGAGAAAGGAATCCTCAGGATTAAATACTGTTTTGCAAATTTTGTTGAAATGCAAAGAAAGTTAACAACTGCACATAAGACACAGGATAAAAGAGTTGGAAAATATTTATTCACACCATATTTTGAATAGTTTTACTCAATGCTTATAAAAAATTGCTTACATAATGTGTGAAATGCATCGCTGCATGAAATTAAAAGGAGATGGTTTCTGATTGCTGTTCTGTTAGATTGGAATTTCCACACTGAGAGCAATTTGTTCCAAGTTTCAATTTCACAAAGGCATGTGAACTGCGACTCTGTTTACTGGCTGTGAGATAGCAAACACACCCTGCGCCCTTCCAGGAGCCCCTCCACTGACCCCGCAAGGGCCGAGGGAAGCATTTCTCCTGGGAAACCAGAGCAGTCGTGTGAGTGAGCAAAAGCTGCCTCATTTAACCAGATTTCTGGAGCGTTTCAAATGATCATGCCCGTCTCATTCAGATAACCAAATTAACATTAGCAATGTCGCAAAATAAAAGAATGTGAGAACAAAGTATTGAAATAATGGGACAGAGGATGTTCATAATTCAGATTTGAGAATGTATCTTAAATATACTGTATTTTATGTAGACATTTAATGTGGTTTAGCTTTGGCAAGGGTAACAAACTGCAAAGATTTAAAATCTGGATATTTTTATGAAGAACCAAATAAATACATAGATTGAGGTTATGCAGACAGTAAGTTAAATTGAAGGCATTATATACAGTCCTTAGATATATTACTGAAGAGTTACAACGATCTATTCTGATTTTAAGACAGGATCTTAAATCTGAAATGGGAATATGTGTTAAAAAGTGTAATGAGACAATTGAGTCTTGTTTTTAGGTCTTGATTAATTCAGTTTAAATAATGGTAAGAGAGGTATGTCATACACATTGAAACATTTGCTATTGCTTGATTGGGGATATTTCATTCAATCTTGCTCCGTTGATCTCGGAAGGAACACGTTGTCCAGTTTTAACATCCAGTCCACATTCACTGCTGAACGTTGTTTGTGCCTTTGTTGCTCAATTATCCTTTTGGCCAGACAGCAACCACGACGATGGCGACCAGCAGTAAAACAATCACCACCAGCATCCCTACCGTAAAAAAAAAACATTTCTCATTTAGAATAATTGCACGCATTCAATGCAACATATAGTTTCCAACATTAAACAGAATACAACTTCCAACTCAAGCAAACTGCTCCAATCTGTAGAAACAAGGAACTGCAGATGCTGCCTGACACACTGAGCAGGGTCTCCAGAGATGCTGCCTGACACGCTGAGTTACTCCAGCACTCTGTGTCCTTTTATTGCAATCCTTTATGACCATTATTTAACGCCTGTGAAAAAAGGTTAATCCTAGTACAATTACCATATGTGTTAACTGAATTCTTTAAAAAAAATTTTTTTTTTATTAGAAGTGATGTACAATAATAAGACATAAATAACATATTACATTTCATGTACAACTTGTTATTTTAAATTTAATAGTAGAAAATTTAAAGCAAGAAATATAGAGGTAGAGAATATTATATAGCTTGAAAAAGGAAAGAAGAAGGTGATGTGAAATAAGCAGAAAGAAAAAGAATAGAGAGAGAGAAAAGGGAAAAGAAAAGAGAGAAATTGAAAGGGATATGCCTCCTTCGTATCTTTACACACCCTTCACCCGGTAAACTGAATTCTAACTTTCCATAAAAGCATGTAACAAGCTTTAGACAAATGTTGCCATTTGTAACCCCTCTCTTCCCAGTGCCACGTCCGGATTCCCACCCAATGTGTAGGATGGAACAGCAGGTATGTTAGCTTTCATAGCAAAAGGATTTGAGTATAGGAGCAGGGAGGTTCTACTGCAGTTGTACAGGGTCTTGGTGAGACCACACCTGGAGTATTGCGTACAGTTTTGGTCTCCAAATCTGAGGACGGACATTATCGCCATAGAGGGAGTGCAGAGAAGGTTCACCAGACTGATTCCTGGGATGTCAGGACTGTCATATGAAGAAAGACTGGATAGACTTGGTTTATACTCTCTAGAATTTAGGAGATTGAGAGGGGATCTTATAGAAACTTACAAAATTCTTAAGGGGTTGGACAGGCTAGATGCAGGAAGATTGCTCCCGATGTTGGGGAAGTCCAGGACAAGGGGTCACAGCTTAAGGATAAGGGGGAAATCCTTTAAAACCGAGATGAGAAGAACCTTTTTCACACAGAGAGTGGTGAATCTCTGGAACTCTCTGCCACAGAGGGTAGTCGAGGCCAGTTCATTGGCTATATTTAAGAGGGAGTTAGATGTGGCCCTTGTGGCTAAGGGGATTCAGATTCAGATTCAATTTTAATTGTCATTGTCAGTGTACAGTACAGAGACAACAAAATGCATTAGAGGATCAGAGGGTATGGAGAGAAGGCAGGTACGGGATACTGAGTTGGATGATCAGCCATGATCATATTGAATGGCGGTGCAGGCTCGAAGGGCCGAATGGCCTACTCCTGCACCTAATTTCTATGTTTCTATGCTGGTTTACACCGAAGATAGACACAAAATGCTGGAGTAATTCAACACGGCAGGCAGCATCTCTGGAGAGAAGGAATGCTCTGAAGAAGGGTCTCAACCCAAAATGTCACCCATTCCTTCTCTCCAGCGATGCTACCTGTCCCGCAGTTACTCCAGCATTTTGTGTCTACCTTCTGGATTCACACCCATTTCTCCTCTTTCACCTCCCCCTATCCCCTTCCACCTATATTCCTTCCTCTGGCTTCACAATTTGCATTTCTATCCTTTCCTTATCTCACACTTTTTATCTTTTCAGCTCTGGCTTTTGTCCAACCATCTGCCTATCAAAGAACCCTCCTCACCTGTGTTGGTCTCACACCTGCCAGGCTCTGTCCTGCCACCACCGCTATTACAGCTTTGTCCCCCCCCACCACCCCACCACCACCACCACCACCACCACATCATTTTGAAGAAGGGACTTGATCCGAAGCATCATCTTTCCTTGTTCTCCATAAAAGGTGCCTGACCTGTTGAGTTACTCCAGCACGTTGTGTCTTTTTTTGTGAGCCTGTATCTGCACTTCCTTGTATCCCCTAAGGTGTGTGGTATTGGTTTATTAGTGTCACGTGTACTGAGGTGCAGTGAAAAACCTTTATTTGCGTGACATCCAATTAAATCAGTTGTACATAGGACCAATCAACCATGATGCTAGTACAACAGGTAGTGCAAAGAGAAAAATACCAGAGTGCAAAAATAGTTTTGTAGTTGTAGCATCACAGTTCCAGTGAAATAGTCCAGCCACGGACGGCAGTGAAGGTGGGTTGAAAGATTGGGACAATGCTCTAGCTTATGGACTGACCGTTCAGAAGCCCGATGACAGAGGGGAAGAAACAAGTGATAGAAGCAGAATTAGGCCATTCGGCCCATCGAGTCTACTCCGCCATTCAATTATGACTGATCTATCTTTCCCTCTTAACCCCATTCTCCTGTCTCTCACCGTAACCCCTGACACCCGCACTCATCAAGAATCTATCAAACTCCGTCTTAAAAATATCCATCGACTTGGCCTCCACAGCCTACTGTGGCAATTAATTCCACAGATTCACCACCTTCTGACTAAAGAAGTTCCTCCTCATCTCCTTTCTAAAGGTATATCCTTTAGCCTCTGGTCCTGGACTCTCCCATTAGTGGAAACATCCTCTCCATATCTACTCAATCCAGACCTTTCAAGCTTTCAAACTTCTGTACCTTCTACCCAACGGGAGGGACTAGGAGAAGAGTGTATGTATGGGGGTGGGTCACGCCTCTGGTTACGTTTGCTGCTTTCCCGATGCAGCGCAAACTGTAGATGGAGTTAATGGGGGGTGGAGGGGGGGAGGGAGTCTGGTCTGTTTTTGACTGGTCTACATCCACAACTCTGCGATTCCTTGCAGTCTACGGCACAGCTGTTGCCAAATAAAGCTGCGATGCATCCCGATGCAATGTTTTCAACAGTGTATCTGCAGAAGCTGGTAATTGTTGTTGGAGATCTGCCGAACCTCTTTAGTCGCCAGTCTTTAGACCAGTTCATTAATGACAGCAATTATTATTGTTAAAATTAATTATCTCAGCATGTTCGGATCACAGTAACCTCCAATTTATGACTTTTATTCTTTTAGGAGACTCCCCATTGACAAGTGTATCATAAACATAATACATTTGGGCAATAGATAAAAGCAATCAAACTGGAGACTTTCAAGTTGCATAAAATGAACATTGTAAAATTAAGAACAATGATGTCAGTGCAATGTTTGCTTATTATAAACCAGGGAGAATTATTCATATCTTTGCCTTTTTCAGTTAAATATCTGTCACTAAATGAATTCATGCACAAAGCTTCCCGTTTACAGTTGTTCTGAAATATGACATTTGTAAAAACAATTTGCTGATGAAATCTATTTTATATGCGCAATAATACGATAACTTGAGTGCCTATATTTATAACTGTCTGTCAAGCCATTTCAGGCGTCTATAAATATTGGCACTTGTTATCATATTTTGCACATATAAAATAGATTCCATCAGCAAATTATTTTTTCAAATATCTGTAACAGTAATCTTCAAAACTGCGCTAAAATAATAAATTGCTAAAATTCATACCAAATTTATATGCATAAATACTAGATCTGTCTATGTGTGTGAGTTGGCTGAAAACTCTGCTGTGGATAGAAGCATGTATCTCAAAGCCATCTGCCCGCTGGTCGTCTGTGGGTCTTTATCATGATACTTCTGTTGAAGAGCACGTCTCTTTTATGTGAGGGAGTTGACAATAAACGCATAAATACAGATATCATAGAAGAAGGTTTCCCAGAGTCTCAGAGTGCTCCTTCATGCCTTGAGTTTGCTTATTTTGTAATCCACTGTCAACCACAGATGATTAAGGATGCCTCAGAGAAAATGTAAGCTACTTACAAAATTGGCATTTAAAGCAGATTTATAAAAATATCAGAAAGAAAAAATAATTTTGCTGGGTTTAATTCTGAATGCCCAAAAATAGCTATACAGTCTTCCCACACTCCTCTCAAGTCTATCAAACTGTTAAATGGGCAATAAAAGTACGCAATTTAGTTTTCCATCCAAAATACTATATGCTGTTTTTTCTCCCGCCCTTATACCTCTCAACTGTCGTTAGGACTTTGCAGAATACTGAACATTTCCAGAAGGGGTGTGAAAAATTGGAACAAAAATGAGGGACTTATTTCCTAAGATCTCTGTAAAATGTTTTACATTTGTCTAATTTCTGTTTTGGAAATGTGAACCAGTGTAGATAGCTCACACTTACATTTACGCAATGTTACAGAGAAAGGTGCAGGCAGCTTTAAGTGTTTAAAGGATAGGCATTCAAACATGCAGGCAAAATGTTGTACAGACTTGTCATTCCTCTGCAAAAGACAAAACGAGATGAAAATAAAGGCACACCTGGTCTTTCTAAATAAACTTGCATAATGAAAAGATGAAGACAAAACTAAACACATTTGGTCGGGTGCACACAAACACACAGTGAATGTGTGAGAATGTCACCAAAAAATAGAAAGGTGACTTGAGAACTGTCTTTTACACCCTGGTTTGGTTATTTTGTGACCTGGAGTCAGAGTGATGATACGTAAAGCTGCCAAAAAGAACAAAATCTGCGGTAAACAAAATAGCGCAGGCATTGAAAGTACAAGCTGTGTAGGTTAGCAGTGGGGTAAGGGTTCAGTGAAGGAGAACAATTCTACCCAATACACAGAGAACTACTGTCGGTGGGTCAAACCAGTGACAGGAAAACAGATGAGGCACTCCAACAGTGAAAATGTAAAGCAAAATTAGATGGGATTGTGACACCATTTTTTACTTATCTATAGGTTGAGGCATTGGGTATAAGAGTTAGGAAGTCACGATGCAGCTTTATAGGACTTTGGTTGGGCTGCATTTGGAGTATTGCGACGGGTCTGGTTGCCCTGTTGTAGGAAAGATGCGGTGGCTTTGGTGCAGAGGTAAACAATGCGTGGATTAGAGGGTGTTGGATGCAAGGAGAGATTGGACAGACATGGATTGTTATCTCTGGAATGCTGGAGGTTGAGGGGAGACCTGATGCAACTGTACAAAACATTTAGAGTATAGATAGGGCAGACAGTCAGAACCTTTTCCCTAGGATGGAAATATCAAATACTGGTGGGCACAACTTTAAGGTGAGAGGGGCAACATTTTTACATGCCTGGTGGGTGCCTGGAATGAACTGTCCAGGGGTGGTGGTGGAGACAGATACGATAGTGGTATTTAAGAGACATTTGGATTGGCACATGGATATGCAGGGAATGCAGGGATATAGATTATGTGCAGGCAGATAAGATATAGATAGATATGCCATTTATTGTCACTATACATGTACAGTGAAACTGAAAGCTGCTCGTACTCAGTGCATACATACAATTTTACACAAAAAACAAGAAGCAGAAAAACAAAACAGAAGGGAGATGGGGGGGGGAATAGGTGCACAAATTCTACGGCGCTACATACATATATACATATATACAGATGGAAGTCCGTGTTGGGCGGTGTAGTCAGTGCATGTGTGGATTTGAATTTATGGTAGATATAATTCTCGGGAAGCAGCTATTCCTGAGTCTGTTTGTCCTGGATTTGATGCACCTATAGCGCCTTCCAGAGGGCAGCAGGTCGAACAGTCCAAACGCAGGATGGGAGCTGTCTTTGGTGATCTTCTTTGCCCTGCTAAGGCAGCGGGAGGTGTAGATGTCCATCAGGGAGGGGAGAGGGCAACCAATGATCCTCTGCGCTGTCCTGGTTACCCTCTGAAGCCTCTCCCTGTCTGCCATGGTGCAGCTGCCATACCATGCTGTAATGCAGTATGTCAGCAGGCATCTAAGAGATGGTTTTGCCATAATCTTTAGTACAGACATTGTGGGCCGAAGGGCCCGTTCTTGTGCTGTACTGATTTATGTTTTACGAATCTGGAATCAGTGTTTTTGAAAGAAACTTTGTCAGGTCTTGGATTCTTCAAACTATTATCATTTCCTAAGCTTTGTTATCATCCAATACAAATTGTGGTAGAGAGCTGCTGTCTTACAGCGCCAGAGACACAGGTTCAATCCTGACTATGGGTGCTGTCTATGTGGAGTTCGCCCATTCTCCCTGTGACTGTGGGTTTCCTCTGGGTGCTCCAATTTCCTTTCATATATTACAAAGACGTGCGGGGTTTGTAAGCTCTGTAAAAATTGCACCTTATGTATAGGAAGTTGATGAGAAAGTGGATAACATAGAACCAGTGTGAATGATCGATGGTCGGTCTGGACTCCGTGGATCAAGGGGTCGCTCTCGATAAAAATAAACCAGATCATTATCGGGTTGGCTGAGGAGGCCAGATATAGGCCCCGACCTCGGGTGGACTATGAGGGGGAGAACTGGATATTTTTAGTGCCTTCCCTCACAGTGAATTCTGCTGTGGAGGGACGTTTCATGTTGATTTCTATAGTGTACTGTTCTGTGTCTTTTTTTTTCTTTTTCTCTTTTTTGTTTTGTATGGATTTATTGACATTTGATCTGTTCAATTAATTTAATCAATCTCTGTAAAGCACTTTGGTTCAAATATTGGTTTTGTTGAAAAGTGCTATATAAATAAACATTATTATTATTATTATTATTATTATTATTATTACACTCCCACAAATGGCAAATGTGTTGATTTTTAAATAGTGTCCAACGTTATATGCAATAGTCCAAATGTGATCCCTGTACTCTCTATTTTTTGGTCCTGGGAAAAAAGAGACCTGTCTATTCCCCTCACACTTCTATAAGATCACCTCAGCCTCCTGCACCCCAACTAGCTTCTTTCTCAATGTTGTACATTTCAGTGATTCCATGTGATCTTTCTTACTAGATTTCTTTTAGAGATACAGTGTGGAAACACGCCCTTCGGCCCATCCAGACCACCAGTGATCACCCCAGCACTATCCTGCACATTAGGGGCATAGAAACATAGAAAATAGGCGCAGGAGTAGGCCATCCGGCCCTTCAAGCCTGCACCGCCATTCAATATGATCATGGCTGATCATCCAACTCAGTATCCCGTACCTGCCTTCTCTCCATACCCCCTGATCCCTTTAGCCACAAGGGCCACATCTAACTCCCTCTTAAATATAGCCAATGAACTGGCCTCAACTACCTTCTATGGCAGAGAATTCCACAGATTCACCACTCTCTGTGTGAAAAATGTTTTCCTCATCTCGGTCCTAAAAGATTTTCCCCTTATCCTTAAACTGTGACCCCTTGTTCTGGACTTCCCTAACATCGGGAACAATCTTCCTGCTTCTAGCCTGTCCAATCCCTTAAGAATTTTGTAAGTTTCTATAAGATCCCCCCTCAATCTTCTAAATTCTAGCGAGTACAAGCCGAGCTTATCCAGTCTTTCTTCATATGAAAGTCCTGACGTCCCAGGAATCAGTCTGGTGCACCTTCTCTGTACTCCCTCTATGGCAAGAATGTCTTTCTCAGATTAGGAGACCAAAACTGTATGCAATACTCCAGGTGTGGTCTCACCAAGACCCTGTACAACTGCAGTAGAACCTCCCTGCTCTGATACTCAAATCCTTTTCCTATGAATACTAACATACCATTCGCTTTCTTCACTGCCTGCTGCACCTGCATGCCTACTTTTAATGACTGGTGTACCATGACACCCAGGTCTTGTTGCATCTCCCCTTTTCCCAATTGGCCACCATTCAGATAATAGTCTACTTTCCTGTTTTTGCCACCAAAGTGGATAACCTCACATTTATCCACATTATACTGCATCTGCCATGCATTTGCCCACTCACCCAGCCTATTCAAGTCACCTTGCAGCCTCCTAGCATCCTCCTCGCAGCTAACACTGCCCCCCAGCTTCGTGTCATCCGCAAATATGGAGATGTTGCATTCAATTCCCTCCTCCAAATCATTAATATATATTGTAAATAGCTGGGGTCCCAGCACTGAGCCTTGCGGTACCCCACTAGTCACTGCCTGCTATTGTGAAAAGGACCCGTTTACTCTTCTTTGCTGCCTGTCTGCCAGCCAGTTCTCTATCCACATCAATACTGAACCCCCAATACCGTGTGCTTTAGGTTTGTATACTAATCTCTTATGTGGGACCTTGTCGAAAGCCTTCTGAAAGTCCAGATATAACACATCCACTGGTTCTCCCTTATCCACTCTACTAGTTACATCCTCGAAAAACTCTATAAGATTCGTCAGACATGATTTACCTTTCATAAATCCATGCTGACTTTGTCCAATAATTTCACCACTTTCCAAATGTGCTGCTATCCCATCTTTAATAACTGATTCTAGCAGTTTCCCCACTACCGATGTTAGACTAACTGGTCTGTAATTCCCCGTTTTCTCTTTCCCTCATTTTTTAAAAAGTGGGGTTACGTTAGCTACCCACCAATCCTCAGGAACTACTCCAGAATCTAAAGAGTTTTGAAAAATTATCACTAATGCATCCACTATTTCTGCGGCTACTTCCTTATGTACTCTGGGATGCAGCCTATCTGGCCCTGGGGATTTATCGGCCAGATTTACATATATCGGGACAATTTACAATTTTACCAAAGCCAATTAACCTACAAACCTGTCCGTTTTTGGAGCGTGGGAGGAAACCGTACCACCCGGACGAAACTCACGCGGTCACTGGGAGAACGTACAAACACCGTAGAGGCAGCGCCCACAGTCAGGATCAGTCTCTGGCACTTTGCCACTGTGCCAACATGTGCCACCCTAGTTATATTTATGTTTACAGAAAATTCCAGTCACAGTCAATGAGAAGTCCTTGAATAAAAAGGGCACAACTTGTGTCTTGTACAAATCCCACACGGTCTGGACAAACTCTGTACGGACCACACCCGTAGTCAGGATCGAACCCAGATCTCTGGGGTTGTAAGGCAGCAACTCTACCACTGCGCTACTGTGCCACTTGTTAATATTTTTAACTTATAAATTTCTGTCTAAAACTCCCACAGTTAAGAATATTAATTCTTATGAGATGACAAAGATATACGGGTATTTTACCAGTGCTTCTGGCAACCTCATAAATTCCACAGGTTTGTCGACAAAGATTGAACCACCACCTATCCAAATAAAGATATCTGCATTTTTCAGTGCTTTAAGGGGTTGTATGTAGCAATGCAATTTAGCACAGTGCAAAAGCTCCCCATAAGTTATTTGCTTTTCAAAATACAGCAATGATATCAGCAGTCATTTTACCATTTCACTAAAATAAAATATCTTGACCATCGAATCAGTACCTCTGCCCACTCACACAACAAATGAACTCACACACCCACTCAGCACTCAGCAGGGCCTGTCAAATCATTGCAAACAGTTGTTATATAAAATAAAAAATCATGCCACCACCATCGAGCTCTAACAACCTTCACTAATACAGTTGAGAGTGTTTATTCCTTCCAACACCCACCCACTTTTCATTTCATTCTCTGCAAAACAACAGGCAGCAATTTGGCCAAAAAAAAAGTCAAAACCTTAAGTGGGCTTCATTTTACGAAACATTTCAAAACAGAAGCAGCTTTTCCAACAGTAAACAGGTCATGCAGTTTTGGTCAAATTGATTCCCTTTGTTTTTGCTCTGACAGTTAGGGATTAAAAAGTAAAATCTCCTCATCTGCACTGAACAAACTGAAGGATGATGCGGAATTAGAGAGAATTTCACAAACTGCACATATTCTGCAGCTACTTTTTTTTAAAATCAATTATGAAGCTGCTGTGAGGGACCCAGGTTCGGTTCTGACTACAGGTGCTGTCTATATGAAGTTTGTGCCTTCTGCAGATGCTGGAATGTTGATGAAAACACAAAGAGCTGGAGGAACTCAGCGGGTCATGCAGCATCTATAGAGGGAATGGGCAGATTATGTATTTGGTTGGGACCCTCCTACAGAACTAAAGGGCCTGTCCCACTATGGCAAGTTTATTTGCGAGTGTAGGAGTGTCATGGTCCTGTTGTATCGCTGAAATATTTGGCATCCTTCGACTAAGTAGAACATGTCCTACGACCTCCTTCAACTATGTAGAGAGTAGTAGCCCCCCTCCCCGCCGGTCATGATATCCTAGTTTGCAGGTTTGTGTGGTCGGATGCAAGCCTTGGCGATGTCATATGGAGGACAGGCTGTTGCAGCATGCAGCACGTCCTCCCTCTCCACGTCGCTGATCGATCCAAAGGAACAGCAGAGCCGTTACAGTCTGGCACCAGCGCCATCACAAGAGCTGCCAGAGCGAGGTTGTAGACAACGACAAACTGCCTTAGGGGCTCCGACTCCAGATTTTCTTGAGGTTTACTCCAGGAGCCTTTTCCATTACTGGATATGGCCGCAAGGCAGTGAAGGCAGTTTTCCCTCTCCTAGATGGACTGCCTTCCCAGGCATTTTTTCCATGCCGATCAATTTTTACTCACAGAAAATGTTAAGACCAAACTGAGGCCGTGAGTAGTAACCACTATGCAGGAACCCCTCTCGACCATGAAGGAAACTTACCAGTAACCACCTGCGACCATGTGTCAACCATGCTGCGGGCTTGTGCCAAGCGCAAACTCTCCTAAACTCGCAGATAAACTCGCCATAGTGGGACAACCCCTTAACATGGGACTGATCAAAAGGATATGGGAATAGAATTGGAAAGGGGCTCTACAGTGGAAGATCAGCCTTAGGGAATGTTGGAGTACCTCGGTACACGTGATAACTAAACTGAACTGGAAAGATTATAGTCGCTGAGGTTAATGTCATAATATCAGAATTAGGCCATTCGGCCCATCGAGTCTACTCCGCTATTCTACACTGTAAATGGATTGATTGTACTATTTTTCTGCTGACTGGTTAGCAAGCTACAAAAAGCTTTTCAATGTACCTCGGTACACGTGACAACAAACTAAACTGAACTGAGAAGATTATAGTCGCTGAGGTTAATGTCATAATAGCAGAATTAGGCCATTCGACCCATCGAGTCTACTCCGCCCTTCAATCATGGCTGATCTATCTTTCCCTCTCAACACCATTCTCCTGCCTTCTCCCCATAACCCTTGACTCCCTTATTAATCAAGAATCTGCCTTAAAAATATTTGTTGATTTAGCCTCCACAGCCTTCTGTGGCAATGAATTTCACAGATTTACCACCCTCTGAATAAAGAATTTCCTCTTCATCTCCTTTTTAAAGGTACTTCCTTTTATTCTGAGGCTATGCCCTCTGGTCCTGAACTCTCATACTAGTGACCACATCCTCTCCGTATCCACTTTATCCAGGCCTTTCACTATTTGGTTAAAAGTCTTAATGAGGTTCACCCCCTCATCCTCCTAAACAGTGATGTGCAGTGTTCTAGCACCTGATGGTTGCTGGAAGAAGCTGTGGTAAAAAATAATCAGAGGAGAATGAGAGGAAAAAGGTGCAGTAGAATAAGGAGAGGTGGAAGGGGACTATTGATATAGCTCCCCTGAGAGCTGGCATTGTCTCATTGGGCTGAATGGTCTCTGTCTGTTGTTATAGATATAAGAAGATAAGATGTCTGAATGCACTCATAATCCTTTCCTATGTTTTGTCCTCTATATATATATTCCTTCAGGGTGGACTATTTTGAAATTGTATAGAATTATTTAAAACCGTTTTGGTATCATCTATATAACTAAAAGTCTCATCTTGGCCACTTCCTGTCTGCGCTGTATATTGATTTTAGAAAAAACGCTACCATATATCGCTATGATTTTTGGCCATCTCAGTCCTCCTCCGCTGAGACAGCCCCGAGGTTTTTTCCGATCGATGAAAAATAAAAAGGTTATGAGTGTTTAAAAAATCTTGAGATCAGCTGATTGGTCAACTTGCCTGTCAATCACCACGATGAAGGTGGTGGGGTGGGGGGGGGGGGGGGGGTGCAGGACTATAAAACCCCAGGTGCCTGGATGTGAGTCAGTCACTCTGGAAGATTGTGAGGGAGAGCCCACAACTGTGATTCTAAGCTGTGAATCAACTGAACTGTGAGTCTGCAATGTACTTGCAATAAATGATTTGTTAGCCCTTAATGACAATGCAATGAGTTGTTTGGCAATTTGATGGCCTGCACTCTGCTTGAAATGCTATGAAATTGAATTTGGTGGTCTGCACTCTGCTTGAAATGCCATGAAATTGAATTTTGTGGCCTGCACTCTGCCTGAAATGCTAAGAAATTGAATTTGGTGGCCTGCACTCTGCCTGAAATGCTATGAAATTGAGTTTGGTGGCCACTCTGATTGAAATGCTATGAAATTGAATTTGGTGGCCTGCACTGTGCTTGAAATGCTATGAAATTGAATTTGGTGGCCTGCACTCTGCTTGAAATAGAATTTCAAGGAATAGCCGTGAGTGAACTACCAGCCCACCATCCCTGAGTGACTGATCTGCCAGCCCACTAGCCCTGAGTGACTGAGCTGCCAGCCCACCAGCCCGGAGTGACTGAGCTGCCAGCCCACCAGGCCTGCGAGACTGAGCTGCCAGCCCACCAGCCTTGAGTGACTGAGTTGCCAGCCCACCAGGTCTGAGTGACTGAGCTGCCAGCCCAAGAATCCATTCGGCACACAATGTCCATACTAACCCTCTGGAAACCAGTCCCTTCAGCCCACAACACCCATACTAATGCTCCAGAAAGCCCCCCCCCCCCCCCCCCCCCCTGCCTGGCCATCAATATTGAAATTGGTGGAGGGGTGGAATATTCCATTGGGGAGCCAGCCCTCGCGTGTGAACATGGGACCCAAAGTGTCCCACTTAGTCTAGTATTTCTTAAAGTAAAGGATTAACACCCGATGTAGATTGATCACTTGTTAATAATCCACAGATTTGTTGAGCCTGAATGTGCAATGCTGGTTGATTTTCGGCAAGAACTGCAATTGTGTTCATGTTAAGTCACATAAATATCTAAGCCCATGTTAGCTGCAAGGTAAATATTTAATGCAAGTTGATGGTACATTAACAGTCACCACATTGAATATATAATGGCATGATTACAGGCATTTTTCAGTCAAGTTGACGCCAAAAAACCCCATCAAATTATATCTTCCTCTATATATTGATGCATTATATTTACGCTGATGCATGCATGTGAGAGGCAGATGAGTTTAAAGATTCGTACGCTTTATAAGAACTGGGGATTGCAAAACACATCTCCTGCTTGCTTGTGGACGCCAATTCTCTGAATGCTTTTAAGAGAGAGTTTGATAGAGCTGTTAAAGATAGCAGATTCATGGGATATGGGGAGAAGGCAAGACGGTGTACTGATTGTGGATGATCAGCCATGATCACAGTGAATGGCCGGGCTGGCTTGAAGGACGAATGGCCTCCTGCACCTATTGTCTATTGTCTATTGAGTGGAAGGAGTATATTGCCTGCAACATCAACCCAGTGCCGCTGCCATGACAACGGGTTTTTAAGGCTAAGTTAAGACTCAACATTTTTAAGTATTTGATACTTGAAGGCTACAAGATGGCGCTGGAAACATGGCGACCCTTTGTGTACTGCCTCAGAAGATATCTACTCAACTATTGCACTCTTAGTTATGTAGGATTGTGTTTATGTACAGTAAGAATGTACTGGATTGTATGCAAAAAGCTAAGTATTTTGCTGTTTCTGAGGACATGTGACAATAACGTGACTACTTCTGCAACTGTTTCTTCTGCCTTTCGCAGCTTCACAAAGTTTTAAATCACATCCACGTTTTTCACAGGACACAAGAAACTGCAATGCTGAAATCTTGAGGAATACTGAGGAACTCAGTGGAGCATCTGTGGTGGGAATACATAGAACATAGAAAAGTACAACACAGGAATATATCCTTTGTCCCACAATGTTTGTCCCAAACATGGTGCCAAGATAAACTAATCTCCTCTTCCTGCATGTGGTCTATATCAAAGATCCTATAGCGGAGCAAGGTAGACCACTCCTTCTAAATGCAATGGGCCGATGTGTAGTACGCCACGGAGCGGAACGTGGGCCTTTTTTTCATCCATTTCAGTAACCCGACCCGACCCAACTGACAGTGTAATCAAGGTTGCGGGGGAACAGTTTGTGTTAATAAATTATAATTCTGAAAATGAGGAGAAGATTTTTTACCAAAGAACTTTTATTTTTACGAGGATGTTTCCGTAACCGGCTTCCGTCTCCGCACTAGTATCTTTGCTCCGCTACGGGATCTTTGGTGCGGAGAGGGAAACCGGTTACGGAAATGGGGCCGAAAATTACCCATGAGTCTGCCCATGACCGTACTACGTCTTTTTCGTCGAGTGATCTATCTTGCTCGCTATAGGATCTTTGATCCATATCCCACCATATCCATGTTCCTATCTAAAACCTACTTAAATACCTCTTTGGTATCTGCCTCCAATGCCTCCCCTGGCAGTGCGTTCCAGACACACACAACTCTCAGCGTTTAAAAAGTTGCCCTGCACATCTCCCTTAAACTTTGCCCCTCTCATTTCTAATCTCGACAGGTCCGCCCTCAGAAAAATATTCGGACTGCCTACCCCATCTTTGCTTATGATTTTATATACTTCTATCATGTCTGGGTCAGGACATCATTTGTCCATTCCTTCCACAGATGTTACCTGACCCGCTGAGTTCCTCCAGCATTTTGTTGTTTGTCAGATAATTTCCCGCCCGTTATTCTGATGCTGACTACCAGGATTAAATAACGTGTCTCCACCAAATAACAATACTTTTATCTACAACCAAGTAGATATTTTTTAACGTGTGTTTAAGAGCCAAATTACTATCCCTGACCAACAAAGAGACACAAGGAATGGCAAATGCTGGAGTTTTTTTTGTAGAACACAAAGTGCTGGAGTAACTCAGTGGGTCAGGCAGCATCTTTGGAGGACATAGATAGGTGACACTTTGGGTCTGACGTAAGGTCCCAACATGAAATGTCACCTAATTATGTGCACCGGAGATGCTTCCTGATCTGCTGAGTTACTCCAGCATTTTGTGCTCCAAGGAAACAAGGGATATTGAGATAGTGCAGGAATAGTGGATTTGTGGTTGTCCAGTCATGATCTTCATAAAAGGTGGAGAGTTTTAGTTGGCCTTGTCCTTCTTCTCCTTTCGCTAAATCATGCCACCAGAGACCTGTTTGACAACATGGCATGGAAACAGGCCCCATAACCCACCGAGTTCACGCTGACTATCAAACACCTGTTCATACCAGCTCTATGTAACCATTCCCTACAAACTAGAGGCAATTTACAGAGGCCAATTAACCTACAAACCTGCATGTCTTTGGGATGGGGAAGGAAACGGGAGAATCGGGAGGAAACCCACGTGGTTACAGGGAACACGTGCAAACTCCACACAGACAGCAACCGAGGTCAGGATCAAACCCTAGTCTCTGGCATGGCGAGGCTGCGGCTCTACCAGCTGTGCCACTGAGCTGCTCAAAATTGAGCTGAATAACAAGAACGAATGCTGATCCATGTTAAAATTAAACGTTAAGTGCAATTTTTCGTTACAAATTATTTTCTTGAGCTACTGGGCTGCTATCTACCTCATTGGGGACCCTCAGACTATCTTTAATCGGACTTTATCTGGCACTATACGTTATTCCCCTTATCCAGTATTTGTACACTGTGGATGCTTGATTGTAATCATGTATAGTATTTCATGCAACAAAAGGTTTTGCACTGTACCTTGGTACATGTGACAATAAACTAAACTAAACTAAAATCTTTGCAAGGATTTGGGATCTGGTTCAATGTTTCTGGAAATTGTGGTCTTTAACCAGTTGTTAAGGCATGTGTGAAATTGGTTCTGGTGCCCGAAGTGACCCCTGATCCTTACACTGGAGAAATGCTTCATCCCTGAACAACAACCTGGTTATATATGAGACCTCAAGTTATAAAGATTACAGGCTTTCACTTACAGTTTTCCACTCAGAGCTACGTTTTGACGCTCTGAAGCAAAATGGCATATTGGAATCTCACATTAACTACAGTAGTATTACATTATACTGCTTGGTAATCATTATACTAAGCTCAGAGTTGATAGGTAACATTTTACCAAAGATTTTTTAGTTTATGTAGAAACTAGTTAACAAATGTTTATGTTAACAATGTGGAAACAAATCCTTTTTAAAATTTAGATTTTTTAACAATATCTCTATTTTGTAAATATAAATACCTATGAAACTCATAATTCTTGAACTAACGTTTTCATTCTTTCATTCAGGCAGGTTTGATTTTATCGTTTAAAAATAAATTTGATAGGTATATGGACGGGAAAGGAATGGAGGGTTTGAGTGCAGGTAGATGGGACTAGGGGGAAAATAAGTGTTCGGCACGGACTTGAAGGGCCAAGATGACCCGTTTCCGTGCTGTAATGGTTATATGGTTATATTCTAAATTTACAGTTGTGCTAATCCACTAAAGTGGTGGGAATTTACAATACAATCACATTATGCTTATTGCAGATTATAATGTAAAATTTGTTATAAGGATTTAGCATTACAGAAGATTAGCAAAGGACAACTTTGCAGTAAGACCGTAAGAAAATGGAGCAGAATGAAGCCATTCAGCCCATCGAATTACTATGCCATTCGATCATGGCTGATCTATTTTTCCACTCAACCCCATTCATTTGCCGACCCGCTGTAACCTTTGACACCCTTACTAATCAAGAACCATCGATCTCACTTTAAAAATACCCACTGACTTGGCCTCCGCTGTCAGGAAGAATTAATTCCACAGATTCACCACCCTCTGGCTAAAGACATTTTTCCTCATCTCCATTCTAAAGGTACGTCATTTTATTCTGAGGCTGTGCCCTCTGGTCCTAGACTCTCCCATTACAGACACTCCATTATTGATGCACTTTACATGGCCCTGTTCCTCTGGATGTGGTTGCCAGCTTCCATTAAAAAGGCAAGTTTAGCTGCTTTATGTACTTATCTAAATTAATAGTAGCATGTTTTTTTAATGTTTTCATATTTATAATCAGTTAAATCGTTCTCAACTGTTTTCAAATGACCCAGGTAATTAGAAACATTTTAAAACTGTCTCAACTGGTCTACAAATAGTTAATTTTTCAAGTATAATACCATGGGGCAACAAAACTACCGGGCGACACAGTTGAACAGCGGTAAAGTTGCTGCCTTACAGCACCAGGGACCCGGGTTCGATCCTGACTACGGGTGTTGCCTGAACAGAATTTGCACGTTCTCTCTGTGACCACGTGGGTTTTCTCCGGGTGCTCCAGTTTCCTTACATATTCCAAAGAAAGTTTGTAGGTCAATGGCTTCTGTACATTGTCCCTAGAGTGTCGGATAGAACTAGAGAATGGGGTGAATGTTGGTTGGCATGGAGTCGATGAGCCTGTTTCCACGCTGTATCGCTAAAACAAAAACAATGTATTTCCAACATTATCAGTTTTTATTTATTTTTGATGATACTGGAATACATGTGATTGTTAGCTATATCTCTGCAGTGATACAAGACCTTACTTGTCCTGAGAAGGTACATAAACATTGATCTGACATCTTATACACATAACACCTTTGATATTACAACAGTCCTCGTACATTACCCTCTCAGTCATTGGGCAATAATGTTCATGGTTTCAGAATCATGATTTAAGGTCCCATTCATGTTGTTTGGGTACGTGAAACTGCATATAGTCTTTTTCTCATTTGAAGAATGATGTTAATGCGTAAGGGTGTCAAAGATTATGGGGAGAAGACAGGACAATGGGATTGAGATGGAGACAATACCCTGGTCCCTCTCCTACCAGCCCACTCCTCGTGTCTGTCATTGCCAGCGGCTCCTTCTTCCTTGACTCTCTGGCCTTCAGGGGTTGATATGGTGTTCACTGAACGATGGAGACACAAGGAACTGCAGATACTGGAATCGTGAGCAAAACACAAAGTGCTGGAGGAGCTGGAGTGGAGGGAATGGAGTGGCGATGCTTGAGAACTGCATTTTTCTTCAAGCTATTGATCCCTGTTAAAAAAGCATGAGTTTCTCTTGTTCAGCAGAGATGAGGTGAAATGTTTTGGCCTCAGCATCGTGAATCTTTGGAGCTCCTTTTATTTGTCATGTATATAAATTATTTTTCTGGCAATGTGAGATTTAGTTTAGTTTAGAGATACAGTGCGGAAACAGGCCCTTCAGCCCACCGGGTCCGCGTTGACCAGCGATCCCCGCACATTAACACTGTCCTACACCCACTAGGGACAATTTTTATATTTACCAAGCCAAACCTGAACGTCTTTGGAGTGTGGGAGGAAACCGACGCAGATCACGGGGAGAATGTCCAAACTCAGTACAGACAGCACCCATAGTCGGGATCGAACTCGGGTCTCCAGCGCTGCATTCGCTGTAAGGCAGCAACTCTACCGCTGCGCCACCATGACAGCCCTATCAGCACTACCACCTGCACCACTGTGTTGCCTGGATATTATATGATGTATATTATTTGCTCACACATGTACATACAAAATACATAGGTCCACACTGCTCAAGTGTACAGCGAGCATGTATAAGCAGGTGGATTTACAGGGTTCAGCTGACATTGATGAGTGGCTAATTTAGTGAGAAAGAGTTTCCCCTGTGAATACAGTCACCATAGTAATATCATGGTTAGAATTACCACACCCCTACTTCAGCCCTCAATTGTACAGTGGACGAGATACAATAACTGGTTTAACAACTGACAATATTGTACTTGTTTGCTTGAACTGTTGTCAATTTTGAACATTAGAGCCAAGTTCTGCCAGAATAATCTCAAAAACACATCTTTAGGAAAAGGATCATTTTCAAAAGGCCAGCTCGTGTATCAATATGTAAATTGTTAATGGAATTGGCAGCATCATTCTCCAGGCAAATAGAAGCTGCTCTTTGCATCAGCGACCCTGTGGTCCAGAGTTGAGCTGCACAATAATATGGGGTTCAACCATCTTTACAATTCCCCAATTTCGCTATTTCTTTCGCTGTTTCTTCCAGGTGCTCTGGTTTCCTCTCACATCCTGAAGAATTGCGGGTTTGCAGGAATAATTGGCCTCTTTAAATTGCCTCTAGTACGATCCGCTACTCCCAATTCCTCCATCTACGCCACATCTGCGCCCAAGATGAAGTGTTCCATACCAGGACATCCGAGGTGTCCTCATTCTTTAGGGAAAGGGGGTTCCCCTCTCCCATCATAGATGGGAGACTTGGTTTATACTCTCTAGAATTTAGGAGATTGAGAGGGGATCTTATAGAAACTTACAAAATTCTTAAGGGGTTGGACAGGCTAGATGCAGGAAGATTGTTCCCGATGTTAGGGAAGTCCAGGACAAGGGGTCACAGCTTAAGGATAAGGGGGAAATCCTTTAAAACCGAGATGAGAATAACTTTTTTCACACAGAGAGTGGTGAATCTCTGGAACTCTCTGCCACAGAGGGTAGTTGAGGCCAGTTCATTGGCTATATTTAAGAGGGAGTTAGATGTGGCCCTTGTGGCTAAGGGGATCAGGGGGTATGGAGAGAAGGCAGGTACGGGATACTGAGTTGGATGATCAGCCATGATCATATTGAATGGCGGTGCAGGCTCGAAGGGCCGAATGGCCTACTCCTGCACCTAAATTCTATGTTTCTATGTTTCTATAAGGCCCTCACTCATGTCTCCTCGGTAACCCACAGCTCCGCCCTTGCTCCCCCCTCTCCCTAATTGCAACGGAGACAGAGTTCCCCAAGTCCTCACCTTTCACCCCATCAGCCACCGCATACAACACATAATCCTCCTACATTTTCACCACCTCCAACGGGATCCCACCACGTCACATCTTCCCATCACCACCCCCTTTCTGCCTTCTGCAGAGACCGTGGTTAACTCATCCCTTCCCACCCAAACCACCACCCCCTCCCTAGGTACCTTCCCCTGCAACCGCAGGAGATGCAACACCTGTCCCTATACCTCCTCCCTTGACTTTGTCCAAATAACCCGACAATCCTTTCAGGTTAGGCAAAGGTTCACTTGTGCCTCCCCCAACCTCATTTAATGTATCTGTTGTTCAAGATGTGGACTCTTATACATCAGCGAGACCAAACATAGACTGGGCGATCGTTTCACTGGACCTTCGCTCAGTCCACCAGATCTCCTTACCACTTTAATTCTTCTTCCCATTCCCACACTGACCTTTCTGCCCTCAGTCTCCATTGTCAGAGTGAGGCTAAACACAAATTGGAGGAACAGAATCTCATTTTTCACTTGGGCAGCTTACAGCCCGTGGTATGAATATTGATTTCTCTAACTCCAAGTAACCCCGACATTCCCGCACTCTCTATCCTTCACACCCAAGTTGCATCAGCTTCTCGCTTTCACTCAACACACAGCTAACACTGGCCTGTTTCCTTTATCATCATTACCTTTTTTGCATACTTTCATTCATTGTTCTTTATCTCTCTACATCATCGTCTATATCTCTCATTTCCCTTTCCCCTGACTAGTCTGAGGAAGGGTCTCGACCCAAAACATCACCCATTCCTTCTCTCCAAAGATGCTGCCTGTCCCGCTGAGTTACTCTTTTTGTGTCCATCTTTGGTTTAAACCATCATCTACACATAGAATTGGAGTGAAGGGGTGATCGATGGTTGGCATGGACTTGGTGGGCTGTAGGGCCTGTTTTAGTGGTAGATCCCACCTAACTATCCAAACATAAACACCAGCACTGCCTGGAACCCTCCACTTCCAGGCAACCTCACACTCCAATCTTACAAACAAATCAATCAATCAAGTTTTAGTTCAGTTTAAAGTTTACTTTAAGTTTAGCGTCACATGTACTGAGTTACCATGAAAAGCTTTTTGTTGTGTGCTATTCAGTCAGCGAATAGACTATACATGATTACAATCAGGCCATTCCACAGTGTACAGATACAGGATAAAGGGAATAACGTTTAGTACAAGATAATGTCCAGTAAAGTCTGATTAAAGATAGTTCCAAGGTCTCCGATGAGGTAGATGAGAGGTCATGACCTGTCCTTAGTTGGTGAGAGAACGGTTCAGTTGCCCGATAACACCAGGGAAGAAACTGTCCCTGAACCTGGAGGAATGCCTTTTCAAATTTCTGTACCTTTTGTCTGATGGGAGAGGGGAGGACCGGGGTGAGACTGGTCCTTGATTATGTTGGTGGCCTTGCTGAGGCAGCATAAAGTGCAGATGGAGTCAATAGAAGGGAGGTTGGTTTACATGATGGTCTGGGCTGCGCCCACAATTCTCTGCAATTTCTTGCAGCCTTGGATGGAGCTGTTCCCAAACTATGCTGTGATGCATGCTAATACATTTCTTTCTAAAGTACAGCTGGAGGAGTTGGTGAGAGTTGTTATAGCCACGCTGAACTTTCGAAGTCTTCTAAGGAAGTAGAGGCGTGGTGTGTTTTCTTGGCCATGCTTCGATATGGCTGGTCCAGGACAATTTACTGGTGATATTTACTCCGAGGAAATTGAAGTTTGCAACCATCTCTACTTTGATGCTGTCAATGAAGCCATTGCTTTGATGTGACATTGGGGGCAGCATTAAGATGCAGCATTAAGATGCAGCATGGAAATAGGCTCTTTGACGCATTGATTCCACGCCAACCACCTGTTATGTTACCCATTTTCTCATCCACTCCCTACACACGAGGGGCAGATTACAGGGGCCAATTAACCTACAAAATTCTTAAGGGGTTGGACAGGCTAGATGCAGGAAGATTGTTTCCGATGTTGGGGAAGTCCAGGACAAGGGGTCACAGCTTAAGGATAAAGGGGAAATCCTTTAAAACCGAGATGAGGAGAACTTTTTTCACACAGAGAGTGGTGAATCTCTGGAACTCTCTGCCACAGAGGGTAGTTGAGGCCAGTTCATTGGCTATATTTAAGAGGGAGTTAGATGTGGCCCTTGTGGCCAAGGGGATCAGAGGGTATGGAGAAAAGGCAGGTACGGGATACTGAGTTGGATGATCAGCCATGATCATATTAAATGGCGGTGCAGGCTCGAAGGGCCGAATGGCCTACTCCTGCACCTAATTTCTATGTTTCTATGTTTCTATGTTTACAAACCAGCATGTCCTTAGCATGTCGGACGAAATCGGAGCACCCGGAGAAAACACACACGGACACAAGGAAAACGTAAAAACTTCAAACAGACAGCACCCAAGGTCAGGATCAAACCCGTCTCTAGCGCTGTGAGGCAGCCACCCTATCTGCTGTGCCACTGTGCCGTTGTATATGTGAATTGCCACCAATTCATTTCTGATTTAAAGTCACTGTATTTTGTAGTCAAATTATTCTCAGCTACAACTCACTGGTTTACTCCAGTTCACACAGTTCTCTGCTTCAGTATTTGCTCCCAGCCATAATGAATGAGATAATTCACAATCGTTTTCTATAACAGTCTTTTAATAGACACTCTGTCCTTGCTGACACTGTTCACTTATCAACTCAAATGCAGCTGTAGACTTGGAAAAAATATTGGCATCGGTAGTAGAATCGCACAAAGGTGATTATCCATCGATTATTCCACTGAATGTAAATCAACTTTATCTGCAACTGAAGTTCAATTTTCACAGAAATACACAAGGGCAAAAGATTAAATTTGAGCAAAACAATAATACAACTACACAAAAAAAAAATCAGATATCAGTAAGCCATGTGGTTTTTCTCATCGTCTGCAGCCACAAAATGCTTTAACATGAATGTCTAAACCTTGCCTAGTACTGGCATTGCATAGTAACGTGGTTTTATGCACAATGTGGTCCAAGTTCTATGTAAAATTATCATTAATGAGAGCCAGAGACCATGCAAACTGAAGCAAGTCTGTAATTTTCCTGCTGGGTTCCTCTGAACATCTTGTTCATTATGCTTAGAAGGCTACACACGTGCAATGTGGTGTCAAAATACACATCACAGTTGGCACTTCCAAGATTTTCAGTGGCGTGTGTGGGTGCGTTGTAAATTGAAAGATTACAGTATGGAAACGGTCCCTTCGGCCACCAAGCCTACGCCGACCATCAATCACCCATCCACATGGGTTCTATGATACTCCACTATCTCACCCACTCCCTGCACAAGAGGGGCAATTTACAGAGGCCAAATTAACCTGCTAACCCGTACGCTTCTGGGATGTGGGAGGAAACTGGAGCACCTGGAGGAAACCCACGCAGTCTCAAGGAAAACGTGCAAACGCCTCACGGACAGCACCGGAGGTGAGGATTGAACCTGGGTCTCTAGCACTGAGGCAGCAGCTCTACAAGCTGCACCACTGTGCTGCCCTATTGTCCGTGGGCAATCGATGAAGAAGCAGGTTTTCACAGCGCTGGTACAACTTGTTTCAGCACAAAGGAGCACAGTGAACAGAAAAGCAGGAACCCACATCAGATAAGCAGCAAGTCCTTTAAACTTTGCCCCTTACACCTTAAAGCTATGCCCTCTAGTTTTTGACATTTCCACCCTCGGGAAACAAGGTTCTGACTGTCTACTCTATCAATGCCTCTCATAATTTAATAGACTTCTTTCTGGTCTCCCCTCAACCTCCGGCATCCGAAAGAAACCAATCCAAGTATATCCAATGTAGCTAATGCTATCCTAATCCAGGCGGCATACTGGTAAACCTCTTCTGCACGCTCTCCAAAGCCTCCACATGCTTCTTGTAATGGGGCAGACCCAAACTGTACGCAATACTCTCCATTCTGGCAGTATTTGTGGCATGGGTTGCCAAATAGCAGTAATTAACTTCATAGTGCTAGCTTTGGACCTGGAAAACATGCAAAATGCATACCAAATCCTATCTCTAATGCCTTGGAATATTTCACTTTTTGGAAGACATCTAAAGTTCTATTAAATCACACAATTTTCTTCAGCAGTAAAGCTTGTGCTCAATATAATTTGCTCAGTTTGATTCAGTTTGGCATCACTAACTATACTGTATGTGAAATTAAGCTCGGGCATCAGTAATTATTAATTACGGCACCAACATAACCAAAATGATTATGTGGGCCAAATGTGCTTTGGTTCATTATTTGTTATGCTACCATTACAGTTCCGAGGTGATCTTCAATTGTGATGTTGACAGCAAATTAAATTGGTAAAGTGGTCCAACGTAATTCATTACATAATAGTGGAGCCACATTAAACTGATCACAAAAAGAAACCAAGAAATTAAGTGAACAGCTGTACGTGCGGTGAATAAATACAAGAAACATTTTATGTTATATGCCTTTAACATGCAACTGGGGTGGAAGATTGCAACCTTCACGTGGTCCGCCCTGTTTCGACTAATGCAATCGACTCGACGTGCACAAACGGAAGATCAAATAGAAAAAGTTGTCCAACAACTTTAGGCTGTGCACGCCACACGAAAGAAGAAGAAGAACATGCAACTGCACACAAAATATACATCTCCCATCGTAAAAATCATGAATACTTAATTGGTAAATTACTGGAGTATCACAAACCTCTTTTCTGACAGCATATGTTTTGCATTCAGTAATGTGTTCATGGTCCATTACAACCAAATCAGATGCTCTCTGTTAATAGTTAACAACACACATTTTCTAAAACTATTTTGTTTTCCAAATGTGTGATAAATGCACCGCACATCTCGATTAAACTCTTGATGTGTAAACATATGATTACGAGGAAACAGCAGTACATAAAAGTAGAACAGCTTTCCATTTTGAACATCATGGTTGACTGGTGAAACAAGGCACTCCCTGAAATATTCCACCAAAAAGGGTTTAAATAACAAACTCAGAAGAATAATCTTTCTTCATTCAATGAATGTCCAGAAATTACAAACAAAATATTGGAATGGCTCATTACAATCGGTATGAAATATGTTTGAATGGTACAGAAACTTTGTGTATGAACTAGTGCCCCGTCAAATACTGATAACTATGTTATCTCTGAGATACACTGCCCCAACACTAGTTTTGTGAAAACTCTGTTTTGCCTTGGGTCACTGTGCTTTCTGTGAATGTGGCACAGCGGCACAGCGGTAGTGTTGCTGCCTTACAGCACCAGAGATCTGGGTTCGATCCTGACCATGGGTGCTGTCTGCACGGAATTTGTACGTTCTCCCTGTGGTAACGTGTGTTTTCTCCGGATGCTTTGGTTTCCTCCCACACTCCAAGGACGTGCAGGTTTGTAAGTTAATTGGCTTGTGTAAACATTGTCCCTAGTGTGTTGGATAGTGCTAGTATATCGGGTGATCGCTGGTCAGCGGGGACTTGGTTGGTTGAAGGACCTGTTTCAACGCTGTATCTCTAAAGTCTACAGAATTCTCCCATTAACTCTCCATTAAGTGTAAAGTATAAAGTTTTGTCTTGTGTCCAAACATTAGTATCGCTACAAGGGTATGCTTAGTATTAACAGTAGGCTTCTGTGCCATTGAAAGTGATCTGTTGTAATTGTGGACACAAAGAACTGCAGATGCTGGTTCAGCAAAAAAAAACACAAAGTGCTGGAATAACTCAGCAGGTCAGGCGGCATCTCTGGGGAACATGGATAGGCAACCTTTCTTTACAGACATATTTAGGTGACATCTTCTGAAGAAATGGTCGCAACCCACAAAGGTGCTTATCCATGTTCTCCAGAGATGCTGCTTGACCCGCTGAGTTACACTAGAACTTTGTGACTTTTCTGTTATAATTGTGGATCCTTATGCCCCTGTCCCACTTAGGAAACCTGAACGGAAACCTCTGGAGACTTTGCGCCCCACCCAAGGTTTCCGTGCGGTTCCCGGAGGTTGCGGGTGGATGCCGGAGGTTGCAGGTAGTGGAAGCAGGTAGGGAGACTGACAAAAACCTCCGGGAACCGCACGGGAACCGCACGGAAACCTTGGGTGGGACGCAAAGTCTCCAGAGGTTTCCGCTCAGGTTTCCTAAGTGGGACAGGGGCATTATTCTTCAAGGATTTTGGGGAGGTTGTGAAATATCAAATTTGTATTTATTTTCCTTTTCATTTGTCCTCTTCAGTCCGCCCTGTTCTCAATCATTCTATGCTTAATTCACAATCAATAAATCACAATAATTAAGGTACCTTGTTGATTACCAATTCACTTGGGCCCAGTTGCCCTGTTTCCCTTCCTGTGCTAGTTTCATTTTATAATTTCAGCAACTTTATTAGTGGTTGAAGGACATAACTAACCAATACATGCTACTACATGCCTTGCCCCTGCAAAGTCCAGTCATATTGATCCAAATTTTGCAGACAGCCGCAATGGAACAGTACTTACCATAGGTATTTAAATATATTGCCCAGGGTCCACTGTTATCACAGCTGCAAACTTGTAAATGTTAGCAATGAGAAATCGAGTATGAAGTTTATAGGAAGAGAAGGCAGCCAACATAATCAAGGACCACTCAAACGCACACTCCTCGCCTCTCCCATAAGACAAACAATACAAGAGCGCAAAAGCACGTACCACTGGATTCAAACATAGCTTCTTCCCGGTTGCTATCAAACTCTTGAACGGACCTCTGATATGCATTCTGACCGTGCATGCAGTCTGTATAGAGTTTGCACGATCCCCCTGTGATCACATGGGTTTTTTTTGTTTCGTGTGGTCTGGTTTCCTCCCACATCCCAAAGATATGTGGGGTTTGTAGTTAATTGGCCTCTGTAAAATTCCCTCAGTGTGTTGGGAGTGTGATAACATAGAACTAGTGTGAATGGGTGATCGATGGTCCGTATGGACACAGTCAGCCAAAGGACATGGCTCAATGCTATCATTCAATCGATCATAAAGTCATACAGTGTGGAAACAGGCCCTTCGGCTCAACTTGCCCATGGTAACCAACATGCCCCATCTACACTAGTCCCACCTGCCTGCATCTGGCCCATATCCCTCTGAACCTATCGTATCAATCGACATAAAATAGCGGTGAGGGAAGAACAAAGTTCTTCCAGTGTACAAGCAAATCCCTCTGGTTCTTTAAACTCTGAGATCATACTATTTGGAATCCTGAATGTCATTGTTTTTGTTATTACTACCTTAAAAACAGATTATTCCAAGCGTTCATTACTCTGAGCATTAAAAAAACTATCAGAAAGCAGTTTAAAATTATGTCATCTGACCTCATTAAACATATACTTTGAAGCAATAGCCTGAGTTTTTAAATTCATTATTCTGAATGATTGCTTGGGAGATGCAGCATGGAAAGCAATCCAAAGATCACCTTGTGCATTAACACGATCCTACATACTAGGGATAATTTACAATTTTACAGAAGCCAATTAACCTTCAGACTTGTTCGTCTTTGGAGAGTGGGAGGAAACCGGAGCACCCGGAGAAAACAACTCAATAGGGTCACAGATGAATCAAAAGGAAGATGGGAGATTTGCAGAGATGGATGTAGTTAGGGGAATATGGTAAAAAGGTAAGATTTCACTCAGTCAATAAAGACAGCAGGCTGAATGGACAGAATTTGGACTAACTGATTTTCCTCTTCTTCCTAAAGCATCTTCAATGCATTTTCATTGTTGTTAGAGGTGTTTACATATTGTACATTCCATTTTCTAAACGCATATTCAACAGAATTCCAAAGTAAATTTCCATATGCTGAAATAATTTACCTTGGGGCATCTTGTAGGAATCAGGAATGTGTCAGGAATCATCATTATATGCAAGATTCCTTAATCAATTTAAAATATGTTTTCATTTCCATCCTGATACAAAGCTATTGGCAATCATTGATTTGATTGAAATAAGCAGGAGATCTATTTAATTTCTCCGCTGACAATTTACAGGTGGTGTTCAACACATAAAGGATCAATTTAGATTATTTTCTGCGCAATATGCATGCATTTTAAAAGCTCATAATTATCATAGTTTATGTACCAGAGGCTCTCCACGGGATCTTTTACAATCCTTCTATATTTACTTAATGCACCAAAAGAAAATTAAGACGTGTGTTCTTAAAATGGACGGAGGAAAGCATTTGCTGATGAGACATACAAATCAAATCGCTGGATTATTTAATGAAAATATCAAACCTTACTCAATAACTCATCTATACTCATTAAGCTAACTGCTTGCATCAGTGATTTCTTTTGGCGAAAGGAAATTACTCAGAGTAATGGATTCATTAAACCTTTTGGGTTAATAGTCAGGACAGAGCAAAGAAGATAATTCTGCTGAAAATGAAATTATGCACTTACGATTCGCAGTGCACGGCAGAATTTGTTTACTGCACAGGCATGAAATGACAATAACAAGGATGGCCTTGAAAATAGGTAACACAAAATTGCTTTCTTTGGCATTAAAAAACTGAAATCAAAACTGATATATGAAAAGGAACATTTTTCCATTGTTTCGCATTGCTACATTTTAACCAGGCATTTCAAGAGAAAAGAGTCGAGAGTGTTTAATTGTCATATGTACCGACAACAGAACAATGCAATCCTTACTTGCAGCAGTGTAACAGACCTGTAAACACAGTACACAGAGATAATATATAACAAAAAAGGTTTGATAAATTGTTGAAACAGTGCTCCACTTTCCTCCCACATCCCAAAGTTGTGTGGGTTTGTAGATTAATTGGTCTCTGCCCCTGGTGTGTTGGAAATGGATGAGAACATGGGATAACACTTACAGTGGCCTCCATAATGTTTGGGACAAAGACCCATCATTTATTTATTTGCCTCTGTACTCCACAATTTGAGATTTGAAATAGAAAAAAATCACATGGGGTTAAAGTGCACATGGTCAGATTTTATTAAAAGGTATTTTTATACATTTTGGTTTCACCATGTAGAAATTAGAGATGTGTTCATACATAGTCCCCCCCTTTTACAGGCCACCATAATGTTTGGGACACATGGCTTCACAGGTGTTTGTAATTGCTCAGGTGTGTTTAAATGCCTCCTTAATGCAGGTATAAGAGAGCTCTTGGCACCCAGTCTTTCCATCACTGTTGGAAACTTTGTTTTGCTGTTTATCAACATGTTCAAGTTCAAGTGAGTTTATTGTCACGTGTCCCTGATAGGACAATGAAATTCTTGCTTTGCTTCAGCACAACAGAACATAGTAGGTTACACAAAAAAGCTGGAGAAACTCAGCGGGTGCAGCAGCATCTATGGAGCGAAGGAAATAGGCAACGTTTCGGGCCAAAACCCTTCTTCAGACTGATCGGGGGCGGGGGTGGGTGGGGACAAGAAAGGGAAAAGGAGGAGTAGCCCGACGGCTGGGGGATGGGAGGAGACAGCAGGGGGGCTGAGGAAGGGGAGGAGACAGCAACAAGGATAACAAAATATGGGTTCGATTTCATGCTGTTCCTCCAGAGTTTTTGTCCAAGCCAAGTGTAATAGCCCAGGACAGAGAGGTCGGCGGTGGGGGGAGTTGAAGTGCTGAGCCACCTCAGATTGCGGACCGAGCGGAGGGTGTTCGGCGAAACGATCGCCCAACCTCCGCTTGGTCACCGTCTGCTGACATCTAGAGCAGCGGACGCAATAGTATGAGGTTGGAAGAGATGCAGGTAAAACCTCTTCGCACCTGGAACGATTGCTTGGGTCCTTGAACGGTAGTCGAGGGAGAGGTAAAGGGACAAGTGTGTGGCCAAGGAAAGTGCCCGGGGAGGGGGTGGACCGAGAGGGGAAGGGAAGAATTGACAAGGGACTTGTGGAGGGAGCGGTCTTTGCAGAAGGCAGATATGGGCGGAGATGGGAAGATGTGGCGAGTGGTGGGGTCACGTTGGAGGTGGCGAAACTGACGGAGGATTACTTTTTGTATGTGACGGCTGGTGGGGTGAAAGGTGAGGACTAGGGGGACTCGGCCCTTGTTGAGAGGGGGGGGATGGGGAGAGAGAGCAGTGTTGTGGGGTATGGAAGAGACCCTGGTGCGAGCCTCATTTATGGTGGAGGAGGGGAACCCCCGGTCCCTGACTAATGAGGAAATTTCGGATGTACCGGTGTGGAACGCCTCATCCGTGGAGCAGATGCAGCGTAGACGGAGGAATTGGGAGTAGGGGATGGAGTCCTTACAGGAAGCAGGGTGGGAAGAAGTGTAGTCCAGATAGCCATGGGAGTCAGTGGGTTTATAGTGTATGTCGGTCAGAAGTCTATCACCTGCAATGGAGATAGTGAGGTCAAGGAATGGAAGGGAAGTGTCGGAAATGGTCCAGGTGTATTTGAGTGCCGTAGAACATAGTAGGCATTGACTACAAAACAGATCAGTGTGTCCATATACCATTATATAAATATATACACACATGAATAAATAAACTGATAAAGTGCAAATAACAGATAATGGGTTATTAATGTTCAGAGTTTTGTCCGAGCCAAGTGTAATAGCCTGATTGCTGTGGGGAAGTAGCTATTCCTGAACCTGGTCGTTGCAGTCTTCAGGCTCCTGAAGGTAGCAGGGAGATGAGTGTGTGGCCAGGATGGTGTGGGTCCTTGATGATACTGCCGGCCTTTTTGAGGCAGCGACTGCGATAAATCCCCTCGATGGAAGGAAGGTCAGAGCCGATGATGGACTGGGCAGTGTTTACTATTTTTTGTAGTCTTTTTCTCTCCAGGACGCTCAAATTGCCGAACCAAGCCACGATGCAACCGGTCAGCATGCTCTCTACTGTGCACCTGTAGAAGTTAGAGAGAGTCCTCCTTGACAAACCGACTCTCCATAATCTTCTCAGGAAATAGAGGCGCTGATGTGCTTTCTTAATAATTGCATCAGAGTTCTCGGACCAGGAAAGATCTTCAGAGATGTGCACGCCCAGGAATTTGAAGCTCTTGACCCTTTCAACCATCGACCCGCTGATATAAACAGGACTGTGGGTCCCCATCCTACTCCTACCAAAGTCCACAATCAGTTCCTTGGTTTTGCTGGTGTTGTGGACCAGGTTATTGCGCTGGCACCATATGGACAGTTGCTCAATCTCTCTTCTATACTCTGACTCATCTCCATCAGTGATATGTCCCACAACAGTTGTGTCGTCAGCGAACTTGATGATGGAGTTCGCACTATGAACGGCTACGCAGTCATGAGTATAGAGTGTGTACAGCAGGGGGGTGAGCACGCAGCCTTGAGGTGCTCCCATGCTGATTGTTATCGAGTCTGACACATTTCCACCAATACGAACAGACTGAGGTCTGAGAATGAGGAAGTCGAGGATCCAATTGCAGAGGGATGCGCAGAGACCCAGTTCTGTGAGTTTGGTAACCAGCTTGGAGGGGATGATTGTATTAAATGCCGAGCTGTAATCAATGAATAACAGCCTGACATATGAGTTTTTGTTGTCCAAGTGGTCCAGAGCGGAGTGGAGTGCCAGGGAGGTCGCATCCACCGTTGATCTGTTGTACCGTGAGGACCAAAGTTGTGCCAACAAAAGTCATAGAAGCCATTATGAGACAGAGAAACGAGAATAAAACTGTTAGAGACATCAGCCAAACCTTAGGCTTCTCAAAATCAACTGCTTGGAACATCATAAGAAGAAAGAGAGCACTGGTTCGCAAAGGGACTGGCAGGCCAAGGAAGACCTCCACAGCTGATGACAGAAAAATTCTCTCTATAATAAAGAAAAATCCCCAAACATCTGTCTGACAGATCAGAAACACTCTTCGGGAGTCAGGTGTGGATTTGTTAATGACCCCTGTCCGCAGAAGACTTCATGAACAGAAATACAGAGGCTACACTGCAAGATGCAAACCACTGGTAAGCCGCAAAAATAGATGGTCAGGTTATAGTTTGCCAAGAAGTACTTAAAAGAGCAACCACAGTATTGGAAAAAAGGTCTTTTGGACAGATGAGATGAAGACAAACTTATATCAGAGTGATGGCAAGAGCAAAGTATGAAGGAGAGAAGGTACTGCCCAAGATCCAAAGCATACCACCTCATCTGTGAAACATGGTGGTGGGGGTGTTAAGGCCTGGGCATGTATGGCTGCTGAAGGTACTGGCTCACTTATCTTCATTAATGATACAACTGCTGATGGTGGTAGCACAATGAATTCAGAAGTATTAAGACACATCCTATCTGCTCAAGTTCAAACAAATGCCTCAAAACTCATTGGCCGGCAGTTCATTCTACAGCAAGACAATGATCTCAAACATACTGCTAAAGCAACAAAGGAATTTTTCAAAGCTAAAAAATGGTAAATTCTTGAGTGGCCAAGTCAACCGCCCGATCCGAACCCAACTGTGCATGCCTTTTATATGCTGAAAAGAAAACTGAAGGGGACTAGCCCCCAAAACAAGCATAAGCTAAAGGTGGCTGCAATACAGGCCTGGCAGAGCATTACCAAACAAGGCACCCAACAACTGGTGATGTCCATGAATCGCAGACTTCAAGCAGTCACTTCATGCAAAGGGTATGCAACAAAATACTAAACATGACTACTTTCATTTACATGACATTGCTGTGTCCCAAACATTATGGTGCCCTGAAATGGGGGGGACTATGTATAAACACTGCTGTAATTTCTACATGGTGAAACCAAAATGTGTAAAAGTGGCCTTTATTAAAATCTGACTATGTGCACTTGAACCACATTTGATTTTTTTCCTATTACAAATCTCAAATTGTGGAGTACAGAGGCAAATAAATAAATGATGGGTCTTCGTCCCAAACATTATGGAGGACACTGTAACTAGTGCAAACGGGTGATCGATGGTCGACGTAGACTCGGTGGGTGGCAGGACCTGTATCAATGCTGTATCTTTCAATCGATTCAATCAATATCTCGTGCTTCACACAAATGAACCCCCCTGATCTACGAGCTTAGGCAATTACTACGAATAGGCTTTTCAATTGCAAAAAGTATCATATCAATGTGTGTTCTGTCCTGATATCCATAAACCTTCCAGGAGGAAATATGAGGTGTGGTAACTTTTCCCTGAAGAAGCCTGTGAATGTTTAGGAAGGAATTGCAGATGCTGGTTTACACCGAAGATAGATACAAAATGCTGGAGTAACTCATCAGGACAAGCAGCATCTCTGGAGAGAAGGAATGGGTTTCGGTTCGAGACCCTTTTCCAGGCTCCAGACGTGCTGCCTGTTCCGCTGAGTCACTCCAGTACTCTGTGTCTATCCTATGAATGTTTAACTCATTTTGTGGACAGATACAACATGGGTCATCAACTCTCAGACAAACAGCCACATCATAGCACCATAGAACTAACAGTGCAAAACTGCAAGTGGAAGATTAGATCAGCATCAGGAAATATCTGGGTTGCCTTTCTTCACCTATTAAACACTTCTGGTTTTCTATCATGCTTAATATTTAACAGAGATTTCCCTAAACGCTTTGTAGAATCTGATGAATAGTTTTAAAACTATTTTGAAGCCTGTGGGGGAGCTATGCCATCACATATAAAATTATTTTCCCACCTTTGCAAAAATGAATACTTTCCAAACATTTGCAGATTTTATAATTTTTTTAATCCCAAATAAGCAGGCTTTAACTTTTTGCTACTTGATGAATACGATTCTTTACCGAACTCCTACCTCAATATACGGAAGTAGATAGCCCCCAGTAATTCAGTCGGACATGGTTGTTGCCCAGAACTATAGGGCGAGGTTGGGCACCAGGGGATGAGGGGTGATCTAATAGAGGTGCAAAAAACCTTGAGGGGAATAGATGGGTTAAATCAGTAGAGACTTTATCCCAGTGTAGGGGAGTCAAGGAGTTCAGGAGGATGAGGGGTGATCTTGTAGACGGGTACAAAATCATGAGTGGAATAGATTGGATATTGCACAGAATATCTTGTCAAAGTAGGGGATATGGGTTTAAGGCGAGGGGAAAGATTTAATAGGAACCTGAGGGACAACTTTTTCAAACAGGTGGTGCTGGATATATAGAACAACCTGGATGAGGAAGTATTTGAGGCAGATACAATACAACATTTAGAACACATTTTGATGGATACATGGATAGGAAAGGTTTCGAGGGATATGAGCCAAATGCAGGCCAAATTATGAAGATCATGGCTGATCTTCAGATTCAGATTCAGATTCAATTTAATTGTCATTGTCAGTGTACAGTACAGAGACAACGAAATGCATTTAGCATCTCCCTTGAAGAGCGACATAGCAAACGATTTGAATAAATAATAATAAGTGTCCGGGGGGGGGTGGTGATTGGCAGTCACCGAGGTACGTTGTTGAGTAGAGTGACAGCCGCCGGAAAGAAGCTGTTCCTCGACCTGCTGGTTCGGCAACGGAGAGACCTGTAGCGCCTCCCGGATGGTAGGAGGGTAAACAGTCCATGGTTGGGGTGAGAGCAGTCCTTGGCGATGCTGAGCGCCCTCCGCAGACAGCGCTTGCTTTGGACAGACTCAATGGAGGGGAGCGAGGAACCGGTGATGCGTTGGGCAATTTCCACCATTTTCATCCAAATGCAGGCACATGAAACAAGCATTGTTGGGGCATCTTGGCCAGCATGGATGAGTTGTGTTGAAGGGAATATTTCCATGCTGCATTATTCAAGAACATTTAACAGGTGACTACAGTGCATCAGCAAGTGTTAGGCTTACATTCTCCAGAGTTCCAAAGAATGGGAGGAAATCTCTGAAGCTTGCAAAATTCTTACCAGGCTTGACAGACTGGTTGCAGAATGTTTTCCACTAGACTAGAATCAGGGCTAGACACAACATGCTGGAGAGGCAGCATCTCTGGAGAGAAGGAATCATTTTGGGTCGAGACCCTTATTCAGTCTGGGTGACGTTTCGGGTCAAAACCCTTCTTCAGTCTGAAGAAGGGTCTCGACCCGAAACGTCACCCATTCCTTCTCTCCAGAGATGCTGCCTGTCCCGCTGAGATACTCCAGCATTTTGTGTTTATCTTTGGTTTTTTAAACCAGCATCTACAGTTTCTTCCTACACCTAGAATTAGGGCTCCCAGTCTCAGAATAAGAATAAGCTGTTTAAGAATGAGTAGACGAGAAATGTCTTTAATTAGAGGATAGTGAATGTTTGAAACTCTATCTGGGAGGAGTATAGGGTCTCCGTTCTTGAATTTAGTCGAAACAATGATTGATAGATTTTTGTATACAAGCAAAATGGGGATTGTGCAGGAAAATGGTAGAAGATCAGCCATGATCTTCATGAATGGTGGAGCAGGCTCAGTCCTGTTCGTACTTCTTATGTTTTTATGCAACATGCTTTGATTTTAAATATATGTTCTAAGAAATATGAGGTGCTGCATGCACAATAAATAATCACCTAAAACAACTTCCTTGTGTTTGCAAGTGAAGAATAACCTTATTCCTGCTATAACTATAACAATTCATGTTATTTTTACAAATTGAAAGGAACGTTTTCTGATAGATCAGTGATCGGGATGTGAACAAGGTGACAAGGTGGCATAGGGGCACAGTTTTAGAGTTGCTGCCTTACAATGCCAGACACCCGGGTTCGATCCTGACTACGGGTTATGTCTGTATGGAGTTTGTACGTTCTCCCTGTGATCTAGGGCAGTGGTTCTTCACCTGGGGGTCGGGACCCCCATGGGGGGGGGGGGGGTCGTTTGGCGCTTTACCGGGGGACATCTTTGACTGATAGACTTGGTTTATACTCTCTAGAATTTAGGAGATTGAGAGGGGATCTTATAGAAACTTACAAAATTCTTAAGGGGTTGGACAGGCTAGATGCAGGAAGATTGTTCCCGATGTTGGGGAAGTCCAGGACAAGGGGTCACAGCTTAAGGATAAGGGGGAAATCCTTTAAAACCGAGATGAGGAGAACTTTTTTCACACAGAGTGGTGAATCTCTGGAACTCTCTGCCACAGAGGGTAGTTGAGGCCAGTTCATTGGCTATATTTAAGAGGGAGTTAGATGTGGCCCTTGTGGCCAAGGGGATCAGAGGGTATGGAGAGAAGGCAGGTACGGGATACTGAGTTGGATGATCAGCCATGATCATATTAAATGGTGGTGCAGGCTCGAAGGGCCGAATGGCCTACTCCTGCACCTAATTTCTATGTTTCTATGTTTCTATGTTTCTATGACATGAAGGGGTCATAAATAACATATCCATTTGTTGAGCCCATTTTTAGGAACCTAACAAAGGTACATAACACATACAGTATTTTGTTAACGTATGCGCGTACGTATGCCAAAAAGGTTAAGAACCACTGGGGGGTTTTCTATGAGTGCTCCGGTTTCCTCCCACACTACAAAGACATTCAGGTTTTGTAGTTTAATTGACTTTGGTAAAGTTGTCCCTAGTGAGTAGGATAATGTTAATGTACATGGTGATCGCTGGTCTCTGTGGACTCGGTGGGCTGAAGGGCTTATTTCCACGCTATCTCTGAAGTAAAGTTACTAAAGTAAAGTGTGGTTTCTATAGAGAATTATGTTGGTCTGCTTTCGTTGTTGGGAGTCTGTTTAACATATGACAAAATAGTAATTCTTGTAGAAACGCAGACATCTAAATAATATCTTGCTCATCATTGGACAGATATATGGATGCAAGGGGTTTAGAGAGCAAACGGCAAAAGGAACAACTTGGTCGGCATGGACAACATGGGCTGAAGGGCCTGATTCCATGCATTACTGTGTAGTTTAGTTTAGAGATAAAGCATGGAAACGGGCCCTTTGGCCCACCGAGTCCACATCAACCATTAATCACCTGCTCACACTGGTTCTATATTATCCCACCTTAAATCCACACCCTACACACTTTACAGAGGCCAATTAACCTACAAACTCGTACATCTTTTGGATGCGGGGGGAAACTGGAGCACCCAGAGAAAACCCACACCGTTACAGGGAGAACGTGCAAACTCCACACAGACAGCACCCGAAGTCAGGGTCAAACCGAGGTCTCTGGCACTGTAAGGAAGCAGCTCTACCAACTGCACCACTGTGCCACCATTATGATTTCAATAGCTAAGTATAAACTGCTGACCACAGAGAATGTAGAGTTCAAAACAAAAATATTATAAATGTTAGAAATCTGAAATAGAAACAGAAAGTTTTGAGAATATTCAGCAGGTCAGGTAGCATCTATAGATAAATAAAAGGTTAACACTTCAGGTGCATTGGAGGTTTCCTGCTGGTCTGGGAAAATAAGCAGTTTGCATCTAGAAAGCACAATGAGAACAAACTTAAGAAAACATCAAGTAACTACATTTCCAAAATGATCACATCAACCAGAACCTACATTAAAATGTAATTTCTGTCAAATCTTAATGTATGGTTTCCTTTTACTGAGATTTAATCCCCCTCAGAATGTCAATGATAAACTCAACACAATTAATGATTAATAAATCTTTTGGCATTGGGTTATTAAATTTGACACTCCTCCACAAGGTTACTTCAATAAGGATGTTTTGCATGCTGAATGCAAAGCATCATTAGTGAATAAGTCGGACGGGTGCATTTATTGTACATGTGATAAAACAAAACCTGACTAAAACAATAAGTAAGCTTTGGATCCATTGATTTAGTGTAGAGATACAGCACAGAAACAAGCATATCAGCAACCGAGTCCACGTCGATCATCGATTATCCGTTCACATTAGTTCTATGTTACCCCACTTTCGCATTCACTCCCTACGCACCAGGGGTAATTTACAGAGACCAATAAACCGGGTCTCTGGTGCCATGAGGCAGCAGCTCTACTAGATGCACCACTGTGCCACCCATAGTTTATTACACAGAATGCATACTAATGGCATTAAGTGACTTAAGAAGCAATAAAGACCTGATTATATTCTGACACAACTTCTTACCGTGGCTGCTTCGATATTTTTGGTTACTTTATGCAAAAATTGATTCATCTCGAATAGTGAAAGGCCTGGTCGAGTGGATGTGGAGAGGGTGTTTCCACTAGTGGAAGAGTCTAGGACCAGAGGCCATAGCCTCAGAATAAATGGATGTACCTTTAGAAAGGAGAATAGGAGGAATTGATTTAGTCTGATGGTGGCGAATCTGTGGAATTCTTTGCCACAGAAGGATGTGGAAGCCATCAACGGATATTTTTAAGGCAGAGATTGACAGATTCTTGATTATTACGGGTGTCAGAGGGTATGGGGAGAAGGCAAGAGAATGGGGTTAAGAGGGAACAAATAGATCAGCCATGATGGAATGGTGGAGTGGACTTGATGGGCCGAATGGTCTAATTCTGCTCCTATAACATGAACCTATCTCTTTCTCCTTCACTATCCACCTTGTCAAATTGCCCATTCAAGTTAACTTTGATGATATGGTCTTTAACATTTATAGCTTACGGAAATAATTATTTAATAAGACAGCAATGACATGGCAACCTGACGGAAGAGGGAAAAGAGGCCGACCAAAACTCACATGGAGGCGAACATTCCAGAAGGATTTGGAAGCCCGGGACGCAAGCCTATCGAGGGTGGAAGACGTCGCCACATGACCGAACAGAATGCTGAAAGCTCGCTGCCCAATGCACTCAACAGTGTGGGAGGAACTAAGTCTAAGTAAGTAATTGGCACATGTGACAATAAACTGAGCTTGAAAGCTTGTATCCTAAGAAGTGAATTTATAAATATATATATCTTTAATACTCTAAACAAAAAGTGATGGCAGGTTTGTTGAAAGATGCCAACACTCTGAGACACTGTTTTTGTGTTCTGCTAATAAATATCAAAGGTTGCTGCCTGTATTAAACCCTCATCCTTGTTAATATTCGGCGAACCACCAAAGATCGTCTGGGCTACGTTTTCAAACTCGGTCACCTCAACACATGCAGGCTCTTCTTCAAAAGGCAACAAAGGAGAAACAAAGGTCATTGGTGAGCCCACACACATCCATTGTCTCACATACTTGTTGGTGTGCAACCAAATAGTAGTATTTAGGACAATTTGTCAACTCCTGTCACAGTAAAATGCTTCAGAACCATTCTCTCTACATAACGTCAGCAAATTTGGAACAACAGCAAAAGCTGAGAAGAATTTAGATTTGTTGAGCTAAAGTAAATTTAAACGATTAATTTATAAAATGATTGAGTTACCAATTACATTGTTCAACGTAAAATTCACATTTAGCAAATCCATAACTATCCATCAGTTACAGGATTAATTTGATATTCATTTGGAATGTTTCCCTGAATCGGACACATTTGGAAACTATTTAAGATATTAAAATGAACAATTTTTCAAAATCTGTTTCAAAAGATGTTAAAAAATGTTTTTAAGATAATCTCTTAAAAGAAAATAAACACTGATTGCTGGAGTAACTCAACGGGTCAGAGAGAACATCTCTGGAGAACATGGATAGGTGATATTTCGGGTCGGGACCCTTCTTTCAGTCTGAAGAAGGGTCTCGACCCGAAATGTCAGCCATTCCTTCTCTCCAGAGATGCTGCCTGTCCCGCTGAGTTACTCCAGCATTATGCGTCTATTCCCAACCTGAAACCTCGCCTATCCATTTTCTTGAGTGATGTTGCCAGACCCAGAGTTTCTACAGCACTTTGTGTGTTTTTTTTTGTAAACCAGCATCTTCAGTTCCTGGTGTCTGTCAACTATTTAATGAACTCAATTACAATGATCTAATTTCACCAGTACTCACTTGGCCCCTGCAGTTGTTCTCCTCCATTGAAATCAAGGGACAAGAAATTGCTGGCCCAGACCATACAGGTAAATTGTGTGTACAGTTTAGAGAACTATAGGCAAAATGATCAACATTGCTCCGTTGTCAGTACATATGGCAATTAAACACACGACTCTCTTGAATGCATAGGATTAAAATAAATTCACAAGTATGCCCTTGATCAGGATTGTTATTTGATTTATGACTCAGTAGCAGCAGTTTAGTGGGATCCCATGCAACGTGAAAAGTACTGATACTCTGCAATGCCTGACATCCTGGCAAACTGTCATGTCTAACCTTGCAGTGAAATATGCCTTAATCAGTGAAGTGTGGAGCTATTATGAGCAGGTTTTGCATATTGTACTACTGGATTACATATATTCTTATTAGTGTCCTTCTTCCCTGCCAAATTTAGCGTGTTTTGAAAATGTGAAAGTAACTCGAATATAAGACGCTCAGAACAATTTCCCTTTTGTTAAGATTCCAAGTTTCATGGAACATTTTGAAATCAAGATGCCAGGTGCATACTTAAGTCCATTAAATTCTACTCAACGTTGCTAAAACAGATTATCTGGTCATTATTACACTGCCACTCATGGGAATTTCTTTTGACCAAATTGGCTGTCATGTTTCCTATATCAAAACAGTGACTGTTTCATTGCATTTGGAATGTCTGCAAAAGGGAGATGGAAGGTGCCATACAAGTGCAAGTCTTTCTTTCTGCACAAAATAATATTTCCCAGGATTACCAAGCTATTGAAAAAAACAGACATTTAAATGAATGCAGAATTGCTATGCAGTCATCCCATAAAACATTGACAAACATAGAAGCTTTATTCCACTGTTATAAACCTACGACTAATTTTAATTTATGTTGCTTGCTCTATCTATTAATGGATCAGTTATATGCAAGAGCTTAAAGAACTCATGGACCAGGGCTGCACAGAGCACTAGGATGTCCACATCAGAACTACTAAATCCACCAAAATATCTACATACATTTATTAAGAAAATCCAGCCATACTAAAAAAAATTATAATAATTTAGACAGAGAAGGAAAACTAGTAGTCTTAATGCAAAGTGGACATATCTTTAGAAAGGAGATGATGAGGAGTTTCTTTAGTCAGAAGTGAATCTGTGGAATTCATTGCCCCAGATGGCTGTGGAAGCCATCATTGTGTATTTTTAAGGCGGAGGTTGACAGATTCTTGATTAGTAAGGGTGTCAAGGGTGATGGGGAGAAGGCAGGAAAATGGGGTTGAGAGGGAAAGATAGATCAGCAATGATTGGATGATGGAGTAGACTCGATGGGCCAAATGGCCTAATTCTGCTCCTATGACATGAACATGCTGCAAATCATTCATTCATCTACTTCACTGGGGTGGGAGATTGCAACCTTCACGTGGTCCGCCCTGTTTTGACTAATGCAATCAACCCGACGTGCACAGTCAAATAAGATCAAATAGAACAAGTTGTCCTACAACTTTAGGCTGTGCACACCATACGCAAGAAGAAGATCTACTTCACTGTCTCACATTGGAAGATATTAGTGTCCCTTGTACAGGCACCTTGTGTTTTACACCTGTATGGTTTATTTGTTTTTAGAATAACGTGCTTGTTCATTTAATACCTAAGCCTGATCTAAGCGCTCATATTTTTTGATTAGGAATAAATTTACACCTGGCAGCATAGTCACGTATATGTTCAATTTACACGTTTTTGAATTTCAGGCTGATTTTCAAGAACGTGACCCTCATGTAAAACAACAGGCACCTGTACACTGGGAGTTAATATCACCAGAACATCTGGCGTGATTATGTCCTCAGAATGAACATGAAAACAACAACAGGTACATGGACGGGAACGGTTTAGAGGGATATGGGCCAAATGTCTACACATATGACTAGCTTGGGGCATCTTTGTAGGCAAGGACGAGTTGGGCTGAAGGGAATGTTTCTGTGTTGTATGAGTCTATGACTCTAATAAATTAAACTACAGGTTACAAACCCATTTTACACATGAGTCACTCTCAGAGCATCACTTATATTTGTGAGGAAATTTCAGTGGTTGACAGAACACACCATTTACAAATAATATATCTGGGGAGGGAATCTAGGCTTCCTTCTTTCAAGCTAGGAAACTGTCACCCACACACTAATTAACCAGAGTGGCCTCTGTTGTTGCCTCCTGTTTGACTTTTCAGGTCCGTATAAAACATTCACGTTTGAGGAATGAATACATCAAAGTCCTATTTCCGTGTGTAAGCAACAACTCCTTTTGATGCCATCTCAATCTGACCACCCAGTATTCTCTTCTGTAACTGCCTAATGCTTGCATTACGCAGTGGGACTGCCACCCAAGTAAGAATATTTCTTGTCAATCCTTTTGAGCAAAAAGGTCCCCTTAATTTAAATATCAGTTGAATAGTAAAAGCACAGGCAGCTAATGACTCCTTGAAAATTATTAACATTCTCTTTAGACTGTGCTGAGCCAATAATGCTTTACAATATAATTAATTCGACAACTGTTATTCATGCATTTAACATTTAATGAAAGTAACTTTCGAGTAACCCCAACTGTGTCAAATAAGGAATTGGAAGGCAACAGTTAAATTATTTTAGTAAGTCAGCAAGTGAATGATTTTTACTTGGCTGACAAAACAGCTTTGTAATTCTAACATAATTACTACAACAGTGTTTAAAATGAGCTATAATCATTTAAAAAGCAACCGTTCCAGCCTTTGTAAAATATAATGTTCTGGCTTCAGCCACTGTTAACCTGCTAATAAATTTGGAAACCATTATTCTGTGTTTTACAACTGAGTTAACAACATTCCCTTCAAGACAGAAACAATTTGGAACTACTCAGGATGCAAAAATTTGCAAGGCTCATTCTCAAGAGGCAAAAGGGGTGGTAAATTACTTGCTAAATAGATTAATTGTAGGAGGAACTGCACTCAGCAGGCTTTGAGATGATTAAGCCCTGGGAAATTCATTCACCAAATACCGAGGCCCTTAGTTCTCATGTGTGTTTTACCTCTGGTTGAATTTTCAGTTGAAACATGAGTGGGGCGCCCTTCAGTTGAGGTGCTGAGTTTGATTAACTTTTTGGCAACTTAAGAAAGTTTCTTAATAGAAAATAAAACTGGATTTGATTCTGTGGAGGACAAGGTCCCAAAAGGGTAGCCCCTAACAAATCCCGGATTGTATTTACCACTGTCTGGAGTTTGGCAACAAAACACAATGGCATCATGTATGTATACACTTTACAGGCTGAACTCTTATTCACGGTAGGAAGAGGTTTCAGGCATAATGAGCCTTGTAGAACAAGATTGAAGTTTCTTAATTAAGTCAGCTGAAAGACAGTTTGAGCAGCCTTCTTCTTAGATCCCTTAACCCCTAAGAGTAGTGATCATCGAATCAAAGCATGAAAATCGAGCTTGCAATTTTTTATTTATTGTGCTCTGTGCATTGCAAGGCCTCTTCAGCTCTCTCGCTGTTTCAGTGATTTTAGGCATGTTTCTGGTTTAAAAACAAGTAACAAAGGGTCTTCTTGTGTGTCACGGAAGCCTTCCAGTAGGGCTGAATTTCATTCCTTTGCACTGCAAAGCAGCGTAGTGTCTGGAGAGCTATTTAGCAAGATTCATCACATTTACATGTCTATACGAAATCAAAGGGTACATTAAAACATATCCAAGTATTAATACCACACCAGGATTCAGATGCGAACAATTAAAATAACAATAAACAATTATGTGAAATTGCATTCCCTTGACCAATTTAATTATCAGATACTTGTCTCTCATCAAACTTCCCTTTATTTTGACTTAAGCAGCCTTCTATAACTGCTGTGAAAATCTCGATGAACATAATCCCCCTTCTACTGCAGTCCCTTTATAATAATGGTTCTCCAAACAAGAACCAATTGTTTTCACGCGTTAAGTCACGGAGTCTGAATTGCTTTAGTTTTTCTGCTTTAGCAGCTGTGCGGGGTGGGCGACAAGGTGCTTGTCATAACGAGGCAGGGGGAAGGCAGAAGAGGCACCCAGGCCTTGTGGTCTGGGGGGTCCAGACTCACAGAAGCCTGATATTACAGGAGTTGCCTTTTAAAAGTTTCAGCGTGACCTGGCACGGGAGTCAGAGATACCTTCTGCCTCACAGCACCAGAGATTCCCCGGGTTCAATCCTGACCTCATGTGCTGTCTATGTGATGCTGGCTCGTTCTTTCTGTGACCACGTGGGTTTCAAGGGTCCAGAATGTTTCTATTGTCATATGTATCGAAACGGAACAATGAAATTCTTACATGTGTTACTTGTGTTTACGTTTCCTCGGACATCCCGTAGATGTGTGGGTTTGTAGGTTAATCAGCCTCTGTAAATTGTCCCTAGTGTGTAGGGAGTGGATGGGAAAGTTGGGAAAACTAGTATTGAAGGGGTGATTAGTGATCAGTGTGGACTCGGTGGGCCGAAGGGGCTGTTTCCATGCTGTATCTATAAATTAAAACAAAGAGCAATAATTTAACTGTTTGTTGCCCTAAACTCTACTTGTCCCCATTTTCCTTTTTACCAACTATAATTCCTGCGTTTTTGTGATTTTTTTCCCCCTGCCTACTCATTAGTGATGCCAAGCAACATTCAACAGACAAAGATTTGTGCCAAACAAAGAGAAGAGAGAGAAAGAGAGAAAAAAGGGGGGAATAAAGAATTCTCCGCTCCCTTCTCTGTAGGATTCATTAATATCCTAAACTGTTGGCACAGCCTAAAACAGTCATATGGTAACAAAGCACTGACTGACTCGAGAGTCTGGGATCTTCAAATAAACCTTGCAGGCTGTCATGGCCACTAGGAAGCAGAATTAGTGCAATATTAGCTGACCTTCATTCTGTTATTTCTTCAAACCTGACAGCTATACTCTGCTCACTGGTTACTAGGTCCCCTGTGGAAAAATGTAAGCATTTCCCAGGCAATTCAATGGCAGTTTGGGAAGCAAATAGAACCAATCTTGATTCAATATTTTTCACCTCTTATTATGCTGCTCTACTTTTCATTTAGCTGAAGAACACCGCTGTAAAAACAATGCTTTAGGTTAATATTTTCTCCTGAAATGGAGATACACACTACAAAAGATATACTGCCACTATCAATCCAACCACAGTTGTGATGCAGAGAGAACAATAGGATTTTTACTTTCCTGCCATGGCATGTTGAATTGCTGTTCTTAATAATGCAAATTCAAAGCGAACAGCTACAGTGATCTGCATTCTTGCACGGAAAGGACATGTTTGTTGTGAGAATCGCTAATTATCAAACAAAAAATGTCAAAGCGTAGAATTATGAGGTGTTAATGAATAAAGGCGAAAGTGGTGACAAAGAAAGTAGTCGAATGAGATCACATGCATGCTGTATCTGTCAACTAAACTGAACTAAAGGGAACTGAATTGAACTAAACTAAACTAAGCCAAAGTCGTTAACGGTATACAGGATGGAAAAAGGAAAATAATTTTATCGATCATCTGACGGATTAAAAGATTTCAGAAATACAGTGGGAAATTTGCTTCCTTTTTTGAGGGCAAGTGGAATTTAAAATTTTACAATGTATAAGAAAAATTGGGCGAACAAAACTAAACTAAGCCAGAATCATTAAAGACATGCAGGATGAGAAAGGAAAACAATTTTATAGATCACTTGACAGATCAAAAGATTTCGGAAAAACAGTGGAAATGTGGATTCCTTTTTCTGAGGGTAAAAGGGATTTAAAAATGTAAAATGCGAAGGTAAAGTTGGGAGAATAACTAATTACATTAATGATGGATGACTTTGGCAGAAGCATTGCGCTCTTGGGAAGCTACACTGCCTGGGTGCAGGTCATGTGTGTGTGCATGGTAACAGCTGCTGGGCCCTTGTAGAGGGCAGGGAGGTGAGAATTACTGTCAATGAATCCTCACTTAGTATTTGCACAGCTGCATATGCAAATCACATCATAAAGACAGGGCTTCTTCTTTTGTCATACAAAAGGCTTCGAACAACAGTATATTCACATTCAACTACTAAATACTACTTCTGATGGACAAATGGGGAAAAAGGTTAAGGAGACCACATTCAAGGGAAATCCAGTTAAAAAACATCATGCATGCCACCTTGTGGATCGAGGGGTCTGTATTACACACATCCACCTACCCCAAGATGTTGACTTCCTATCTACCAGTTTGACACGTCTTGTTTCATTCTGGATTCTGGAGTCCGTTTTATCCACCAAATGTGTAAGGTCATCGATGATTTCTGCGCAGAAAGGAAAAGAAGGAAAAATATATATATTAGTTTTCGAGTTGCCGTTATGTCAGACAGTTATGGCAAGACACGGCGAAAAAATGCAATACTGTCACAATGGCACTTTAGGATGAACTGGTAAAGCAATGCTCAGCTAAAATCTCCACACACAACTGGAGGAATACCAAAAAGACCATAGACTTTCAATAAACCTCTCCAATTACACTTTCTAAATACATTCTGGAAGTCATCAGTGGACTGCTCGTTGTGCGCTAGGTTCAGCATTCATCTATTCTGTGTTATTAACACTAATTGCAGAGTCTCTGGCTCACACTTTTACTTCCAAATTAAGACACTGGCTAAAAGGATTAATTAAAAAAATTAAATGGAGGTTCCCACAATTCTTTTCTTGCTCGAAACAGAGACGGCAATTGCCAGAGATGAACTGCACTTTGATCAAAACGAAAGTTGAGCCAAATTCTAATAGTTTTACTTTTCTGTGAATGAACATTAAAAGCAAAATCATAGGCCGGACGTCTCTGAATTTTGTGGTAAAGAAAAGAACACAAAACAAGTGCGCCCATTACTATCCAAATATTCATTATCTAAGCACAGAGTAATACTTGGATGTAGAATGCATCTTTGTCTAAACTATGATCGCCGAGGCAATAGATTGGCATTGAAAGGAATTATCCAGAATAAAAAGCAGTGTGCTTGCAAATGTCAAATCCTTTCAGCATTTGAAAACCATTTTAAGAATTTGAGCACAAATGTCAAAAGTAAAATTCTTTACAATGATTGTCACCTGAAGTACGCTACTCCGCATTCCTCATGTGTACTATTTACTTTGAAATCCTTGTCTTTCGGATACTTGATTCGCAAGGTATTTGAAGACGGACAGCCGGTGTCAACATCTCTTAAATGTTTCAGGAAGGTCATGAAAATATCTGATCACAAATCACTCCTTGGTGAACTAAACCTACCTGCAAACAACCAGTGAGCTAAACTTACAGACTAACCAGCTGTTTGATGCAAGCTATTTCTTTAAGTCATTTATGGATTTTCTCCCTCCAGGGTGTAGACTGACAAGAAAATTCCACAATGAAATGTGGACTCGGTCCTAGAGTTAGACATTTGTTTTAAATTGATGGCCGTCAAAACTTTTTACATATTTATATGCCGAGACTTCAAATTATAACAAATAATAAACTTGTCAGCAAAACAAAACAAGGTCAAAACCCCTAATAAACATTGTAACAAATTCTTAAAGTATGCGTGTAAATATTAGCAAAGTTTTTGTTTTCAAATTATTCTGAAACTGTTAAATCAAATGTATTGGTGATTCAACACAGATTTCTTTACTGACCAAAATTAGTAACAGGTAAAGGATTGTAAGGTCATTGTTTTTGATATTGTATTACTAATGATATTATGGTACAGAAATGTCATTTTTGCTGACTTCCAGTGCTTTTGCAATATTCTAATACTCACATCACGAGCAAGACAAAACGAACAAACGTCAAACAATCAGCACATTTTAAACACTGATTGTCATCTGCAACTACAGTGGGAGGTGGAAATGTAGGTGTTCAGCATACAAAATCAAAATCAAGTCATTCATGGAGCAGTTTTTTAATTTCAGAATGCATTTGTTCTTGAGTTCCAAGGTGGAGAATTTGTCCCATTTATTTCCATTCCTAACCATATCCCCATGTACAAAATCTGCTGGCCACCAGAATAATTAAAAAAACACATTCTACTCAGGTGAAAGTTTAAAGAATCTCTTTAATTCTCGCGTCACCTAAATCATCGTTTCCACACACATAAACAAAATCCAGGACCTTACAAAATACGGTACTGGTTTGAAGCTTTTCACAAATGCACATGATTACTCCTGTAATAATTCAACCAACCATTTGGTTTGGGTTTTTTGTGAGATACATCCGTAGGGAGACCATTTTATGAAATTTTGATTCAACATTGTGGAAAATAATTCTTACATTGTGTTAAAAACTGTGATTCGAATATCCATCGAATGTGCTAACAAATGTTGAACCTCCCCCTTTTATTAATTTCTGGAGCAGACAGGAAGTTCAAACACACTGAAAAATAATTGTGCTGCGTATGCAAAATGTACTCTGTGTATTTCTGCACACAAAAAGTATGATACAGAGCTACAAAATATTCTTGATGGTTATAAATTCCTCCCTGCACCAGTTTCAGATATGTAGTGCAGTCTAAACATGCATTCCACCAAGAAAAAAAAGTCTTGAGACACTGACACACAGATGACCTTGAGTTTCATGTCAAGCTTTTGCAATATACCAAACAGGCCAAAACAATGCAGCGTTTAAAGGAAGCGCCTCTGGTGGACCGGATGTAGATTCAGTTCTTATAATATCCTGTGTTTTTCTACAACTCTGGAAAAACTCCAGCGTACTAAAGGGGAAACAACCAGAACTTTCAGTGGTTTGCCTAAACGTTTTACAAAACAGTTACTGAGGAAGCAGTGTGACAAAGTGAAGCAAGACTAACCCAAAAGAAAAGTGCAGGATTGGTAAACTCTTCAAACCTAATAAACATTTCAGTGAAAAACTCAGTGAAAAACTCTATTAACCTACTCCACAATATGTGAAACCATGCTTTATTCCGCTCCAAGGATAAATATTTGTGCCACATGCAATTTTCTCTATGGTGGCTGATCAATATTCAGATGCTTTACAATGAAGAACTGTTACCTTTTACGCCACGTTGGATAGGCTCCTTACATTAATTTAATTTACCTTTAATTGGATTTTCCAAAATAGTTGCACATTATTGCATATTTCAAACAGCAAAAAGCAGTGATATTTTGTAGAACTGTCTCCTGCTCCCTACCTATCCACTCAGCTTTCAACTGCACTGGAGGTTCGATGACAACTTGTGAGGCCCCATCACTCTCGTGTGCTTGGTTGCACAGGACAGGACACAATAGCCTGGCCAGTGGAAAGGCTAGTCATCGCATGTTTGCATCAGAAAAAATGTGCTAAATACTCCCATCAAAATGCAGGTTCTTTTCGTTGTTAAGGACAAAGAATGAAAAGCTCGCATGGGAAACGGCTTATTTCGTTTGCCGACTGCAACCTAGTCTTCCAAAACACATTATAAAAATTCACAGAAGTTAACCACTGCTTTACAAATGTTTTTCACTCACAGTTCTGCTGTTAAGCCTAAATCATCCTTTTCCTCAATGAAGCACAATGCACATTGAACAAATTGTGTTTCTCCAAAAGGCGTGACTTGAGGCAAAAATGTCTCTTTTTTTTTAGGCCACACAATGTACCGACTAGTCCAAGTAGAAGCCTCGTCTATCTTTCTCTCTTTCTTGGGAGGCACCTCAGGACTTTCCTCCACAACCGATCAGTGGTTATGGAGGCAGTGTGTGGGACCCACACACTGGTGTGTGCAAGTCCTTGATGGATGAATAAATGTTCTTTGCATTGGGTTCCTGTGTCCTCTAGAAAAACAAAAGCAAATTCTTCGATACCATCCAGGATGCCTCTTAAGGTCATAAGGTCATGTGATATGAGTGGAATTAGGCCATTCAGCCCATCAAGTCTACTCCGCCTTTCAATCATGGCTGATCTATCTCTCCCTCCAAACCCCATTCTCCTGCCTTCTCCCCATAACCTCAGACACCTGTACTAATCAAAAATCTATCTATCACTGCCCTAAAAATATCCGCTGACTTGGCCTCTACAGCCTTCTGTGGCAAAGAATTCCACAGATTCATCACCCTCTGACTAAAGACATTTCTACTCACCTCCTTCCTAAAAGAACGTCCTTTAATTCTGACTTCACATTCAGTGGTCATGGGGCATGAATTCCCACTGTACCTGGGGAGGTTATATGTTTCCAAGTAATATTAAGGCAGCAATATACTGCCTCATAAGGCAAGAGACCCAGGTTTGATCCTGACCTCGGATGCTGTCTATGTGGATTTTACATGTTCTCCCCGTGACTGCGTGGGTTTCCTTCAGGTGCTCTGGTTTCCTCCCACATCCCAAAGCCATGTGAGTTTGTAATTTAATTGGCCTTCATCAAATGGCCCCAGTGCATAGGGAGTGGATGAGAAAGTGGTATAACATAGAACTAGTGTGAACAGATGATCGATGGTCAGCGTGGACTCGGTGGAATGTTGTGTCTCAAAACTAAAGATTTGAGAACATTTTTGATTTAACCCCCAAAAAGACACAAAGTGCTGGAGTATCTCAGCAATTCACGCATTCTGGAGAACATAGATAGGTGACGTTTCAGGTACAATGGACCAGTGTTCTAGGAGTCTATTGTCATGGATATAAACAACTTGGCCTGCCCATCGGAGCTGAGTGAGTGTGACTGGGATCTTAATCCTGCAGATCTTGACCTGGGAGAAGACGATGTCCTTGGTTCACTTATCCTGCGAAGTTCCCCACAGCCATCAGACTATTAAACTCAACTCAAACAAAACTCTGAACATTAATAGCCCATTGCACTTTATCTGTTTATTTATGTGTGTGTATATATATATATTTTCAATGGTATATGGTCACACTGATCTATTCTGTATTTATTTATGCCTACTATATTCTGTTGTGCTGAAGCAAAGCAAGAATTTCATTGTCCTATCTGGAACACATGGTAATAAACTCTCTTGAAGCTTGAATCTTGAATCAATTCAAGATTCACGATTCAAGATTCAATTTATTTGTCATTTGGACCCCTTGAGGTCCAAACAAAATGCCGTTTCTGCAGCCATACATTACAAACAAATAGACCCAAGACACAACATAATTTACATAAACATCCATCACATCGCTGTGATGGAAGGCCAAAAAAACTTATCTCTCCACTGCACTCTCCCCCCCCCCCGATGTCAGAGTCAAAGTCAAAGCCCCCGGCTGGCGATGGCGATTGTCCCGCGGCCATTAAAGCCACGCCGGGTGGTGCGAGGTCGCACACCGGTTCTTGATGTTAGAGCCCCCGGTGTGCGCTCGCAAAGTCCCGTGGCCATTCCAAGCCGCGCGGGGCGGTGATGTCAGGCCCCGCTCCAGGAGTTCTTCGACCCCGCAACTCGGGCGGGAGAAGTCGCCGTTGCGTGAGCCCTGAAAAGCGGTCTCCCTCCAGGGACTGGCGGGCTCCCGGTGCCGCCGTCCGCCAGACCCGCAGTTGCAGCCTCCGAATCTCCGGAGGTCGGGCCGCAGCAGCAGCAGCGCTCCACCACCGCTCCACCCGCTCTGGACTCGGCCAGCTCCGCGACGGTGAGGTGAGTCGTCGGCACCAGAGCCCCCGGTCTTCTCCTGTTGGAGGCCGCTCCTCGTTGCAGCCCCAATGACAACGGAGACCCGCCAAGAAAAGGTCGGGTCTCCCGTGCAGGGAGAGATTTAAAAGTTACCCCCTCCCTCCCACCCCACCCCCACACACACACCCCAACAAAAAATAACAAAAACTACATAGAAACATAGACAAAAATTAATAAAAATGCGGACGGGCTGCAGAGGCCGCTGCTGACGAGAGTCGCGCTGCCTACCGGTTGATACCATATACCATTGAATTGATTAAGTAAGCTTTATTTTACATGTGATCCTATAGTTTGTAAAGCAGAAAAAGGACGTGCCCGAGTAACAGCGGGTCAGGCCATATCTCTGGCGAAAAAGAATAGATGGCATTTCGGGATGGAACTTTCTTCAGACCTCTACTTTGAGTTTGAAGAAGGGTTCTGACCCAAAAAGTCACCCATTACTTCTCTCCATGGATGCTGCCTATCCCGCTGAGTTACTCCAGCATTTTGTGTCTATCTTCGGTATAAGCCAGCAGCTGCAGTTCCTTCCTACAGAAAAAGGTTTGGATTTGTTTAATTTGTTTTTGCATCACATAGCATGGTTTTAAAGGAGTATTCTTCCTCGGGTTTTTTGACCGAAGATTGATTGAAAAATACAAATAGAAACAGTCCCCTCGGCCCACCGAGTCCATGCTGGCCATTAATCACCCGTTCACCCTAGTTTTATGTTATTCCACTTTCTCGTCCACTCCCTATTCGTCCACTGGTAGACAATTTACAGGTGGACAATCAACCTACAAATCCGCACGTCTTTGGGATGTGGGAGGAAACCAGAGCATCTGGATGAATCCCACGCGGTCGCAGGGGAGACGTGCAAACTCCACGTAGACGGCAATGAAGGTCAGGATCAAACCCGGGTCTTTGGCACAGTAAGGTAATAGCGCTACCAGCTGAGACACTGTGCCAAGGTGAGAGAGAGAGAGAGAGAGACAGAGAGAGAGAGACCAAGCCTATTATGGCTCCACTAACTAATGCCCCTGTCCCACTTAGGAAACCTGAACGCAAACCTCTGGAGACTTTGCGCCCCACCCAAGGTTGCCGTGCGGTTCCCAGAGGTTGCAGGTGGTTGCCGGAGGTTGCAGGTAGTGGAAGCAGGTAGGGAGACTGACGGAAACCTCGGGGAACCGCACGGAAACCTTGGGTGGGGTGCAGAGTCTCCAGAGGTTTCCGTTCAGGTTTCCTAAGTGGGACAGGGGCATAAGTATACTTGAACACCAGGGTGGGGACTTCACCATTATATCCATAATATACAATCAGGCATAAGGCAATCAAATATTTCTGGGCAAGAATACTGTCAATTATGACATGGTTTTCTCCCTCCCGTGTCTTCTATATTGCTTCCAATTCATCCAAAACAGGTTAGCGTCTCTTGTTTTTGCATTAACTGTTAGTTATCACCCACTATGAGCGGATTATAAAAATGTTCAAAGAATGCTCTCCCCACCTATTTCTCTCCTCCCCTCCTGGTACTTTCCGACCTCTAGCTTCACAATTCGCAACTCTTCCACCCAGTCACAACCTTTTGTTTTAGTCTATGGCCATTGTTCCAACTATCTGCCTATCAAACATCGCCCCTCGCTTGCATCCACCTATTACCCACCACGCTTTGTCTTGCCTCTCCCCTCCTCTAGCCCCTCCAATCAGTCTAAAGAATGGTTTTGTCACGAAACGTCATCTCTCTGTGTTCTCCAGAGATATTGCCTGACCTGCTGAGTTAGTCCAGCACTTTGTGTCCTTCTGTGTTTAATTAAAACATTAGTTTTGTTATTCCCTTCAATCCTTTCTCCTGGTAAAGGGGCTGTATAAAAATATCAAGATAGAAACAACATGTGTGCGGGGTTTTTAATTTTTTATATATATTGGCCCATATTACTGGATATAATTTTGGACAGTCACACACACTAGGTTCATTTACATTTCCCGACAGTTCAACTAAATGTTCCCTTGAATCAGTCCCACTCATTGTGTTTGCACAAAGCCCTTCCTCCGTGAGGTACCTTGACAACAACATCTACAGAACAATGCGTTGTTGAGTCTCTGCATTCTTAGAGAAAAGCTTTCTTGGAATACCCAGTCACATGCAATTTGTAAGAAAGCACAGTTATATCGGAACAAATGTTCAAATGAAATCAAATCTTGAAGATCCTTTATAAACAAGTATGTTCAAAAATCAGAAGTGCATTATATCTGAACTGCTTCTGAATGAAGTCATTTTCATTCCATTGTGTAATCTCTAGACTTTGGTTAACATCTTTGATATAATGTAATTTTGGCATGCTGTGCTTATTGTGACGACAAATATAAGATTACGTTGTGGAACAGTGTTACAACCAAACCCGTAAAGTTGATTTTTTCTGCATTGAAACCTGAAGATGTATCGGACATCAACATGAGATTTTAAGCCGTGACTATCGACAAATAAAATCAATTCCACTTTTTTTAAAACAGAGACCGCAACAGTCATGATCCAACCAGCACCCTGTGCCACACTCCTATTTATGGAAGTTTAATTGCATTCATTATTTGCAATGTTACCCATATTAGAACAGCAGTTACAATTGAAAGAGTACGTCATCGGTTTTAGGCAGACCACTTTAACATACACTGATACAAAATAAATGAAAATCTTTCTTCCTTCTTTGCTTGCTATTCTCAAAATCTGCCCTTCATAAATACAACTCAAAACTCTTTCACTAAATCCCAGTCCTATTTCAATAAAATCTGTATATTTTGATATTGGCTATTTAGGGTGGCACAGTGGCATAGCTGGTAGAGCTACTGCCCTAGAGCGCCAGAGACCTGGGTTTGATCCTGTCCTCGGGTGATCCCTGTATGGAGTTTACACGTTCTCCCTGTGACCTTCTGAATTTCCTCCCGGTGCTCCGGTTTCCTCCCACATCCTAAAGATGGTTATTTGAAAAAATTGACACTAATGTGCAGGGAATGGATTTGGAGGTGGAATAACATAGGATTGGTGTGAACGGATGATCGATGGTTGACAAAGTCTCGGTGTGCCAAAGGCATGTTTACATGCTGTACCTCCAAAACTAAAACGTAAATATATTTAACATCACCTGTATCTCTTCAAAAGGACTCAATCCTTCATTGGGTCTCATGTTCCAGAACAAAGCCTAGGCTTTAATGAGTCCATTTTCATTTTTTCTCTCCTCTACTCACAATGATTCTTTTGGCTCATTCTCAAATCTTTTCACCCTTCTACCCTCTCCTCGTTCATTCAAATTCTACCTCGTCCAACCTTCTGCCATCATGCTTACGATCTGGAGATTTCTAGGTCAATCGTGTAAAATGCAGTATTTGTTTTAATGTATCATTGCTAAAGTTCATCCAATCATGTTGTTTTCACTAACCAGCTCATCTCGTCATTAAAAACACAATATTAAGAACAAATCGTTTAAGAAGGAACTGCAGATGCTAGAAAATCGAAGGTAGACAAAAATGCTGGAGGAACTCAGCGGGTGAGGCAGCATCTATGGAGCGAAGGAAATAGGCAACGTTTCGGGTCGAACCTGAAACGTTGCCTATTTCCTTTGCTCCCTAGATGCTGCCTCACCCGCTGAGTTTCTCCAGTATTTTTGTCTACCTACCATTAAGAACAATTCATTGACCAAGACCAAAAATTATTGACTAACGTCAAGTAACTCTGAAGCAAATGTTCGAGATATAAGGGTCTGCAGATGCTGGAATCTTGAGTAAAACACAAAGTGCTGGGGTTACCCAGCTGGTCAGGCAGCAGCTGTAGAGGGAATGGATAGGCGACGTTTTGGTTCAGGACCCTTCTTCAAACAATGAAGTTTTAAGTCTGAAAAAGGGTCCTGAACTGAAACATCACCTATCCATTCCCTCCACAGACTTTGCATGACCCCTTTGAATTACTCCAGCACTTTGTACTTTTCTCTAAAACACTCACTTTACTCCTGAGAAGGAACAAAATCAAGATTATCTTATTTGTTATGGTTTGCAGCATGGAAGAAAATCTAGACAGAAATGGATACTGAATACAAACTCTGGCATAAATGCATAAACTTCACTCATTTTTACTTTTACCAATCCTTGCCCTTTGACATTTGAAAGAGCAAATGGAAAAGCTACGTGGAGCAGGTGTTCAAAGTAACATTAAAACTGGTGCACATCAGGAGACCAGTCAAGGTTGATTTCATGAGCGCAACTTTAGTACAGCTTTTACATTCTCAGCTAACAAGATTACACAGAAACATGATTAACAGTAAAACTATGTCTTAATTACAGGGAGGAGGTAACAGAAAGAATGATTAGGTAAAAAAACAAACTAGGTCTTGATTACAGAATAAAATGATTATCCACATCTAACTTAGTTGACAGTAGATCGAATTTTTAGTCACAATGGTGGGTGCATGCTATAACATAATCAATGAAGTTCCTGGAACTTGGGTGCCATCACTGCTGCATTCCATGTCTCTACTTTTAGGCTTTGTCTGCGGTTCCCTGTCACCATATTAGCACAATCCACCTTCCTTTTTACTAATAATTAGCCCTCACTATTCTTTCCCCTACAAAGCAGCACGGTGGCACAGCGGTAGAGTTGCTGCCTCACAGCACCAGAGACTCGGGTTTGATCCTGACTACCAGTGCTGTCTGTACGGAGTTTGTACGTTCGCCTCGTGACAGCGTGGGTTTCCCCCGGGTGCTCCGGTTTCCTCCCACACTCCAAAGATGTATAGGTTTGTAGATTAATTGGCTTTGGTAGAAAAAAATTGGAATTGGTCCCTAGTGTGTGCTAGTGTAACGGGGATTGCTGGTCGGCACAGACTCGGTGGGCCCATGGGCCCGTTTCCATGCTGTGTCTCTAAACTAAACTAAACTAAACTAAACTAAACTAAACTAAACTAAACTAAACTAAACTAAACAACATTGATAAATGTTGAAGATGAAGAAAGAACTGGAAATCTGAATGAGTGTCTGAGTGCAAGTACGGTTGCAATTCTTATCCTTAAACAGAGGTAGCCAGTACAGAGCAAGTAAATCGAGCACATACTTTCTCATATCAACCGATTCACGGCTGGTCCAGCAATCAGTCAGCATGAGAATAAACACATCAGTCAGATGGCAAAACAAAACCAAAATAAATAACCCTCCAACATCTGTGCACGTCTGAACATGAAAGCGATGCGGCAATTATGGACAAGACTCAATCAAGCAAATAGTTTCGGAACGCGAACAGGGACGTGTACAAAAGGAACAATTCTTCAATTTCACACACTGCCATTCTATCAAAGCTGGTTTGAGTCAAACTGTCGCACTCCCGCCTGTTTGAATGCGGCTTGCTAGTTCCCCTTTCAACTAAAGCACAAATACCAGTTGCAGTGGGCATACCAGCAGAGGTGACAGGAAAATGCTGAAACTTAATCATAATATGTAAAGTCACATTTAGAAACAGATGTATTTTCTCCCCAAGGAGCTGAGTTCAAAGCCTCTAATTATAACAGATGTTCATTGTAACTTTTGTTTCAACAGTTGATATTCCCCTTAATGGAATGTTATTTCAAAAATGCAAGCCATACTTCTATAAAACACCGGCATTACCATTTATTTCTAAACTGTAATGTATTATCCACCCCAATATTGTAATGATATAAGCAGGTTTTGGGAACGGAGAAGCAATACTTTGTGTTAAATGAAAAATGAAAAATGTATAAAGCAACACCAATACTTGAGCGGCACGGTGGCGCAGCGGTAGAGTTGCTGCCTTACAGCACCAGAGACCCAGGTTTGATCCTGACTACGGGTGCTGGCTGTATGGAGTTTGTACGTTCTCCCTGTGACCGCGTGGGTTTTCCCCGGGTGCTCAGGTTTCCTCCCACATCCCAAAGACATGCAGGTTTGTAGGTTAATTGACCCTCTGGAAATTGCCCCCAGTGTGTAGGGAGCAGATGTGAAAGTAGGATAATGTAGAACGAATGGGAACGAGTGATTGATGGTCAGTGTGGACTCGTCTGAAGTTTTATTTCAGAGAAACTGCACGGAAACAGGTCCTTCAGCTCACCAAGTCCGCGCCGACCAGCATTCTTCGTATACTAGCATTATCCTACACACTAGGGACAATTTACAATTCTTACCAAAGCCAATTAACGTACGAACATGTGGGAGGAAACCAGGAGCAGCCGGAGAAAACCAGGATGGTGTGGGTCTTTGATGATGTTGGCAACCTTTTTGAGGCAGCGACTGCGATAGATCCCTTCGATGGTGGGGAGGTCAGAGTCGGTGATGGACTGGGCAATGGTCACAACTTTCTGCATTCTTTTCTGCTCCTGGGCATTCAAGTGGCTCTATACTGTGCATCTGTAGATGTTCGAGAGAATCCTCCTTGACATACTGACTCTCCGTAATCTTCTCGGGAAGTAGAGGCGCTGATGTGCCTTCTTTATAATTGCATCAGTGTGCTGGGACCAGGAGAGATCTTCGGAAATATGCATGCCCAGGAATTTGAAGTTTTTGACCCTTTCCACCCACAATTCAGATATAAACGGGATTGTGGGTCCCTATCCTTCCCCTTCCAAAGTCTACAATCAGTTCCTTGGTTTTGCTGATGTTGAGAGCCAGGTTGTTGTGCTGGCACCGTTTGGTCATTCGGTCGATCTCACTTCTATACTCATCACCATCTGTCCGGCTACACAGTCATGAGTACGGAGTGAGTACAGCAGGGGGCTGAGCACGCTGCCTTGAGGTGCTCCCGTGCTGATTGTTATCGAGGATGACATATTTCCATCATTACGGACAGACTGTGGTCTGTGGATGAGGAAGTCAAGGATCCAACAGCAGAGGGATGCGCAGAGACCCAGATCCGTGAGCTTGGTAAACAGCTTGGATGGTAATAAACGCCGAGCTATAGTCTATGAACAACAGCCTGATGTACGAATTTCTGTTGTCCAAGTGGTCCAGAGCGGAGTGGAGAGCCAGTGAGATCGCATCCACCTGTTGTGGCAGTATGCGAACTGCATTGGGTCGAGGTTCTTGTCGAGGTAGGAGTTGATATGCGCCATAATCAACCTCTCAAAGCACTCTATCACCACAGATGCTAGTGCCATTAGTCGATAGTCGTTGAGGCACATCACCTTGCTCTTCTTTGGTATTATTGATGCCCTTTTAAAGCAGGTGGAAACCTCAGATACACAGGTTCAACTCAACCTATCACAGTCGGGAACAAGCATCTCACCAGTCTCCTCCTGCACTCCTCTCAGTTCAAGACTTATAGCAGTACAGCCAGAAAACAAACCATCTGTGAACCCGCACATGAGGAAACTATCTAGTCCAATGAGATTAGAAAAGATATAAAAAGAAAACACATGCAAAACAAATAAAGACCATTTCAGATATCAGAGGAAGTTCCATTGCCCTGCCAGCACTGTACTAAATTCACCTTTCTGTTATTATTTTGACTTTGCATTCCAGCATTGCATACCACCTTATAGCAGCTTTTAAAATTTTTAATAAATCTCAGTAGACTCAGCGCGACTCACATCGCAGCGGCCTCTGCAGTCCGTTTGTCTTTTTGGGTTTTTTTTGTCCCGTTTTAATGTAGGTTTTATTTTTTTTGATAGGGTGTGTGTGTGTTTTGTGTTTTGTTGTGTGTGTGTGTGTGTGTGTGTGTGTGTGTGTGTGTGTGTGTGTGTGTGTGGGGGGGTGTGTGTGTGTGGGGGTGTGGGGGGGAAAATCTTTTAAAAATCTTTCCCCTGGGTCGGAGAACCCGACCTTTTCCCTGTCGGGTCTCCGTTGTCGTTGGGGCTGCAATGTGGAGCGGCCTCCAGCAGGAACGTCCTGGGGCTCCAGTAACGGAGCTGCGGAGCTACTCACCATCATGGAGCTGGCCGAGTCCGGAGCGGGTGGAGCTGTGGTGGTGCGCTGCTGTGACCCGACCCCCGGAGATTCAGAGGCTTACCGCAGGTCTGGCAGACAGTAATATCGGGAGCCCATGGGTCCCTGGTGGGAGACCGCTTTTCGAGGCTTCTGCAACGGCGACTTCTCCCGCCCGAGTAGCGGGGTCGAGGATGGCCTGGAGCGGGGCCTTACATCATCGCCCGGCATGGCTTCAATGGCTGCGGGGCGTTTGTAGCGCCCGCCGGGGGCTCCAACAACAAGACCCGGAGCGTGGCCTTGCATCACCTGGCGTGGCTTTAATGGCCGCGGGACAATTGCCATCGCCTGCCGGGGGCTTTGACTCTGACATCGGGAGGGGAATGGGGAGTGCAGGGGAGAGATACGTTTTTTTGCCTTCCATCACAGCGAGGAGGAGATGCACTGTGATGGATGTCTGTGTAAATTGTGTTGTGTCTTGGGTCTTTTTTTCATGTGTGTATGACTGCAGAAACAACATTTCATTTGAGCCTCTATGAGGTTCAAGTGACAAATAAATTGTATTGTGTATTGTGTATTGTGTATTGTGTAGTCAGTTGAGTGTTCTTGCTACCACATAATATAAAGCAGGCAACTCTGGGTCATAATGCAGGCGAAGATAAAAGTTGTAGAAACAGCAAGATTAAAGATTTTAAATTTATTCTGCAGTAGATAGGCTCGTGGCTATTCAGGGAATGGAGGGATATGGATCACACGGGCTGATGAGATTAGTTTATCTTGGCATAATGTTCGGCTCTGATTTTGTGGGCTGAAGGGCCTGTTCCTGTGCTGTCATGTTCTATGTTCCATGATTAAAGAAAAACATTGTGTTATGGTTTATTGCAAAGAATGAAGGAACTTCAGAAAGTAAACATTTGGACGGCCCTGACATACTTTGGTAATGCGTTAATGGTGCATGAGAAAAATTAATTGTGTGCAACAAACATACAAATGCAAACAAATGTACACACATGAAATCTGCTACAAATTACAGGAATAATGGATGTTTCAAGTGAAGCCACAATTTCCATCAAGTGCTCTATTAGTTTGAAATATGCATGACGCACAGAGTTGCAACCGGAGTCTTTGAAGATGGCTCTCACAGAGATTCTTCAAGTTGAGCAATGAAATTACAAATCAGGAAATCACATAACATTCAATAGATTAATTGATTACCGATTGATTAGGAGGTAAAGAGGTGGCAGAGAGAAAAATCAATGCCAGTTTTTAGGGAATGGTCTGATATGACTGACAGAGCCACTGCCTCACAGCGGCAGAGAACCAAGGTGTGATCCTTGAAGGGGTGTTGTCTGTGTGGAGTTTGTATTTACTCCCTATGACCGCGTGGGTTTCCCCCGGGTGCTCCGGTTTACTTGCACATCCCAAAGACGTACAGGTTTGTAGGTTAATTGGCCTCTGTAAATTGCCCCTAGTTTGAAGGGAGTGGATGTGAGAGTGGGATAGCATACATGTAATTCGAATATCATTGTACCTTAATTGTTACATGTGACAATAAAAGACCTTTGAAACCTTTGAACTAGCATGGAGGGTGATTGATGGTTGGCATGGACTTGGTGGGCCGAAGGGCCTGTTTCCATGCTGCATCTCCAAACTGAACTAAATGCTACTCAAAATAAAGTCACTAAATTTGGATTTTTGTCTGAAAGTTAAATTTTGAAAGCTTTTCTCAAAATATATTTCTATATTTGTTTCCGTCTGTGGAAGCTAACGGACCCGAAACATCAGCTATCTATTTTTTCCCAGAGACTCGACTCGCTGAGTTACTCCAACATTTTGTGTCTATCTTTGATGGCCATTTGCTAATGCAATTAATAATTTGAATGTATTCAAACTCCTACTCTCAGATTTGACCATGATTGTGAGAGACCTTCAAGTCAGCTCCATTCCAAACAGCTGTGGGTCTCAGTAGCTTGTATGTTCTGGTTTTAGTACAGAGCGCAGACTACTCCCATGTTTAAGTGTGTCCCAAAAGTGGGATTAAATTTAACAAATTTGATACATTGAATATTGGTGGTTAGAATTCTTTCATCATTGGCCTGCCAGGAGATGTTATGTTTTTTTTAAAGTATAATATATGTTCAGTGTTTGTGACAGCATAAGTCGAGGAACAGGAAATTAACTATGTTATTCATTCATCCAAGTAGTTGATAACTGTTTTTTCTAACGAGTCATCTATTTGCTATTATAACAATTGGTTTTGATTTGTAGAAATAAACCTACTATTTTTTTTTACATTAGACTTTTAGACTTTAGAAATACAGCACAGAAACAGGCCCTTCGGCCCATCGAGTCCGCACTGACCAGCGATCACCACGTACACTAACACTAGGGACAATTTACAATTAACCTACAACCCTGGAGAGAAGGAATGGGTGATGTTTCGGGTCGAGGCCCTTCTTCAGTCTGAGATGCTGCCTGTCCCGCTGAGTTACTCCAGCATTTTGTGTCTGTCTTCGATTTAAACCAGCAACTGCAGTTCTTTCCTACACAAGCTACAACCCTGTACGTCTTTGGAGTGTGGGAGGAAACCAGAGCACTCAGAGAAAACCCTGCAGTCACAGGGAGTACGTACAGACTTTGTACAGACAACACCCGTAGTTCTAATTGAACCCGGGTCTCTGACTCTATAAGGCAGCAGCTTTACCGCTGCACCACTGTGCCGCCGTTAATAGGACTTTGCTTTTGTATTCTGTATCTTTACACAAGCTCTGTAGCAGAGTCATGGTAGAATTGTTCCAAAAGTGGTCTCCAACAGAGAGGTTTATTACACAGAGGATGGTGCAAGTAGACTTATTTCAGAAGGGATACATTGAGAATATTCAACCTCCTCAAAAACACTGTGTCTTAATCGGTTTGAAAATACAATGAATAATGAACGATTCATTTTTTTTAGAACACTTGATATGGGATGGTGCGGCTTTGGCCTTGTCCTGCTTGGAGAGGGGAATGTTTCATCTGTGGCTGCATTTCCTACTGTGGCTGACGAGGCCTATCCTTAACAGGCAGACCCTCCCATAGGTTCCACAGGTGAAGCTGTCTCTGATCATTGGATTGGGGAGTGTGTTGCTGTTGCCATTGACCATTTTGTGCCTGGTCTCCAGGGCTTTGCACAATATGTCTGGAGGTCCTTTCTCCTCCTCCTCCGGTCCACATAATGCCAATTTCCAGTTGTCAGCGCCAATGTTAAAATTTGTGATATATCTGTTAACTGTATCCTTGCAACTGTAACTGTAGCTTTGGTCTTCCTCTTGGTCTCTGTGCAGTGGCAACATCCCTGTATAGCACATCTTTGGAGATGTGTCCATTTTGCATCCTGTGTCTATGTCGAAGCCAGCGGGATGCTTGAGGATTGGAGGGATGCTAGGCATGTTGGTCAGGAAGAGGACAGATTTATGCCTCTTCTAATTTTGTATGAACATTTTATATACTGAATAATGATAGTGACAGAATGCAGGGGTTTGGCAGAAAAAACGGATACAGTTTCAACACCAATTTACCGACATTCACGGTTCCAGAGCGTTTCTGGATTATCCGGTTTGCCGGACCAACAGAGGTCACGACTTTCGGGCAGAAGTCCAACGGTACTGGAATGGTCCACCTAGGCTGCCGAGGAGCCGAGATATCGGGCCACAAAGTCGGCTTCGGAAGTGGGCTATGAGAACGGTTCCGCCAGCTCCAGCTGGGCTGGGGTTCCAGAGCCCCAGCTGCAGGGGGGATATATTCGGACCCGCCGATCGGTGAGCGAGTCCCGATGACTTCGGATACGGACGCCTCACCCGGCCTGGGCACACATTTCCAGGGGAATACCGGGAGCGATTTCAGGTGAGCTCTCGTAATTTTGTCCGAAATAACCCGCCAGTAACTGGAAAATCGGTGGTGGACCTGTACCAAAATTCAGAGGTAAGAACGTTGAAAGTGATGACATATACCGTATTGAGGAAGATATGTAATGACGATTCTGCCATCATTAGCACAATGGAAAAGAATAATATACACAATGGGTTGGGGTTGGGGTTGGGAATGCAATTGGTGCAAGCTGAAATATGGGATCAGAGAATGTTAAAGAGACATTATGTAAATGTGTAATGGAAAGACCAACAGAGAGGAATAAGAATTTGGAAATCATGCTGTCGGCCTGACTGGAAAACAGTCACCATTGGTTGCTGAAGTTCAACAGTTCTCATGTTATGCCGCTGCTGTCAATTTTATACAACAAGACAAATGAACCAGACCACCCATATGATTAACAGTATTGGAATTTCATCTTACAAACAGGCTAACCCTACACACAAGTAATTGTGTTAACCACAAAAGAACGGCCATCAATCAGTATAAATCTAGCTTTTCAATAACTGCTAATGCTTTATGTTAAGTACTACAGCTCTTAAATTATCTTGATGATAGCTTCTGATCACAAATTCTTCTCCAAAGCCTCAGGATAATTCAAAACTGTTGCTTTTTTAGGGATTTCTTGGTCTCATCCCAAGGAAACAATGGTAACTTGAAACTTTTAAATCTCAAGGTGTCTTTCGGGAATAGGAAAAGTTAAATTTAATTACAGAAAATCCTTAAAGCACTGAGAACTCCAAAAGCATGACTTTTTAATTTGCCATTTAGCCAAGTAATAACTATTTAGTTCAGGAAAATCCAAACTAATGTCAGTCATAGGAAACTTAAATTTCATGGAATGTTATTTCTGCAAATCTCAAAATATTTTGCAGCAACACTTTATTTCCTGGCTAAATTAAACTTGTCTTTCTATATGCCAAAGGTCATTTAGGCATTAATTTGGAGATATATTTGGAGAGAAGGGGATGAACAATAAAGCATTGTAAGCTACAGAATGCCTAATAGCGGTAGACTGTGTTGCTTCCGCAGCAGCCTAATGAATAAAGGTAACATACGGGACAAGGAGGGATGCATTTGTATGCAAAACTGAACAGGAAGGTCCCAACCCGTGATCAGTTGACAGACATCAAGAGCTGCTGGAAGATCATCAACTCGGTCAAAGATGATTTTTGGTGCTGACTGGCCCGTTCCAGACTGCAGGAGTACATGATGTGGGACTCACTGAAGCTCGGTGCAGCCAACGCCAAGGCTCTGTGGGGTAGGACCACAGTCTAGGGTCCTTCCACTGCTGGACATTGGAGTCACCCTCAAATAAATGAAAGGATCTTGTTCCAGGGGACACATGAGTGGCAAGGGATTTTTGTTTAAAGATAGTGCCAACTCCACTGAGTATAAAACTAGTGAAAATATATATATATATATATATATATATATATATATACACTGAGAATTGTATGAAAGGATTTTTGCACATTTTTTTGTTATGTATTTTTTACATTCTGAATAAAGATTTTGGGGCAAAATTATCTTAGCCTAGGCTACGGATTAAAGGGCAGGGACTCCTGAATCAGATAGCTATTTGGTTCACTTTGAAGAAGGATGGTTCAGCTAAAAAATCCCACAAAGCTTAAGAGTTGGTACAGCATACACATGAAAGGAGAGGGGAAAAAACAGGATCATCAACAGCCATGGAGCTGAAGGAAGTCAAAAGAATCAAGAGTGTTTAATTGTCATATGTACCAAAAACAGAAATTCTTGCTTGCAGCAGCAGACCATACATGTAAACACAATATTCATAGATATCAGAATAAACAAAAAAAGTTCAATAAATAAAAATAAATAATATTAATGCAAAATAAAAACCTGAGGTCCTTAGTGCAACCAAGACAGTTCATAGTTCATAGTTTAATTGGTGTTTGTAGTGTTCAAGAGCCAAATGGTTGTTGGGAAGAAGCTGTTCTTGAACCTGGAGATTCAATTATTCCACAGTTTTGAGTGCAACTTTATTAAACAAAGATTTGTGCCTGCGTCTCCCATTAACTCAGCAGCAACACCATACGTCTGAAATGTTAGTGTTTCAAACATTAAACTTATGGACTCATGCACTCACGCTAAATGCGTTCCTTATGCCCCCCAAAATGTATAATGAACAGAGCATTGCATTTTAAAGTTTGATACAGAGACTACTGAGTATTTCAACACGCAACAATAAACTCAGAAGGGTAGATCAGATTTTAAATGTTCAAAAGCTGTACTTACTTTATATCACATGGCAGAAATTTTGCTTGTAAAAAACTTCCACCAAATTCTAAAAACAGGCAAATCAAGATAATTTTCTATTAACTATTCCACTCACATTTTATTAGGCTGGCACTGTTTGTGTCTGGTTACACTCATCCACTGAATGTACAGAGTGATGCAGTGAAAAGTCTCTCTAATTGATTAATCTGCTTAGAGAGACTAAGCCTTGCATGGGTGCCACACAGATACCATTAACAAAAAAAGTTCAATAAATAAAAATAAATAATATTAATGCAAAATAAAAACTTCTACAGGTGCACAGTAGAGAGCATGCTGACCGGTTGCATGGTGGCTTGGTTCGGCAACTTGAGCACCCTGGAGAGGAAGAGACTACAAAAAGTAGTAAACACTGCCCAGTCCATCATCGGCTCTGACCTCCCTTCCACGGAGGGGATTTATCGCAGTCGCTGCCTCAAAAAGGCTGGCAGTATCATCAAAGACCCACACCATCCTGGCCACACACTCATCTACCTGCTACCTTCAGGTAGAAGGTACAGGAGCCTGAAGACTGCAACGACCGGGTTCAGGAATAGCTACTTCCCCACAGCCATCAGGCTATTAAACCTGGCTCGGACAAAACTCTGAACATTAATAACCCATTATTTGTTATTTGCACTTTATCAGTTTATTTATTCATGTGTGTTGTAGTCAATGCCTACTATGTTCTGTTGTGCTGAAGCAAAGCAAGAATTTCATTGTCCTATCAGGGACACATGACAATAAACTCTCTTGAACTCTCTTGAACATGCGTGATGGAGCAAGCACTCCATCCACAACCACCAGTCAAATGGTTTAGGTTTATTATTGTCACGCTTACCAAGGTACAGTGAAAAGCTTTGTTTTGCATGCTATCCAATTAAATCAGATTATACTGTATATAAATACAATCAAGTCCAACTCAAGTACAGAGTGCAGAATATAGTTCTCAGCATGAGAGCACAATACTTCCAGGTCCAATGTCTACAGTGAAGGGGAGGTGAATCAGAGTATACCCTAGCTTAAGGAAGGACTGTTCAGTTGTTATGATACCAGTTCCTAAGTCCGGTGGTGCGCGCTTTCAAGCTTCTGTATCTTCTAATGGATGAGAGCTGGGAGAAGGGATGACTGAGGTGGGATAAGTCTTTAATTATGTTGGCTGCTTTCACGAGGCAGCATAAAATGTAGATGGAGTTACATCTAAACTTTACGTAGATGGTGGGGGTGTCTGTTGTGTATGATGGACTGGGCTACATCTGTAAAACTGTCTGCAATTTCTTGCGGTCTTGGGCAGAGCTGCCAAAACCAAGTTGTGATGCAATCCATAACCACCATAGTATGCTTTCCATGGTGCATCTTTAGAAAATCATACGAAGTTTAGAAGAGTAGGGTGGTATTGGTGGTATCCCGCAAACCATGCAGTAAGGGTGGTCGGTCTCCCACACCATCGAATACAAATGTACAATACTGGCAAACAAATCAGAAATTAGAGCTAGAGCTCCAATCTCAATCTGCAGGATTTGAACCCTTCACCTTCTGAAGCAGAGGCAGGAATGTTGCCACAAAGCCAAAGGCTCACTGCCATCATCCCCCTGGTTTATGATGGCAGTAAGGTGACATGAAGCAAAGCCCAGAATGCCACAAGATTTTGTGGCCTTGAAATTAAGTTTTGTTTTTAATCCCAGATTTAACTTTTGGCAAATTCTGCATCCAACATTCTCATTTAAAATTACCATTCAGTTTTCAAATGTATCCCTGATATTGTTGGGGGAAGCCACAGAGAAATAAAATGAAATGCAGACTTTAATTATTAATAGATGCAGCAGAGTAGTTATGATTTTCAAGGTTTAAATCTAAATTTATATATTGCAAATTTTTTATCTGCACAGGTTCAAATCAGATACATTAGTTTGCTTTTTCTGGTGGGTAAAACTATTCCTGCTACCCATTGATTTTTCATGGGGTCTTGTGCAGCGACCATGATCGTTCGGCAACTGAAAGAGTGCAGCAATCTGGGACCTGCATAGGAAATGTCTTCTGCTTCAAAATGTGCAATCCTCAATTTCAATAATTGGCAAGACAATTGAATTCAAATATTCCTGCATGGTCAGATCCCAAATTGGCAGTTTTGTCTATATTTAGTTCTAGACTCATCCTTGGCAAAGGATGTAGAACCTTGGGTTAGGAACGTTCATCACAAGGAAAGCTCATGTACACCCCGACATCCTGAGAAGAATAAGGAGATTCAGTATGTCGACGAGTACTCTGTTGAGTTTCTGTAGGTGTACGGTAGAGAGCAAACTGTCCCGTTCCATCACCGACTGGTTCAACAATTCGAACATCCAGGAATGAAGGCGATTACAGAGAGTGATAGGCACTGCCAGTTCATCATAGGTACTGACCTCCCCACCATCAAAAATGGGCGGCCAATATCGTCAAAGACTCATACTACCATGGCCACGTTCTCAGTTCATCCTACCATAGGGGCGGCACAGTGGCGCAGCGGTATATTTGCTGCCTTACAGCACCAGGGACTGGGGTTCCATCCTGACTCTAGGTGCTGTCTGTATGGAGTATGAACGCTCTCCCCGTGACCGTGTGTGTTTTACAAAATTCTTAAGGGGTTGGATAGGCTAGATGCAGGAAGATTGTTCCCGATGTTGGGGAAGTCCAGACAAGGGGTCACAGCTTAAGGATAAGGGGGAAATCCTTTAAAACCGAGATTGAGTTTTTTCACACAGAGGTGGTGAATCTCTGGAACTCTGCCACAGAGGGTAGTTGAGGCCAGTTCATTGGCTATATTTAAGAGGGAGTTAGATGTGGCCCTTGTGGCCAAGGGGATCCCTAGAGAAGGCAGGTACGGGATACTGAGTTGGATGATCAGCCATGATCATATTAAATGGCGGTGCAGGCTCGAAGGGCCAAATGGCCTACTCCTGCACCTAATTTCTATGTTTCTATGTTTCTATGTTTCACCGAGTGTCTGGTTTCCTACCACACACCAAAGACATACAGGTTTGTAGGTTAGTTGGCCTCTGTAGATTGTCCCTAGTGTATAATAGAGAACTAGTGCATGGGTGATCGTTGGTCGGTGTGGACTCAGTGGGCCGAAGGGCCTGTTTCCAGCTGTTATCGTGAAAACACAATTGGGAAGAAGGTACAGGAGCCTGAAAACCAGTTGCAAGAACAGCTTCTTCCCCAACAACCATCAGACTCTTGAACACTACACAACACTAATCTCAGCAACTGTGATCTTCCATGGATTATATCGTTGGTTGCACTACGGACTTGGGTTTCTGCACTATAATAACCTAGTACTACGGTTATTAATTTATTGTATTATTACTTATTATACTTATTTATTTGTGTGTTATTGCATTTATGGGCCCCTGTTATTGTTCCATTGCCAGTTTAGCCAATAGTTTATTCGGAATAGAGTTAGAGTTGAAAAGTATATGGATCAGAACACAAGAAAATTGGATAAAAATTCCAAACATAATATATAAGTTTCAATTAAAAAGATATAATAGTGATGTTACGTCAGGAGTTTAGTGTTTTATTGTCATAAGACCCGAAACGGAATAATCAAATTCTTGGGGCAGCATAACAGATATGTAAACATAGTACTCTGTAAACTCTGTTTAAGAGGCTTTTAGATATGGACATGGATATGCAGAAGATGGTCTGTTTAAAAGGAAATGTGATCAATTATCAAAAGAAAGTAGGACAGGGTAGTTTCCCTCACAGGACCAGAGCACGTCTTTTAATACAAACTTAAATCTCTCTTGCTGGTGATTGAAGGAGGGAATGCATCACATACAGGCAGAGGAGATTAGTTTAACTTGGCAATCATGTTTGGTGCAGATATTGCGGGCCGAATGGCCTCTTTCTGTGCAGTACTGTTCTATGATCTATGTTCTAAAGGGTAAACATTGCAGGTATTTAATCTAAGTCCTCAAAGTCATATTGACTGAGCACAGCTTGTTGTTTAAGCTTCCATTCGTTTTTACTTGTTTTTGTGTTATGGCTGTGGGAATGTATATTTTAACAACCAATATTCTCCTACTTAGTGGCAAGTGATGGTATCATGACCTTCCTTGCTCGCCTCCATGAATCTTTAAGCATGTGATAAGAAAAAGTAAACACCATGAATAATCCTACTGCGATTTTTCACAACTTTTTATCCAATTAGAAACTCAGAGATTTACGATACCGATAAGCCAACAAAAGAATGATTCTTTTCGCATTATAGTCACCTCATTGGAACTAAACTTTTTCTGTTAAAGACGCAGAGAGAACTGCATACGTCTGGCGGTTTGCATGCTGATTTATCTTGTGTTAGAATAAGGAACTCCACTGCGTAAACTTTAAACACACATTAATTTCTCGGAGTTAGTTGGCAATGTTAAAAAAATCCACTGCAATCTAATCATTGACAACAGCATCGGTATTGGTAAAAAAAAAAGCTGCACAAAGATATCTCGGAGTTTGAGAGTCAAAGGCAATCATTAACTATTTCAATAACACATTCAATTAAATTGCCAAAGTGGCAATAAACCAAAATATTATAAACTTAGAAGTACTCAAAACCTAATAAATACGTGACATTCAACTGTCAGGAGGATCAGCAGAACCTGATAAATCTGTGTTACAGCTCAATATAACTGCATTCTGAACACATGGTGATGATGAAAGGCCTGTCAGTCAGGATTAACTGGGCTCTTAGGTACAGACGTGAACTTTTCCCTTTGACCTGTGCATCAAATGATGTTAGCGCTATCCTGCTAAACCAGCTGAAGAAGACAACCTTCATCTGGATGCCAAAGGCCTTTACACTTGGGAAACACAGCGTGAATTCCCAACCACCTTATACGGTCCAATTTGTTGGAACTTAGATGGATTGAGGTGGTCTATTAGTTCCAGCAAAGAGAGATTTAAGTCTGTATTAAAAGACTCTTACCCTGGTCCCCTGGGGGAAATTACCCTGAGTCAATATGTCCTACTTTGATTTGATAATTGATAACATTTTCTTTTTCACAGACCATCTTCTGTAGCTGTTCGCCTTTCTCCCAGGCACATCAAAGTGGAAAGTGAATAAAACTAGAATGCATTCCCAAGCCCAGCATGCTGTTGAGGAAATCACAAATACTGGTGCAAACTTACTTTAAAGACTTTGTTCCCCTTTAACCAAATGATGGATAGAGGCCCACAATGCACTACAATTAGTGTTTCTTCCCACCCCAACTACTTCATTTCTGGAGAGAAAAAGCAGAAATAGTTATAAAAGAAATAATGAGCGAGTTTTGCAGGGAAATAGCAAACAGTTCCTGTGTAGAACTGAAGGTTGGGATGTAAACTTGTGACGGTGCCAAATCTGTTCATGGCCGATGTCTTACTGTCCACTGACACAGCGGTGGATGGCAAAGTTGTGGCAGATCTCCAGAATTTAGGTTCCCGAGTGTGTATATCTCTGAAGATCTGTCCTGGGCCCAGCACATTGATGCAATCACAAAGAAAGCTCATCAACGCCTCTACTTTCTTAGAAGATTGAGGAGATTTGGCACGTCGCCCTGTGTTCTATCGAACCTCCACAGGTGTACGGTAGAGAGTATACTGACTGATTGCATCACGGCCTGCTTCAGAATATAGGATGCCCAGGAATGACGGAGGCTACAGAAAGTGGTAAATATTCCCCGGTCCATTACAGATACTGACCTCCCCACCATCGAAGAGATCCACAGGAGGCACTGTCTCAAAAAGGGCAGCTAATATCATCAAAGCCGCACACCACCCTAGCCAAACTCTCATCTCATTGTTGCCGTCGGTTAGAAGGCACAGAAGCCTGAAAACCGTGACAACCAGGTTCAAGAACAGTTTCTTCCCAGCAACTTGGAACACAATTCTACCTCAGTCTAAAGAAGTGTCCCGACCCAAAACGTATCCTCCAGAGATGCTGCCTGACCCGCTGATTTACTCCAGCATTTTGTGTCCTAACTCAGCGACAATCTACTCTGGACTTTGTTTTCAGTTGCATTACATTCTTCTGGTTTTGCACTATTATGGTCTGGTGAGCAAAGTATTGTTGATTATTAATTTACTGTACCATTCATTTATTTAGTGATTATCGTACATTTATTTGAGATGTTATTTCTTGTGGCACAGCGGTACAGTTGCTGCCTCACTGCCCCTGAGACCCAGGTCAGATTCAGATTCAATCTTTATTGTCATTGTGCAGTGTAGAGGACAGAGACAACGAAATGCAGTTAGCATCTCACCCAGAAGAGCGAACATAGAATAATAAGCAGTATATATATATATATATGTACAAACAGTAGTAGCAGTGCAATTTTACTGGGGGAAGGAGTGTCTCTGGGGGGGGGTGACTGGCAATCACTAAGGTGCAGAGTTAAGTAGTGTAACAGCCGCAGGGAAGAAGCTGTTCCTGAACCTGCTGGTCCGGCAACGGAGAGACCTGAGCGTTGGGCAATTTTCACCACCCTCTGCAGTGCTTTCCGGTCGGAGACAGAGCAGTTGCCATACCATACTGTGATACAGTTGGTAAGGATGCTCTCGATGGTGCAGCGGTAGAAGTTCACCAGAATCTGAGGAGACAGATGGACCTTCTTTAGTCTCCTCAGGGGCGATCCTTACTACGGGTGCTGTCTGTGTGGAGTTTGCACATTCTCCCTTTGATCATATGGGTTGTCTCCGGGTGCTCCGGTTTCCTCACGCATCCCGATCATGTTGGTTAATTGTACATTGTCCCCAGTGTGTAGGATAGAAGTAGTGTATGGGCGATCATTGGTCAGCAAAGACTCGATCTGCTGAAGGGCCAGTTTCAACGCTGCATCTCTAAATTAAACTACTGTAAAAACTGCAGCAAGTACAAATTCCATTGTCCCATTCCCAGTACACATATGGCAATTAAACAATCTTGACTCTTAAAGAATCTACTTGAAGGAAGCTCAAGCATTTCCACTAATTTAATGGCTGCAAGGGATTAAAGCATATTAATAACTTTTAATATTTTATGTCTTTCTTTAATTGCCGCAGTTTCTCTAAATCGTTTACAAATGTTTTAAGTGCTTTAGCTTTCTAATTTCTCTTTAAAAAATATATATATTTTATGATTTTTTTTCGGAGCTCAATAATTTGAAACTGAGTCCAAAGCAGGTGTGGCAGCTTAGCCAGCTGTCGATATTTTCATGGGTGCCTCTGGTTCTGTGACTGAAATCATTCCTCGACCACTCTGTCCCCCCATCCACCACCCCACACAAACACCACTGCCTCTCCGACATGATGGGATTTACAAACAGCAGGCTCTGCTGAGACACAGGGCTAGGTACAGAACACTTGATCTTATAAAGTGAAGTTATATGCTGATCAGAATAGAACGGGTAGATAAAAATGCTGGAGAAACTCAGCGGGTGAGGCAGCATCTATGGAGTGAAGGAATAGGTGACGTTTCAGGTCGAGACCCTTCTTCAACCCAGTAACGTCACATCGCTCCATGGATGCTGCCTCACCCGCTCAGTTTCACCAGCATTTTTGTCTACCTTCGATTTTTCCAGCATCTGCAGTTCTTTCTTAAACATCAGAATGGGTGAATGCACAGAGCCTAGGGGAATCAAGATTCAAAGGACATAAGTTTAAGTTTCGAAGGGTTAGATTTAATAGAAACCTGAGGGGTAACTTTTTCACACAAAGGGTGCTGGGCATATGGAACAAGCTGCCTGAGGAGGTAAATGGGGCAGGTATCATAACAGCATTCAAAAGATACTTGGACAGGTACATGGATAGGAAATGTTTAGAGGGATATGGACCAAACGCGGGCAGGTGAGACTCGTGTAGATCTTGGTCGGCATGGGTAAGTTGGGCTGAAGGGCCAATTTACGTGCTGTAAGGATTTACGACTGTTCACTGAGGTTGGTGCTGCCTGACACTTTTTATAAGTTAGACACAGTTCATTACCTTTCATTATACCACATCTTGATTGTATAATAATAATTAAAAATATATATATTTCCCTTAATTCAAAGAGTCATTGTCATGCAGCACAAAAACAGGCCCTTCGGCCCAACATGTCCATGCCAACCGAGAGGCCCATTTAAGCTAGCCACATTTGTCTGCCATCCCTCTAAAGCTTTTTAGTCAAGTTCATATCCAAATGTATTTTAAATGTTGTTTTAGGGAGGTTGTACGGCAGTCGAAGTCACGACTGGAGTACAAGCGGGGTGTCGGGGTGCCGGTGGGGGGGGTGCCCATTGGGAGGAGGGACCAGGTTGTCCCCAGCTCTGCTGCAGCTGGACAGGCAGGGACCTGTGTGGCCCCGTGTGTCCGCTGCCCCGAGGGCGGCCCCGCTCCACCCTGCCCCGTGTGTGTGCGCTGCAGACCCACAGCCCGTGACAGGGGAAGACGGGGCAGAGGACAGCCACGGCCGGACAGCGTCGACCCCGGGGGGAGAGTGGGGGCTGTCCCGATGGATGCGCTCCTTCGGCCGCTTACACCTTGGTGCTCGGGTTCAGAGCAAAGATACTAGAGCATTCGGTTCAGAGCGCTCATTCACCCTCCAGCCCTGGGCTGTCGTGGGCCGGGACTTGCCCTCAATCCGCCAGCACGCTGCTCTTTCGCACATCAGTGAGCAGCAGTGATTTTGGGTTGGTTTTCACTCACGGTTACCCCGATTTCCACAATTTGTTACAGCGCAAAAATGTACCATTTTGGCGGTTTTTAACAGGTAAGAACGTATGTGTTGCGTGTGTTACTACTGTATGCCGGAAGCTGCCTTGTACACCAGAAGGATTGAGCTACTCCGTGCGTCACGCCCTTTGACCTGATGACCTTACGTGCAACCACCCTATAGCACCTGCCTCAACTACGTCCTCTGGCAGTTCATCCCATGTACCCACTACTCTCGATGTGAGAAAGTTGCTCTGCAGGTTAAATCCTTCCCCTCTCTCCTTAAAGCATTGCGCTCTGCATTGGTAAACAATTGTGAAAACTCTTAATCTGAATCTAGTTAGAGCAATATTTCATTGAAATGTGCACCAATTATACCAAACTCTGGTTCCAACTCTGTTCCCTTTTTACCCCACTGTGCTGAAAACAACCGCGTAACGAAGTAACACGCTGATTACAATGAAAACCTCCAGGACATTTCACACAACTTGGCTTGGTTTAATTCTTGCATTTGTGTTAAAGCAAATGCAAAATCTCTTGTCAAAGATCCAACAACTTGCAATGTGATTGGAGGCTAAAGTCGTCAGGAACTGTAAACTCTGCAGAACCACAAAGCCTGTTTTTTATTTTATTGTTAAAGCCTTAATAAATATCTGAATAATTAGCTGACAGAATGCATTAAATTCATCTGGGATTGCACAGAGCTAAGTTGTTTTTCATGCATGGCCATTGTTTAGTTTAGCACTTAAAACATTTAGAATCATAACAAACAATGTCATAACCTGCAGAAAAATGCATTTGACCTTGAGAATTAAATTTCCTCACAATTGCACAGCGATTGTTAAATTAATTCCCAGCACTCACCAAATGAGAAATTACAAATGTTTACATGGATAATTTTTCAATCTAAATTTACTAACCACATAATGGCACTATTTCTATCTGCCTTACACTGATGTAATAGCTTTGTGGGTGCCTTACACTTGTAATAGCTCTGTGGGTGTAGCATCTCCATAGCCTTGAGCTATATTCTTCAAGATCCAACATAGAAACATAGAAAATAGGTGCATGAGGAGGCCATTTGGCCCTTCGAGCCAGCACCGCCATTCATTGTGATCATGGCTGATCTTCCCCTATCAATAACCCGTGCCTGCCTTCTCCCCATATCCCTTGACTCCACTAGCCCCTAGAGCTCTATCTAGCTCTCTCTTAAATCCATCCAGTGAGTTGGCCTCCACTGCCCTCTGTGGCAGGGAATTCCATAAATTCACAACTCTCTGGGAGAAAAAGTGTTTTCTCACCTCAGTCTTAAATGACCTCCCCTTTATTCTAAGATTGTGGCCCCTGGTTCTGGACTCGCCCAACATAGGGAACATTTTTCCTGCATCTAGCTTGTTCAGTCCTTTTATAATTTTATATGTTTCTATAAGAACAGTATCGGTAGGCTTTACAACTGGGGCTCGGAGCAGCGTTGGACACCAACAACATTGCCTGGCTAGGCTGATCCCTGCAACTCTGACCCAGTGCCACTGCCAGGACAATGAGCCTTTATGTCCAAGTTTAGACTCTAACATTTTAAGCTGCACTGAACATGAAGGGTACAAGATGGTGGCGGAATCGTGACTCTTGTATATTGCATCGATGTACTCTACAACCTTACATTCTTGTACCCAAGTATAGTTGTGCCTAATCTATAATAAGTATTTTACTGAACTGAATGCAGAAAAATAATTTCACTGTATCTAGGTACATGTGACAATAAAGTACTATTGAACCTTTGTACCATTGGGGCAACACAAGAGCGGCAGGGTGGAGCAGCGGGTTCAATCCTGACTACAGGTGCTGTCTGTACGGAGTTTGTACGTTCTCCCCATGACTGCGTGGGCTTTCCCCGGTGCTCCGGTTTCCTCCCACACTCCAAAACCGTACAGGTTTGAAGGTTAATTGGCTTTGTGAAAGCTTGTAAATTGGTCCTAATGTGTGGTGGTAGTGTACGGGGATTGCTGTTCAGCGCACAAGCAAACAGTCCTTCCACAGACACAGTTCCATGCCATCTCACCTCTAATTCCCAATCTCTATCAAGGGAGACCAAATAACGATTTGCATATTCAGCAGGGAATAAAGATTAAGTCTGGAGATGCCCTCGTCTGCTTGGGTTAGCATCACATTGATCAATGCTCTTACCTCAGCCAATGTTTAATTTCCTCTGTTTTAGTTTAGATAAACAGCATGAGAACAGGCCCTTCGGCCCACCAAATCCATGCCAAACACCTGTTCACACTAGTTCTATGTTGTCCCACTTTCTTGTCCACTCCCTGCACACTCACGACAATTTACCTACAATTAACCTACAAACTTGCATGTCTTAGGGATGTGGGAGGAAACCGGAGAACCTGGAGAAAACCCACGCAGTCACAGAGAGAGACAATGGACAATAGACAATAGGTGCAAGAGTAGGCCATTCGGCCCTTTGAGCCAGCACTGCCATTCAATGTGATCATGGCTGATCATCCCCAATCAGTACCCCGTTCCTGCCTTCTCCCCATATCCCGACTCCACAATCTTTAAAAGCCCCTATCTAGCTCTCTCTTGAAAGTATCCAGAGAATCGGCGTCCACCGCCCTCTGAGGCAGAGAATTCCACAGACTCACAACTCTCTGTGTGAAAAAGAATATGCAAACTTCACACAGACAACACCCGAGGTCAGGATCGAGCCTGGTCTCTGGCGCTGTGGGGCAGCAGCTCTACCCAATGCGTCACTGTGCTACTTTGAAAAAGTGCATTCTGCCAGCTTTCTATTGAAGCTGTCATAAGCATGGACATTTTTCCTTTGATCCCTGGCATTGTTCACATGTAATTTAGTTTATATATTAATTTATCTGAAATTGTAGAAAGAAAAATTACTTGATAAGGAATTAAATAAAATTAAAACAAAAACTTTTCACAAAGAGATGGGGGAGATATTGAACAATTTCTTTTCTTCGGTACTCACCAAGTACCGGGATATTGAATTATGTGAGGTAAGGGAAACAAGTAGAGTAGCTATGGAAACTATGAGGATCAAAGAAGAGGAAGTACTGACACTTTTGAGAAATATAAAAGTGGATAAGTCTCCAGGTCCGGACAGGATATTCCCTAGGACATTGGGGGAAGTTAGTGTAGAAATAGCAGGGGCTATGACAGAAATGTTTCAAATGTCATTAGAAACGGGAATAGTGCCGGAGGATTGGCGTACTGCGCATGTTGTTCCATTGTTTAAAAAGAGGTCTAAGAGTAAACCTAGCAATTATAGACCTGTTAGTTTGACGTCAGTGGTGGGAAAATTAATGGAAAGGATACTTAGAGATAATATATATAAGCATCTGGATAAACAGGGTCTGATTAGGAACAGTCAACATGGATTTGTGCCTGGAAGGTCATGTTTGACTAATCTTCTTGAATTTTTTGAAGAGGTTACTCGGGAAATTGATGAGGGTAAAGCAGTGGATGTTGTATATATGGACTTCAGTAAGGCCTTTGACAAGGTTCCTCTTGGAAGGTTGGTTAAGAAGGTTCAATGGTTGGGTATTAATGGTGGAGTAGCAAGATGGATTCAACAGTGGCTGAATGGGAGATGCCAGAGAGTAATGGTGGATGGTTGTTTGTCAGGTTGGAGGCCAGTGACTAGTGGGGTGCCACAGGGATCTGTGTTGGATCCACTGTTGTTTGTCATGTATATCAATGATCTGGATGATGGTGTGGTAAATTGGATTAGTAAGTATGCAGATGATAGTAAGATAGGTGGGGTTGTGGATAATGAAGTAGATTTTCAAAGTCTACAGAGAGATTTATGCCAGTTGGAAGAGTGGGCTGAAAGATGGCAGATGGAGTTTAATGCTGATAAGTGTGAGGTGCTACATCTTGGCAGGACAAATCAAAATAGGACGTACATGGTAAATGGTAGGGAATTGAAGAATGCAGGTGAACAGAGGGATCTGGGAATAACTGTGCACAGTTCCCTGAAAGTGGAATCTCATGTAGATAGGGTGGTAAAGAAAGCTTTTGGTGTGCTGGCCTTTATAAATCAGAGCATTGAGTATAGAAGTTGGGATGTAATGTTAAAATTGTACAAGGCATTGGTGAGGCCAATTTTGGAGTATGGTGTACAATTTTGGTCGCCTAATTATAGGGAGGATGTCAACAAAATAGAGAGAGTACAGAGGAGATTTACTAGAATGTTGCCAGGGATTCAACAACTAAGTTACAGAGATAGGTTGAATAAGTTAGGTCTTTATTCTCTGGAGCGCAGAAGGTTAAGGGGGGACTTGATAGAGGTCTTTAAAACGATGAGAGGGATAGACAGAGTTGACGTGGATAAGCTTTTCCCACTGAGAGTAGGGAAGATTCAAACAAGGGGAAGATTCAAATAAGGGACAGAAGTTTAGGGGTAACATGAGGGGGAACTTCTTTACTCAGAGAGTGGTGGCTGTGTGGAATGAGCTTCCAGTGAAGGTGGTGGAGGCAGGTTCATTTTTATCATTTAAAAATAAATTGGATATTTATATGGACGGGAAAGGAATGGAGGGTTATGGTTTGAACGCGGGTGTATGGGACTAGGGGAGAATACGTGTTCGGCACGGACTAGAAAGGTCGAGATGGCCTGTTTCCGTGCTGTAATTGTTATATGGTCATATGGTTATAAGGCAAAGAAATAAAACTCATTGTTCACAAGTAATAGGAGTAGAATTAGGCCATTCGGCCAATCGAGTCTACTCCGTCATTCAATCATGGCTGCCACCTAATCGCATTTTCTTGTCTTCTCCCCACAACCCTTGACACCCATTCTAATCAAAAACTTGTCTATCTTGTTAAGCTCTACCTTAAAAATATCCACTCTTGGTCTCCACAGCCCTCTGTGGCAATGAGTTCCACAGATTAACTATCCTCTGACTAAAGAAGTTCCTCCTCACTTTTTTAAAATAATGCCCTTTAATTCAGCCTATGACCTTTCGTCCTAGACACTCCCACCAGTGAAAACATCCTTTCCACATCCACTCTATGCCTTTCATTATTCTGTAAGTTTCAATGTCCCCCCCACCCCCCCCCCCTCAACCTTCTAAACTCCAGCGAGTAGGGGTGCAGTGCTGTGTTTTTTTTGCGTAAAAATCTATTGATCTATTGATTAGTAAGGTTGACAGGGATTATGGGGCGAAGGCAGGAGAATGGGGTTGAGAGGGAAAGATAGATTAGCCATGATTGAATGGCAGAGTAGATCCAATGGGCCAAATGGCCTAATTCTGCTCCTATAACTTATGAACTTATTCAGATGAAGCTTCACACTGCGCTACTGAAAATGAAAAAAAACAAATTAAGATCCTGGAAAATAACTCATATTGTAGATTGATCTAGAAAGGTTGCTGAGAGAGTGGACTACTTTGAAGCACAGATTATCACAATTAGCTGTGCTCTCTGGTGATTACAACAAGGGATTTTTTTAGGAAGGGTCTTTCGGATATGAAGCTTCACCTCCACCTCCTTCACTCCTTGCTGCAATCAATGCAATTGTACATCTGTGAGTCATTCAGTGAATGAGCTGCACGAAAAAAAAACAGATGCAGTTTACCAAATATGTGCAAGATTTATTAAAGCATGAGAAGATTTTGCTGGCCCACATTCAAGAAAAAGGTACTTTGTTTTTTTTTTAAATGCTTTCACACATGTAGATCCACTTTCATGGATTTCAAAAGCAGATGGTCAGTGGCCAATGAGTCCAAAACAGCGATGGCACAAACTAGCTATAAAATGTGACCCACAGCATTACTATAATCACAAACACATGCAAACCTGTCAAGAGGTTAGCATGGATTCTCCAGATCTCTCCATAACACAAATTTCTGATTTAATAGACATTTTCTCCTACAGCTAATATGCTCAGAATTTCTGAACGGCCCATAAACTTCAACGAGATATTTTCATGCAAACAATGCTTAACAAGTGCAAAAATAATCTTGTGATTTTGAACCCATTTTATCCGAGAGAGTGAATTATTCCTTTTGATTTAGTTCAATAACGAAATATGTAACATGACCATATAAAGCAACAATACGTTATGATGGGAGCTATAGGCAAGTTATGTCCACTTAAATATTCAAGTATTGAACAAACATTGGAAACTAATTAATGCATGCAGCAATGTATATAAATGTCAATAAACAATAGGTGCAGGAGTAGGCCATTCGGCCCTTCGAACCAGCACTGCCATTCAATGTGATCATGGCTGATAATCCACAATCAGTACCCCGTTCCTGCCTTCTCCCCATATACCCTGACTCTGCTATCTTTAAGAGCCCTATCAAGCTCTCTCTTAAAAGTATCCAGAGAACCGGACTCCACCGCCCTCTGAGGCAGAGAATTCCAGACTAACAACTCTCTGTGTGAAAAGGTGTTTCCTCATCTCCGTTCTAAATGCCTTACCCCTTATTCTTAAACTGTGGCTCTTGCTTCTGGACTCCACCAACATCGAGAACATATTTCCTGCCTCTAGCGTGTCCAAACCCATAATAATCTTATATGTTTAAAATAAGATCCCCTCTCATCATTCAAAATTCCAGAATATCCAAGCCCAGCTGCTCCATTCTCTCAGCATATGACAGTCCTGCCATCCCGGGAATTAACCTTGTGAACCTAAGTTGCACTTCCTCAATAGGAAGAATGTCCTCCCTCAAATTAGGGGACCAAAACTGCACACAATACTCCAGGTGTGGTCTCACTAGGGCCCTATACAACTGCAGAAGGACCTCTTTGCTCCTATACTCAACTCCTCTTGTTATGAAGACCAACATGCCATTCGCTTTCTTCACTGTCTGCTGTACCTGCATGCTCACTTTCCTGTTTTTGCCACCAAAGTGGATAACCTCTCATTTATCCACATTAAACTGCATCTGCGCGTGCATCCGGTAGGCGGCACGGCTCTGGCCAGCAGCGGCCTCTGCAGCCTGTCCGCGTTTTTATTATTTTTTGTCTGTGTTTTATGTAGTTTTTGTTAGGCCATATGTTGGGGTGTGTGTGTGGGGGGATGGGGGTGGGAAACTTTTTGAATCTCTCCCTGCACTGGAGACCCGACCTTTTCTGACTCCGCGGGTCTCAGGTGTCGTTGAGGCCGCAACGAGGAGCGGCCTCCAACGGGAAGAAGACCGGACTCTGGTGCCCTCTCACCATTGCCGTCGCGGAGCTGGCCGAGACCGAAGCGGGTGGGGCGGTGGAGGAGCGCTGCCGCTGCCTCTGCTGCTGCTGCGGCTTCTGCTTAGTCGGAGGCTGCTGCTGATTCGGAGGCTGCTGCTGCGGGTCTGCGGCCGGCTCGGAACCGGGAGCCCGCGGCTCCCAGGAGGGAGACCGCTTTTCAGGGCTCTCGCAACGGCGACTTCCCCCGCCCGAGTTGCGGGGTCGAATAGCTCCTGGAGCGGGGCCTAACACCATTGCCCCGCGCGGCTGGAACGGCCGCGGGACTTTGCGAGCGCACACCGGGGGTTCCAACACCAAGACCCGGTGTGCGACCTCGCACCACCCAGCGTGGCTTCAATGGCCGCGGGACAATCGCCATCGCCAGCCGGGGGCTTTGACTTTGACTCTGACATCGGGGGGGAGTGCAGTGGAGAGATAAGTTTTTTTTTTTGGCCTTCCATCACAGTTATGTGATGGATGTTTATGTTAAATGTAATTATGTTGTGTCTGGGGTCTATTTGTGTGTAATGTATGGCTGCAGAAACGGCATTTCGTTTGGACCTCCAGGGGTCCAAATGACAATTAAATTGACACTTGTCTCTTGATCTACCCACTCCCCCAACCGATCCAAGTTACCCTGCATTCTCATAGCATCCTCCTCAGAGTTCACACTGCCACCCAGCTTTGTGTCATCTGCAAATTTGCTAATGTTACTTTGAATCCCTTCATCTAAATCATTGATGTATATTGTATATAGCTGCAGACCCACCACACTAGTCACTGCCTGACATTCTGAAAGGGACTCGTTAATCCCTACTCTTGGTTTCCTGTCTGCCAACCAATTTTCTATCCATGTCAGCACTCTACCCCCAATACCATGTGCCCTAATTTTGCCCACTAATCCCTATGTGGGACCTTATCAAATGCTTTCTGAAAGTCCAGGTACACTACATCCACTGGCACCCCCTTGTCCATTTTCCAAGTTACATCCTCAAAAAATTCCAGAAGGTTAGTCAAGCATGATTTCCCCTTCGTAATTCCATGCTGACTTGCACCGATCCTGTTATTGCTATCCAAATGTGCCGCTATTTCATCTTTTATGATTGACTCTAACATCTTCCCCACCACCGATGTCAGGCTAACTGGTCTATAATTCCCTGTTTTCTCTCTCCCACCATTCTTAAAAAGTGGGATAACATTAGCTACCCTCCAATCCACAGGAACTGATCTTGAATCTGTAGAAAATTGGAAAATGAACACCAATGCGTCCACAATTTCTAGAGCCACTTCCTTAAAATACCCTGGATGCAGACCATCAGGCCCTGGGGATTTATCAGCCTTCAGTACCATCAGTCTACCCAACATTATTACCTGACTTTTATGTATACACATACACACACAAGCAAACCAAACAATAATAGTGCAATAATAACAAAATAGTCTATGTAGTTCAGAGCTTATTTGAGGTTGTAGCGTTTAATAGTCCAATGGTTGCAGGGAAGAAGCTGTTCCTGAACCTGGACGTTACAGTTTTCAGGCTCCTATACCTTCTTCCCAATGACAGGGGTGAAATGAGTTTGTGGCCAGGGTGGTGTGGGTCTCTGATGATGCTGGCTGCCTTTTTGAGGCAGCGACTCCGGTAAATCCCTTCGATGGTGGGGAGGTCAGAGCCGGACGGTGATGGACTGGGCAGTGTTCACAACATTCTATACCTATTAAATTTTTCCACTCTCATCTTGTGCAAGTTGAACTAACTTGTTTTAAAATACTCAGTACATACACTAAATATAGGATTTCCCTGTACCAGCTGATATTTTCTCAATAAACCCAGAATGATGTCAGGCTAGTTTTTAGTCCGAATATAGACATAAAAAGCTGGAGTAACTCTGCGAGACAGGCAACAACTCTGGAAAGAAGGAATGGGTGACGTTTTGGGTCGAGACCCTTCTTCAGACCTTTTAGTCCTGTATGTTCAATCGGCATTGAGGAAACAATGTCCACCAAGAACTGATCTTTACCAAGCCAGGTTTGTACTCACTGTGGATTATAAGGATGAGGGGGGACCTCATAGAAACGTAGTGAATAGTGAAAGGCCTGGATAGAGTGGATGTGGACAGCATGTTTCCACTAGTGGGAGAGTCCAGGACCAGAGGCCATAGCCTTAGAATAAAGGGACGTACATTTGGAAAGAAGATGAGGAGGAATTTCTTTAGACAGAGGGTGGGGAAATCAGTGGAATTCTTTGCCAAAAAAGGCTGTGGATGCTGTCAATGGATATTTTTAAGATGGAGATTGACAGATTCCTGATTAGTAATGGTGTCAACGGTTATGGGGAGGAGGGAGGGAAAAGGGGTTGAGAGGGAAAGATAGATCAGCCATGATTGAATGGACGATAGCCTGGATGGGCTGAATGGCCTAATTCTGCTTCTATAACTTATGAACCTATAAAGATATGAAAGAGAGCACTAACAAAGAAAACCCACACAAAAGATTTAAAACACTGATACTAGTTAAAGACTTAATTCAGACTTTGGAAGATGGCTATAGATTGAGTGCAGTGATAGTGTAAACATTGTGGTGACAGATCCAATTGTTTGAAAAGCTGCATATCCTAGAAGGGTTTAAGAAAGAACTGCAGATGCTGGAAAAATCAAAGGTAGACAAAAATGCTGGGGAAACTCAGCGGGTGAGGCAGCATCTATGGAGTGAAGGAATAGGTGATGTTTCGGGTCGAGACCCTTCTTCAGACTAGAAGGGAATAAACTACAAAACATTGTAACAGGTGGGGAAGTGGGGCTGCTGGACCTCGCTTTGAAATAATTGTTGCAGAATGAATGGGACCAATAAATAACATTAAAAATTAAAATGCTGTTAACTGTAAATTGTATCATCCTCAAACAATGCAGTAAAACATTATATTTTTTGGACTTTACGCTGAACAAAAGCTCATCAAAATAGGCAAAAACCAAATGAAAACAATTAGAAATAAATTAGTGAATGCAAAAACATGGAATAGTACAGCAGAGTAGGCCATTCTCACCATCGAGTCTGTGCTAGCGCTTACAAAACTCAGAGCTCTGCCCAATCTGAGTAGATTTATTTCCTAAAGTATTTATTTAGTTCCCTTCTGCAATACACCATCTCGTTTGCCTAACTGCTAAGCACAATGCCTAACTAATTAAAAAATCATTCTTCAGGCCAACTATGAATCTTGTATATTCATTATTAATTAAGCAGGTAGATATTTTAGCAAGAACATGATTCTCTAGCTCGGAACGAAGGGATTTTATAGCTTGGATCTTGAACGAGAGTAGATGCATCACTAACTCACATAGTCTTTCACCCGGGGTTCAGGAATCAAGAACCAGATTACATAGATTTAAGGTGAGAGCGGACTGTTTCAAGAGAATAGATTTAATAGGAACCTGAGGGCAACCTTTTCACAAAGGGTGGTGAGGATATGGAACAAGCTGCCAGAAGAGGTAATTGAGGCAGGTACAATAACAACATTTGAACGACCTATGGACAGGTATGTAGAAAGGAATTCTCTGGATGCTTTCAAGAGAGAGTTAGATAGAGCTCTTAAAGATAGCGGAGTCAAGGGATATGGGGAGAAGACTGGAACGGGGTACTGATTGCAGATGATCAGCCATAATCACAGTTAATGGAGGTGCTGGCTCAAAATGGCCGAATGGCCTATAGACAATAGACAATAAATGCAGGAGTAGGCCATTCGGCCCTTCGAGGCAGCACCACCATTCAATGTGATCATGGCTGATCATCCCCAATCAGCACCCCCTTCCTGCCTTCTCCCCATATCCCCTGACTCCACTATCTAGCTCTCTCTTGAAAGCATCAAGCGAACCTGCCTCCACCGCCCTCTGAAGCAGAGAATTCCACAGACTCACCACTCTCCGTGAAAAAAAGTGTTTCCTCATCTCCGTTCTAAATGGCTTACTCCTTATTCTTAAACTGTGGCCCCTGGTTCTGGACTACCCCAACATCGGGAACATGTTTACTGCCTCTAGCGTGTCCAAGACCTTAACAATCTTATATGTTTCAATGAGATACCCTCTCATCCTTCTAAATTCCAGAGTGTACAAGCCCAGCTGCTCCATTCTCTCAGCATCTGACAGTCCCGCCATCCCGGGAATTAACCTTGTAAGCCTACGCTGTACTCCCTCAATACACTTTATCTATTGAAAGGTTTAGAAGGATAAGGGCCAAATGCAGGCAAATTGGACCAACTTGGTTCCATGGACGTTCATCTGCAGGTCCTGTCCGGGTGCTGTATGTAACTCTGTTTCTCTATTTTGCAGATTATCACATCTGTTGCATAGAGATTTTTACTAGTTGTCGTCCAACTTTTGTATACATTTGCAGCAGACATTAATTAGTTTCTACATTCAACTGTAATAGCATTTAAAAGACACTTGGACAGGTACAAGGATGGGAAAGGTTTAGAGGATTAAAGGCTAAATGTGGGCAAATGAGACTAGCTTAGATGGGGCATCTTGGTCCATAGGACCAGTTGGACCAAAGGGCCTGTTCCATGCTGTATAACTCCATGACTAATTTCACCAGGGACTGCACATTCATCTATGGATCAGGTAGCAAATGGGAAGGTACGTAACATTGCAGTTTGTTGTTTATAATTATTTATGTTTTCAGTTGTTAATAATACCGCTTAGATATTTAGTCTTAGAATCCATACTTCTGACCTAGAAAAGCCTTGCCCCAAACTGTGCTGGTTGCTGGCGGTCTTTGAAGGGGTGGGAGCTCCACACTTCTCTACCCAAGGCCAAGTTCCCATCTCAATCGCACTGCAAGACTCCAAGGTCTTAAGACATACAGGTAAATAGTTCCCTGAAAGTGGCGTCGCAGGTAGATAGGGTGGTGTAGAAGGCCTTTGGTACACTGGCCTTCGCTCAGTCAGGGAATTGAACATTATGTTTCAGCATGACAAGACATTGATGAGGCCACACGGAGTGCTGTGCTCAGTTTTGGTCACCTTGCTATGGCAAAGATGCCAATTTAGCTGGAAAGAATGCAGAGAAGATTTACGAGCATGTTGCCGGGTCTCGAGAACCTGAGCTACGGGGAGAGGTTGGACAGGCTAGGACTTTATTCTTGGAGCTCCGGAGGCAGAAGGGTGATCTTATAAAGGTTTATAAAAATTCATGAAGGGAATAGATAGCTACAAGCACAAATTATTTTCCCCAGAGTAGGGAAATCAAGAACTAGAAAGCATACTGTAGGTTTAAGGTGAGAGGGAAAGATGTGATGAGAACCTGAGGGGCAACATTTTCACACAGTGTGGGTGTGTGTATGGAACGAGCTGCCAGTGGAATAGTTGAGCAAGATACAATAACAAAATTTAAAAGATATTTGGACAGGTACATGGATAAGAAAGATCTCATCCACAAGGGATAAGGGATATGGGGCAAATGCTGACAAATGGGAGTAGCATAGATGAGGCATCTTGGTCAGCAAGGACAAGTTGGGCCAAAGGGCCAGTTTTTGTGCTCTATGACTGTGACTCTAAAATACAGAATGCTAGAGAGAAAGGCTCTCTGTGCTGCTGTGTGTGGACTGCAAGCAGTGGCTCCAGGTGATGAATCCTGCCCTCTCACAACCTCTGGCATTCAACAAATCTCTCCAATAATTCTATGTTCCAGCAAAAAACAATTTTACACATTTTATCCTTGACTGACTTGAACTTCTTCATAGAAAAATGTGACTTCTACTATGAGATGTTAATTGGCTTCTGTAAATTGGGCCTAGATTGTAGGATATTATATTGTATTCCAGTATAGAACCAGTGTATGGTTGAGTGTTGGTCAACATGGACTGAGTGGGTCATAAGGGCCTGTTTCCACGCTGTGTCTCTAAACTAAACTAAACTAAACTAAACTAAACGAAATCAATTTTATACCGCTGAGTGGTCGGTTTTCACTCAAGCCTTTCTTGCTGTGGCTTATCTAGTTGTATTGTTAAACAGCAGAATGACATATAGAGGCTTATATTCCATATTTGCTTGCATTCTGTTATATTTTTCTAACAGTATTTAACAATGATTTAGTTTAATCTCCGAAATGCAATACCACGGCACAGATGAATATTAACAACCTTGCCCAAAGCCCTTTTACATATTTATCTATTCCATGCTTAATAAAAACAATCATTCATTCTGGTAGTAATGAACAGCTTTCAACAAAGTAATTAGAAATTATTTTCCTGCCATTGATCTGGAAAAGCCTCGAGAAAAGTAAAAGCAGTTAGAAAAGTCAAATTAATAACACATGCTGTCTCTCCTAGAAATAACTTGGTCTCACAAGACATTTCCCACCCAGAATCACAATTCCTTAATGCATGCTTTAAGATACAAGCAGGAACTTGATTAAATAAAAGATTTTGGAAAAATGAATGTACCACACAGTTACGTCACATTTTTATTGGAAGTCTTCGAAAATTGTTTCCATCTGTTTGTCATCACATGTTTAGGATCGCTGGACTCTTTTAAAGAAATAAAACAATTACCTGGTATGTGGCATTATTATGGGAGGCAATGTGTAATTTTTTCCCTCCACATGATCTGAATAGGTGGACAGATTCATCAAATAATCTGAGACACAGCACTTCTAATCATACGGCAATTGCAGAGTGCTGAGGTGGAAATTGGTACTCAAGTCGTTGAATGCTGTTTGTTAACAGTTCTGTGAAGTGCCTAGGGACATTTTAAAACATTAAAGTTACTAAAGGAATACATGCTGTCACTGCTAAGACTACAAGCTATTAACTCTTGGTAATCAAACAAGCCAAATTGACACTTGGAACTAACGGTTTTATTCTAACCTAACTTTTGTTGTAAATTCTCAGTCATAAAGTTGATGGAATTTTAATAAATTCTGGTAGCAAAAGTGAATGTTTTAGATTTTCAGAAACACTCACAGCCCTCACACAGAGGCAAGAAAAAGATTTCATCGCTGAAAGCCGCACTTGGAGTAATGTGTTCAGTTTTGGTCCACGTGCTACAGGAAAGATGCCATCAAGCTGGGATGCTTAAATCTTTCCCTTCGACTTCTTGAAGAATATGTCAATGAACCCAATGTTTTCAGAAGTATGTCTATTTAGACACGAAGACTGTCGTCTATTTAGGCATAGAGATTGGTTCTCATGCAGAAGACACGGAGTGCAGAAGACACGGAGCTGGAGTAACTCAGTTGGTTAAGTAGCGTCTGTGGAGAACATGGATAGGTGATGTTTCAGGTCAAGACCCTTCATAAGACTGAAGAGTGGTCTTGATCCATAACGTTACCTATCCATGCTCTCCTATCCATGTTCTGCAGAGATGCTGCTGTAAATCCTGGCCAAAATGGAGCAGACTAAATGGACTAGAACCAAAATTTAGCAGAGGATTTGTGCATTGTAAGGCCATTTTGGTCAAGTCTGTAGTTCTGTATATAAAAAGCCACAAATTTCTGGCTGGTGCCAGGAAGTCTAGGTCCCAGATCAATGTTGCAGATAAGAAATGTATGAGTATCTCTTCGATTGTCAGTATGAATGAGATTCTTGCAGAGGACCTCCAAAGTATTGTAAATGCATGCGTTCGATTGGATTGCTGCAAAATAATTGTAAATAATGTTGCAAGACAGTTACCCTGCTGTTTGTTGATTGGCCAACGAGTTAAGCCCTGGCAGGATTGTTTTGAGTTCCAGGGTAAATGTTGCATTATTCAGTTAGTTAGCTTCCTTCCAGAAGCTTCTCCAAGAAACAATGTATGGAGACTCTGTATTTGGTTTGAGTAACTGTCAATAATGTATTGATGTGAATTAATTTGTTTGATTGGACTGTAAAGAGGCCACCCCTATGTAGTTCGGCCCCTCAAGGTACGTGGACCTATAAAAGGTGGCTCCATCTTAGATTGATGTCGATCTTCTGGAGGGGCACTTGGAACTGCATGACCTTTTGGAGTGTGTCTGCTTGCACGAGGCTGAAGGGCAGACACAAGGATCGAACCCGCTGTGGTTTAGGTATCTTATAGGGGAATTTGTTGTTCAATCTAAAAATAAAGTTTAGTTGTTCCAGTGCTCGAGTCAGTGTTTTTTTACTGAACTAGACTAGGGGGGTAAGCTTGTGAAGAGCGTATTTACACTGCCTGACCCGCTGAGTTAATCCAGCATTTTGTGTCCTTTTGTATATTAATCAGCATCTGCAATTCTTTGCTACCACATAGAGTTGGAATAAATGGGTCTATGGTGAGTTAAAAGGATGTAACTAGCGGAATGTTCCAACTCTTGTCCCATAATTTTGTCCCACATGTTATATTCATGACCAGTTACTGTGATGGAACCAGTCAATGTGCTCTCCCCCACCTATCTGCTAAAGTTCAATAGAGTATTCAGCGACATATCGAATCTCCTAAAGGAGTAGAAGCATGACCAAAATTCTTAGCATTTCGACAGAGCGGCTGAAGTTCAAAGGGTAATACACGATGAGAGGCTGATGACTATTGCACATCAGTAACTTTATCTGCCAAGTTCAAATGCATTTTCTCAAGAATTTACTTGCACTTTTCACTTGGATTGTATTGTTCAAAGCTTTAGATTCCCAGCGTGGGTGTTTCTTCATAGGAAAGTGACTACAGACATGGTGGGCCAAAGGGCTTGTTCCCATGATGTACGTTATGTTCTATTTTCTAAGGAACCTTCTTTGTGCATGCATCAATGTAATGGGTCCAAGACATTGTAATGTAGCACTGGAAATATTGTGTTCTGGTGCTTGCCTTTATTAACCATAATTTTTGATGCATGTGATAAACAAGAAAATATGCTGCAATACAGTGAACTAGGGAAGTGTTACTGTACGATTGGACATTGCACGATTGGACATTGACAAACCTAGTCTGGCAAGTCTGAGACCATTGGTAAGTTATGTCATGACATTACCTTATTTGAAGCTTCTGATCAAAATGGTTTTAATGTTTTTCAAACTCAACTGGATGAAAAATAATCTCCAGAGTTGCAAAGTAAAGAAGGACCTGAGTAACCACCAATAAGCGTGTTGCGTTCTTTACACGTATCTTCTTACAAGGTGTGGGGTTCCAATCTGAGAAAGAGATACTTCAATTTGCAAGTCTTAGTGCTAGTCTCGTGGCAGGGACCCTTTCACTAGTGGTCACAAGTGGAATTTTATAGGGGCTTCTAAGGTTTCAAATTGAGTGCTTTAATTTTGGAAGTCAGCAACTCCTGTCAGCACTGATATGCTTTTCAAGAGGTTTGACCCAGCTAAAGCATCTGCAGATCAGAATATTGTGTGGTTGCAGAAATTTACACTTGGAAGGGCAACTAAACATTTTCCCAACCTTGAAAAGGTCCATGAAAAACTCCTACCATGTAAGAACATTTTAATCTGTAACTAATGCCAACATCAGCCAACGTGCAACTTCAATAGTTTAGCCGATTGTTCAAACTGTTTGCAAGCTACGTTTGCAAGTATTTCACCAATATTCAATGTCTGCTGCTCTCAAGAATGGACGATTCCTTCTAAGGCTTGGTCTGTCAGGAAAGAGGTTGAGCCTCCATAATATTCAAGGCCATCAGTGATTTTATTCATTTGAGTTCAAAGCCCGTGGCATGGCATACCTTCAGCTGTTTTTGGTTACGAGAAATTTTGCAACAATGTGAGAGATCAAAAAACCATGTGCTTTCTGTTTAAAGAGTTCACTTTAGGTGCCTCAAGGTGCAGAAGTTGGACGTTGGAATCCACTCGGTGAAACATATCAATCTGTATTATTAAAAAATGCAGATTTATTTAAATCATCTTTAAATCAATATTCATAAATGCAGCATGTAAATTTTCAATTTGGCTTTGTCACACCTCCAAAGATTGACCATGTCTGCATGGCTCCACCAAGGAACACTACATATGGGGACAAAGGTTTCTTAGGGCAGGACTTATAGAAATAAATTCACCACAGGATAAATACGAAGGAGATACAGCTTGAAGAAAGGTCCCGACCCGAAACGTCACCTGCCCATGTTCTCCAGAGATGTTCCCTGACCCACTGAGAGTTACTCCAGCACTTTGTGTCCATTTGGATGAACATAAAGTGCTGGTGTAATTCAGCGGGTCGGGATTGGATAGGCGACGTTTTGGGGTAGGAGCTTTCTTCAGAATGAATACAAGTGTTGTTGCAGGAATTTTGTTTCGTAAATCATAAAAAATATCAGGGGAAACCTTACAAATGGAACATATTCAATTTGCAAATTCCTTTTGCTGTATTTATAAAAGGCACGACCTTCAGATTCAAATACTTCGGTGAAGATTTCTAATGATTTTGCGTTTCTCCAGCAGAGTTTTAGTCGTCCCTTCCCTCGAGTCCTGCAAACTTTTGCCAGCGATTAGTTCTCGTTCAATTATGAGTTCACGTGGCCACAACGAACTTGGTACTGGACACAATGATTTTTTTTCTTTCATTTCCATTGCTGTTAGCTGATGAGCTACAAAGTAGTTCCAGTCAGATTGTAATTTCACAAGTGTAGAATAATGTCAAACATATGTGAGCTGACTATTTATCACGGTGCTCTAGATGCCACTTGCTATTCAAAGTTGTCTTTGAATTTCTTCAGCCGGATTGTAATGCTCATTTTATTTGCTAAACCAGTTGGAAAAATCAGGAAATTAAACCATCAATAACCATTGATAATTACAGGGGGGGGGGGAGGGGCGCATGTGAAAGAGCCGCTGCGCACAGTGCCAGAGACCCAGATTCAATCCTGACCTCGGGCGCTGAGTGTGTGGACTTTGGTGTTCTCGCTGTGACTGCCTGTGTTCCCCCAGGTTCTCCGGTTTTCTCCTACATCTCAAAGAAGGGTCCAAACCCGAAACATCACCTGTCCATGTTCCCCACAGATGCTGCCAGACCCAAGTTACTCCAGCATTTTGTGTCTTTTTTTTTGTAGAACTCAGCGGTTCAGGTAGCATCTCTGAAGAGCATGGGTTAATTGACCTCTGTAAATTGGACCTGGTCTATTGGTGAGCAGCAGAATTTGGGAAGAATTGATAACAATATGGAGGCAATAAAGTTGGATTAGATTAGCAGTGGCACAGTGGTAGAGTTGCTGCCTTACAGCGCCAGAGAGCTGGTTTCGATCCTGACTACGGGTGCTGTCCATACGGAGTTTATACGTTCTTCCTGTAACCTCGTGGGTTTTCTCTGGGTGCTCCGGTTTCTTCTCACACTGCAAAGATGTGCAGGTTTGTAGTTTATTTGGCTTGGTAAAATTGTAAGTTGTCCCTTGTGTGTAGGATAGTGCCAGTGTAAGGGGCTCGCTGGTCAGCGCGGACTCGATGGGCTGAAGGACCACTTTCCACACTGTATCTCTAAAGACTAAAGCAGTGGTTCCCAACCTTTTTTTGGCCATGCCCCACCTGATCACCTCTAAAATCCTGATGCCCCCCCCCCTTGCTTTCCTTTGAGAGAAAACGGAGTAAATAGATATTATAAGGGTAACTTAGCAAAAGCTCTTTGAATCGCATTTCTAAATCCAATTCAATAAATAAGGTTCTCCCATGACCTCGCGCGCTTCGTGCGACGTGCATGAAGAGCGATGGCGCGGTGATTATGTAATAACTACAAAATAAAGATCTTTTTTACCCCAAAAAAATTATTTACTCAAAATAATATCTTAAACATAAACTACATATGTTTACCTGATGGAGAATTCAAAAAAACCAAAATCGAAAATTTGGACCTAGACCTCCTCAATTGCCCCCCTTAAAAATCAAATTGCCCCCCTGTGGGGCATACGCCCCACGTTGGGAACCACTGGACTAAAGGCTAGCGTAGGATTAGTGTAAAGGGGGGAATTAATGATCGGTGGGCTTAAGGACCAGTTTCCATGCTGTATCTCTCGATCTATTATTAAAATACTGTTCCTTTGGTTTTGCTCTGGAGGATCCCTGTTTACAAGCCTCAACCAAGGCTCTCCGCCCATCAACAAGGTTCATATAGGCAAGAGTACGGGCCCTGTCTTAAACATTTCAGGATGATTTGTTTAAAGTGCTGTTAGCAAAAGCATGACAGAAAAAAAGATACATCGAGCAGTATAACAGTATGTTGTTTTGTGAGCTGTTGCTCTCAGTGTTTAATACTGGACTTCGTGGCTGTTTGCGTAGAGTCTGCACGTTTTCTCTCTGACTCTGAATGTTTTCTCCGGAACGACAGAAGTTGAGGAAAGTCTTGATTAGAAGAAGTGTATAAAATTATAAGAGGCATGGATAGGGTAGGCAGTCTAAACCGTCTTCACAGTGTGGAAATGTCCAATACTAGAGGGCATAGCTATAAGTTGAGAGAGGGAAAGTTTAATGTAGATGTGAGTAACAAGCTTTTTATACAGAGGGTTGTGGAGGCCTGGAATGTATTGCCAGGGGTGATGTTAGAGGTAGATATGATAGTGGCGTTTAAGAGACATTTAGATAGGCCCATGAAAGTGCTGGGGCCAAAGGGATATGGATCATGTACAGGCAGATGAGATTAATTTAACTTGGAATAATTTTCAGCACAAACACTGTGGGTGGATGGGCCCATTCTGGTGATGTACTGTTCTATGTTCTATACACCAAGCATACCTCAGGTGATTCTGTTTCCTCCCACATCCCAAAGTTGTGTGGATTGGTAAATTAACCGGCCCCTGATGCCTAGATGTGGTGGAATCTGGGGGATTGTTGGTGAGAATGTGGAGAGAATAAAATGTGATTAGTGGAATTAATGGAATCTATGAGTTAAAGGGCCTGTTTATTTACTCTATGGCACCAAAACAATGGTTAAAAAAAGTGTAACTCAGTGGGCCAGGCAGCATCTGTGGAGGGAAATAGACAAATGATGTTTTGGATCGGGACTCTTGTGAAAGATCCCAAATTGAGACGTCACCTGTCCACTTTAATCCGCAGATTTAGTTGCGTTTAATTTAGAAATACAGCGCGGAATCAGGCCCTTCAGCCCACCGAGTCCGTGCCGACCAGCGATCCCTGCACACTAACTATCCTATACAAGTTCAAGTTCAAGTGAGTTTATTGTCATGTGTCCCTGATAGGACAATGAAATTCTTGCTTTGCGTCAGCACAACAGAACATAGTAGTCATTGACTACAAAACAGATCAGTGTGTCCATATACCATTATATAAATATATACACACATGAATAAATAAACTGATAAAGTGCAAATAACAGATAATGGGCTATTAATGTTCAGAGTTTTGTCCAAGCCAAGTTTAATAGCCTGATGACTGTGGGGAAGTAGCTATTCCTGAACCTGGTTGTTGCAGTCTTCAGGCTCCTGTACCTTCTACCTGAAGGTAGCAGGGAGATGAGTGTGTGGCCAGGATGGTGTGGGTCGTTGATGATACTGCCAGCCTTTTTAAGGCAGCGACTGCGATAGATCCCCTCGATGGAAGGAAGGTCAGAGCCGATGATGGACTGGGCAGTGTTTACTACTTTTTGTAGTCTTTTCCTCTCCAGGGCGCTCAAGTTGCCGAACCAAGCCACGATGCAACCGGTCAGCATGCTCTCTACTGTGCACCTGTAGAAGTTAGGGAGAGCCCGCCTTGACAAACCGACTCCCCGTAATCTTCTCAGGAAGTAGAGGTGCTGATGTGCTTTCCTAATAATTGCACCAGTGTTCTCGGACCAGGAATGCCAAGCCAATTAGCCTACAAACCTGAATGTCTTTGGAATGTGGGAGGAAACCGGAGATCCCAGAGAAAACCAATGCAGGTCACCGGGAGAACGTACAAACTCCATATAGACAGCACCCATAGTCAGATCGAACCTGGGTCTCTGGCACAGTAAGGCAGCGACGTACCGCTACATCACCGTGCAGCAGTTCCTCCAGTATTTTGTTTTTTGCTCAAAATTCCAGCATCTACAGTCTATTGTGTCTCCATTAAGGACAGAGTGTCTGTTTGGAATTACAGAAAATCAAATAATACAGTACAATGCATTCTTAGACTATGATTACATCTCCCATCCCGAACGGATAAATCACCACATTCAATAGGTTTTGTGGCATTCTTGATATTTGTGCTGATGTCAAATGTAATGTAAAAAAGGCTGTGTGTAAAGGTTGTTTTACTTACAGCACCAGGTAGAATTGGAAACATAATAAGCATGCAGAATTTAATAGAAATAGATAGGTTTACATGGTGAGTGTCAAAGATGAAATAGTCATTACCTTCAACTCACCAACTGACCAAATATCACAATGTAATTACACCGGCTTGAATGCATCCTCCTTCTCAATGTTTTCATCAGTAACATGATTGAGAAATGTTCTATAAACATATATAGACTTAAAATTATATTGACAGCATTTTCAACATTGTACTGATGGAGTACCTTCACATTGTAGCTGCCCCAATTTAGAAGATAATTGCTTCAATGTGAATTCTGCATATGTTCCACATTTCACAAGACCACCGTCGTGCTCTCACCCACTCCATCTTCACACAAAAAACACACGAGAAAATAATAAATAGTCTACAACATTTTGCTGACCTGAATTTAAATACAATATCTGGATAACTGCAGCAAATGTACTTGCAAAAATGCAAGTTCCAAACTAGTGAAAATATTTTATAAAATCTTAATTATTTTGTCAAATCTTATACTATTACTGCACCTTGTCCAGGCTTCTATTAACATTGATGCCACCCATCTAGCGGTGTGTAAAGGGATGGCACATTGGCACAGCTGGTAGAGCTGCTGCGCCAGAGACCCGGGTTCGATCCTGACCTCAGGTGGTGTCTGTGTGGAGTTTGCACCTTCTCCCTGTGATTGTGTGTGTTTCCTTCGGGTGCTCCTTGAAGAAAGGGGCTAGCGATCTAATCTTGGCATTCAATGCTATCACCATCACCAAGTCCTCCTTCTGTATCAATATTCTGGGAGGCCATCGCTGACCAGGAACATGAACAGATCAGTCACATGAATACTGTGGCTGAAGAGCAGTGTCAGTGGCTGAGCATTCTCTAATGGCGATTGTAATGAACACGTTCTAACACTTATAAGCAATGGAATAGCGCCGTGACTTAAAAAAACAGAGGGATTTCAAAATAACTGTATGGAGCATTTGTGCACGAATATTATAAAGTGTGATTACATCTCAAAGGAATTCCAATTGCTAAAGGTCCCTCATATAACTGGAAGCATCTCATGAATCCAAATTCTTGAAATGCCTGATCTAATAACTGCTGCAAATCCTCTCTTCACAGAACAAAATGTTTAAACTTGTGCAGAAAGCAGTGGAGATGGGGAGATGTGAATGGTGGTCGGATCCCGTTGGAGGTGGCAAAAACGTCAGAGGATTATGTGCTGTATGCGACTGCTGATGGGGTGAAAGGTGAGGACTAGGGGGACTCTGTACCCGTTGCGACTGGGGGGAGGGGGAGCTAATTCAGTGGCTAATGCACTATGGATCTCTCCATTGTAATCATGTATAGTCTCTCCACTGACTGGTTGGCATGCAATAAAATCTTTTCATTTTACCTCGGTACACGTGACAATAAATTAAACTACACTGAAAACTAATTACTAGGCCATCAGACACCACAATATAGAGCGTAGAACAGTACAGTCAAAGCACAGGCCCTCGGGTCCACAATGTCAGTGGCAAACATGATGCCAAGACCTGTACTTAAGTGCTTGCGCATAACCTATATTTCTCCATTCCCTGCATATCCATGTGTCTATCCAAATCTCTCTTAAATGCCACTAGTTTCATGTTGGAGATCAAGCTACAGAGATACGATAGTGGCATTCAAGAGGCTTTTGGATAGGAATGTGGATATGCAGGGAGTGGAGAGATATGGATTATATGCAGGCAGATGAGAATCTTGGCATCATGTTTGGCAGAGACTTTGTGGCCCAAAGGGCCTGTTCTTGTGCTGTACTGTTCTATGTTCTATGTTAGAAGATGATGTCTAACCATTGCAATGACATTCAGCGTGATTAGTTTTCCATCAAATTCTGTATTCCAATTGTAGCCCGAGAAATCGGTGTTCACATAGACCATGGCCAAGCTTGGATGTGGGTGCTTACATAGACCATGGCCAAGAGTAACTAGGGACTTATCCGGATTGATGCACAAAATTGGACAATTGGGTGAGATACCAGGAGGTTGTCAGTGACTGTGATGCCATCACTAAGCAAGAGTCAACATGATCAGAAGAATTAACTGCATTGAAACACAAGGATGTTGGCTTTCTGAAATAGTATATAACTTTTAAAATAACTGTGAGAAATATTTTCCGTCACCTTAACTTTGCATTTCTCCAAAGACAACAATATGGATGGCATGCTTTCTGCAAATTATATTTGCAGATTTAGAATCATTTGATAAGGGGAGCCTTATGGACAATCTGGGGAATCTATTCAAAAGCCCTTAACCAAGTAACAGGCAAAGAATCCTACTCATTTTATAACACCCGGCACGGTACTGGGTAAGTAGACAATAATAAAAAGGTATTTTAAAATTACGAGAATGTACTTGGTATCCCCCCCCCCCCCTTCCTTCCGATATCCCTCTGAAAATGTGGTATCTAGGCCGGTTGAGGCAGCGGATCTTGACATCATGAGGACTTCTGCGGCTGATTGGCGGGTGGAATTTGTCCCCTTGGATCCGTTCCCCCATGACCAACGTCCGAGCCGACCATGAGGACCAGTATCTTGACCTACCGGCGGCCAAGGCAGTCCATTCCAGTACCGTTTGACTCCTCTCGGAGGCCGTGATCTACGTTGGCCAGGCAAAACGGATAACCCAGCCAGGCTCTGGAACCAAGGGTGCCGGAATAACGGTGATAGCCTGTATTATGTTTGATCAGGTGGGAAGCCAGAAGTAATAATAATCATCACCAGAACTAGTTTGGGATAAGAGGTGTATATATTGCAAGGGCCCGGGACTAATCTATTGAAGGGGATTGAGGAACTTATACAAAATAGTGAATATATTGAGCTAGGTTTACACATATTAATAGTTTTGCACATTTAAAAACACTGAAAAAATGTGTTCATCAATTTAGTATTGTGGTTAAAAATAGCCAGAACCACTGTTTAATTACACAGCAAGTGAAAATCGTAAAGAAGAACATATTGCAAAGTTTCATGTTTAACTCTTTAGCGAGGCTCCTTTTAAAAATAAAACCTGTTTCTTGGTGCTAATAACTCTCCTGTCCCGAGTCTCCCATTAACCAAAGCCGCTGTAAAACCACATAACTCTATTGAAACATTAACAAGAAGGATTACCTCCAGTGTCATGTATGATGAATAGCTGCTAATGAGTTCCTGCTGTGCAACTGGTCACTTCAATAATATGAAGAGCATCCACCATCAATAGCTGACATGCAGCAAAATAGCTTTATTCATCATCTGCAGCCAAGAGATTTAGTTCAAACACGTTTTCCACACTGCATTTTAACTAATCAGACAAATTAATTTGGGCAATAAGAATTATTTTTAGACTGTCGTATTTTCCTTCACCTTAACATTGCATTTCTCCAAACACTACAATATGGATAGCATGCTTTCTGCAAATTTTATTTGCAGATTTAGAATCATTTGATAAGGGGAGCCCTTTACACAATCTGGGCAATCTATTCAAAAGCCCTTAACCAAATAACCGACAAAGAATCTCTCTACTCATTTTATAACACCAGGCACGGTACTGGGTAAGGAGACAAATTAAAGCTAATTAATGGCAAATTAAAGTTGCACATTTCCTAGAACTGGATGGTTGCAGAATTTACTATAGATTTATCTATTTTCATATCTGTTATTTCAAGTTCTTAACCTTGTAACAGTTTGAGTAAATGCTTATATTCAATGGTAATTTACATCTTAAAATAAAAATATCAAGTAGCAAAGAAAGATGGCACCAATAGCATTGTTGAAAGCATAATATTACAGAGATCGTATTAGTTTAAATCATTGGGCAATGTTGCAACAAACAGATTTTAATTGCAGACAAATATGAACTCATTCACTTTGCATACAAAAAGGATATTAATCCTCCTAGCTGTTATCAGGCACAGTCCTCTCAACAGCCAGAATGCAGTCCTAAACCCATCTACCTCATTAGAGACTTTTGAACTATCTTTAAGTGGACTTTATCGCACTTCAATGCTACATCTTGAACTAAATGTTGTACCCTTTATACGTTATCTGTGCACTGTAAACAGCTTCGTGCACGGTCTTTTCTTTGACTGGATAGCATGTAAACAAAAGCTCTTCACTGTACCTCAGTACACATGACAATAATAAACTAAACTAAACTCATTCCGAAAATAGGAAAGGCTTGAAAGGGTCATCTCGGATCAAGGGTACAGGAAATAACCATAAAAAATGGTTTCCTGGTGTTAATGATTCTTGTTACTCAATTTTAATGTGAGAGGGGAAAGGTTTAATAGGAACCTGAGGGGAAACTTATTCATACTGAGGGTGGGTGGGTGGGTGTATGGAACGAGCAGCCAGAGGGAGTAGTTGAGGCAGGTACTATAACAAATAAAATACAGTTTAGACAGGTACATGGATGGGAAACGTTTAGAGGGATATGGGCCAAATGTGGGCAGGTGGGACTAGTATAGATGGGGCATCTTGGTTGGCATGGGCAAGTTGGGCCAAAGGGCCTGTTCCCATACTGTATGACTCTATATATTAAGTATTTTGAATCAGATGTGTCCAATGTTGCAATTAAAATTCACAAAGAGGCAGTCAAAACAATAACTCTGTTTCTCCCTCCACACGTGTCTCCTGACCTTCAGAGTATTTTATACTAAGGGACGGAGTACTGTTTTTCTTTTGAATTTGCAGCATCTACACTTTTTTCATTTTCAAGCGGAAATGCTTTCTTTGGACTGTGGGGATGGAAGTCACACCATAGACAGACAAAGCTTTGGTTACAACATATAAAGACGTAGTGTGAAGAGTTCTGCGCATCACATCTTAGAAATAATTATATTGGCTTTGGAGTGAACGCAGCATAGAGCAGATTTACCAAAATGCAGGACTCTAAACAATGCAGAAAATTGCATTGCATTCCCTGAAATTTTAAAGGTAATTTGAACCTAGAACAGGCACAGGAACAGACCATTTGGCCCACAATGTCCATGCCGGCCATGATGCCAAGATAAACTAATCTCATCTGCCCTGCACATGATCCATATCCCTCCATTCCCTGCATATTCATATGCCAATCAAAAAGCCTCTTAAACATAATTATCCTATCTACCTCCAACAACAACCTTGGATGCATGGACAGGCACCCACCAACATCTGTGTAAAGAAACATGCCCTGCATATCTCCTTTAAACTTTGTTTCTCTCACCTTAACACTATTCTCTTTTGTCTGTACTTTAGACCTTGGAGATACTGTATGGAAACAGGCCCGTTGACCCACCTGCGTACACTAGCACTATCCTACACACTAGGTACAATTTACAATTTTCAGAAGCCAATTAACCTACAAACCTGGATGTCTTTGGAGCGTGGGAGGAAACCGATGCACCCAGAGAAAACCCACGCGGTCACATGGAGAACGTACAAACTCCGTACAGACAGCATCCGTAGTCAGGATCAAACCCAGGTCTCTGGCGCTGTAAGGCAGCAACTCTACCGCTGCACCACTGTGCTGCCCTAGTCTTTGACATTCCCACCCTGGGACAAAGGCTCTGACTATCTATCCTATCTATGCCTCTATTATTTTATATAGTTCCATTGGGTGCTGAGAAAATTGATTGTTATACACAAAAAATAATGAAAGAAAACATAATTAGTCTCTATAATATGGATGAAACAATTTCCTATCAGTTTAAGTTCTATTTTGATATTTTAAAAACAATTGTTAAATTAGATTAACCACTACAATACGTTACTGGCTGCTGCAGGGAGATATAAATAAATAATATGTGAATGGAATATTGTGAGTGTAGACGGAAGTGTGATAATCCCAATATTGTTTGTGCCTTGATGAGCCTTAATCCAAAATAGGATGTGGTGTGGGACAGTCAATCTTGTGACTGAGTGTGAGAAGCGTTTTATTTCGTTAGTTTTTGTTGGGGAATACACTTTTAGTTCAGCTCTATTGCAAGGTTGCTACCTAGAGAAAGAAATTATGTTTGTGAGTGAATTACTTCTACATGGCTTCCTTCACTTTTCACACTATGCACAATCATTGACAAAACTAAGAATAGTGTCCATATGCTAATACTTAAAGCATCCAAGGCCTAACAGATCATGCCATAGTTGACCAAGTTTATCCCTGAAATTAGAAATACACAAAACTATTAATTTTGCTGTTACTGTACCATTAAAAGAAAGGGCATTATTTTGTTGAAGAAATGTGTTCTAATGGGTGTTTTATTTTTGGATGAACAACACTGCATTGGTAGCAATCTCGGTGACGTTTCTGTCTGCTCAACCATCTTATCTACGTTTGGCACTTTTCAATAGATTTCAGATTTTATTACTTCAGTTATGAAAAATCATAACCTCCATTTTCTGTTTGTGTAACGTCATTAATCATACCAATATTGTTGCCCCAACAATACTTTTCATTATCTTCATGCAATTTACCCGTACTATTCTGCACTCGGCATTTCTTAAAGCAGTCCACATGTTCACAAACTATTGTAGCTAAATATTTTTCCATGTAAGAGTGGTAGCGGTGTGGAATGAGCTTCCAGTGGAAGTGGTGGAGGCAGGTTCGTTGGTATCATTTAAAAATAAATTGGATAGGCAAATGGATGAGAAGGGAATGGAGGGTTATGGTATGAGTGCAGGCAGGTGGGACTAAGGGAAAAAAAGCTCTGTCGGCATGGACTTGTCGGGCCGAGATGGCCTGTTTCCGTGCTGTAATTGTTATATGGTTATATGGTAATATACCCATTAACCTCAAATGGATAGGTAAGAACTGCAGATGCTGGTTTAAATCGAAGGTAGATACAAAATGCTGGAGTAACTCAGCGGGACAGGCAGCATCTCAAGGAGAGAAGGAATGGGTGACGTTTTGGGTCGAGACCCTTCTTCAGACTCAAATGGGTGACGTTTCGAGTCGACACCTTTCTTCAGACTCGACCCGAAATGCCACCCATTCCTTCTCTCCAGAGATGCTGTCTGTCCCGCTGAGTTACTCCAGCATTTTGTGTCTAACCTCAAATGGATCATGATTCAAACAAACTAGAAATAATTTACTGTAACTGTCCTTTCTGCTTCCTTTTTTATCCACTGACTCGCTAGCTTTCTCTTCTTGTATCTTTATTCCTGCTATTTATTCTTTTTCGACACCTAATGCAAACGTTCTCTTTTCTCTTCCTCTCCTGGAAAATTGCACCAAATTTGCACTACGCCACTTGACTCCATGAAGACTTTGCGTTGTTGTGGAGTTGGGGAATTGCCAGCGAAAAGCGGTCAACAAGTTTGTGACTTGGAATCCCAAAATATGTGGCACTTGTGCAAAAGAAATGCCAGTGGTTTTGTTGTGAGCTGCCAGCATTTCCTAAGCCAGGATTATTGACTGTGGCTTTCACAGCACACAATATATGGCAAGATGAAATTAGGGCAGCTGTTGGAACAAGACAGAACTCAGTAGGAAATCGAATAAACAATTTTTAATGTAAATTAGACATATAATATTTGAGATCTAAATGTGTTCCTTTTGATTCTCTGTTACAACTGGAGTCAGGGATGGCACAGTTGCTCAGCGGTAGATTTGCTGCCATATAGTGCCAGAGACCCAAGTTCAATCCTGACCACGGGTGGTGTCTGTAAGGAGTTTGTACGTTCTCTCTGTGACCGCGTGGGTTTTCTCCGGGTGCTCCAGTTTACTTCCACACTCCGAAGACGTACATGTTTGTAGGTTAATTGGCTTCTGTAGATTGTAAATTGTCGCTAGTGTCGATAGTGCTAGTGTACAGGGTGATCGCTGGTCAGCGTGGACTCGGTGGGCCGAAAATCTTGTTTACTTTAGTCTAAACATGCAAACAAGTGGAGGTCATTGAACCCAAATAATCATTCCAGATGTAGCAGGAATTCACTTAATCTTTGTCTAATCTATACTTGGTGGGCCAAAGGGTCTGTTCTTATGCTTCACTGTTGTATTCTCTAGGAAATGGTTGGAAATATTATTTTAAAAAGTGTGAACCTTCTTTTATTTTCAATTGTGTTGTTTAAACATCCGGGAAATTTGTTCAACATACATCACATTAAACATACAATTGCCAAGATTCAGCTGCAGTGCTGCAACATACATAACCCTACAGTTTGCACCCAAAGTAAACTATTTTAAAGATCTCACAATATTGCCACTAGCAAACACATGGGATGGCATTGATCTCAATGTTTTATTGCAGTCAATATGTTATTATGCTGAACCAATAAATCTACTTCTGGTGAGTTTGACTACCCTATGAAGCCAAGGGGTTTTCAACTTTTTTTTTTGTTTCCGAAGATTAAAATCTTTTGGAGTCCAAGCTCAATGTTGCATTGAACCATTGTGGCACCTGCTGGCAAACTGGTGAACTGGAACTGCAGCACCATGAAAGAGCAAGCAAACAAGTATGAGGATCCTTCACATCAGATTCAAAAACAGCTCCTTCTCCCTAAGGAACTTCATGAGATCTATAATCTTGACAAAATGATTGTGCAGTGTCCATATGACATTTAAATAGCATAATATATAAATATAAGAGAACATATAATACATACTATATTTTATGTACCGTAACATATACGTTTAGTTTAGAAATACAGCACAAAACCAGGCCCTTCAGCCCACTGAGTCCACGCCAACTATTGGTCACCGAGTCCACATGTTTAGTTTAGGGATACCGCATGGAAACGGGCTCACAGCCCACCAAGTCCACACTGACCAATGAACACCTGTTGACACCAGTTCAATGATATCCCAGTTTCTCATGGATTCGAGGGGGGGAGGTAGAGGGACAGGTGTTGCATCTCCTGCAGTTGCAGGGGTAGTACCTGGGGAGGGGGTGGTTTGGGTGGGAAGGGACGAGTTGACCAGGGAGTTGCGGAGGGAACGGTCTCTGTGGAAAGCAGAAAGGGGTGGAGATGGGAAGATGTGGCCAGTAGTGGGATCCCGTTGGACATACTTATTATTAGAGCCAGGATTTTTGCCATAAATGTCATGAATGCTTTTTCATGCCTATTTTGATGATTTCACCAGGATAATGCCTTTTTTGCGATCGAGTGCCAAAATCAGCCTTTTTTTGCCATTTTGCTAAAAGGTCGTGCTATTTTGTCTAGTTGTACCGTGATTACAATGACTTTTCTATGTTAACACGTTAATATTAATGTTATTATCAACGTGTTAACATAGTATAATTTACAAGCAAACCTCCACCACCGGGGCGAAACGGGGGTGCCACCATCAGTCACTCATTCATTCGTGCTGCTGCCAGCTGGTTCAGTCTTCTCCAAGATCTATTTAAGAAAGAACTGCAGATGCTGGAAAAATCAAAGGTAGACAAAAAATGCTGGAGAAACTCAGGGGGTGAGGCAGCATCTATGGGGAGAAGGAATAGGTGACTTTTCGGGTCGAGGCCCTTCTTCAGACAGATGAGGGAGGGGACAGGAAAAAGAAAGGAAGAGGCGGAGACAGCAGGACTAGAACGAGAGCTGGGTAGGGCGAGGGGAGGAGGGAGAAGACAGGGGCTATCTAAAATTAAAGAAGTCAATGTTGATACCACTGGGGTGTAGACTACCCAAGCATGTCTCCTACATTTACTCCTGGCTCCAGTCACAAATCTGAGTTTTCGAGTGATCTGTGCAAGGCATTCATTGATGCTGGAATTGCAGTGTGCTAATTGGAAGACAAATCTCTCAGAGGTTTTTCAGAGAGAAAATATGGATCTCAATAGACCAGACAACCGGTGCTGTGGGGAGATATGTTTCCAATGTAATCATCGGTACACTGGAGACAGGTCAACCATCAAAGGAATTTGTTGTCATCGGAAGTATTGGAGAAGTCAAACAGCTCAACTATTGCTCAGTTGTTTACATCTTCACTTGCTGTACTTTGGCCAGAAGGTATAAAACACGAGAATGTTCTTCTGTTTGTGACTTAAAGTTTTATTCCCCAAAATGTTGCATTTGACATGCTTAGCTCAAGGACTTCATTGAATTGCCAAGCACGTACATAGCTTGTTTCCAAATGTAGATCACCTATTTTCCAATGTCAAGAAAATCTTCCTCAAAGCACCGCCACGTGTGCAGTTGTTCAAGGAAATGGCACCCGAGATTCCACTACCTCCTCAGCCCGTTTTGACTAGGTGGGGTACATGGCTCTCAGCTGTACTCTACTATGCTGCACATTTTGCAAAGATAAAATAAATCGTCAACTGTTTTGAAGAAGAAGAATCTGCTGCAGTCAGGATCGTCAGTGAAATCATGTAGAAAAAGTCCCTCCACCACGATCTTGTTTTTATTGCTTCCAATTTTTCAAACTTCCCACAAGCTATCACTTCCCTTGAGAAACGGGGTGAAACATTAGTGAAAACTTGCAGGGTTTTCAACAAAGTAACTGACAATATTCGTAAAGTTCCTGGGGATGTAGGGGATGCATACAAGGGAAATGTGAGAGAGTGATTTTACCTTAAAAAGATCTTGAAGAAATACAAAACGTAGCTAAAGTACTCAAAGGTAGTTGTAATGCACAAGATATCGACATGAATATAGAGTCTGTATCGGGTATGCACCTGTGACCTCAGCTGAGGTAGAAATAAGTTTTTCGCAATATTCTGTCGGATAGATGGCATATTTTAACAACCGATAATTTGAAAGAAATGCTAGTAATTGTGTGCAACCAGTCGACTTTGGTCATTTAATGTAGTATACCTTTATATTATCATTTTAAACCATATTTTGGTGGTGGAAATAAATGCCTTTTTATGCCTTTTTTGGTCAATAAATGCCTTTTTCATAATTTTATTATGCCTTTTTGCCTGCCTATTTCAGTGTTTTTTGGTGCCTAAACATCCTGGCTCGACATTATATTCTTAAAAGGAAATTACTAACAACTTCAATTTATGCTTACCTAATAAAAAGCATATGGTACAATACCCAAAATATCCATTTAAGGAAATGTTGTAATACGATTCAGCATTAAAATCAAGAGCATACACAGGTTACTTATATAATTGTAGAATGGAAGACTTTAATTGTTGTTACCAAAAATGTGAAAAATAAATTATAAATGTATAAACAAAACATGGGACGTGTTAATATGGAAACACAAGGAATCGCAGATGCTAATGCATTTCGTTGTCTCTGTACTGTACACTGACAATGACAATTAAAATTGAATCTGAATCTGAATGCTAGAATCTTGAGCGAAACACAATCGTTGTCTACGAATCGTTGTCTACGAATTCCCCCCCAGATGCTGCCTGGCCTGCTGAGTTCCTCCAGCACTTTGTTTAGTTTGTCATAGATGCTGCTGCACCCGCTGAGTTTCTCCAGCATTTTTGTGTACCTTTGTTTAGTTTAGTTTGGTTTAGAAATACAGTGTGGAAACCAGTCTTTCGGCCCACCGAGTCCACACCGACCAACAATCACCTGTACACTAGTTCTATCCGACACGGTAAAGACAATTTACAGAAGCCATTTAACCTACAAACCTGCACATCTTTGGAGTATCGGAGGAAACCGAAAATCTGGAGAAAACCCACATGGTCATAGGGAGAATGTACAAACTTCGTACAGACAGACCCAAAGTCAGGATTGAACTTGGAACTCTGGTGTTGTAAGGCAGCGATTCTACCACCGTGCCACCCACATTTGTGATTGACATCAATATGTTACAATGGATACATTAAACAGAATCTGCAGACACCAAAACCACCGCAACTTCAAATGGCTAAAATTGCTTTACTTCATTTGATTTGTTTCAGTTACATTTTCTCTATCCACACGTGACTGAGCACTGAGGGTGGGTTGCTGTCTTTGCGATGTTATGAGTAATTACTCTAAATGGCCAACCTTTATGTTGGTGTCCAGACATTAAATGCAGGTCACATACCAATTTTAGGTTTGGGTCCGTAATTAAGGTGGTTTTAGTTCACTGAATCATCATCATTAACTAACGAAAACTGCCAAGCATTGCCACAAAAGTGGCCACATAACCTTCTGACCAACTACCCCAAGAGAGGTAAGAAACTGCTTCACTGCCATGAAAAACATTATTATAAATGTGTGCAAGAACTCCCTAAACGCTCTAAACAAAATAATTGAAATATGTAGCGTAGCATAGCTTTGCACCCTGCAGATCCAATTTTAATCATTACAGAACATGTTGAAGTCACGTTAGCAATAATATTTTCATTGTAACATTCACAATTCTTGCACACTTTTGGTAACGTCAATTAAATTATTCCAACCTTCTAACACACCAAATTTCAGAAGTAGCTTACAATTGATTACTTTTGATTGTTTCTGAAACAGATTACAGGAACTTGGATAAGCACTCTCCAAGACAGACGTGAAGCTCACCGTTTGACCTGTTTTTACAAAATGTTAAATGGTCAGCTCGACATAGACTACAAAACCTACACCAAACCCAAACCAATTAAGAGCAGACCAGAGCATTCGATCCAATTTGTGATCCCAGCTACAACGACAGATGTATACAGCAATTTGTTCTTCCCCCGCACAATTAAAGCATGGAATAATCTCCACCCAACTATAGTTACCCATCCAGATGCAACTAAATTTAAAGTAGCTCTTTCTTCCCAATAACCCTTCTGGCTTAAGCCCTCCCTCACCACCTCCAGTTTAAATTCCATTTGGAATATTTTGGAGGACCAAGAAACCAAGATAAGAAGGTACACGGTGAAGCAATGGTCGAGCTGCTGTTTCACAGGGCAGAGATGCGTGTTCGACCCTGACCTCAGGTGCTGCCTGTGTGGAGTTTGCACATTCTCCCAGTGACTGCATGGGTTTCCTCCACATGCTCCCGTTTCCTCTCACTAATTAAGCTCTGTTCCCATACCTAGTTTAAGCAAACATAATTGACTGATGTTTGTAGATGAGGGAAGAAGTGTGAGTTTATTGAATACTAGACCAAGTGCAGACCCGTTGGGTCTGCTCCCCCAACGCACCCATTTCCTACCCATAGCCCCCATGGGAGGCATGGTCCTCCAACTCAAGCTGTTCCCAAGCTGTTCCCAAACATAACATTCCAGCACTCCCCTTGCCTCCCTCAGCAGTGCTCTTTAAAAAATGTGAATCAGAATATGTAAGAATCTTATGAAAGTTGGCATTTTTAAAGCTTTAATCGCAAATAACGTGTCAAATATAGGATTAAATCTTCAGTGAAGATGATCACTGCGAGCTAAGCCTGCTTGTGACATCATCAGTGAAAGCTGGTCGTTTTAAATTCAAAGTCTTTTGATGTTTTTAAACCTTACTTACTTTTAATCAGTAATGTCGAGAAATAAAGCATAAAATGTTCAGTGAGGGTGATCTCGGCCTCGAGGTGAAAAATGTGAATCAGAATATGTTAAAATCTTGTGAAAGTTGGTATTTTTAAAGCTTTAATCGCGAATAACGCATTAAATATAGGATTAAATCTTCATTGAGGCTGATCACTGCTAGCTGAGCCATTGTGATGTCATTAGTTGGTTGTTTTAATTTCAAAGTCTTTTGACTTTTTTAGACTATTAATCAGTAATGAGCCGAGAATAAGTCAAGAAAGAAAGCATAAAATGTTCAGATAAGGTGATCTTGGCCTCATCTGCTCCCCCAACGCACCCACCCGCTCCCTACCCGTAGCCCCCACAGGAGGCGTGGTCCTCCAACTCAAGCAGTTCCCGAACGTAAGATTCCAGCACTCCCTTTGCCTCCCTCAGCAGTGCTCTTTAAAAAAAATTCCAATTGCACTTGCCCTGCGTATTGCAATAGGAATTTGCTCTCCCCCTGCTAGTCGAGCCATTGTTGAAGCTGGTCGGTTTGAAATTCAAGGTATTTTGATTTTTTTTTAAACTTTAATCAGTAATGTCGAGAAATAAAGCATAAAATGTTCAATGATCTGTGCCGAAAGGAGAAAAAATGTGAATCAGAAAATGTAAAAATCTTGTGAATGTTGGCATTTTGAAAGCTTTAATTGCGAATAACGTGTCAAATATAGGATTAAATCTTCGGTGAAGATGATCACTGCTAGCCTCACCATTGTGACATCATCAGTTGAAGCTGGGCATTTTAATTTCAGTCTTTTGACTTTTTTTAGACTTTTAATCGGTAATGAGTCGAGAATAAGTCGAGAAATAAAGCATAAAATGTTCAGGTAAGGTGATCCTGGCCTCGATGGGAAATATGTCAATCGTAATATGTAAAAATGTTATCGTTAACGCGTAGTATTTTTGCGAAGATGTAAAGCCAACCACAAATACACACACACATATTCACATGTACAAGATCAGAGTTTTAAATAAGTATATGATGATGATATGTGCATGGTGTGAGTGAGCAAGGTCTGGGATCCAGAGTTGTACCCGGACCCTCAAGTTCCCTCAGCCAAGCCACTAGTGAAGGCAAACTGTTTGGTCGTTTTGTTGCTGTTTATTGTCTGAAAACTGTAACATCCAGATTCAGGTGCATCATCTTCCCTACAGCCATCAGGCTATTAAATACTACAACCTCCAAATAAGCTTGAACTACATAGGCATTGGGTTTGTCTCGTCGCACTATTAATGTTTGTTTTTATGTGTTTACATATTCTGTTGTGCTCCTGCAAGTATTTCATTGTTCTGTCCGGGACATCCGACAATAAAATACTCTTGACTTTTTACTCTTTCCGTAATTTACAATATATGGTTGAAGTATTCTTTCTCCGTCAATGATCAGAACCCTTGGAAATTGCTTGTATCATTGCAGTGATGTATGAAACTCTTTATAAAGAGTCTTTGCTGTTTTTGCTCTTGGAGGTTGTACAAGTTAACTGCAGCTATGTTATGTATAAAAACATACATGGAGAACTCTGGCCCAGCTAAGAGTATTAGATGTAATTTGCTATGTAACTCAATAATACTCAAAAGTGTCAAAAACTCCCTCTGAATAACATCCAGAGAGATTTCTCGTACTTTCTGAAATTGAAAAATATTAAGATTAGAATAGATTTTATGGAGTTCAACTTTAAAATGAGGAACTTTTGTTGCTCTCTAACTTTATGTAATGTTTGCCTTTCAGAATATATCCCTTTCCATGTTCAAAATGTTCAGTGTTAAGTAGTTGAAGGCATATCCAATATCACAAATGTGCAATAATTTCTGTTGCAAAGCAGGATTTCAATTTCTAAATGCAAATGTGAGATTCAAATTTATAGCTTGCTGCTGCTTGGTCCCAGAAAATTCAGTGTCAATACTAAGTTATAGAAAAAAAGGGAGGTGTCAGGTTCAATTACTTACCAGCGTTAAACACATTGGTCTGACCCAGAGTTGAGAGAATTAGCCACAAAATCCCATAGTTGGGGAAAAAATCAGGACGATGCAAAATTAAGGGGAGAGTTCAGGCCTGTCCCACTTACGCGACTTTTCAGCGACTGTCTTCGACCTTCAAGCTCGAGGGCACTCGCCTGAAAAACGGCGAGCTGGATCGACCGTCAGCGATGAAACCGCGAGCCGGATCGATCGTCTGCACACACACACACACACACACACAAACACTTTGCAAAGGCGGGGGCCAGGGAAAGCGGGGGAGGGCTGTCTGAAATTCACACCCGCGATGAACAGGAACGTAAAAGACAGCTGGCACAGGTACGGCAAGTCCTTTAGAGAGCGCAGGGGGGGGGGGGGGGGGAGCAGGAGAGAGGGGGGAGAGAGAGAGGGGGGAGAGAGGGGGAGAGAAGGGGAGAGAAGGGGTAAGAAGGAGGGAGAAGGACTGGAGACACTTTTAAGAAGCCAGACAACTTTTAATAAAGTTTAGCGGGCATTTAACATTACCAGTCGGTTTACTCACCATTTTTTTCTAAACGACTTTCGATTACCTTTGATTACCTTTGATTACCAACGATAGCATTACGACCTACCTTTGACTAAGCCTACGAGTAAAAAAATATCGATTGTTTCCATGGCAACCTTTTTTTACTCGCGGGCATTTTTCAGCATGTTGAAAAAAAACTGAGGCCTCGAGTGTGCGGGGACTACTCTCGAGCATGAAGGAGGGTTACAAAGACCTCCTAGGACTTTGTGTCGACCATGCTGCGAGTATGAGTCGAGGGCAAACTCTTCTAAACTCGCCAATTAGGTCCCCGCAGTGGGACAGGCCTTTTCCAAATAGGCTTGAAATTCTACAGCGCTGACAGACTCTCGAAGAAGCCCATAGCTCTCCACAGAAACATATAAAAAATTAGGTGGCGCAATGGCGCCGCGGGAGTGTTGCTGTGTTACAACACCACAGACCTGGGTTCAAGCCTTTGTACGGGTGCTTTCTGTGTGGAGTTTGCATGTTCTCCCTGTGATTGCGTGGGTTTGCTCTGAGCGCTCCGGTTTGCTCCCACATCCCAAAGACACGCAAATTTGTAGGCCCTCTGTAAATTGTCCCTTGTGTGTAGGATAGAACTAGTGTAAGGGTGATCGTTGATCAGCATGGTCTCGATGGACTGAAAGGTCTGTCTCCACACTGTATCTCAAAACTAAACTAAATTAAAATCAGGCTGGTTTCTTCACAGCTCAGCAGGGAAGTGCATTTTGCCTCATCAATTGAGTCAGAAAATTGAGCTTTTCAGTGATGCCCTCGATAGTTGAATAACCCGAAGATCATACATACACGTTGAGGCAAATGGCCCATGGAGATGAGCTATCAAAACTTGACAAAACTTCTATAACTGTTTGACAAGCAAAAGACAAATGAACAGAAAATATGACATAGATTTTTTTTAAAAATCACACTTAAATGTTATGTCCATAAGTTAAGGGAGCAGAATTAGGCTATGAAGTCTACTACATCATTCAATAATGGCTATCTGTCTATCTTTCCCTCTCAACACCATTCTCCCCATAACCCCTAACATCCCTACTAATCAAGAATCTGCCAATTTCCTCCTTAAAAACATTAATTGACTTGGCCTCCATAGACATCTGTGGCTATGAATTCCACAGATTCACCACCCTCTGACTAAATAAATTCCTCCTTATCTCCTTTCTAAAAGTATGTCCTTTTAATCTGAGGCTATTGCCTCTGGTCCTAGACTCTCCCACTAGTGGAAACATCCTCTCCACCTCCATTCTATCCAGACCTTTCACTACCCAGTATGTTTCAATGAGGTCCCCCTCATCCTTCAAAACTCCAATGAGTACAGGCCAAGTGCCATGAAACGCTCATAATTTTTTTATTTTTTTTTAATAGTGGTACCTGCTTAAATATAATGAACCAGCCTCACATTTGAGAATGAACGTAAACTGCAAACCTTTACGATTATGTTACATGACATCATCTGGGCCTTGATTGCAGCTTTGTAATTCGTGGAGGAATAGCCATTATCCTCCATACAATGTCTCTATAGACAGTGAATAGAGGCTTGACAGATTCTATAATCTGCTAAATCTGCCCCCGCTTCTTGTCCTAACAGGAATCTCAGCTGCAGCTCTTGGCCATCAATCATGAGTTTTCAACAGGCCACATAAAACTCTTGACAAGCTATTGTTAGCAACAGCTGCAATGGATGTACTACCGATGATCTATCTATATTTAAAAATATCCGTTACTGCACAAAAAGTACTGTCATAAAATTCATTTAAAATATGCTCAGCAAATAATTTTTGCAACCTTCTCTACTGCTCAATTTCCACTAATAATTCAAGCAAGTTTCTATAGGCACAGCTTTTAACGTCAACACAATGAGAATTGTATTAATGTAAAAATATATAATTTTCTAATATATGTACTTTCCATGTTTAGAGGGATATGGGCCAAATGCAGGCAGATCGGACTAGTGTAGATGGGGTATCTTGGCTGGCAAGGGCAAGTTGGGCTGAAGGACATGTTTCCATGCTGAATAACTATGACTCTACACATTTCCACTAATGGTAGATTTATCTGTTACACATTTCAATACAAATAGAAATTAAATTAAAGTCATATTCTTAAAATCTTTACATCAGTATTAGACCATTAGACAGAAAATCTTTAAAGCTTGCACTGTTCCCATTAAAGTAATTAATCCTATTTAGTCAGACAGAAACTGGAGCCCACTGCCACAAGACATGGGGCATGAATATGTTGAATAATTGTCGGTAAGTGAGTGGCTTTCCAATACAGTTTAAAAACAATACCGGGTAGCTTATATTCATATATACTAGCACCTCTAAACTCGCTGGATTCTTCACAGAAGCTGTTCTGAGCAAAATTTGACATTTGACCACAAAAGGGGAAATTAAGACATAAAGAGGAAGGTTTTGGAGAGCACTCTAATTGAGGAAAGTGAGGCAGCTGTCGGGACGTTTAGAAGAGGGTATTTCAAAACCTTGGTTCTCAGTAAATAAAGGCACAGACAACAATCTTGCGGAAACATTAACATGATTTGTGGACCACAGATATCCTCGAAACACTCAACAAGAGGGAAAGATTTAATAGGGACCTGAGGGGTAAGTTTTGTACACAAAGGGTGATGGGTGTATGGAACGAGGTGCTGGAGGAAGTAGTTGAGGCAGGTACTATTGTACCGTTTAAGAAACATTTAGACAGGTATGTGGATAGGATGGGTTTAAATGGATACGGGCCAAATGCAGGCAGGTGGGATTAGTGTAGATGAGATATGTTTGTCGGTGTGGGCAAGTTGGGCCGATGGGCCTCTTTCCACACTGTGCGACTATGACTCTAAGTAATGCAGAATCTGTGCAAAGATAAATGGTGTTAACTTTGCATGTCGAAATCCTTCATCAAGAGTATGGCAACAGTTCCTATTAACACGTTTGCTCACACAGGGTTACAGCTGTTTGTGCTGATTTATCTTTCTTAGGTATGTTGGTTTGGAAATGGACAGTAAAGAACAAAAGTCATATCAGTGGAATTGAGAAGAAGGCCAGAGAATTGGCCATGGTATGACATGCATCAATTTAATAAGTACTAAGAGATTACATCTTTTAGATCCATATCCAATAGATATTTGAGCCATAGGGCAGAATTAGGCCATTCGGCCCATTGAGTTAGTTCTGCCATTCGATCATGGCTAATCTACTTTTTCCACCACCCTATTCTCCTGCCTTCTCCCCGTAATCTTTGATGCCCTCACTAAACAAGAACCTATCAAACTCCGCTTTAAAAATACCCAGTGACTTGGCCTCCACAGCCGTCTGTGGCAATCTACAGGTTCCCTCGAAACCGATATAAGGGTGCATACTTGTGCAAGGAGATTGAATAAATGAGTTGGGGAAGAAGTGTCCCAACCTAATCGCCGCCTGACCATTCCCTCCAAAGACCCGCTGAGTTACTCCAACACTTTGTGTTTTGCTCAAGATTCCAGCATCTGCAGTTTCCTGTGCTTCCATGACTCAACTGGCAAATAAGTTAAGGCCAATTCTGTTCTTAAATTCAACCATATAAGCAGACAATCTATCACACAAATTAGGAGATAAGATAGGTATATGGACGGGAAAGGAATGGAGGGTTATGGTCTGAGTGCAGGTAGATGGGACTAGGGGAAAATAAATGTTCGGCACGGGCTTGAAGGGCCGAGATGGCCTGTTTTCCGCACGGTGAAATGAAATTCCCATACAGCCAGACAATAAAAATAAGGGACACAACACACTATAGAGTTTGACATAAAACATCCCCACACAGCAGAATCAGAGTTCCCCACTGTGTGGGAAGGCACCAAAGTAAGAGGGTGGGACGTGATTGGCTGAACACCTTGACCTGCTGCAAAGACTGAACTGTAAAAGCTGTTTTATTGAACTTAGTTGAGATCAAACTTTGAAGCAAATTTGCTGGCTATGATAGGCAGTTCCAACGCAAACTAACAATGTTCAAAGGGAATATTAGTCTAAAGAAGGGTCCCAACCAGAAACATTTTGTCGGTTTATTCTCTCCACAGATGCTGCCTGATCCACCAAGTTCATCCAACACTTTGTGTATTGCTCAAGATTCCAGTGTCTACAGTTCCTTGTGTCAAGGTGCACCAACCTTCCACATCTGGGTGGGATGAGTGAACACCAGCAGCAGCTGGCCAGCTGCAGGTCGGTCAGACTCACTGCTGGGAAACTGCAACAGGGGGGGCTAGAGAGGTGGGGAATCGCAACTGATTGGAACAGCACCATGACAGTGCGAGATTTCTTCAATAATACACGGGCACCTTCTGTTGTTTACTCAGTGGAGAAATGTGATTTAAACCCACAATAATTTTGATCAGAACAGAGACTCCAACTTAAAGTCAGGGCTGACAGCAAGAAAACTTCTGTCAACTTTGCCAACATCCACATTATTCCATCAACATATAATCACTGCAACTTTTGTTTAGTTTAGAGATCCAGTGCAGAAACAGGTCCTTCAGCCCACTGAGTCTGTACCAACCAGCTATCCCCATACACCAGCACTATCCCACACACTAGGGACAATTTACAAACTTTATCGAAGCCAATTAACATACAAACCTGTACGTCTTTGGAATGTGGGAGGAAACCAAAGCACCCGGGGAAAACCCACAAGGTCACAGGGAGAACGTACAAACTCTTCCTGTCCTTGCTCCAGTTACTTCTGTTGCAGCTAAAGTAATTCAAGAAGAATGAAATGGGAGAATCTCAGTTCAAATCTTTTAGCAAAACCAATGCCGATCCTTGAAAAATGCCATTTGACGATCATTTAAAATTTAAAACTTAGAACTTATTGGGGAAGCTGTTTGCTAAACAGTGAACAAGTAATTTCAATGCCTATTCAGAAGTATACTTTACACATGGATGCACAGTTCTAACTGTACGAAAGCCATATAGTATGATAGAGTCATACAGCACGGAAACACACCCTTCAACCTCCTGAGTCACATCGCCCATCAAGTACTCTTCCCTGGAACGTCAGAATAACGTACAGGAGCCCAAAAACGGTGACCTCCAGGTTCAAGAACGCTCTCTTTCCAACAACCATCAGGCACTATACTATAATAACCACAACCATCTCTCAGAAAATATGATCTACTATGGACTTTGTTTTGTTTGCACTATGGACTTTGGTTTTGCACAATTAGGGCCTGTTTACCCAGCACTACTGATTATTAATTTATTGTATTATTGATTATTGTATATTTATTTGTGTAATGGGCCTATAAAGTTGCAGCAAAGAAGACATTTGTTGTTCATTGCCATTACATATGTCAATTAAACACATTTGCCTCTTGAATGTAGTTTGAATGTCAGCCCCTTAAATATCATGGCTTCAGGAGAAACAGATCTGTTGCTTTGAGTAAATAAGAACTGTTATGTTTCAGACTCCTACGGTTGAAAATAACCCTGGAGACAAAGTTGGGGCTTTGCACCATTATTGATTCCACAGTAGGAAATGGTGTAGGAAATGGTGCTACAACAGACCAATCCGATCAAACAGTCAGTTGGATTAGCCAATATGTGTTTAGAAACATCAAAGTGGGAACAATATTATTCTGCTCTGGATTAAGTCAACTTTCAGATGCACTGTACCATATGAGTTTTTATGAGTTGTGTGAAAAAAATTCTAAGCTGTAAAACTGTCTAAACGCATGCAGCTAAATTTCAAATTCAAGAAATGTTGAACACATTTGAAGACCCGGAGAGCATAGAACAGGCCCATTGGTCAACAATGTCTGTGCTGAACATGATGCCAAGACCAACTCTCATGTGCCTGCACTTAATCTAGTTCCCTCCATTCCCTACATATCCATGTGTACATCCAAAAGACCCTTAAGTGCCACTATTGTATCTGCCTCCCCTACCACCACCGGCAGTGCATTCCAGGGACTCACCACACTCTGGGTAAAAAACATGCTCTGTACGTCTCCTTTAAACATTGCCCCTCTCACATAAAGCTATGCCATCTGGTATTTCAACATGTATTCTACTGAATACATATGTTCTACTGAAATACTGTTCATGCTCATTAGATGATAGTTTAATACGCAAGTATAACATTCAAGGATGTTATAGACATTAACAGATAAGATTAACAAATCTCAGCTGCCTGCACGTGATCCATTCCCTGCATATCCACGTGCTTATGTAAAAGTCTCTTAAATGCCACTATCGTGTCTGCCATATCACCACCTCTGGCAGTGTATTCCAGGCACCTATCACTCTCTGTGTAAAAAACATGCCCTGCACATCTCCTTTAAACATTTCCCTTTCTCCCATGAAAAGCTAAGCCCTCTAATATTTTACATTTCTGACCAAGGGAAAATGGTTCAGACTGTCTATGTCTCACATAATTTTATATACTTCTATCAGGTCTCCCCTCAACCTCTTGCTTGTTTTAATTTTAAAGGTACATCATGGAAACAGGGTTTCCTACGCACATAGGGACACTTTTACAGAAGCCAAGTAACCTACAAGCCTTTGGAGTGTGGGAGGAAACCAGAGCACCAAGAGAAAACCCACCCTGTCACAGGGAGAACGTACAAACTCCGTGCAGACAGCACCCATAGTCAGGATCGACCAGGGTCTCAGGCGCTGTAAGGTAGCAGCACTACCACTGCACCGCTCTGCTGCCCCAACGACACTGTGACACCACTGGCATTCCAGAGAAACCAATCCATGTTTGTCCAACCTCTCCCTTGTTTTAATGCCCCATATTGCAGGTATTATTCTGGTAAACCTCTTCTCCAAAGCTTCCACATATTTCCTGTGGCGGGGCGCCCAGAACTGCATGGTGTAAGAAAGAGACAAACTGCTGAGCCAAAGTACTGGCGTTAAACTGAGAACATCGGTCTTGGACTGTCCTTCACGGCACGGTTTTGGCCACTGTGACACACTGGTGCAGACTTCTGCAGACAGCCTGGCTCCCAGCATACCAGTGTGGTCCAGAGCAGGGCGGAGGAAATGGCAGAAGGACTTTGACAGCTGGGAAGGGTTTCCCCTGAGGCTCACCAGCTGTCTTTGTTACTGAAAGCTTGTCAGTGGCAAAGATTAATCTGGTGCATGTTCTGTGGGCAAAGTTCCCAGCCTGAGAGCTGGAAAATCTGTGGAACTTTTGTGCCGCCCTGTTGAACTCCATGAAAAGTCCACCGTAACAGTGCATGTACCTAGTCACAAGCTCGTTACCTGCAGATCCAGTAGATTGCAGTGGAATATCTATCCAGTTACAATTAGAAGGGAAACCTAGGATAATGTGATACTCTGAGGCAAAACAAGTTTAGATTGGTGTTCTTCAAGATCAAGAGAGGTAAGATGGCAATTAAAGTACAAAATAAGATGAGTAGCAAAATAATTGTAGATTTGAAAATAATCTTAACTTATAGGTTGGGTAGGAAGGAACTGCAGATGCTGGTTTAAACTGTAGACACAAAAAGCTGGAGTAACTCAGCGGGCCAGGCAGCATCTCTGGAGAGAAGGAATGGATGACGTTTTGGGTCGGGACCCGAAACGTCGCCCATTCCTTCTCCAGAGATGCTGCCTATCCCGTTAACTTGTAGGTTGTTCATTGAATCATTGAAAGATACAGCATGAAAATTGGCTTTTTAGCCCTCCAAGTCTACGCTGACCATTGATCACCCATTTATCCCATTTTGTCATCCACTTCCCACACACATGGGATAATTTACCTACAAACCCACATGTCTTTGGGATATGGGAGGAAACCGGAGCACCCGGAGAAAAATCAGGCAACCTCCACATTGACAGCATCCATGGTCAGGATCAAACCCGGGTCTCTGGCGCCATGAGATAGTTAGAGCGTTAAATAAACAAAAGATTATTGCAGGATTACTTCAAGAAAGGAATCGGGCAATTACTTGAAAAATGAAAAGCGGCACTGTGATTGGTAGAACAAGATTAAAATAGGTGTTTATTGGATAAAACATTGACATTGCTAATGTCGTATTTTAACTCTGTGGTTATATCCAATTGAATCAGAATTTGCAAGATTGTGGAAAATAATTTAAATATTCAAAATGCTTTAACTTTTATGTCATTATTTATAGCCTTTAAAACATTTTGACACCTTCAATTATTTTCAATAATGTTGCAAATTCTTATCTATTTATTGTATGTTTTCAACATTCTTGAAATCATCCAGAAAATCATGTATTTTGAAAATAGATCCTACAGTAAGGAGATGCTTAAGGTTCAAATCCCACTTCTGACACCATGTAAAGAAGTCTCAACAACACATTGTCTTAACTGTAGCTTTATTTACTGTTCACATCATTACTATACTAGCTGTACGTGGTCTGTCACCGGAGCTAGAGAGAGAGAGACACCAGGGAGGGAACATGCAATTATACACCTAATAAGGGGAGTGGTTAAGGGTGGTGAGGTCACTATGTTAAAGGCACATGCACTAGCCATCTACATCCAGCAACTCAAGAAAGTGGATAACATAGAACTAGTGTGAATGGGTGATCGATGGTCGTCATGGGCTTGTTGGGCCAAAAGGCCTGTTTCCATGCTATATCCCTGAACTAAACTAAACTTGTACTTATCAGACTGCTTTTATCAATCCCCACGTTTCTGCTGCCTCTCGCATGAATTGATGGCAAAAGAAATGACTCCAGTCAATGTCACTGATGAAAAACGTTTGGGTATATTTGTTGAAGCGTGAAGTTGACGACTTGCCTGTCATCAGAAGACTGATTGAGTACTCTTCTGCTCTGGTTGAGACTTGAGGGTTTTTTTCTAAACATAAACACCTGCTGCCTGAATGATTGAAATTCAAGCAATAACCTGCCCTCATCCAATGCAGCAACTAGACTTCTTTGCTTTCTTCTGTGAATTTCCAAATCCTTCACCTCCTCAAAGTTTGCAAAGACTTTGACTTATTTATTGTCATACTATTTATTGCTGGTTCTTATGGTTAATGTGTTATAAAATACCCATCGCTTCAAAAACAGTTTCAAGTTATATAATAGCTCACAGCTTTGTAATGAAAGGCTCCTCAACAATTCTATTAACTGCCCTTTATTTTTATGCTGAAAAGTAACCAGCACAGATTTCAGTATAAGAATTTTGTTTTTGAGATACCATTGGGTCTAAAAAAAGAATATCACAAAAGTCACTCCTATTTTCCTTTTATTTAAAAATACCTGTTTCAAGAGCATTTAAAAATCCATAACATAAACAAAAATGTGCGGCACAATGGCACAGCGGATAAAGCTGCTGCCTCACAGTGCCAGAATCCCGGATTCGATCCTGGCCTTGGGTATCATTTGTGTGGAGTTTGCATGTTCTCTCTGTGACCGCGTGGGTACTCCAGTCCCCTTGTGCGTCCCAGAGACGTTTGGGCTAGTAGGTTAGTTTACAACTGTAAATTGCCCCTAGTGTAGAGGGAGAGGACGCGAAAATGGAATAACATAGAACTGGTATGAATGGGCAATCAATGGTCAGCGTGGTTTCAGAGATGTAAAGTAGACACAAAAAGCTGGAGTAACTGGACGGGTCAGACAGCATCTCTGGAGAAAAGTAATGGGTGACGTTTTGTGTCGAGACCCTTCTTCAGATTGAGAGTCAGTAGAAAGGGAATCGAGAGATATAGATGGTGATGTAGAGAGATACAGAACAAATGGATGAAAAATATGTTAAAAAAGTAAGGATGATAAAGGAAACAGGCCATTGTTAGGTGTTTGCTAGGTGAGAACAAGTACAGACAAGGAGACTCAACAAGACGACTTTAAAGCTGGTATGAAGGGTGGGGGAGGGATGGAGAGAGAGGGAATGCAGGGGTTACTTGAAGTTATAGAAATCAATATTCATAGCAGCTGTACAAGCGTAATAGGAGATGCTGTTCCTCCAATTTGTGTTTAGCCTCACTCTGACAATGGAGGAGGCCGAGGACAGAAAGATCGGTGTGGGAATGGGAAGGGGAATTAAAGTGTTTGGCAATCGGGAGATCAGGTAGGTCTGAGCGAAGGTGTTGTGGAAGAAAATATTAAAATCCTTTCTCACTTAATTTTGATTGGAATTGAACAAGGCACCAAAATGATGTGCAGATGTGGCAATTGGCATCTCTCATTGACCAGGTGGAGAAGAGGATTGTGAGAATGGGCAAATTAAGCTATAGATGCATTACCTTTGTCTGGGAATGGTGAATGCAAACATAACAAAGATAGGACAGAGATAAGGAAGCTTGCTTTCCCCTGTGGGAAGCTACAGTAGACCACCCTTGCTCCCTGCTGTTAGTAGCATAGAAATGTGGTAGTAAATGGGGGGTTTATGATTGGCTCGGAGAGGGGATGGTGGCGAGGTCAGACTAAAAGGTGAGATAGAATAATGTCAAGAAGCTCTTGTATTATGTTTGACTTGTAATACCTACCTGTTGTTGAATAAGACTGACATAAACAAAACGTATGTTATGAGTAGAGCCAGGATTTTGCCATAAATGCCATGTGCCTTTTCATGCCTTTTTTTAATGATTTCTGGAAGATAATGCCCTTTTCACGATTGAGTGCCTAAATCAGCCTTTTTTTTGCCGTTTTAGCGTAGCGTACAAGAAAATTTACACCAGCATTGCGAAACCCGGCTGTAAATGGGTGTTAAGTGGTGATTAGAGAAGGATGCGTGGGGAAGGGTCCAGTCTTTGCAAACTAGAGTCATGCTTTAAGAGGTGATTGGGGAGGAGCAAGTGGGGAAGGGTCCAGTCTTTTCTACACCAGGCTGTGAGTAGGTGTAAAGTGTTGGTTGGGGATGGGGTGTGGGGGTACCAGGGTTAAGTTTCTGTTTATCGAACCTGTAGTAGAACTCGTTCAGGTAATTGGTCAGCTGACGATTGTCCAAGGAGAAGGGTGTTTTCCCACTTGTAGCTTGCAAGCCCTTCCACACTGAAGAAGTGTCATTTGCTGAGAACTTGCTCCTCAACTTCTCAGAATACCTTTCCTTGGCAGCTCAGATTCCTCTTCTCAGCTTGTATTTGGCCTGCCTGTAGAGGTCTGCATCCCCGCTCCTATAGGATCTACCCCTACAAACGTCAAAATGCCTAAAGTCAAGTCAATGCCTTGTAAACATAGAAACATAGAAATTAGGTGCAGGAGTAGGCCATTCGGCCCTTCGAGCCTGCACCGCCATTCAATATGATCATGGCTGATCATCCAACTCAGTATCCCGTACCTGCCTTCTCTCCATACGCTCCGATCCCCTTAGCCACAAGGGCCACATCTAACTCCCTCTTAAATATAGCCAATGAACTGGCCTCGACTACCCTCTGCGGCAGAGAGTTCCAGAGATTCACCACTCTCTGTGTGAAAAAAGTTCTTCTCATCTCGGTTTTAAAGGATTTCCCCCTTATCCTTAAGCTGTGACCCCTTGTCCTGGACTTCCCCTACATCGGGAGCAATCTTCCTGCATCTAGCCTGTCCAACCCCTTAAGAATTTTGTAAGTTTCTATAAGATCCCCTCTCAATCTCCTAAATTCTAGAGAGTATAAACCAAGTCTATCCAGTCTTTCTTCATAAGACAGTCCTGACATCCCAGGAATCAGTCTGGTGAACCTTCTCTGCACTCCCTCTATGGCAATAATGTCCTTCCTCAGATTTGGAGACCAAAACTGTACGCAATACTCCAGGTGTGGTCTCACCAAGACCCTGTACAACTGCAGTAGAACCTCCCTGCTCCTATACTCAAATCCTTTTGCTATGAAAGCTAACATACCATTCGCTTTCTTCACTGCCTGCTGCACCTGCATGCCTACTTTCAATGACTGGTGTACCATGACACTCAGGTCTTGCTGCATCTCCCCTTTTCCTAGTCGGCCACCATTTAGATAATAGTCTGCTTTCCTGTTTTTGCCACCAAAATGGATAACCTCACATTTATCCACATTACACTGTAAAAAACTGAACGATTTGGTGAGAGTGTATGGGAGTGATATATTCTCTACAGACAACTGTGTACTGTTTTGCAAAGCATATGAGAAAGCGGTGAATCATGAGAAGAAATATTTCGTCTCCCAGCACAGCTAAACACAAGTCGGCTGCAGAGAAACTGAAGGTAGGAAATACGCAAGCTTGGCTCCTCACAACATTTACCGCTGGCTCCAATCGCAAATCTGAGTTTTCGAGTGATCTGTGCAACGCATTCATTGATGCTGGAATTCCACTGTGGAAATTGGAAAACAAATCTCTCTGAGGTTTTTTTGGGAAATACACAGAGGAACATATACCAAGTGAGTCATCATTACGGAAAAATTATGTTGATAGCAACTTCAACATTCTTGTGCAGAAAATTAGAGATGAAGTTGCATGCAACAAAATATGGATCTCAATAGACGAGACAACTAATGATGTGGGGAGATATGTTGCCAATGTGGTCATTGGTCCACTGGAGGCAGGTCAACCATCAAAGGAGTATTTCTTGACATCGGAAGTATTGGAGAAGTCAAAGAGCTCAACTATTGCTCAGTTGTTTACACCTTCACTTGCTGTACTTTGTACCTAAAGTTCCTGGCGATGTAGGTAAAGACATACAAGGGGAATGTGAGAGGGTGATTTTAGCTAACAAAGATCTTGAAGAAATACAAAACAAAGCTAAAGTCATCAAAGGTAGTTGTAATGCACAACATATCGACATGAATATAGAGTGATCTCAGCTGGGGTAGAAATAAGTTTTTCACAACTGTAGCATATTCTGGATGACAGACGGCATAATTTAACACCAGATAATTTGAAAAAATGCTGGTAGCTATGTGCAACTTGGCAACTTTGGTCATGTAATGTAGTATACTTTTATAATTATCATTTTTAACCATATTTTGGTGATGGAAATAAATGCCTTGTTATGCCTTTTTTGTCAATAAATGCCTTTCTCGTGCCTTTCTTGTAATTTTATGATGCCTTTTTGCCTGCCTATTTCAGAGATTTTTAGCGCCTAAACATCCTGGCTCTAGTTATGACAAAATAAATAATTGGTACCCATGTAGCAGATAGTAATAACAGGATATAACCATATAACAATTACAGCATGGAAACAGGCCATCTCGGCCCTTCTAGTCCGTGCCGAACACTTATTCTCCCCGAGTCCCATCTACCTGCACTCAGACCATAACCCTCCATTCCTTTCCCGTCCATATACCTATCCAATTTATTTTTAAATGATAAAGTATCATTTGATGAAATGATGAAGTATATCTTTGCATAGTCGTATCTAACAAAAAACAAAAGATGTTTACTGCACAGTATAACTGTTGGCTAATTCTGCTGTGAAGTCAGAGAACTGGTGAGCAGTTAACTGCCGCCATCTCTCCATCATATCATGCAATAAAGTCTCTTGAAGCAAACCTGCAAAGTCTCCGCTTTTCATTTTCATTTAATTTCTCTCTAAATTAATTTCTTCCACAGGTGTACAGCGAAACGATCGCCCAGTCTACGTTTTGCCTCGCCGGTGTATGAGTCCACATCTTGAACAAAGGATACAGTAGGTAAGGTTGGAGGAGGTGCAAGTGAACCTCTGCCAAACCTGAAAGGACTGTCGAGGTCCCTGGAAATAAAACATAGTGCAGCTCTTTTACGAATTGAAGACCTTGAATACATTGAGAGGTGGTTGTTGCACAAGATAGACACAAAATGCTGGAGTAACTCAGCAGGTCGGGCAACATCTCTGGAGAAAAGGAACAGGTGACATTTCGGGTCAGAAGCACAAGCAAGTTTCTGGTTTCTGCAACTGATATTCTCATAATGTTTTCCCTGACAAGCCTTTTATACTGTATCACAAAACGCCAGACACCAGATAGGCTAACAAATTGTTTTAAGCTCGAGTTCCTTAGTTACAGAGAAGTGCAAAATACATCTCATTTAACTTGCAGTTGTTTTGTTACGCTCTTAATGTGCCAGGACATTGTGATTTGAAGGCATTTGCAATTTAAGACACTCTCGACATAGTTGTTCTTGATTATTTTCATGATTAGCTTTAACAATCCCAATAATATGTCAGTTCATTACAAATTAAACTACAAACAGCTGCTCAATACAGTCATTACCACATAATATAAATTCCCATTACTTGCCGCATAATAAGTGACTTCAAAGTCATCTCACAAATACACGCTCATTTTCAGCAAATCAATTGGGTCTTGTAAATCTGGAATCCAAATCTGTCTACGGTCATTGGTTCAATTGTGAGGCAAAGCTGGCAATACCTGGGGTGCTTTGCAGTGTACAATGTAATCTTTGGTAGAACACTTCCGTGAAGACAGCTGCTTAAATATTCAAGGTATAGATGACTGTATGTAACGTACACACAAAATGCTGGAGTAACTCAGTGGGATAGGCAGAATCTCTGGAGAGAAGGAATGGGCGAGACCCTTCTTCAGACTGATGTCAGGGGAGTGAGCGGGACAAAGATAGACTGTAGTCAGAGACAGTAAGACTGGTGGGAGAACTGGGAAGGGGGAGGGGATGGAGAGAGAGGGAAAGCAAGGGCTATTTGAAGTTGGAGAACTCAATGTAACTGTGGGTAATACGAGGTGCTGTTCCTCCAATTTGCGCTGGGCCTCACTCTGACAATGAAGGAGGCCCAGGACAGAAAGGTCAGATTGGGAATGGGAGGGGGAGTTGAAGTGCTGAGCAACCGGGAGATCAGGCAGTTTAAGGCAGACTGAGCGGAGGTGTTAAACAAAACGATCGCCAAGCCTGCGCTTGGTCTCGCCGATGTACAGAAGTTGACACCTGGAACAGCGGATACAATAGATGAGGTTGGAGGAGGTGCAAGTGAACCTCTGCCTCACCTGGAAAGACTGTTAGGGTCCTTGGATGGAGTCGAGGGGGGAGGTGAAGGGACAGGTGTTGCATCTCCTGCAGTTGCAGGGGAAGTACCTGGGGAGGAGGTGGTTTTGGTGGGAAGTGTCGAGTTGACCAGGGAGTTGCGGAGGGAATGGTCTCTGAGGAAAGCAGAAAGGGGTGGAGATAGGATACTGTGGCCAATAATTGGATCCCGTTGGAGGTGGCAAAAGTGTTGGAGGATTATATGCTGTTGTATATTTGATTAATCTTAAATAACAACACCTTTCCTCAACTTGTTAATTTTTTCATCATATATTTGGTCTGCTTTTTAATGGACATTACATCTGCCCCATTGTTAAACTTCTTCTGATCGAGTCCACATCGCAAGATTAGAAATTGTTCAGCCAGAGCTGAAGATACTTCTCTGTATCTGTATAGAATGGCGTCCTGTGCTTCTTGGGCGTGGTGGTGGAAAGATTGGTGGAAGAAGGGCTGCGACGTGAACGCTCTTTCCTTGACCCCTATCGTTAAACTGTTAGCCTCATACACAGTGCTATTGCAGGTCCTATGTCTCCTCATACCACAACACACACTACAGAAAAACCCAAATGCACCAACCATGGTTTTCTCTCTGTTGCATTTCTCTACAGTGTCCCACGAACTACAAAGAACATTGTAAAATGAAAATAATTTTTTTTTAAAGATGACTTGGGCAGGTGGGACTAGAGTAGATAGGGCATCTTGGTCAGCATGGGCAAGTTGGGACGAAGGGCTTGTTTTAGTGCTGTATCAGATAAATATACAGAACATAGAACAGTACAGGAGAGGAACTTTGGCCCACAATGTCTGAGCTGAGCATGATTCCAACACCAACCCTCATCTCTTTGTACATCATCCATATCCCTCCATTCCCTGCATATCCATGATATGTGCATATCACAAAGTTTCGTAAATGCCATTATGGTATCTGCCTCCACTAGTACCCTGGCAGCACATTCTAGACACTCACCACCCTTTGTGTAATCAATAATACAATAAATTAGTAATTGGTAACCAGACCATAATAGTGCAATACCCAAGTTAAAGAAAGAACTGCAGATGTTGGTAAAATCAAACGTAGACACAAAATGCTGGAGTAACTCAGCGGGTGAGGCAGCATCTATGGAGAAAGAATTGGCGACGTTTCAGAAGGGTCTCGACGCAAAACGTCGCCAATTCCTTCTCTCCATAGATGCTGACTCACCCGCTGGGTTTCTCCAGCATTTTGTGTCTACCAGTGTGCAATACCTAAGTCCGCAGTGCAACCAAAAGTAATTCCATAGTAGATCACAGTTGCTAAGGTACAGTTACGGTTAGTTATGCAGTTTTCAAGAACCTGATGGTTGCTACGATGAAGATGTTTTAACAATTCGACTTGCTTAGAAACACAGTATCTTTCATCTTATAAGGAAGCCATTCTGGAAACTTGCCCAATTAATCCCATATCTTCCCCTCCCTCCCCCCCACCACCCTGAAATTAATCAGCATCAAGTAATAAAAATGGTTTTAAAGACATCAGATTAGAATGAACAAAGATATTATCTATGTTTTTCTCTCTATTTATGTGTTGGCCCCTTCCTCCCTGTCTCAAAGGCCAAAGTAATTAACATTATTGCCTCACAGGCATTAAAGGATTTAGCAGTTATTTTTTTTAACTGTTAGCAAAACACAGGTGGACAATTAATTGGCTTCGGAATTAAATATTGTTTTTGATAATTGAATTAATGTGAAGTTTCCCTTTTCCCTTCTCTCTGACCCTCAGTATCTCTTGCCCGCTAGGCTTATTACATCTTTTCATAGGTTGTATAAAAGAACAAAATCTAGCAAAAGACATAGCATCAAAAATATATTTTCCCCATTCACTTCCAACAGAGCCAAAAATCGACATGATATCCAGAAATGCTGCCTGACCTGCTGAGTTACTCCAGCACATTGGAACATATACTGGAGAACATGTTTCGGGTCAAGACCCTTCAGATTTCCTCACTTTGAAAAAAGCTCCTTGACCTAAAATATCATCCATGTTCTGCCTTACACGCCGAGTTACTCCAGCACTTTGTTCTTTTTCTCTCTCAAGATACCAGCATCTGCGGTTCCTTGTGTCTACATGGATAGGAAAGGTAGAGGATGCTGGTTTACAAAAAAAGACGCAAAGTGCTGGAGCAACTCAATGGGTCAGCCGGCATCTCAGGAGAACATGGATAGGTGATGTTTCAGGTCGGGACCATTCTTCAGACTGATTATGATAGAGTGGGAGAAAGCTGGAAAATAGGAGAACCTAGACAGAATCTGGTGAGTGATAGGTGGATAATAGCGAGGGGGGGATTTTGACAGATGGTTAGAAAAAGGTCAGAGATGAAAAGACAAGAGGTGTGAGATAAGGATAGAAGAGGTACAAGTTATGGTGCAGAGGAGAGGAAAGGAGAAATGGGTACAAGTTCAGGTGGGACACAGGAAAGGTAGGGGTGGGGCGGGAGGGGCGAGGGAGGGGAAGGGTTGTTGTTAGTAAGCGAGTTACCAAAAATTGGAGAATTCAGTGTCCAACACAGGAAATGTTGTCAAATATGTATATAACCTCTGACATTTCCCTGGAAAATCTGGTGGACATTTAAACGGAGAAAGCTCACTTCATAATCAAGGCAGAAGATGTGGGCACTGAACCAGCCTGGATGCTATTAACATTACAAAGCTATTTTGTTTACCAAAACACAAAGTACTGAAGTAACTCTGCATGTCAGGCAGCATCTCTGGAGGACCAGAATCAAAGGAATGGAATGGAATAGAGTGGAATAGAACATCAAACCGAAACACTGCCTATCCATTCCCTCCACAGATGCTGCCTGACCCGCTGAGTTCCTCAAGCACACTCTTATCTCGTGGTTACCATCGGTGAAGAAGGTATAGGTGCCTGAAAAGAAGAGCCAGCACTTTCTGCTTTACTCAAGATTCCAGCATCTGCAGTTCCATGTGTCTATCTTGCTTACCCATGTGCATCTTAAAATTTGAATTCATACATCAAATTTCAACATAAAAATAGCGAGACTAATAAGAAGACTTCCATTCTTGAAACAACTCAAGGATTTATTTAGCAATGATGCATGGCTATGTATAGAAAGATGAATGTTATGTATAGAATTTAGTAGTTTCGTTTTTTTAAAGTTTAGTTTAGAGGTACAGCACGGAAACAGGCCCTTCGGTTCACCGAGTCCACTCCATCCAGCGACCTCTACACACTAACACTATCCTATTCACATTAAGGACAATTTTACATTGTACTAAACCAATTAACCTACAAACCTGTACAATCTTTGGAGGAAACCAGAGCACCCGGAGAAAACCCACGCGGTCACAGGGAGAACATACAAACTCTGTACAGACAACACCCGTAGTCAGGATCGAACCGGGTCTCTGGCGCTGTAAGGCAGCAACTCTGCCACTGTGTGCCCCAGAAGGGTTCACAATTTCACATAAACTTTTATATCTTTCCCTTAGTTATTCACTTAAAATAGTCACACAATCGACAATAAAAAAAACGCTTTAAACTTAATCTTAACTAAGATTCAATCCTATCGTACACAGTGCTAGATAAACAGATGGGTCTGCTCAAAATGATGTGCTTAGGAGTTTAAAAACATTGAAAACTGAGCCGACTAAATTTAACAAGTACTATATATTTAATGTAAAAATGACAAATGTACAAACCAAAAACCAGTGTAACCATTAAATAACAGGGTTCCTAATTCCCATGCTAAAAGAATCGTTACAACATATTTTACTAACTATGTAATTTAGATGTTAAAATCAATCATATGATGGAAGATTACACATTTTATGATTCACTACTGACACACAGTTGCTAAACAATTTAGTATTATATGATTACTGTAAATTACATATTGAAGGGACCTTTTATTGTGCATGCTGTCTCAATTAGAAGCAGCTGTTGTAACGCTCATCCCAAATGAGTTATTTATTCCCACTTATGTATTTATATTTAAAAGATTTGACAAATCACCAGCGTAATGTATTTGTTCTGATGAATGACCACATAAGGTAACAACATTTTTTCACCGACCAAACCAAAAGGGTGATTCAAAAAGTGTATGCTAAAAAATGTCTAGCATCAAGAGTCAAGAATGTTTAATTATCACATATACCGACATCGGGAAAATTGTAATTCTTACTTGTAGCAGCTCTAGAGGCCTGTAACCACAATACAACACAACTCCAATACTGGCGGCAGTGGTAGAGTTGCTGCCTTACAGCGCTTGCAGCGCCAGGGACCCGGTTTCAATCCCGACTATGGGTGCTGTCTGTACGGAGTTTGTACGTTTCCCCCGTGACCGCGTGGGTTTTCTCCGAGATCTTCGGTTTCCTCCCACACGCCAAAGACGTACAGGTATGTAGGTTAATTGGCTTGGTGTATGTGTAAATTGTCCCTCGTGTTTGTAGGATAGTGTTAATGTGCAGGAATCGCTGGTCGGTGCAGACTCGATGGGCCGAAGGGCCTGTTCTGCGCTGTATCTCTAAACTAAACTAAATAGTAGTGCAAAAAAAAGCCCAAAGTCCTTTGTGCAACCAAAGACAGTCCATAGTTCATCATTTAGTATTGTGCAGTGTTCAAGAGCCTAATGGTAGGTATGTTACAAAACCTACCTGAATCGTCGATGAGAATCTACCCCCAGGCCGTGTGCGTGATTTTGGCGCTGTTTAGAGGGGGCGGGTTTAAAACGCGATTTTTACTAGGCTGTTGCAATCGAAAATGTTCAGCCTAGTAAATCATTAACGGAAAATCGCTGAAAGACCCCGTCGCAAAAGGTATTATTAGTTTTTATGGCCTTGTATAATAGTTTAAAAATCACTCTCTAAACCCGCGACCTCTCGCCGCCCCAGGGTTTTATAAAGCAAACAATTAAAGGTATGTACCTTATTTTTACATTAAAAGGGGCTTCTTAAGAACCCTGTATATAAAGTTTTCTATAGCGAGTAGCTCATTTTGGGCTCTTTATATCCCGCAGTATTTTTCTGGGCATTTGAGGGTACAAATCCACTGCAATGTGAACGTTCTAAACCAGCGCGTTCACAGGAACCCACTAGAAAGCCGATTTAAAATAGACTTTAATTTACAACAATTGAACACTAAATTCCTTCCATTTGGCCAATAAATTGAAGTAAATGAGATTTAAAAATCATGTTTTATTGTGAATTATTTTTGAATATTATTTGGACACTTAGGCTATTTAAAAATGTTAATCATTTATTAAGAAATGGATAGATGTTTAGATCTAGTAATTGAAGTTTGAAATTAGCTACAATTGGGTAACTAACTAATTATATGCTTTAATTTCAGGTCATCTAAGTAAGATTATTTTATATTTGTTTCAGAATGCTTCAATCTATGATAACTGAAAATTTCATTCAGCTCTCTTAATTTTGAAGAAGGTTATGGGCTTTTGACTGTCCATGATCACAGCTTTTTTGTTATGTCCATAGAAAATCAATAGGGAACAAGATGCTAATTTCCGAGTATGACAATGGCCATAACTTTTTTATTACTTGAGATATGAAAGTGAATTAGGTGTCAAATTAAACTTATTGTTATGCTTTATCTGATGGGATAAATTGCAGACTTGATTTTTTAAATCTCAAAATTTTGTAACATTGCTACTAATGGTTTTTTGGAAGAAGCTATTCTTGAACCTGGTGGTTTTGGTTTTCAGACTCCTGTACCTTCTTCCCGAAAGTAGGAGTGAAATGAGATGTGGACAGGATAATGTGGGTCTTTGATGATGGTAGCTGCCTTTGTGAGTCAATACCTCCTATTATAGTGTGGAGATCAAATCTAAAACTCCATCGTCATATCGAATCCTATATCCACTTTATTACGCAAATTAAACTATAAAATGGTGCAGTCAACCTTATAATGTTAATATGGTCAAATCTGTGCTTTATGATTGGTCATTCAGCACAAACATTTTCATCTCCTAGACACTGCGAGCTGGCCGAGAGGTTATTCTTAACATGGCACATTTTACAGCCACATTTAATTAGACATCCAAGAACTGCTGCCAAAAAACTCTGGCAAAACAAATCACAATAGTCACAATTTGGAAAAAATACTATAAATAAAAGCTCTCTTGGGATAAATCATTGCAGTGTTATCAAAAGCTTTGAAACAAAGTATTTGCATACATTTCAATGTTTCTTGCCTCAGTTTCCAAAGATATGGTAAGAAATTATATTTAAAATACATGGTCACAAAATACAATTATTACTAGTCTTCGTTTTCTGCATGATACATGGTATCTAAAGTTGTACTACATGGCATGCCGTTATTCTTAGGACTTTAAACCTTAAAATTACCTTTTACTTACAATAGCCAAAGAAAGACACTTGGCCAAACAGTTGATGCCAGCTCTTAAGAGAGTAATCCCATTAGACCCATTCCCCATCCTCTTATTCCCCTTTGCAATTTATCTTCTCTCACTGCTGCCGATTGTCCCCTCTTTTGATTTTTTTTGCTATTAACCCGCGCTAAAGAAGCCAATTAACTTACCAGCAGGTATTTAGGAAGTGGGTGGAAACGGGAATACCTAGAAAAACCCACTTTGTTATAGAGAGAAGGTGCAAACTCTGCACTAACAGCGCCAGAGGTCAGGATCAAACCCAGATGCCTGGAGTGTTAACTCCTTTGCCCATGTTGCAAACCACACAATGAAAATGAACTAAATGGTTTGAATCATCTCCTTTGAATATACCTACTTCTGTGAGAACGTTGCAGCATGGAAACCTTTTCATAAATCACTGGCTGAATAAACTCTGAATTTATACAAGGAGATGTAGAAAATTATAGATGGTGGGTATAATTCTATGAGCCAGAGGAAGATATCAGAAAAGAATTTGAAAGTTAATGAAACAGACAAGCATTAAGCATTTAAATTAAAAGTAAACCAGCTCATTCAGAATAATGCAGAGCCCCATTTTGTTTTCAAAAGTAATGTCACACTATCTTTGAGCCACATAAAACCTCCTCTACATCCTGCCTTGTAAAGTACTCCAAGACCATGGAAATCTTAGATTTCAAGTCTTTACCTATGAGGCAGGACAAAATAAAATACATCAAAATTAACGCCAGTGGCCTCTTCTGAGGACAATGCAGAGTAGTCACTTTGGAATAGTTAGATCAGATTTTAGCCACACTGGACAGTGTACTGAAGATTCGTAACTGATATTCTCGGTACTGGCTGCATTAATATAACTGAGTGAACTTCAATGAAACTAATCAAAAAAGTCCAGTTCAACAGGACACAATGTGGTTGTATAAATACTGGCCATGGATAGGTATTTGGAATTACTCACAGCATGCCAGGCTTTGTAGGCTAGCATGAATATGATGGAAGGAATGACCTCTTTTAATGCCACTCATTTCTGTGGTTGGAAGTGTATATGGAGAGATATTTCAGACAAAACCAGCCCATGCTCAGAACCAGAGGTCATGGGATTCAGGATAAATACAGCGTCTAAGTTCTCAAGTACTGAAAACAGCAGGTTACGTCAGATAATAGACATCACTGAAGTACTTTTTCATATTCTATCAATTATATCTGAAGCAGACTAAATCTGCCCGTGACTCGAGCTTCTGAGTAGGAATCCAGCAAACACTCTGGCACCTACCATACTGATTATTCAACGAGGGAAATAACAATTGAAAACCAAAAGGCCTTTTGAAAGAAAGTGGTAACAAATATATGTCCTCTCCCAGTTGTTAAACAACCCGTTCCAACTGGAAGAGTACTACAGGCAGAGCAAGCTTCTCCCAAAGTGAAAATCAAGACAACCAATTCAGTTTATTCTGGAATTATGGAAAACATTTTGGATTGAATGAGACGCTTAAAAATTCAGCAGCAGCAAGCAGTGGCAAAATGGATAGTTGTTCATTTTTAAATGGAATGTTTCAAATGACCGGTCCTATCATCATTTTATATAGCTATGCGCATATGCAGCAAAAATTCCAATTAAAATCCATGCAAACGTTCCCATCTAGCGGGGGCTCATTTCACTTTACCATGTGTTTAGCCATGATTAGAATGACTTCATTTTTTCCCATTTGTGGCAGCTCTATAACTGGCCATGGAAATGAGTAGCTTTTAATTTGGAATGTGAAATTGAATCTAATTGCAATAGTTAATTTATAGAGTACAACAAAGTCTCAGACAGTAAATATCATGTAGTTAAATCGTAGAAGCTTTTGCAATTAATTGAATCAAATTTAAATGCAATTCGAAAAGTCTATTTTGACAGAGGTGCAGCTGTTAGAATGGCTGCCTCACAGCTCCAGAGATCCACGTTCTATCCTGACCTTGGGCGCAGTCTGTGTGGAGTTTGCATGTTACCTCCCACACCCCAAATATGTGCAGATTTGTAGGTTAAATGGCCTCTCTAAATTGCCCCGGCTGCCACTAGGGGCGCCGTATTGATGGCAGCCTCTGCCTACAGTTTGTCTGTTTTTTCTATCTTTTTAAAAAAAATTCTGTCTTAACAGTTTGTTTTGGAGGTTTCTTTAGTTTTTCTATGTGGGGGAGGGGGGGTAGGGTAAAGGGGAAACCGTTTCCCAGTCACTTCCTTGCAAGGATGCGACTATTCTCCGAATCGCGTCCTCGCCCCCCTCGTCACGGCCTACCAACTGGATTGGCGCGGCTTTTCCTGCCGGGGTCTGGGCCAGAGCTTCAACAGCGGTGGCGCAGTGCTGCAACCATCGCAGAGCGGGCGATGCCTCACCTGGGATCGCCGTTTGAAGCTCCGGAGTGTTGGGCCTGCTGCTTCAACATCGCGGAGCTGTGGTTCGTGGGGCTTCCAGCGCGGGCGGCGCTGACTTCGGCGTCGCGGAGTCCTGGGATCCCTTTGCTGTGGGTCTCCGCCCGGCGCGGCCTGTGGACTTTGGGAGCCCCGGACTCCGGTAGGAAGTGGCCGATTCGGAGCTCCAAGCCGCTGAGGTTGTTCTCCTGTTCCGACGTCGGAGTTCCATCGTCCCAGCGAGCGGACCTGAACATCGGGCCACCCATAGCGGCGACTGCAGAGGGCTCGGGAGGCCTCGACCACGGGTGAACATCAAAGAAACATCAAAGAACATCAGAGGAAGATGACTGAACTTTTGGTGCCTTCCCTCACAGTGGGAAACTTTGATTCTGCTGTGTGGGGATGTTTTATGTTGGAGTCTATCATGTGTTGTGCTCTTTTTTATTTCATATGGCTGTATGGTGACCACACATTTCACTGTACAAATTGGTACATGTGACAAATAAATGTATCTCGTATCTAACTTGTGTGTAGGGAGTGGATTAGAAAATGGGATAAAGTAGCACCAGTGTTAACAAGTGATCGATGGTCAGCATGGACTCGACTCTAAAGCATATCCTAGACAATGAACAGGGAAATAATGAAATAAGCAGGTTCGAAGCAACCTTGTTATGCAATGATATTAATAATACAAAATCTGCATTACATAAGCAAATTAATTTCAAACGCTTCACCCCTGACCTCTGGTGCTATGAAACTTGCATGTTCTCCCTATGACTGCATGGATTTATTTCAGATGCTCCAATTTCCTTCCACAGCCCAAAAACATGCAGGTTAACTGGCTACAGAAAATTAACCATATAAGAGCCCTACAGCTCTACACCATAGTAACAAGCCTTTCGGCCCACCATGTCCATGCCGACGAAGTTGGCATACAGCCCCATTTGCCTGCATTTGGCCCACCGTCCTTGCAACTTTCTTAACCATATTGTGCGGGTGAGTGGTAGAATCTGAAGTGAGCTGATAAAAAACTGGGGAGACTAAAACAAACTATGTGTAATTTATTACATAGCACCTCTACAGTGGTAGAGTTGCTGCTTTACAGCGCCAGAGATCCGGGTTCAATCCTGATTATGGGTGTTGTCTTTACGGAGTTTGTAGGTTCCCCATGTGGGATTTTCACGGATGCTCCAGTTTCCTCCCACACTCCAAAGACGTACAGATTGGTAGGTTAAATTGGCTTTGGTAACATTTTGAATTGTCCCTAGTTTGTAGGATATTGGTAGTGTACGGGGATCGCTGGTCGGCACGGACTCAGTGGGCCGAAGGGCCTGTTTTTGCACTGGATCTCTGAACTAAACAAAATTAGTGTAAATGGGTGTTTGAGGCCGGCACAACTCGGTGGACTGAAGGGTCTGTTTCCACTCCGTATGATTCTTGTGACTCATTCTACATTTATTGGAATGTTTTCTTTTGAATGTTGCTAAGATGCACTTTTGCGGAAAACTAGCTGGTATGCTGAATTGGAAACTGGATTTTCACTTTACATGCCTGGATTCAAATCCAATTCCCTGGATGAGTTTCCCCTTTCTTCTGGCAGTAGGTGAAGTGATTTTGCACAAACATAACCCAGTTCCAAATGAAACACCACTGGCAAATAACAGGAGATATACTCATGCAACCCACCAAAGATACTGTTGGCTATGAAGAGAATAAGGAATAAACTGACTGTGAACTTCGATGTACAGGCAGAGACCCACTCCAAATGACTAACTACTGCTTGATTAGGCAATTAAATGGAAGGATGAGGGGAAGCTGCCCTCTCCACTACTGCTGTCTCTTAACTTGCAAACAGCTCACAAAAGAGAGACAGAGCTTGATTAACTTTCAACTGTGCCAACCCAAAAGGCACAGTTAAAAACAAAGCAATAGATAAGCAGTTAAATTTGCAGTCCGAGAACTGATTTATTTATGAGTTTGCATTGAAACAGCAGAAAAGAAAGATGGATTGAAATAATACCAGCACAAAGTACGACATTCAATGTATTGTTTTAATAACTAATGCTTTCCATAAACTACACGGTGTAACTTAGACAACCTGGTTCCGTGGAAACTTTATTGAAAAGGAAATGGTTCGTATTTTTTAATAATTATATCAATCTAATTTTACATCTGTTTTAACGAAGCATGAGAATTTTTTTAACCAGCTTTGGCACAAATCTTACAAAGTAAATTTTCTTTGCAAACTACCTCATTACTCTCAAATATGAGGAAAAACACAGATGGCCCGTTGCTCGGCAACTAAACAATAATTAACAATAGACAAAGCTTCCGCCCAGAAGAGAACACAATAAACAGGTTAATGGTGCCGTGTCGATATGAAATTTCAAGAACAGAATAAAATCAACTTTATTGCTAATTTGAAGCTATTCGCTGACCCTGGCTGTTTGTGCATCGACAATGACATCATACTAGGAAACAAAGATTCAGCCTGATTCTAAACCAACCCATTTATTTCCTGAAAGTTAATCTCTGCATGCAGTGTCTCAATGGATTTGGCATTTGCAAATGTCTAGCTATGTCAATTAGAGTCTTATACATGCAAATATCTGGCTTTCATTATATTCATCGCACTTGCCCACAAACAATCTTAAGAATATTCGAAGCTTTTCCACAACTTGCATATCAAATTCGGGGGTTCTGCTCAACCTCTAAATTCTTTACAATATATATTGCAGAAAACAAATATACAAAGCTTGCAACATGTCTACATTTAATTTTTATGCTGATTGGTGCAAGGTCTAAATAAAATAAACTAAAGCAAAAATGCTCAGAATGGAATTATTTTGTTTCTTTTAAAAGTTTTTTTTAATCTATATATTTTCTACTCTATGATTACAAACAGGTGAAAATCTCCAGGCAATATATGAGGACATACAGTCATACCTTAACTTTTCCTTGCATCCCATCCTGATAGTACAGTAACAGCATGAATCGAAGCATGGCTGTTTGTTGAATCAGTGAAGTAAAATAACCACTTCAGTTTATTAAAATAGCTTCACCAGTTGTTCACCATTGGCTTAATCATACATCTTAGGTTAGATTACACATGTAAAAAGTAACATTTTACACCATGGGCCACTGCTAACACCAATGGACAAAGGATATGCTTTCATATAGCAGTAAAGTATGAAGCAATGATTAAGGCCACTGACTCATTGCGGATAAATAACCAAATTTAATTTTGTTTACATGATGTATAGTAGAAGTAGCAAATTTTGTGGGAGAAAATTTTAAATTTCTTTCAATTTGAGACTTTAAAATTACCAACAGGAGTATTTTAAAGGCTCGAATTGAAAGAAATGGCCACTTGCATTATAAAATTATATATCAATATCCTTGATTGATTTTGTTACCTTAACAGCACAATTAATCCATTGTTTTTATAAAATGGTCCATACGGCAGGGCAAAATGGCAAAGATGGCCGTTGTAACAAAAGGAAGGATCATGAAGGAGAAATGTAATATTGCAACAATTGTGAATCTCTGTTCGTTTGCACAATTATGCACCAAATCTAAGCATTATGTGAAAGGTCACGTGAAAAGAGCTAACATTTAAGCATGATCTCCTGCCATGGTAGGACATTTAAGCAACAATTCCCACTTAGACATGCCGCAACAAGTAGTGAGATCCAATTAGGTACACTTGATTTGCTTCAGTTGCTCACTTAATTAGAAGTGGATATCTAGGGCAAAGATTAGTGTCGTTGGTCAATCTGTGCCATATTTTCAAAACGTAAGGCTGTCTACTATAAAAAGTCTAAAACATTGAGACTATTAATTCATAATACTTTTGGAGCTTCTTCTCTGATTGACTCCTCCCCATTGCCCTCCAAGTGTGATCATGTTGTAAGCACTGGAGCCCACAATAAAATCTATTATATTTTTTCCGTTGATTTTGATATCAAAAACAATGCAGCAAATAAAAACTTTGAATAAAGGGATGGGACATGTAGACCAATATAGACAGGAGAGTAGAGCGGTGACAATCGTGTAACTTTGTTAATACATCGCAGATGGGCTAACTATAATGTCAAGTTGCTCAACTCCTTCAGATCATGTACGAGCCATGATAATACCCACGTAAAGCCGCAGTAAATTGAAAAAGCTTACCATTTTGTTCATCTAGTTCATTTCCTATATCCCGACCCATTTGTTTCTGTCTGGCTATCACTGTTACCAGAGCATCCAAGCCCGCATCTTGCTCTGAATTTGGAAATAGCACAAAAGAACAAAGTCAATGAAATGCAGCTGATCTCCATCTGTCTTCCAAAACTCTGGGATAGAATTATCACACTATAGAGGCAATCTGTACAATGGAAGTACAACATTCAACTGGCATGTCAGTCATAGAAAGCCAGTTAAGCAATTGCAAAGTAGAAAGATAATCAATTCAATTCATTCATAATAATCAATATTGTCTATGTTTAACATTTTCAATGTATATTAATATATCACAAAGCATAAAACATAGCTGTTTAACATTGCTTATAATCCATGACAAACTACTCTGTAAGATACATGAACAAATATTAATTTAGTTTTGTTTTGACTCTTAGGTCACCATCTCACTATCTCATTAACTCCTATCTCACCAGGGACTAACTTTACTGAACCTTTTTCCTTCCGCCCACAATATATAATATGTAAAAGAATATGTGATTCTGTTTGTAGTTTGTTTGGTTGTTTGTTTGTTTGTCTTTTTGCACAAAGTCCGCGAGCATTGCCACTTTTCATTTCACTGCTCATTTCATATGTGTATGTGATGGATAAACTTGACTTGACTAAGTGGCACCTCAGTCCTGGCTGTTAGAATTCCTAACCTATATCTCACTTGTTTAACCACATTGGTCAGGAACTCACTGGTGCAAATTTTGTTTATCGTAATGCAATTAATCTCTGATGTTAATGTCAAATCATGAATGTTTATTGCCGGATATAATTTTTGAAGTATATATACGAAAAAAGCTGCTATTAAGACTATTCATCCTTATTAGATAACTTGCATTATCTTTATAAATCCTGAGAATGTAACATTATATGACCCCACTGAAATCATACCTTACATTAAACAGCGTGCCAAATGAAATTCTGATTTAAATAATTGCACAGCTGTGAGTAACTATTATTCCTCTGCATCTGCTGGTGTGAACATCATTGTAAACATGTACGCTGTGTGACGGGAGCACTATTTAACATTCCCTTCTTCACACTGACTGGCATAATTCTCACATTCAGGACACTAGTCACGTTTAAACACAGGCTCAGAGCTGAACAGGATCCGGCTGCCACTGTAATATACTTTTTAATATTACCAAAGAGAGATAATAGATTCAGCTCTATCAAGAGATTAAAACTTTAATATTGTCCTACAGAGTGCATGAACACATTTCATGATTTCAACCTTGATATATTTATATTAGATGAAATTGAACTGAGGTACAGGCAAAGTACTGTGACAACATCAACTCTGCTTAAACTAAATGTTGTACCCTTTTTCCTTTATCTATGAACGGTGGATGGAATGATTGTATTCATGTATAGTCTTTTCTTTGTTTGGATAGCACGCAAATTAAACCTTTTCACTGTACGTCGTCACACATGTCAATAAGTCTGAAAAAGGGTCTCGACCCGAAAAAGTCACCCAATCCCTCTCTCCAGAGATGCTGCCTGTCCCACTGAGTTATTCCAGCTATTTGTGTATATCTTGACAATAATAAACTAAACTAAGCTAAACACAACACTCATTTCCTACAAGCATTTAGCTGCAATTATACTGCACAATATTATGTAACTGTGCACTCTGAATACTTTCCAGTGGTCATCTCTTCAGTTTCACATGTACCTGTCCAAATACAAGACTTTCGAACTAACTTTGGGCTATGAAGTCTGATTGTTCGGTTTCTTTGCAAAAAGCTGCCACCTAGTGAGTTTGCTTTGTATATCAGATTTCAGATCTGCAAAGCTCATTGCAAATCATCTCATTTTTCATATAAACGAATCAAAAGGTCTAAAAACTAATTTTCCAAATGGCTTCCTTCAATTGTAATTAGTTTATCAGGATCTGATTAAAACTTAAATGAGCTCCAGTGCATAAAAGCATTAATGTTAGTGAAATAGTCACATTAGGCATTGCATTATCTTTCAATGACATGCCTATATATTAAGTTTGAATTCATATCAGCTCTAAACATATAACTCTTGACTACGTATTTATAGCTTACAATCAATGTATGGATAGAAATTGAATTGAATTTATAATGTAATGCATCACAATCTTTTCAGCATGAATTTAAAAATGAATTTACAAAAGGATCACAGGAAGCACCATGTTCTGTCCATTACTTTCAAAAGCATGGAAAATTCCATATTCTACAGATTTTAAAATTTAAACCATTTTCTTGCGTTAATGAGGCAGATCGCTATTTGGCTTTTGATAAGAAATCATTGATGTAAAATGATAATTTAACTCTTAAGGCTATTTAACGTTGAACATTAACTTTAGTTGATTTTTAGTTTAAGTATTTACAATATTTTTATATTTATCATTGTACATTTTTATTTACTTTATAAATTCTTGAAGTGAAGTCAGAACATTAAAATTATTTCTGGATGTATTTTACTAAAATCAGTTTTCAAATCCTTTATTCAGGTAGTCTTTCAGTTATTATTTTTGCTTGTTTATACCTCTGGTATTAATGAAGACCAAATCTCCAAGGAGGGCTTGGCCATTTTTTTAGATCTACTTAAAAATATAGTATTTATGAACTTTCATAAAGATAGGTTTTACCTTGTATGATCATCTGCTGTTGATGTTTGATTTCACTAAAATCAAGCCCTCTAGTTTCTTCTGGTTCCTCCATTAACCAAGGGTTGGTGAGATCAGTCTTTGGATCTGTACTTATAAGGCTAGTCCTAAAAGTTAAATACAAATCCAATAAGTTGCAATGAATACATTAACTTGGTTATGTACTCCATTACTGACACTGAACTTTGTCTCTAGAACTGATGCGCTACATTGCTGAGAACTATATTCTGCACTCTGTATCTTTTCCATTCCTCTAACTACAGTAATTGAGTTTGACTTGATTACATTTACGTATATATTATCTGATTTGTTTGGATAGCATGCAAAACAAAGCTTTTCTCTGTACCTTAGTACCTTGATAATAATAAACAATTTCATGTGAGTTTGTTAGATAAATGATTGACCTAACGTAATCACACTCAAACAACTTGCGTTTAAATACAATTTTAAATAGTGAAACATTTAAACCGTATATTTATGAACTATATATTAAAGTAGTAAAGTTTTTCAAGGCACATCAGAACAGTAGCAAACATCATGCCTCAAAAGAAGATAATAGGGAAGATGATTGAAAACTTAACTTGGGTTATTTAAGAATGTCTTAATAGAAGAAAGACAGGCATTGGGATTTAGGGAGGGAAATACATCATGAAGGGTCCTGACAACAGAAATATAAAATAGATTTAGTAATCATTCAATCACGCTAAATGTATTGATTCGGGGCGGCACAGTGGCGCAACAGTGGAGCTGCTGCCTTATGGTGCCAGAGATCCAGGTTCGATGCTCACTACGGGTGCTGGCTGTACAGAGTTTATATGTTCTCCCTGTGACTTGGTTAATTGACTTCAGTAAAATTGTAAATTGTCCCTAGTGTGTAGGGTGGTGCTAGTGTATGGGATGATCACTGGTCGGCACAGACTCGGTGGGCCGAAGGGCCTGTTTCCACCCTATATCTCTAAAGTCTAAGTCTAAACTGAACAGCCAAAACCAAAATGAAATTCAATGACAAGGATGGCAGGTATTATGCATTAAATCAAATGTTTATCCACCCATTATCCAAATCCAACAAATATATTTTGTGAACAATTTATACTATTTCATACTTTATTTAATAATCCATCATTTGACAAATGTTTTTGAAAAATAATTTGGTGTTTGCAGGAAATTTTAAACTTAATCTTTCTCAAACCTAATGGTAATAAAATAAGAAAATTCTACATGACTCTCATTCGGTAAAGAAGTGTTTTTGGCTGGGGAGGTGGTATGCTATTTGAACTTTTAGAATTATTCTAAATGAATTAATGCCACAAGTGATGGCTTCCACTGATTGTCGCCAGAAGCTTGCGTCCTTTTCAGGACAGCGAGGTCAACATTTGAATCATGGAAGATGGACATGAAAGAAGGAGAATGCACAGGTAAAAAGAGCACAATGCTTAATTTTTTAAAACAATCACCCTCACAAACAAAGTTTGAATTCAATTATATTTATTGTTACATGTACCTAGGTACTGTGAAATGTTTTGTTTTTGCATACAACCTGGTAAAATCACATAGCAAATCTCACCTAGGCAGCACACAAGTGTCGCCACGTTTCACGTGGGTGCCAAAAAGTTGCAAAAATTCACCGTCAAATTCACCAACAGTCCTATCCTCCCTCTCTATCTTCTGTGAGGTGGCTGCTACACCCCACAGCCGCACCTACACCACACAGCCCCCACCCAAGCTCCCCTCACCAGGTGCCCCCTCGTTCTCAGCGGCTCTCTGCCGGACCCCCGCTTTGTTCTTGGCCATACAAGGTCCTTTGAGTCTCTTCATTCCATATCACAAACTTGTGTGCTATAGTTTATCAGATAAACATTCAACAAAGGTAGACAAGGAATAGGCGACATTTTGGGTCGACACCCTTCTTCAGACTGATGGACTGAAGAAGGGTCTCGACCCGAAACGTCGCCTATTCCTTCGCTCCATAGATGCTGCCTCACCCGCTGACTTTCTCCAGCATTTTTGTCTACCATCGATTTTTCCAGCATCTGCAGTTCTTTCTTAAACACAACATTCAACAGGATTGCCAAATGGAATTCTTCATTTAGGTTACAGTACATAAAATAAATGTGAACTGCCATTTCCAGAAATAATGTCATGCAATAGATTTTAGGAAGCTCAGTAAACAGCAATAAAATGCAAGCTATAAGTAATTTACATCAAAGCTGGATTTGCTGATATTTTACTAAATGCAAAGGCAACAAAATAGAGAGAGTACAGAGGAGATTTACTAGAATGTTGCCTGGGTTTCAGCAACTAAGTTACAGAGAAAGGTTGAACAAGTTAGGGCTTTATTCTTTGGAGCACAGAAGGTTATGGGGGGACTTGATAGAGGTTTTTAAAATGATGAGAGGGATAGACAGACTTGAGGTGGAAAAGCTTTTCCCACTGAGAGTAGGGAAGATTCAAACAAGGGGACATGACATGAGAATTAAGGGACTGAAGTTTAGGGGTAACATGAGGGGGAACTTCTTTACTCAGAGAGTGGTAGCTGTGTAGAATGAGCTTCCAGTGAAGGTGGTGGAGGCAGGTTTGTTTTTATCATTTAAAAATAAATTGGATAGTTATATGGATGGGAAGGGAATGGAGGGTTATGGTCTGAGCGCAGGTATATGGGACTAGGGGAGATTATGTGTTCGGCACGGACTAGAAGGGTCGAGATGGCCTGTTTCCGTGCTGTAATTGTTATATGGTTATATGGTTATAAGACTGCAAAACAAGTAAACAATGAGTGTTGTACAGGGGGTGCAAGAATTTTAAAATTTAAAAATGCTGACAAGAAAATGCATTAGATTCTTATTCCATCCAGTATGTCGAGCCAAATCCTCAAATGTAGAAACACAGTCAATTCCAAGTTTTAAGGACATTGTGTTATAATGAAAGCAATTAGCAACAATCTGCAGCACCATCTTTTTCCTAACCACCTGTTACAAATCCATCTTTAATCATGACAAATATCACCTGATGACTGTAATCCTTATGACATGTTTGATACCTGTAACTGTGCCACATTCTACTTCCTTTTTCCTCTCTGATCTTACTTATGCTTTGCTTTGGTGGTGTAAAGATTAAAGCTTATCCAATTAGCCTCCCACTGTTTTTGCCATGTTAATCACCTAAATCTTTGGAATGGTCACAGGGCAGTGGAGTGTGTCGATGATTTCTGTTTTTTTTTGTGATCAGCTTTAACTAATTATAAGGCTTTGAGATTTGCTGGAATAGAAAAGCGGAGAGAAATGGAATCAGAGAACTGCATCGCTGTTTAATAACCTGCAGCTAATCTTCACCAGACCATTGTTTCACTGCAAATTCTTTCCAGAAAAAAAACTTCCTAAGTGTCTCTGATAATCCAACCGCAGCCTTTTTTTTGACAGAGGCCACACATTAGGATTTACTATTGTTTTACTTGAAAAAAAAGTCTTCACGATTTGCCTCAACGTCGCCTAATTACATGACAAAGTTTAACAAGATTGCAGACTGGAATTTTTCATTAAGGTCACATTGCATAAAAGAAATGCGAACTGCCATTGCAAGAAACAACTTCACAATATAGATTTTAGCAAACCCACACAAGCTCAGTGAACAGAAATAAAAAACAGACTATAAATAATTTACATCGATCCTGGATTTGGGGATATTTCACAGTTCTTTTCACATTTGCATTAATTGAACAATAGGGTTGCGATATTGCTAGTTTTAACCAGAATGAATTCATATCCTAAAGTTGAATTTATTAGCTGAACACGATAAATCTCCATGTGTTCACTATATTCAAGGATAAACCACAGAACTAACTTCAGATCAGTACACTTTGGTTGACCCAAAAACAGCTTTGTTTCTCCAGTTGCCTTTCTCCATTGAGAAAATTATGCAGCATATTAAATAAATAAATAAACTGCGCATTAATAGGATAGCATCCTTTGCTGAAGGCATGTTAGCTTCAGGATGAGAGCAATTACGGTTCAAAACTGTCACTCAAATACAATCTGGAGTTGAATCTCTTCTTAATTAGGGACCCAAACAAATGAGTCAATCTTGAAGCAACAAATTTGAATGTATTGATTTGAAGATTTATTATTTCATTGATAACATCTTCAGAATTTTTTTTTCAAAATACCAGATTTTTATTGCTCTTTTATCCTGAGTAAAGTCTATAAGGGGCTACCCTAACTAGGCAATGCGACAATAAGATTAGACCACACGAGTAATTCACTAATGTACCATGAAAACAGCTCAGTAAAAACTATTGACTGAGTAGTATGATAGGTTAGACTAAGACCTTTCACCTTGGGGATATGGGTTCAAATCCAGCACAGACTGATGGGATACGTTTCCCCTTTCTTTTAATTGTGAGGGTAACTCTGTGAAATTGATTTGGACAATGTCAATCCAGACAACGGCAGACTTGTTTACAGCACAAAACTATCCCTAATTCCTGGCTAATTGGAACATTTAATCACACTGCATTATCACTGGTAAAGCACATTGGTGCAACAGAAGATGTTCTTCTGAAAAAGGAGTACAAAACCATTAGTAGGTCAGAGTAGCATTTATTTTCACCAAGCAGGGATTACATTTAATGTTATCTGAAGCCAAAGGTGTTTCATTCGGTCTGCTGAGTAAAAATGACATTAAATAACCAGTGACATTCTATCAAAATCATAATCTGCAATAATTATAATGATTGTTGCACATTTTTCAGTCACTCCAACACACTATTACTCAAAAATGTTCTTCAGAATTAAGCAGCTGAGCCCGAAATCCAGAATTTCCAAAGTTCCCCGATTCAAATGATGAAAAAAGAGCCCGCCTTGTCCATGCTGACAAAGTTGGCATATTGGACTAGTCCCAGCTACCTGCATTTGGCCCATTGTTCTCTCAAACCCTTCCTAGCCATGTATGTCCAAATGCCTTTTAAAAGTCATAATTGTCAAAATGGTGTGTGACTTGGAAGGGAACAAGAAGGTGGTGATATTTCCAGACATCACATCCCTTGTCATTCTTAGTGACAGATGCCTGAGAATAGTGATGTGGATGGTGCTTTAGACTTATCTAGTTGAGCGACCAAAGTGAGTTTGTAAATTGTACACATTTCAGGCTCCATGCATCATTGGTGAGAAGAATGAATGTGTAGCAATAAAGAACTGCAGACGCTGGTTTACAAAAAAACAAGACATTAAGTGGTAGAGTAACTCAACGGATCGGGCAGCATCTCTGAAAAACATGGATAGGTAATTTTTCGGGTTGGGATCCGTCTTCGGATCGATGTTTCAAGTCAGTCTGAAGAAGGGTCCTGACCCGAAATGTTGCCTATCTAAGTTCTCCATGGATGTACTTTGTATCTTTTAATATTTGGGATGGTGGGTCCAAAAGAAGGCCCAAACGAAAGCTTCTTGAGTAATATTGTAGCTCCACTTGCCGAGGCAAGAGAAGAGCATTCCTTCACACCCTCCTCACTTATGCCTTGTGGATGAGTGTTAAGTCTCTGGGTGTTGCGAGGTAAACCACACTTCGGGATACCCAGCCTCTGAGCTGCTTATGTAGCCTGAGCATTTGTGTTACAGGAGACAGAACAAACTGCAGATGCTGATATCGTTGATCGCTGATGCTGATGTCTTTCAATCAATCCTGGCAACCAAGCTAATCTCAGATAAGAGCAGAAAAATGTTGGAATCGTTCAGCAGGCCTTGCTGCAGCCGTGGGAAAACTTCAGATCGATACCTCTGCAGTGTGTTTTTTTAATTTCAGCTTCAGGCAACATCCACAGATTTCTTGCTTTTCATTCCCATGGTGACTGACACTATTAAACATTTATTTCCCCTCAAATATTGGTGGGGAAGGGAGCAGGTATTGAGACACTTATCTTTCTTAACTCTTAATTCAGTCTACAGGGTTGACCATGAGGTTCCCGACCCCCATCGCTTTAATGCCTAAAAGTCTTATTTTCCGTCCGAGAATGTCACAACCTTTTGCACTCAATACTGAATTTTACAATATTGAATTCTATGATATAGTCCATCACGGGAATTGACCTTCCCACCATCGAATAGACCTGTAGGAGCTGCAGCCTCAAACAGGCAGCCTATATTATCAAAGACCCACACCATTCTGGTCTCATTTTCACTATCAGGAATAAGGTAGAGGTGTCTGAAAACCGACCACCCGTTTCAAGAACAGCTTCTTCCCAACAATGATGAGGCTCTTGAACAGTACACAACATTAATGTCAACTATGAACTTCCATGGACTGTCTTTGATTGCACTATGGAGTTTGTTTTTGCACTACTATTGTGGTTATTAATTTATTGACTTTTTTGTTTATTATATATTATCTATGTGCACTGTGTTTACAGGCCTGTTGCTGCGTAAGAATTTCACTGTTTTGTTGTCAGTACTTTTGAGAATTACACACTTGACTACAACTTCAGGTAACTTTTTTTAATATGTCTGTATCATTCTGTTTTACCATGTAGTTTCCGTAAACATCACCATTCAAGTCAAGTCATACCTCATTACTTCAGGTTCCGTGCCATCCTTCTTGAAGGATGTTTGAAGCTGTCGTTCTCTTGTTAACAAATCATCCAGCATGTTTTGATGCCTATCTGCTTCAAGCTGTGTACTGAATATGAACTGTTAAAGAATTGTCATAAAACCATAGAGCACCACAGTCGGAGGTCGTCCATTCCATTGTATCCATGCCGGCTCTTTGAAAGAGTTACTTAAAAGAGTTTCACCCCTCCGTTATTTCTTCCACTCCCCTATTATTTCTTCACGGACGTGCAAATGTTTGCTTTCAAGTTTTTAACCCAATACTCTTTGAAATATATTATTAAATCTAATTTATTTTCTGCAAATAAAACACACCTTACTTTTATATGTTAGTTTGGTATCTTAAATCTGTAGCATCTGGTTACTGATGTTTTTGGATGGAGACAAATTCTATGCATTTTTTCTATCAAAATAACCCTTTAGATTGATGATACACACGTTACTATCTTACAAGGAGACGTTTAGATCAGACATCGGCTTTTTGCAATCTGGAGCAGACTGAATGGACTGAGTGGTCTACTTATGCTATTAATTTGCACGTTAATATATACATCTTCAATTTTTATCAAGTGAAATCCAAAACCCTATGATAATGTATCTGGCAATAGCAAAGTCTCACAATTTAGTTTAGAAACAAGGAATCACAGATCCTGGTGTACATAAAACTACACAAATTGCTGGAGTAAGTCAGCGAGTCAGGCAGCATCTATGGGAAACATATATAGGTGACGTTTCAGATCGGGTTTGAAGAAGGATCCTGACCCAAAACATCACCTGTCCATGTCCTCCAGAGATGCTGGCTGACCCGCTGAGTTACTCCAGCACTTTGTGTCACAATTTATTTTGTCTTCAGTGCTACACAGAACACGTGAGTATCAGTTAATTTTGGATTAATTCACACAAGCTTCCTGTTATATTTTATATATTAACTCCATCCTATAAATGTTTTTTTTTTAAATGATCAGATTTTAGCTCAGAATCAATTTTCTTGTAGCTTGCCTAGCAGTAAAAACAAGTACGCTTAGAAAATCTTCACTGTAATTTTTTAAAATGCAGAAGCACGAATTATGTTTATATTTTGGGATGTTTTAGGATGTTTACCAGAAATATTTAATAATTGTTTGCCACAGCTTCAATAAATAGCCTGCACACACTATCAGCTTACCTAATATCGTGCAGCCTCAATAGCGACAACATTTTAAAAGGATACATTTGACGGGTGGACAGATTTCGCAACAAGGAATCCTTCAGTTGGTTAATCTGTTCCTGGAGCCGCTGTAGAGATGACCGAATCGTCACATTAAACTAGAAGGGGAGAGAGGGAAAATAAATTGTTGGCTCGAGATCCTTTTCTGAAATCCATTCATCAATATTTCAGCAAACAAGCTTACGTAAAAAAGCAACTGATAAATTGTGTTTTCAGTGAAGCACATTTCACAATTCAGTTATTTTGCCATTTGTCATGCATTTAGTACCTACTAGGTCAGGGAGCAAAATAAACAAAGAAGTATGAACAATCTTTTCAATAAATATTTTGAAGAAAAAACCTACATAACTGGCCAATGCATGGTTCAACTTTTTAATTTTTGTGGATTGGCTTTCTGGCAATAGCTATCAATGATCTCAAGCAGTTACACTAATAACCCATTTTCTGTACACTGCCAGGGACTGAGAAAATAGTATCATAGCTCAGGCCAAACAACATTCAAGTTGTGCGATACAGCATGGAAATAGGCCCTTCAGCCGATGAGTCCACACTGACCATAAACCACCTGTTCACACTAGTTCCATGTTATTCCACTTTGGCATCTTACACACACACACATAAAGGGTGGCATAGTGGTAAGACTGCTGTACTCACGCCAGAGACCCGGGTTCGATCCTGACTAAGGGCGCTGTCTGTGTGGAGTTTGCACGTTTTCCCTGCGGATTTCTTTCAGGTGTTCCGGTTTTATCCCACATTCCAAAAACATCCAAGTTTGTAGGATAATTAGCTGCTGTAAATTGCCCCTAGTGTGTAGAATTTGAAGCTGGGATAACATTGAACTAATGTATGGATGATCGATGGTTGGGCCGGTGGGCAGAAGGGCCCGTTTCCCCACTGTATCGCTAAGGTAAACTAAAGAAAACTAAACTAGGGGAGATTTACAGAGGCCAATTAACCTACAAACCTGCACATCTTTGGTAAGATGGTGGAAACCAAAGTACAGGGGGAAAACCCACGTGGTCAAACTCCGTACAGACAGCACCGGTAGCGAGTCTTTGACATTGTAAGGCAGCTGCCCTACTGCTGCGCCACTGTGCTGCAAATAAGTGTGTACACTCCTGTGTTTCCTCCAAAGAGAGTGAATAACAACATTACCCAAAATACTCAAAAGAGAACTTTTACTCAAAAATCAGTACGTACCAAAATGAATCAATTTCTGCAGCACATGTAGAACAATATATCATTGAGGTTCAAACTTTCTTTAAAAAATGAAATACATGTTCCAGTGAAAGGGCAGCATAACAGCACAGCTGGCAGAGCCAGAGACCCGTGTTCAATCTTGACCTTGGATGCTTTCTGTGTGGAGTTTGCGCATTCTCCCTGGGAGTGCATGCGTTTCCTCTGGGTTCCTCCAACATCCCAAAGACATGCAGGTTTCCTGGGTTCATTGGCCTCTGTAAATTGTCCTTAGTGTGTAGGGAGTGGATGCAAAAGTGAGATAACATAGAACTGGGTTGAATTGGTGATCAATGGTTGGCATGGGCTCGTAGGACCTGTTTCCATGCTGTAGCTGTCAATATATTAGTCAATTTGTCGGTAAACAAGAGCTGTTTTGTCTTTGTCTGTGAAGGTATATATGAAAAAGCAGAACTCAAGCAGTTTCTCAATTTGAAATGTAAATACATTTTACTAGATTTAATGCCAACTGTTTTTCAATTCGGACAAAGAAATGCTTTGGATACAATGTTGTGGAAAAAACTCAGCAATTGATTAAATGGCCTCTTTGCCAGAACTACGTCCAACGGCAGAACAATGGACGAGTGCAATGTGAGTGACTAATCCTGGATAAAAATGCTGAATAATACAGATGTTGGGGTGGGCTGTTCTGCCTGGATGCTCACCCAAGTCCCCGATAATCTTTCCAATTATGAGTCTGTCAAATTCCCAACTGAGATTTGATAGGCTGAACTCACACCTCACAGCTCTAACGTCCATCAGCACATGAGGAGGGCAGTTTTTTAAAATCATTTATTCAGAATAAAAAATATATCCAAAGCAAGAACTGTGCAAATATTCTTCCGACATTCTCAGCGGCTATAGATACATTCATCAGCGTCCTATTTGGCAGTGTTCACCGAAACATGATTATAGCCGGCACCCTTGCCACCCCTGGGGCCCCCTGGGGAGATAATCCTTCCCTTGCTTGAGGAGCATCTCCACCACACCCTGCCCCTCAACATCCAGCAGTGTGACGACCCTAGACTGTGGTCCTCCCCCACAGAGCCTTGGCGTTGGCTCCACCAAGCTACAGTGCGTCCCTCAGCGGCCAGTCGGCTACGTTGCACATGAACAGCTCTTGCATGATGATGTTTCTCTGCGGAATTGGCATGGACACCCTGCTGGTGTCCCTTGGCTATATCCTCTATGAGCTAGGGCGTGACTTTTCACGTGCCATCCACCCAAAAAAGCACACAACTGACAAACATTGCTTTGATCTCCATGTCAATCATTTGGGAGGAAGCAGGAAGCTAAGATATTTTTTTCTTCTCTGTAATGAAAAAAAAATTCAGCGCTAGCATCTCTTTATTTTATTGTGGGATCAATATATCTCTGCTTTTCTCCCACTCGTATTTTGGACAAACAATTCAAAGGGTAGTATCAACCAGAATCATTTTACACCCAGTACTCTCACCCCTTAACCCCATGAATCCCAGATTGTCTTCGATGTCAGAGTCATAATGTCATACAGCAGAAACAGGCCATGATGTCCCATCAATGCTAGTCTCACCTGCCCATATTTGGCCCATATCCTTCTAAACCTTTCCTATCCATGTACCAGACCAAATGTCTTTTAAATGATGTTGTCCCTTACAGCGCCAGAGACATGGGTCCGATCCTGACTACAGGTGCTGTCCGTTCCTCAAGTTCCAATTAAATATTTCCCCTCTCACCTTAAACCTATGTCCGAATCGCTTAACCAGGCTCTCACTCATCTGCAAGGCTTCTCTTATTTAGTTGTTTCATTGTACTGCAAAATATCAGTGGTGCCACACAGTGATGTAAAGATCATGAGATTTTACTTACTTGTGGCAAAGTGTGTGGCTTTTTCAGTGAGTCGGTGTTTGGCAGATGGCCAGTTTAGGGCAGAATAACCAACTTTACCTCTTTGCCTATTTGGCCTATTTGGAAATTTTGTGGGTTTTTTTAAGATGTGCCACCGTAAAACTGCTCCACATATAAATGTCACACATTCAGAATTTACATTTTGTTCTCAGAATGCAGACCAAAGGATTCTGACTGTCCGATTTACCTCACCATCATTGCGAACGTTGGAATTTGTCTCTGGGACTGACGTACTACAATGTTGAGAACTATATTCTGCACTTTGCTCTACCTATTGTATTTGAGTTTGACTTGATTACATTTATTTACAAGATAAAAGATACAAGATACATTTATTTGTCACATGTACCAATTGGTGCAGTGAAATGTGCGGTCACCATACAGTCATACGAATAATAAAGAGCACAGAACACGATAGTCTTTAACACAGACATCCCCACACAGCGGGATTAAAGTTTCCCCACTGTGAGGCAAGGTTCCAAAATTCAGTCATCGTCCTCTGTTGTCCTCCGCTGTCGCCCCGCTGTCGCCCAACGTTCAGGCCCGCTCGCCGAGATGATGGAAGTCCGACGTAGGGACTGGAGGACAACCTCAGCAGCTTGGACATCCGAATCGACCACCTCCACGGCTCCCGAAGTCCACAGGCCACGCTGGGCGGAGATTCAACGCTGGCGGTCCTCGGCAAAGGGTCCCAGGACTGCGCGATGTTGAAGTCAGCGCCGCCCGCGCTGGGAGCGCTACGAACCACAGCTCCGATGTTGAAGCAGCAGGCCCAGCACTCCGGAGCTTCAATGGCGATCCAGGTAAGCAATTGCCCGCACCGCGATGTATCCGGCGCTGCACCGCCGCTGCTGAAACTCTGATCCGGTCCCTAGCAGGAAAGGCCGCTCCAATCCAGGTGGTAGGCCGCGAGGTCGCGACTCGGAGAATAGTCGCATCCTCGCCAGGAAATGACTGGGAAACGGTTTCCCCCTTACCCTACCCCCCTCCCCCCACATAGAAAAGTTAAAGAAATCTCCAAAACAAACTTTAAAACTGACTAAAAATTAAAAAGAAGAGAAAAACAGACAGACTGTAGGCAGAGGCTGCCATCAATGCGGCGCCCCTAGTGGCCAATGGTACAATATGACTGATCTGTTTGGATGGAACATAAAACAAAGCTATTCACTGTATCTTGGTGCACGTGACAATAATAAACCTAAACTTAACACATGCCAAAAAAACATGAACAGTTCATGGTGTCTGAGAATGCACTAGTCAGTGGCCTGATTGTGATGAAAATAAACAAACTGAAATTGTAACTAAAATGAAAAGAAAGTGTAAGTAAAAGAAGAATATCACTCCTTGACAATCGGGGACCATGCTGCCTTCGTGGGCTTCTGCAGTGAACAGCTGTACGCTGGCTTTGCAACCAGCATTTGCCAGAAATGTGTGGAAATGGTTTGTGACCCTTCAAATCTGGTGAACAATTTGAAAATAATCCTATTGCACGATGAAAACCCCACAGAGGCTCAGCAGTTGGTATCTTCCTTATGTCCAATAGTGACAAGAACAGAAATAAGAGAAACACTGCTTGCTTGCTTGATTACTCAACACTCAAAAGTTTAGAGATACAGCATAGAGACAGGCCCTTCGGCCACCGTCCGCAGTGATTGATACTAGCCACCCAACTCCCCTGTTCACACTGGTTCGATATCTTCTCACCTTCTCATCCATTCCCTACACACTAGGGTCAATTTATAGAGGTCAATTAACCTACAAACCAGCGCATCTTTGTGATGTGGGAGGAAACCGGAGTACCGGGAGGACACACAGGGAGAACGTGCAAACACCAAACAGACAGCACCCGAGTGAGGATCAAACCCGGGTCTCTGGCACTGCGAGGCAGCAGTTCTACCAGTTGCACCACTGTGTCATGTGCTTAAAGAGTAAAAGAGAATAAAACTGATATATTTGCTGATAAGCAGAATTTACTACCTCTGCCCAATACTCATAAAAATTGGAAAGAAAATGTTTCTGAAATGAAACTGCTGAGATAGAAAATTGCACATGCAGGACATGCTGTTAACGTAAGTAACTGTAAACCTAAGTACAGGCAGTCTCCAGATTACATTAGACTTTCATTTCTGAGAAATGTGCATAAACTATTTTTTCTATATCAAAAATGTCCGTTTTCTATATTGCCACCCATATCGTATTGCTTTGCACATACTTGCTATGATTCTTTCATTTCACCAATTATGTTCGCTCTAACGCTGCCCATAATTAAACTAATGGAGCATATGTTGCACCCAGTTGTAAATTAACACCATGAAAAGCTTGAAAAAGTATTAAAAAATTTAGGGGAGAATTTGCATCGTCACAATGTATACAGTAGGCACAAGGAACTGCAGATGCTGCATTACAAAAAAAAACACACAAAGCGCTGGTGTAAAACAACGGAGCAGGCAGTATCTCTGGAGAACATGGATCAGCAACATTTCTGAAGAAGGGTCCCGACCCGAAAAGTCGTCTATCCATATTCTCCAGAGTTGCTCCCTGACCTGCTGAGTTACTCCAACAATAGACAATAGACAATAGGTGTAGGAGTAGGCCATTCAATGTGATCATGCTTAATCATCCACAATCAGTACCCTGCCTTCCTGCCTTCTCCCCATATTCCTTGCGCTATCTTTAAGAGCTCTATCTAACTCTCTCTTGAAAACATCCAGAGAACCGGCCTCCACCGCCCTACGAGGCAGACTCACAACTCTCTGTGTGAAAAAGTATTTCCTCATCTCCGTTCTAAATGGCTTACCCCTTATTCTTAAACTGTGGCCCCTGCTTCAGGACTCCCCCAACATCGGGAACATGTTCCCTGGCTCTAGCATGTCCAAACACTTAATAATCTTATATGTTTCAATAACTTTGGAACATATACTATGTTCAGATATCAATGAATGCTGCTAAGTATTTTATTAATACTATTACTAGCTTGAAAGATGTTTTCAAGATTTATGGAAGAATATGCATTGTCGAATTTCCATAAATCAGGTCTTCCTAATCCAGGGAGATCCTGCATCTGCTTGTGTTCTGTATGGATGCTTACGGGGACATCTAGTGTGCATGCACAGAAAGACAAGACTGATCAGTGTAAGAAAAAATCTAAAAATTAGGTTTGGTGTGCGATGGTTGGAATTTGAATGGAGACTTACAGCTGTATATATTTTTTTAACGCATTTGTACTATTGTCTGGCATTCTATTCCTATTTCTCTTCCTGTATATTTCTATCATTCTATTGCAACAAGTTCATTAAGAAATTCACTACAGGTGCAGTCTGTACGGAGTTTGTACGTTCTCCCTGTGACCACGTGGGCTTTCTCCCACATCCCAAAGACGTACAGGTTTGTAGGTTTATTGGCTTTGGTAAAATTGTAAATTGTCCCTGGTAGTGAGATAGTGTTAATGTATGGGGTGATCACTGGTCAGCACGGACTCGGTAGGCAGAAGGCTCTATTAAAGATAAGTCTAATGACATCTTTAAAATTATGAAAGCACGACAAACTGCAGATGTTGGAATCATGAGCAAAGCACGAACAGTTGGAGGAACTCAGTGGGTCAGGCAGCATCTGTTGAAGGTATGAGCAGGTGACATTTTGGGTCAGGACCCTTCTTCAGACTGACGACGTTTAGGGTTCAAAGTTTCAAAGGTCAGTTTGTTGTCACGTGTACCAATTAAAGTACAGTGAAACTCGAATCACCATACAGCCATAGTAAAAAAAAACAACAAGACACACAACTACATAAAAGTCAACATAAACATCCACCACAACGGATTCCCCACATTCCTCACTGTGATGGAAGGCAATAAAGTCCAATCTTCTTCCTCCTTATTCTCCCGCGGTCGGGGCAGTCTAGCCATCTGCAGTCGAGGCTATCGAAGCTCCCGCGTCGGAGCGATTGAAGCCCCCGCCTCGGGGTGGTCGAAGCTCCTGTGGCCTGGAGCTCCCGAAGTCGGTCTCTAACCAGGGAACACGAGCTCGGCAATGTTAAAGTCCGCTGGCTCCCGCGGTTAGAGCTCCGAGGTCGATCCCTGACACGATGGTAAGTCCGCAGGCTCTCGCGGTTGGAGCTCCTGAAGTCTGTCTCCAGCAAAGGCCGCCAACTCCTTGATGTTAGGCCACAGTGCGGACGGAGATACGATACAGGAAAAAAAAATCGCATCTCCGTCGAAGAGTTGGGACCCTTCTTCAGATCGAATTTCCAGATGTTGCATGGCCCACTGAGTTCCACAAGCACCTTGTGTTGGGATCTTTAAAATGATGAGGAATTCACTAAATTTGAGGAACAAAATATATTTCCGCCAGTGAAGTGTTCCAAAAAAACCACACATATAAAATCATTCCAATCAATCCAAAATATTGTATTAAAGATAATTCTTCAGGAGAGATTGAGTACCACATGGAATTATTTAAGAAATAGCTTAGGCTGAAGGACCAAGAACTAAGAACTCAGTCGGTTAGGAAGCGCTGACTCAAAAAAGCATTTGTATTATTAAAGAACCAAACTATGCTGCCCACACTCTCATTTCTCTCCTACCATTGAGCAGGATGGACAGGAGTCTGAATATCGTGACCTCCAGATTCGGGAACAACTTCTTCCCAGCAACCTGTGGAGGCCAAGTCATTGGGTATTTTTAAAATGAAGATTAATAGGTTCTTGATTAGTAAGTGTGTCAAAAGTTATGGGAAGAACATGAGAGAATGGGGTTGAGAGAGAAATTGGCCAAATGGCCTAATTATGCTCCTATTATCATCATCAAATAAAGAACATTTGGACCATTTAATGCAAATTTATAGCCGCGGACTAATTTTATAGTCAGGTAGAAAATGTCGTGACAAAGCCATTATTGTCAGACTGATTCCCATCTGAGTTGTGATCAGTTCCCTGATAATAATAATCTTAAAATATAATAATCTTATTTATATAGCACATTTTTAGTCAACTTGCATTGACCCCAAAGTGCTTCACATAATTACATTACATTTACACAAAGGCAAAGGTGGGTGAAGTGTCTTGCCCCAAGGACACCACGACAGTATGCACTCCAAGCGGGATTCGAACCGGCTACCTTCCGGTCGCCAGCCGAACACTTAGCCCATTGTGCCATGATGTTGCCCACAGCTCAGTCCTTCCTTCCATTTTTACCTTCCACTGCAAGGTACTAGCAACCACACTTTCAACTTACAAGAATCCCAAAATAACAAATCATTGATTAAAATTCCATTCTTCATCTCCCAGCATATTTGAGATAGAACACAAAGTGCTGGAGTAACTCAGCAGTTCAGGATATTTCAGGTTTCTGGTCGGGACCTTCCTTCACACTGATTATGGTGAGGGAGAGAAAGCTGGAAAAGAGAGGTGGTCCGGTTTCCACCACACCCCGGTGACGTGCAAGATTGTAGGTAAATTGGCTGCTGTAAACTGCCCATAGGAAGTGAATGAGACAGTAGCACAACATAGAACTAGTGTGAACAAGTGATCGCTAGATGGCGTAGTCATGCTGGGCCGAAGGGATTGTTTCCACGCTGTATCTTTAAACTAAATCGCCCAATTGTCAAAAATATACTGGCACTTGATGAGAAAAATAAAATCAGTCTATTGCATTCGTAATTAATAAATCAAATCATAATGGATACCCCTTATTGGCTTTTGACTCAGCACATCTTATGCTGTAGATAGGCACAAAAAGCTGGAGTAACTCAGCAGGACAGGCAGCATCTCTGGAGAGAAGGAATGGAGACGCAGAGAGTGGTGAATCTCTGGAACTCTCTGCCACAGAGGGTAGTTGAGGCCAGTTCATTGACTATATTTAAGAGGGAGTTAGATGTGGCCCTTGTGGCTAAGGGGATCAGGGGGTATGGAGAGAAGGCAGGTACGGGATACTGAGTTGGATGATCAGCCATGATCATATTGAATGGCGGTGCAGGCTCGAAGGGCCGAATGGCCTACTCCTGCACCTAATTTCTATGTTTCTATGTCTATGAGACATTTCGGGTTCAGACTGAAGAAGGGTCTCGACACAAAACGTCACCCATTCCTTCTCTCCAGAGCTGCTGCTTGTCCCGCTGAGTTACTCCAGCTTTTTGTGTCTATCTTCGGTTTAAAGCAGCATCTGCAGTTCCTTCCTACACATCTTATGCTGAACTTGGAAGGACTCTGCAAATGAATCAATGATATAAAACATATTCCAAGCACCAGTTTAATGAAATAACTATTGCCATGTACATTCCGTAAGCTACAATTAATGTCTCAACCATCATTTCCCATAAATATTAATGGCTCAAATCCCAGAAAATGACAAAACATATGATTAAACCTTCGTCACAGCTGTGTCTGGAAGATTGGTGGAGGGGCAGGTTTTGTAGAATATGAAACTTGCCCCATTTTAATATCATCACGGCGGTCAACTATACAAGAAAGAGCATTCAAACTGGAAGAAAACATTCCCAGATGGACTGGTTATTGATGAGCACTGTTTCCTTTTACAGCAGACTGAAAGGTAATTAGGGAGGCACCGAAGCAAGTTAACCTGCTGGCGAAGAACATATTGAGCTATAATTTTCTGTAGCAGATTATCTCATAGTGTCTGCTGTTAGTTAGACTTGAGATTGCACATTCGGATTTTTTTTATTGGCCTGGATTTCCATCAAAAAGGCTGACAGCTTTTCATGGAACAGTTGGCCATTTTACCTTCAAACATATTAGGAGGTTTATACTCTATTGTCCTCCTGGAAATCCGAAGCTCCTCAGAAATGTTCGTCATGATTAACAGACAAAATTCTGAAGTCCAAAGCCACCACTTGTACTGCCGTCCAAATGTCTTTTAAATGCTGTTATATTACCTGCCTCAACTACTCCCATCTGGCAGCTCGTTCCATATACCTGCCACCCTCTGTGTGAATGCAATGAAGACTTTAATACAGACACAAAGAACTGCAGATGCTGTTTTACCAAAATAAATACTCAGTGCTAGAGTAATTCAGCGGGTCACTCAACATTTCTCGAGAAAAGGAGTAGGTGATTCTTCTTTAGACTGAAAGATAGAGAAAGCCAGAACTTGTAATGTGGAATTTGCCAATGATCCTGCAGCAGGTTTGACATGCTCAGTCACTTCCTTTTTGAGATTTATGAAGATGTTGCCAAGACCCGAGGACCTGAGCAACAGGGAGAGATTGGGCAGGTGTGGACTTTATTCCATGGAGTGCAGGATGCTGGGGGTTGATCTTATAGAGGTGTATAAAATCATGAAGGGAATAGATAGGGTGAACACACAGATTGTTTTACCCAGAGTAGAGGATTCAAGAACCAAGGACAAAGGTTTGTGAGATGGGAAAAATTTAATAGGAACATTCGGAGCAACTTTTTAACTTAAAGAGTGGTGGGTATATGGAACGAGCTGTACGAGGAGGCCGTTGACACAGGTACAATAACACCATTTGAAAGACATTTGGACAAGTATATGGATAGGAAAGGTTTAGAGGCATATGGTCCAAACTCGGGCGAATGTCACTAGCTTAGATGGGGCATCTTGATCGACATGGACAATTTGGGCTGTTCTGTGCTTATGACTATCAGGATGGGCAGATTTAAGTCTTGAATAATATATTTTTACCTTGAGTTAAATGATTGAAATGTATTAATTTTTAAATATCTTCTTGCATTTTAAGTGATTAAAAAAAAAACATTTGTATATGTCAGGCATAATGTTCCACAGCTGGTTAAATGTGTGAATCAGTGCCAAGCACACTGGAGCCAGTTTATTCCACTTAACGAAAGTCTGGGCTTGCAGATAGAAAAAAGATGAGTGCATGCAAACAATGAAAGATAAAAAAGAGAAATAATGATCGGATTAAATGAAAGAAAAATACGAAATATAATTTTAATCATTTGAAAACGTAATAAATGAGAATATGAATTGCACATGAATCTTGGTAGCAAAAGAGGATAATAAGATAACCGTGAAGGAAAGAACAGCAGATGCTGGTTTCCACTGAAGATGGACACAAAATGCTGGAGTAACTCAGCGGGACAGGCAGCATCTCTGGAGAGAAGGAATGGGTGACATTTCAGGTCAAGCCCCTTCTTCAGTCTTAATAATATGACTTGTTATTTCACACTTTGCCTTATCTTAACCTACTTTACCTTAAGGGAGGGAGGTAGGGAGGGAGGGAGGAAGATAGATAGAATGAAAGATAGAAAGGTACAGTATGGAAACAGTTACAACGGCCCACTGAGTCCAGGTGTCCACTCCGGCCATCAATCACCCATTCACACTAGTTCTATATTATCTCACTTTCTGATCCACTCCACACACAATAGGAGCCAATTAAACTACAAGCCCACACATCTTTGGGATATGGGAGCTCCTGGAGAAAACCCACAAGGTCATAGGAAGAACAGTCGCTGGTAGGATGAGGCAGCAGCTCTACGGATGTGCCATCGTGCCACCCATTGATCTATTTCACACTGACATTTGTTTCGATGAGAGGTGCAGTCAGGAATGGACGAGCAAATGTGGGAGCCTTGGATCTCTCATTGTGAAAACACGCAATGAGACTGTGAACTATTACCATGCTGACTCCACATAACTGTGCAACCACAACTGAAAACCCCATTTCTATTGCAGAACTTCAACATAAGAAACAGAGTAAAAAGCTTGGCTCTGGCTGTGAAAAGGGACATGATTAAGTGAAGTGGTCACGCTGTCAATATCATGTGTCATCTTGGCTTGCTGCTGACAGCCATCTGTTTCATTCTGCGAAAAGATGGTCAGATCAGCAAAGAAGTGAAGTTTAGAACAAAGCAATTGACACACATGAACGCGCCAGTAGACCAAAGCAACAGAGCCAATGGAATGTGGGCTGCTGCCGACATGACGATCTTCATCAGAAGAACACCATGATCAGCCTTGCTTTTGTTCAGCAGATGCCTGTGTTGGTTGCATTAGGGGCTTTAGTTTTGCAATAATATTGCTTTTTTAATGTAATTTATTGAACTTTTATTTGTTTCTTTGAAGGACCTATGAGTGCTGTGTTGACAGACCCGTTATGCTGCTGCAAGTATGAATTTGAATGTTTCACTCCTCGACTCTTGAGAAAGGCATCAAGAAAGAAGACAGAGAACTTCTCTGCAAGTCTCCCCACAAAACAAAAATACTTCGATTCATACTGCGTGAAAATGGGCCCTTCAGCCCAACTTTGTCATACTGCCCAAGATGCCCATCTACATTAGACCCACCTGCCCAAGTTTGGCCCATATCACTCTAAACCTTTCCTGTCCACGTACCCGTCCAAATGTATTATAAATGATATAGTACCTGCCTTAACTACCCCCTCTGGCAACTGTTTCATATACCCACCACCCTCTGTGAATGCAAGAAGACTTCAATACAGGCACAAAGAACTACACAAAAAATACAATTTGCTGGCGTAACTCAGTGGGTTAGGCAGCATTTCTGGAGAACATAGAAAAGTGACATTTCAGGTTGGGACCCTTCTTCAGACTGATTGTAAAAGGGGGAAGAAAGCTGGAAAAGAGAGGTGGGAGCAGAGCAAAGCCTGGTTGGTGACAGTTGTGGAGAGTCTAAAGAGCTGCCTTACCTGCTGAGTTACTTCATAGAAACATAGAAATTAGGTGCAGGAGTAGGCCATTCGGCCCTTCGAGCCTGCACCGCCATTCAATATGATCATGGCTGATCATCCAACTCAGTATCCCGTACCTGCCTTCTCTCCATACCCCCTGATCCTCTTAGCCACAAGGGCCACATCTAACTCCCTCTTAAATATAGCCAATGAACTGGCCTCAACTACCCTCTGTGGCAGAGAGTTCCAGAGATTCACCACTCTCTGTGTGAAAAAAAGTTCTTCTCATCTCGGTTTTAAAGGATTTCCCCCTTATCCTTAAGCTGTGACCCCTTGTCCTGGACTTCCCTAACATCGGGAACAATCTTCCTGCATCTAGCCTGTCCAACCCCTTAAGAATTTTGTAAGTTTCTATAAGATCCCCTCTCAATCTTCTAAATTCTAGAGAGTATAAACCAAGTCTATCCAGTCTTTCTTCATAAGACAGTCCTGACATCCCAGTTCTTTAGACCCACCTTCAGTTCTTTATGTCTTTTTTGTAAACCACATCAGTAGTTCTGTGTACCTCTACAGGTGAGGGAGGTTTGACTGGCAGAGGGGTGGTTAAAGGCCAGAGATGAAAAGACAAAAAGCTGTGAGATAAGTGGATAAGAGGCATGAAATGTGAAATTGAATACCTCAATGCAATTTTTGGTCAATGGTTGCTGTAACACACCAGCTTTATAAACATACTTGTGCAATAGGAGTGGTGCTGACATTGCGTTTTCAAAGGCAATGGGAAGGGTCTGTGCTGGAGATGGATGGCATCAGGAACCTGTATCTCTGAGAACGAGAAAAGTGCATCTGACTTCAAGGCTTCCAAACAACCATTTAACCCCTTTGTAAGGTGACAATGCAAGAAGTGACACTAAAATTAAACCTATGCTTGCAGGGCCGGCCTTAAGCCGATTGGACCGATTGCTCCCAATTGGGCCCCGCAGCTACGGGAGCCCCGCGCTAGAGTAATCAAAAGATCCGAGAGCTCCGCTCTAGGATCAATTGGAGCAGCCTACAACTCAGCGTATGAATATTGATTTCTCTTGATTTCCCTCTCTACATCCCTCCACCACCCTACTGGGTTTCACTGGGCTCCTGATTAATTTTACTGTTTGTATACCTTGTTGTCACCTTCCCCTCAGCCAACAATGAGCCATTGCACATTTCCTTGCACATTGTCTGCTTTGATTTGTCCTTTTCACACCTTACATGCTCTTTGTACCCTTCCATATCTCTAGTTTCTTTCTCCCCCGACTCCCAGTCTGAAGAAGGGTCTCAACCCAAAACATTACTCATTCCTTCTCTCAAGGGATGCTGCATGAGTTACTCCAGCACTTTGTGTCTATCTTTGGTTTCAATGAGATCCCTCCTCATCCATCTAAACTCCAATAAGTACAGCCCAGAGCCTTTACACCCTCTTCTTATGTTAACCCAATTTTTCCTGGGATCATTCTCACAATTCCCCACCAACACCCCCATCCCCTTCACTCAATCCAGCAAGCCAAATCAATCAGCTTTATAACCTTAAAATGTTAACATAATTAACATTATTTAATAGTAAAAGTAATGACACAACCAATGCATGATGGCAATTTAAATCCTAACCTACTCTTATTCAAGAATCAAATAACTACAGATGCTGGAAATCTGAAATAAAGCTAGCGAATGCTGGAAACATTCACCAGGTCAGGCAGCATCCGTAGAAGGAGAAACAGTTAACTCTTCAGTTCCAGGAACCTTCATCAGAAATCTTATCCCACTGCTTTTTTGAGGCATAAAAATGGCCTAATGGCCTAATTCTGCTCCTATGTCTTATAAACTCCCATTAAACATTACAACCTCTAATTCATATATTTCTGGAATGCACCAACAATGAATTATAGGACCCCTTGTAGTTAACACTAATCATCAAGGCATGATGTTTACGGTTAACCAGGCAGATATATCCTCAATACATCCAATACGTTTCATTGGCAAGGCGAACTGTAAGCTGCCATTTTCAAGAGACTTACGGGCCTGTCCCACGAGCATGCGACACCATGCGGCAAGCGCGACCTAAAGGGCCGGTCCCACCAGCATGCGCCTGCATGCGGCAAGTGCGACCAAAGCAGAAGCGGGAACCGCGCGGAGGTCGAGTGAGTGACATGAAGTTCGAGCGAAGTCCGCAGGAAGTTCGCGCGTGACATACGGCGTCGAGGTGGCTGCGGCCCGGCAGGCCGTTGCCGAGCGGAATTCTTGAACACGGTCAGTTTTTCGGAGCCCCGCACGATGTCGGGACCAACTCCGCACAACTCCATATGGCTCCGGCGATCGAAGTGGGACCGGCCCCGCGAGGCCGTACGGCTCAAGCGACCACGTTAGGTCGCGCCTGCCGCATGGAGTCGCATGCTCGTGGGACTGGCCCTTAATGGAGCAACATGACAACTTGAGATGAACTTTTGATCTTTGACTAAATTGGGTTTCGTTTGAAAAGCCCCTCAGAATGTGTTAGTAAAATAACCTGCTGGGTGAAAATGATATCATCCCATATGACTGCATTTAGCCTCATCCCACTAAACCTTTCCTTCCACGTACCTGTTCCTATCCTACAGAAATAAACCAATCGGCCCATCAAATCCATGCTGACCCTTTACATTAATTCTATTTTTTAATCTCCATCCTTCTCGCCCACTCCTTCTTAGATACCCTACACACTTACAATTTACAGAGGCCAATTAACCTACAAACCCGCATGTCTTTGTGATGTGGGCGGAAACCCACGCAGTCACTGGGAGAACATCTAAACTCCACATAGAGAGCGCCCAAGGTCAGGATCGATCCTTGGTCTCTGCAATTGTGAGGCAGTGACTCTACCAGCTGTGCCACTGTTGGAAAGCATCCCCGATGCCAAGCATGGTATAATATAGGATCACAGAGAAACACAGCGTGGAAACAGGCCCTTCAGTCCACTGGGTGTACACCAAACACAAGGCACTCATTTTTACACTAAGTACTGCAGATGTTGGTCAATACACAAAAGGACACAGTGCTGATGCAAATCAGCAGGTCCGTCAGCACGTCTGGAGAACATGCCTCGGTGACTTTTCATGTCGAGACCTGCAATGTATCTCATCCATGTACTCCAGAGATGCTGCCTGCCCTGTTCCTCCAGCACTTTGTGTCTTTTTGCATTTTTACACTAAACCTGTGCTAACCCACTCTATTTTTCCCACACTCTCATCCACGTCTCCCGCTCCCCCAGATTTTACCACTCCTGAGTCAAGAGCGTTTGAATGTCATATTTACCGACAACAGAACAATGGAATTTTTACTTGCAGCAGCATAACAGGCCTGGAAACACAGTACTCATAGATAACATATAATAAACAGAGGCAATAGCCTATTCACCTGCCAACCTGCACATTACCGGAATGTGGAAGGAAACCAGAACACCAGAAAGAGAACCATGAGTGAGAATGTACAAATTACATGCAGGAAACATTAAAGGTGGCGATCAAACTCTGGTCCTTGGAGCTGTAAGGTCCCACATAGGAGATTAGTGGGCAAAATTCGAGCACATGGTATTGGGGGTAGGGTACTGACATGGATAGAAAATTGGTTGGCAGACAGTAAATAAAGAGCAGGGATTAAGGGGTCCCTTTCAGAATGACAGGCAGTGACTAGTGGGGTACCGCAAGGCTCAGTGCTGGGACCGCAGCTATTTACAATATACATTAATGATTTAGATGAAGGGATTAAAAGCAACATTAGCAAATTTGCAGATGACACAAAGCTGGGTGGCAGTGTGAACTGTGAGGAGGATGCTATGAGGATGCAGGGTGACTGGGACAGGTTGGGTGAGTGGGCAGATGCATGGCATCATCATCATCGTTGACAACTTTAGCAAAGCAGTGGTGCTGGTTTCCCGCGGGCACGGTGAGGGGCGCACCACTCATCTCTGTCCTCCATGCAGCTGGCAAGCTCCTCTTTTGTCTCAACACATACGTCTTGGTCGTATTGGTCCCCAAATTTAAGGAAGGACTTTGTTGCTATTGAGGGAGTGCAGCGTAGGTTGACAAGGTTAATTCCCGGGATGGCAGAACTGTCATATGCTGAGAGAATGGAGCGACTATGCTTTTATACTCTGGAGTTTAGGATGTGAGGGGATCTTATTGAAACATATAAGATTATTAACGGTTTGGACATGCTAGAGGCAGGAAACATGTTCCCGATGTTGGGGGAGTCCGGAGCCAAGGGCCATAGTTTAACAATAAGGGGTAAGCCATTTTTAGAACGGAGACGAGGAAACACTTTTTCTCACAGAGAGTTGTGAGTCTGAAATTCTCTGCCTCAGAGAGCGGTGGAGGCCAGTTCTCTGGATACTTCCAGGAGAGAGCTAGATAGGGCTCTTAAAGATAGCGGAGTCAGGGGATGTGGGAAGAAGCCAGGAACGGGGTACTGATTGGGGATGATCAGCCATGATCACATTGAATGGCGGTGCCGACTCGAAGGGCCGAATGGCCTACTCCTGCACCTATTGTCTATTGTCTTCCATCAATGTCTTCAGCATCGTCTTGATTGTTGCCGTCCCGGGTCATGTCTTCCATGGGAGGGTTCCCACAACACAACCTTGTTCGCTGACATTTCTGGGGGGCGGTGGCAGTGACCAGCGAGCCTCATCCTTCTCCACCTGATCTTCTCGGTCAGAGGTGGAATCTCCCCACGAGCTGGTCATTGGGGATGTGGTCCCTCCAATTGACATTTTGAATTTTACTGAGCATTCGGGTGTAGGTACCATTGAGACTTGGACAGTGCTCGAGTGAGAGTCCATGCCTCACACCCGTACAATAATATGGTCTCTACAGGTGCATGGAAGAACCTCAGTTTGAGACCCTTAGACATCCGAGACGTTCAGATTTTCCCCATGTTATGTAGGGTGTAAGTTGCAGCAGGAGTTAAAACTGGCATGTAACAAAGGTAATGCCACTGTGGTGGGGGATTTCAATATGCAGGTAGACTGGGAAAATCAGGTTGGTTCAGGACCCCAAGAAAGAGAGTTTGTAGAGTGCCTCCGAGATGGATTCTTGGAGCAGCTTGTAATGGAGCCGACCAGAGAAAAGGCAATTCGGGGTTTAGTGTTGTCTAATGAACCAGATTTGGTAAAAAAAAAAAACTCGAGGTAAAGGAACCGCTTGGAGGTAGTGACCATGATATAATTAGTATTAATCAGTAATTTGAGAAGGAGAAGGTTAAATCAGAAGTGCCAGTGATGCAGTTGAACAAAGGGGACTATGAAGGCATGAGTGAGGAGCTGGCCAAGGTAGACTGGAAAGGGATCCCAGCAGGAATGACGGTGGAACAGCAATGGCAGGAATTTCTGGGAATCATCCGGAAGACGCAGGATCATTTCATTCCAAAAAGGAAGAAAGATTCTAAGGGGCGTTGGAGGCGACCGTGGCTGACAAGAGAAGTTGCCTGGGTTTCAGCAACTAAGTTACAGAGAAAAGTTGAACAAGTTAGGTCTTTATTCTTTGGAGCGCAGAATGTTAAGGGGGGACTTGATAGAGGTCTTTAAAATGATGAGAGGGTTAGACAGAGTTGAAGTGGATAAGCTTTTTCCGTTGAGAGTAGGGAAGATTCAAACAAGAGAACATGATTTGAGAATTAAGGGACAGAAGTTTAGGGTAACATGAGGGGGAACTTCTTTACTCAGAGAGTGGTAGCTGTGTGGAATGAGCTTCCAGTGGAAGTGGTGGAGGCAGGTTCGATTTTATAATTTAAAAATAAATTGGATAGGTACAGTGGCTTGCAAAAGTTTTCATACCCCTTGAACTTTTCCGCATTTTGTCACGTTACAACCACAAACGTAAATGTATTTTATTGGGATTTTATGTGATAGACCAACACAAAGTGGTGCATAATTGTGAAGTGGAAGGAAAATGATACATGGTTTTCAAATTTTTTTACAAATAAAAAACTGAAATGTGAGGCGTGCAAAAGTATTCAGCCTCCCTGAGTCAATACTTTGTAGAACCACCTTTCACTGCAATTACAGCTGCAAGTCTTTTGGGGTATGTCTCTACCAGCTTTGCACATCTAGAGACTGAAATTTTTGCCCATTCTTCTTTGCAAAATAGCTCAAGCTCAGTCAGATTATGGTCTGAGTGCAGGTATATGGGACTAGGGTAGAATAAGTGTTCGGCACAGACCAGAAGGGCCGAGATGGCCTGTTTCCATGCTGTAATTGTTATATGGTTATGAGTTAGGGATAGAATAAAACTAAAAGAAAAGATGTATAACACAGCAAAGAGTAGCCGGAAGCCAGAGGATTGGGAAACTTTCATAGGACAACAGAAGGAAACAAAACGGGCAATACGGGCTGAAAAGATGAAGTACGAGGGGAAGCTGGCCAGGAATATAAAGAAGGACAGTAAAAGCTTCTTTAGATATGTTAAGGGAAAAATAGTAGCAAAGTCAAATGTGGGTCCCTTTGAAGGCAGACACGGGTGAAATTATTATGGGTAACAAGGAAATGGAAGAAGAGTTGAACAGGTACTTCGAATCTGCCTTCACTAAGACACAAACAATCTCCCAGATGTACTGGAGGACAGAGGACCTAAGGGGGTAGAGGAACTGAAATAAATTTTCATTAGGCGAGAAATAGTATTGGGTAGGCTAATGGGATAAATCCCCTGGGCCTGATGGTCTGCATCCCAGGATCCTCAGGGAGGTGGCTAGATATAGTGAATGCATTGTTGATAATGTTCCAATGTTCAATAGATTCAGGATCAGTTCCTGTGGATTGGAGGATAGCTAATGTTATCCCACTTTTCAAGAAAGGAGCGAGAGAGAAAACGGGGAATTACAGACCAGTTAGCCTGACTTTGGTGGTGGGAAAGATGCTGGAGTCAATTATTAAAGAGGTCATAATGGGGTTTTTGGATAGCAGTAAAATGATTAGTCCAAGTCAAGATGGATTTATGAAAGGGAAATCATGCTTGACTAATCTTCTGGAATTTTTTGAGGCTGTGACAAGTAAAATGGATGAAGGGGTGCCAGTGGATGTAGAGTATCTAGACTTTCAGAAAGCCTTTGATAAGGTCTCGCACGGGAGACTGGTGACTAAAATTAGAGCACATGGTATTGGGGTAAAGTGCTGACATGGATAGTAAATTGGTTGGCAGACCGGAAGCAAAGAGTAGGGTCCTTTTCAGAATGGCAGGCAGTGGCGAGTGGAGTGCCGCAAGGCTCGGTGTTGGGACCGCAACTGTTTACCATATATATTAATGATTTAGAAGAGGGAATTAGGAGCAACACTAGCAAGTTTGCAGATGACACAAAGCTGGGTGGCATTGTAAACTATGACAAGGATGTTAGGAGGTTGCAGGGTGACCTGGACAGGTTGAGTGAGTGGGCAGATGCAGTATTATATAGATAAATGTGAGGTTATCCACTTCGGCGGCAAAAACAAGGGGACAGATTATTATCTCAATGAGGTTAGGTTAGGTAAGGGGGAGGTACAGCGAGACCTGGGCGTCCTTGTACACCGGTCACTGAAAGTTGGCTTACAGGTACAGCAGGCAGTGAAGAAAGCTAATGGAATGTTGGCCTTCATAACAAGAGGATTTCAGTATAGGAGTAAAGAGGTTCTTCTGCAGTTGTACAGGGCTCTGGTGAGACCACAACTGGAGTATTGTGTACAGTTTTGGTCTCCTAATTTGAGGAAGGACATCCTTGTGATTGAGGCAGTGCAGCGTAGGTTCACAAGATTGATCCCTGGGATGGCGGGACTGCCATATGAGGAAAGATTGAAAAGACTATGCTTGTATTCACTAGAGTTTAGAAGGATGAGAGGGCATCTTATAGAAACATATAAAATTACTAGACCAAGTGCAGACCCGTTGTGTCTGTTCCCTTTATTGACACAGGTTGATCATACACTGAATAATCCAACCACATTTTTGTTTGGAAGTGGAAAGAAATAATAGAAATTGCATTAAATGCAATGTGTAAAAAGAGTTGAGATACCGTATTATAATTTTGCTGCGTCATTGTGCTATATATCATGTCTTGATTGGTGAATTTGTTTAGTTTGCGACTTTATTTGAAGCAGAAATAATATGTGAATGCTTCATTGAGCATAATTCCGACTGGTAACTACGGACTTCGTTCGAGCACATTATCGCACGCATCATGCAAGCCATCTTCAATTGACCACCTAAACTGTAATTTGGCAACCTAAAAAGCTGCCTAAGTTGCCCGCTGGCAACAGAGAAAAAAAGTTAACCGAGATTAGGCCATTTAGAATGGAGATGAGGAAAAAAAAAAATTCACCCAGAGAGTTGAGAATTTGTGGAATTCTCTGCCTCTGAAGGCAGTGGAGGCCGATTCACTGGATGCATTCAAAAGAGAGTTAGATATTCTTGGGGCTAGCGGAATCAAGGGACAAGGGGAGAAGGCAGGAACGGAGTACTGATTGTGGACGATTAGCCATGATCACAGTGAATGGCGGTGCTGGCTCGAAGGACAGAATGGCCTATTCCTGCACCTATCGTCTATTGTCTATTGAAGCAGCGCTGTTCGCTGTGCCACTCTGCTGCCCATGTAAAGTGCCTCAAAAGTAGCAGGACCTTTGGGTCTGACTGTGACTCTGATATACTACCAGAAGAAGACACTTCCTAGCTGAATTATGCTTCCTTCTCTAATTATATTTCTTTAAATGACATCATGGAAAAAATGACGAGCAACAAAAGGAATTGCAAAGCCGTGGTGCCCATCACACAATGTACCTTGGACGGATTACCTCCCGTCCTCTGCTGTCGGTTACGGTCATGAACGTTTTCAGCAATGTCCTGCGCTAAGCGCCAGGTGGAATCGTATTTCGCCAACCTGCAGAAATCAGAGAAAAGCTACTGAATAGTCCGATCGCAAATAAGATTAAGAATTCATAAATTTGGGTTATTTAAATACATTTAGTGAGACTATTGCTCACGGCATCGATGCTACCACTCTTGCCTGAGTCAATAGGTTGGAAAGTATTGTCATACGTATCACTACTGAGCATAAGTGGGGAACAGATGTAGGTTTATTAATGTCACATGTACTGATGTACAGTAAGCAGCTTTGTTGTGCATGCTGTCCAATCAGATAATACCATATATAACAAAATCAAATCAAACTCAAGTACAGTATGTAGAGCAAAGGGGAAGATAATTGACAAGGCAATGATCAGCGTGGACTTAGTGGGCCAAAGGGCTTTGGCATGGTGTATGACATTGCAATCTACAAAATAGTCCTGCAAGAGACAAGGTCCCACCTTCAAGCTGTGGACAGCCTCCGTGGCACTGAAAAATTACTGAATGGTCTAAATTCAGAAACAGATCAGGCAGCTCAAAACTGGACATTCGCTGGGCACTGTGGATTACTGATAACAGCAGAAATGTATCCATAATTACACAGCTCACCAGATCCCTCCCGACCTAACAGATTGCTTGCCCGTTCACTCACAGATGCTGCCTGGCCCACTAACTTCCTCCAGCACTTTGCGCTTTTTTCTCTCAAAATTCCCGCGTCCGCAGTTCCTATTGCCTTTAGTTTTTAGCTTAATTTAGAGATACAACATGGAAACACACTCTTTGGCCCACCGAGTCCACACATCAATCACATGTCCACACCAGTTCTATGTTATCCCACTTTCTCACCCACTCCCTGCACACTAGGGGCAATTTACAGAAGCCAATTAACCAACAAACCAGCATGTCTAAGGGATGTGGGAGGAAACCAGAGTATCTAGAGGAAACCCACATGATCACAGTGTGAACGTGCAAACTTCACACAGACATCACCCGAGGTCAGGATTGAATCCAGGTCTCTGTTGTTGTGAAGCAGCAGCTCCAGCAGCTGCACCACTCTGCCACCTCATCCCACGCTTTACCCCGACTGTCAAACCAAGGATTGACCCTAGTTCATTAGAGGGTGGCTGGATGCAGCTCAGGCACCTTACAATCAACAGGACTTTGTAATGAACATAAGGTGCTGGTATAACTCAGTTCCTCGTGTCTCTAGAGCTTTGTGACCCTCCTGCACCCCTGGCATCGATGGCCTCCACCTCCCTCACCTCTCCCCTCCCCTCCCACTCCCTGCAGCTCAACAGGGATCTACAGCCATTCCTCTGCTCCCCTGCACTGACCTATTGACCACCTCCTCCTCTCTCTACATCCACCATCCTCCCCTCCCATCCACCCACCCTCCCTCTGCTCCTTCTCCTCTCCTCCCTGCCCCACACACACACCCACTTTCCATCTCCCTTCCACCTCCACTCCTTCCTCTTCCTCTCTCCCGCCCCTCAGCAGCTCACCAGGGATCTCCAGCCATTTCTGCTCCCCAGCACTGACCTCATCCTCAACCCACCACCTCCCTCTCCTTCCCCTTATTTACCCCTCTCCCCTCCTCATCCCCTCCATCTACTCCCCCCTCTCCCTCATCCCTGGTGTCTCTCCCCCCTCCCCTCCCTCTCTCTCCTGTCCCTCCCCCCCCCCCCCCCCTCTCTGTCCTCCACTATCTCCATCCACCCCCTCTCCCCTGTCCTCCACTATCTCCACCCACCCCCTCCCCTGTCCTCCACTATCTCCATCCACCCCCTCTCTCCTGTCCTCCACTATCTCCATCCACCCCCTCTCTCCTGTCCTCCACTATCTCCATCCACTCTCCTCCCTCCTCAGCCTCTCACCAGGGATCTCCAGCCATCTCTCTGTGCTCCAGCTGTGTTCTCCTTCCTGCTTCTGGTTCGACGCACACATTAGTTCTGAACACAACCCGGTCCCCAGAACATTAGTTCCGACCGCGATGTGAGCTCAGTGTTTTATCATCCCACAATATTCTACAGGCAACGTTTGTTTATAATCAGACATTTAACATTTCTTACTGAGCATATTCCTTTCCTTAACCCCCTCTCCAGTTGTCCCACATGGAGAATATTACTCAGAATTGAATCATTTGTTTTAAACATAAAGGGAAATAATCTGGGAGAATTTCTAGTATATTAATATGCATTTGTGCTGTCTATATTCTGCAGAATATGAAATTAATAAAAACACTTCTTTGTCTGAATTTGTCTCAAGAGCATTTGTGATTTTTGAATCTCACAATTTGTTTTAAACATAAAGGGAAATAATCTGGGAGAATTTCTAATATATTAATATGTATTTGTGCTGTCTATATTTCACCCCGTGGGGACTCTCCAGGAATTAAATTAAATTAAAGTCTGAGAGAGATGATGGAGAGTAGAAATCAAAGATTTTTAGCCCAAGAAGTCATGAACTCTTAGACTGAGAATAAAAATCATAGGGCATTTAACAAATATTTCCTTCAGTTTTTCAAGATTCCAGTATCTGCAGTCTCCTGTATACAAAAAAAAACTTTGAGACTTATGCTCACAACTTTTAAAAATGATGGAGTAGAAAAGTAACAGTGAATATAATTACATAAATTACTTAAGAAAGAAATCAGTGGGCCAAAGGGCCTGTTTCCATGCTGTATCTCTAACTTACTAACTAACTTCCTCCCACCTCCCATTCTCCCATAAATTGTGCAAAAGCCTTGATTGGTCAGCATCATCGACCATTCTTTGTGTCTCGATGCTGAATTTCTTAATGGAGGTTACTCTACAAAATTGTCATTGGTTCACTGTGAGCGGATCATCTTAAATCTTTGTCACAATGTGAATGCAATATGCAGTGGGAGTTATTAATGTGTATGGAGTACTCGGTAGTGTTATTCAGTGAAAAATTAGATATATTGATTAAATAATGTTTAATATTCTGGCCCAATATTTCTCACTGCAGAGTTTGGACATTGTTCTATGTTACCTTTAATTTAAATGTTTCTGTGGTTTATATTGTATGTATTGCTATGGTTTTCCTGAAGCTTCACGAAATAATCCTGGGATTAACAATGGTATGACATGAGTTGAACCAAAATAACACTTCCAGAATGGAGACACAGTAGAACTGTCATCTTGGAAACTGTCATCTTGAGCAAACCAAACAACTGGGGGAACTTAGAAGGTCAGGCAGTATCTTTGGAGGGGAATGGAGAAGACCCAGCCCAAAATGTCACCCATTTATTCCCCTCCAGATATGAGACCTGACCTGCTTTGTTCCTGCAATTGTTAATTATTTTACTTAACTCTTCCAGAACCTATTCCTCACTGAAGCATGATTAATTGTAGGAAGAGCAAAGAGTGTTTTATCGTCATATACACTGAAACAAAACAATGACATTTTTACTTGGACTGGCACAACAGATTTGTAAACACAGTACTCAATAGGAAATATAACAAACACAAAAACAATGAATACAAAAAGCACTATAATGTAAAAAAAAAAAAAAAACCCAATATAGTGTAAAAGTCCTTAGTACAACTATTTTACAGTGTTATCCAAATAAGTAAACAATTCAGAAAGAGCATCCTTTAAAGTTATTATACTATCTCGGAATTGAAAATATTTTGTTATCTAGTTCACATTAGATGTAATTCATCCGGTGGCGATACTTTTGTTTTCAGTCCTATTGCATTTATTGTATGGACTTCTGAACTCTATAATCGTGATTCACTGTGATGGCTTCTTTTTTAATGTTATCATGTTAAAATATACTTCAACTTTCACAGTTTCAAAGTAGGTAAATTATGTTCATTGCTACGTTTAATTGCTCATCCCGTTTCTGCAGCAGATCATCATGTTTGGGACGGGCAGGGTTTCTGGATAGAAGGAATGGGTGACATTTTGGGTCTCACCCATTCCTTCTACCCAGAGATGCTGCCTATCCCGCTGAGTTACTCCAGCATTTTGTGTCAATTTTTGGCATAATCCAGCATCTGCAGTTCCTTCCAACACAGATCATGGTTGTCAGACGCATCCACTAGGTGGTGGTCATGGTGCATAGCTGGAAATATACAGGCAAGTGCTTAAACATCAACTGTTGTGTGGGCAAGGGCTGATTACTAAAGGAAGCAAGGGAATAGTTGAGATGCTATCCAGGTGATACAACAACTTTGCATTACTTGGATACAAATGTCTATCGAAATATGTTGTCATTCACGTGAAATAAAAGGCTGCTTGATTTCACTGGACTATAAGAATTCCAGGGCAGTAGAAAATATAGATTTCTAGTAGAAGTACCGTTACATAGTACATGTGGTGTACAGTGGTGTACGTAGTCTTTCTCATGCTGTGCTGCTCTACGACTTGGACTATATTTCCTCACCATGCTAACCAAACAGTAAAATTCTGCATTTTCATTTCATATTAAAATGAAAGTTGGAAATTCAGAACTAAAAATAAAACAAAATGGGGCTGGGAGAATCGGGAATACGCCGAATAAAAAATTAGAGAGATCGTCAATGATTTCTGAATTTGGATGCTTTTCAAAATCTTAAAGAAGACACAAAATGCTGAAAGTAACTCAGCGGGTCAGGCAGCATCTCTGAAGAACGTGGATTGGTAACATTTTAGGTCGGGATCCTTCTTCAGACTTAAACAAAGCAAACAGGTCCCAATGTCAATTAACAAGACAATAGAAGTGGCATGAAAAAAATGTACAAAACACAACACAGGTAACACAATTTTAAAGGTGCTGCAAAGATATAAATCTCTCGTGCTAATATTCATGTCCCAAAAATGCAATTGGGCCAATATTTTAATTTTAGTTTTGTTGGTTATTTTGAAACAAGAAAGTATTAATTAAAATGAGCATTTTGCTAGGTGTGGGATTATTAGAAGAGTCACTTTTGTTGCTGTCATAAATATTGGTGTAAAATAGCATCACATCACAGAGGAACTCTCCCTTAAATAACTTTCATAACCATGCTGGGTCCAAATGATGGGATCTGTCCATTTAATTGAAGAAAAATAATCCCAAATCAAAGAAAGGGAAGTGCACATCAGCCAATCGACTGTTTGGAGTTTAGAGATACAGTGTGGCAACAAGCCCTTTGGCCCACCGAGTCCATCATCTACCATCAATCACCCAAGTCAAGTCAAGTTTATTTGTCACATACACATACGAGATGTGCAGTGAAATGAAAGTGGCAATGCTCGCGGACTTTTGTGCAAAAGACAAACAACAAAACAACCAAACAAATTATAAACACAATCATAACACACATATTCTTTTACATAATAAATAATAGAAGGAAAAACGTTCTGTAGAGTTAGTCCCTGGTGAGAAAGGCGTTTACAGTCCGAATTGCCTCTGGGAAGAAACTCCTTCTCAACCTCTCCGTTCTCACTGCATGGCAACGGAGGCGTTTGCCTGACCGTAGCGGCTGTAACAGTCCGTTGCAGGGGTGGAAGAGGTCTCTCATGATTTTGTTTGCTCTGGAGTTGCACCTCCTGTTGTATAGTTCCTGCAGGGGGGTGAGTGAAGTTCCCATAGTGCATACACTAGATCTACGTTATCTTACTTTTGCATCTCACATAAGACAATTTACAGAACCTAATTAAACCTCCAAATCCACATGACTTGGGAATGTCGACGAAAACTGGAGCACACAGAGAAAACCCACGCGGTCACAGGGAGAACATGCAAATTCTGCACAGACAGCACACATAGTCATGATCGAACATGGCTCTCCGGCGTTGTGAGGCAGCAGATTTACCACCGTGCCACTCAAGTTAAGCCCAATAAGCTAGAATGCACCCAATAACAATACCTTAACTAACATAAAAATGGTGACATGAATTGCAGAAATTTCTCAATGACCTGAAGACAAATAATGACAATGAAATAGATTTTGATAAAATAAACAAAGCTGGAAAATGTCTGATCAGGAAAATGCAGAGGCGAAACACCTGCAGCTTTTGTAAATAGTCTTTATATGTCCCTTAAGAAAAACATTTTTATAGGAAGAATATAACAGATCATATAACATGAGCTTCACATGGACTTAATGTGCTAATAAACAGCTTAAATAAAAAAATGAACAATGGACAAATTAACCCTGACGCATTGTCACTTTACACGTATCCACAACTTTTATCTTGTCTATTTTTACAGTTTTTAATCTTATATTTGCTTTTAAGATCGATACACATTGGGTGTGCTCGCAGAAATCTGTGCTGTATGACTGCTTATCAGTACATTGTCCTGTCTGTATGTTGAGCCACGTCAAAGATTTTCTGTTACGACAGACAATAAAGTTTTCTGAATCTGAATCTAATGTTGCATTAAAAGTCTTCTACAGGTTTAAATATTCCCAATTGTTAGCAATCAGAAACACTGTTAATGTCTAAATAGCAGTTTAACTGTCTGACTGTATTTTGAAGCAGATGACTTTATATTCAGCGAACATGCTACATTAAAGAGTTTTGAGTCTTAAAATGTTCAATTGTGCAGAGTTATTAGACAATTCACAATTGATTTTTCAGGGGAGTGGGGCAGAGGGGGGGGGGGCGCGGGGTTGAATGATTAGAAAGACAACAGGAAACAAGACAGCCATCATACACAGTACCATATGGGACATGGGTTTCCAAAAAAACTTAGCACAGAGGGTATGAATCTCCAGAATTCTTTGTAAGGTGGACTGTGGAAACTACAAGGGTGGACAGAGGCACAGCTATTAAAGCTCTCCATCAGAGACCAGCCTTTAATGCTTATCTCAGTTGCTGTCTGTGCAGAGTGTGCACATTCTCTGTGGCAGTGCGGGTTTAGTTTAGTTTATTGTCACGCGTACCGAGGTACAGTGAAAAGCTTTATGTTATGTGCTATTCAGTCAGCAGGAAGACTATACATGACTACAATCAAACCACCCACAGTGTACAGATACCGGAATAAGGGAATGTATGGTGCAAGATAAAGTCCAGTAAAGTCTGATTAAAACCAGGAAAGTTTGATCATCCTGCTGCGATAACGTCTGATGGGAGTAGATGAGAATTTCTAAATGGGAATAATGTGTGGCTAGTGGATTAAATGAGTGGTTGAAATACATGGTGGATGAACTGAAGAGGCAGTTTCCATTCTCTAGCTCCGTGGCCCTGTCAACCCTGGATTTATTTAAAGACGTGGTAAACATTTGTTTTTAAAGATCAGGAATTGGATGCTCTGTAAAACAGGCACAGAAGAGGGCCGATGGTTGACCTAATCTTCTGAGTTCCCAATAAAATGATCACTGGTCTTATTTAAAACTGAGATGCACAGGAATTTCTTAAGAAGGTAGCAACTTTCTAGAATTCTGTCCTTAAAGGATTGCAGAACTGTAAACAGAGATTGTACTCTTCAAGATCAGGTTGACAGACCTTTGAACAATGAGGGCAATTTGAATTGAGGACTATGTGGAACTGGCACTGAAGTAGTTTTAAGGCCTGAGGTAGATCAGTCATGTCCATATTTAATGGCAATGCAGGCTTTAGGAGACAGGTGGCTTACTCCTGCTCCAACTTTCTTGTATCTATTCCAATATCTCCTGGGACAAAATGTGATCAGCCCTAAGATTACATGTTCCACACGAATTCCCCAATCTGGTATGAATATACTTCATGCATCATTTATGGTGCAACAGTTAAGTGATTTAACCCATTTTTAGAAAGTCTGGAAAGTTAACAGGCCTTTAACCACGCCTCATGGTATTATTTGGAATGTTACTGTTAATACCCAAAATATTTGCATTGCACCGTTAGAATGTAATTTTCTCTATTAATTAATGCAGCAATACTTCTATGCTGGGAATATTTTGAAATAGCTTTTCACCTTTGCATGAAAATTCTTCTATCATTTATTCTAAAATGCAATTTGCATCTACTTAATATTCTGATTTTTACTTACGCCAAAGTCATGTTTTATTTTCTATAACATTACTTGTGCAAAGAATGAAGCAAATGAGGAATGACTGCACATTTTAATTGGAGTACATTGCTCACAAGAATTTGTTTAATTGACAAGGATGGCATAACTCATATTTTAGTGACTTGCAGATACAAATTTATTGCACTCAGATGAATGCACATTAAGTATTAAGGAATTCAGAACAAGTTATAAAGTGCAATGACTATTATATAAAATGATTGTAAATATTACACACTTTGATACAAATTGTCACAATGGACAGTATGTCTGCAATTGATGTAGAAGTCATGGATAGAACAATAGCATTTTAAAATCAAATTTATGTCATGTTATCAATCCATCTAAAATGCCATGTTAATTTCAAACAAATTTATGGTAACAACTAAATTCAATCAATATTTTATTCACACAGTCAAAATAAATAAATTAACCATTTTTTAAGACCATGTCACAACGAGGGCAGTGGAAGCCAAATCACTGGATGGATTTAAGAAAGAGTTAGATAGAGCTCTAGGGGTAGTGGAGTCAAGGGATATGGGGAGAAGGCAGGCACGGGTTATTGATAGGGGACGATCAGCCACGATCACAATGAATGGCGGTGCTGGCTCGAAGGGCCGAATGGCCTCCTCCTACACCTATTTTCTATGTTTCTATGTTGTATTGCAATAGATGAAAATGTACGATTGAATCATACATTTTTCTTTCTATTGTATCTGGATAAATTAATGACTTGTACAGCAAAGATTCTTAGACTAGCAGCAGTATTTTAAAATGTCGATCAATTTGCCCAATTCAAACCACGTGTCCTTGGCCCAAGAGCAGAAAATCCCTTTTGATCCCCAATCATCACTTTGAATCAAAGTTTGCAACCAATTTCACCAATTAACTAAATTCAGGACAAGTCTTACAATCAATAGGATTAAGCAACATGGTTTCTTTTCAATATCACCACCCCTCGCCCAGCTCCCCAAAAATCTCTATTTTTAGTTAACCCTTTAGTCATCTGACAAGGAATAAAGAATAAGAACAATTCAAAGCAAAAAAATAAATCTGACATTTTAATTTAATGCTGGATAACCTACATCAGTAAACCAGGACATAAGAAAGCAGTTCCAATGATGCTTTGGTTCCTCCGTTTTAACGATCCAATAACTAATGCAGTTAAATAATCGTGTAGACTGGGTGAAATATTGGGATTTAAGGGTATTTAAATATATTCTAATTTGGCCAAATTCTATTTTGGATATTGTAACTGAAAAGGCACTAAACACAGAAAATTAATCAACATATGCATGTCTCACCAGGGCCTGATATAATTTAAGACATCTCTATTTTTGGAACAAAATCCTTTGACAATAAAGACGAACATATCACATGTATTTTCCATTCAAGTGTGACCAAGTCTCTCCGAATACCAACACCATTCAATCTGTCACATCAAAAAATATTTTTTTTTAAACCCAAATGGACAACCTCATTATCTTACATTTTAATCTGACTGCCATGTCCTCACAGCTTTTAGAGAGGCCCTGGAATATGGAGGGATATAGGTCACATGATGGCAGAGATTAGTTTACTTGGCATCAACATTGGACACTGTGGGGCCCCAAGGGTCTGTTTCTGTGATGTACTGTTCTATATAGCCTGTCTATATCACCCTCAAGCCTCTGCATATTCCACAAAATGCCATTCAGATTAGTGTCAGCAAACATGAATATATTACACTTGGTCCCCCTCATCCAAATCGATGAAATACCTTGCAAATCACTGGGACAGCAGCACCCCAAGATTCAGCCTGCCAACTCATAACTTAGGTATTCCAATGGTCTGTTCATTAACCAACTCTCAGTTCACTCCAGTGTTCTTCTCCCAAACCCAAGGCTTTAATTTTGTTTAGTAACCTTATCAAATGCTGGAAGAAAGTCCACAAATTCTGTATCTGCAGCTTCTCCATTACCTATGATGTGCGTTTCATGTTATTGCTGACTGTCCTGCGGTTTAACTTTTTCTCTAAGCACCTTGTTACCACTTCCATATTAACAAATGTTTGCTTTTTATTTACAATGACAAGGTCGTTTATAAGTAGTGATGATGCTTCAAGAAGTTAATATTAACCAACAAGAGATTGCCTTCCCCTTCTTCTACGTGGGATATTTTATATCTAGTTAGAGGAACAAACAAAAAGCTGTTTAATATCTCATCTGGAATGGACTTGAACCCACCACCATCTGATTCACCAGTGCTACCAATGAGTTACAACTATTGCTTTTTTCTGCATCACTGCAAATATCAAAAAAAATGCAACATGCATATCCAATTCCATTGGATAGTGAAGAATACTTCCTCTTTTAGAGAAATTAAAATAATTCTGCAGATTTGCTTTGGTAACAGCAGCAATTTAAAAAAAAAAAAAAAAAAAAAAAAAAATCAAATTAAACTCAAACGGAATCAAATAAAACTCATTAATAGAATCCTAACTATTATAAAATACAGTTGCTGTTATCAATACAGTAATTAGCATTTAAATTCCTTCTCATTTGCTTCAACTTCAGTAGCTTCTTCAAATTCAGTAGCAGTTTCAAATGCTATTTTTTTTAATAAACTATCAAAACACAGCAAAATGAATCAATTTTATAGCCAAATAATTTCAGTTCTCATCACAATTAGTAACCATACAATACTGCATCACTAATGTGACCACTGGACATATTTCTGCAAAGTCGAAAATAGCTGACATAAAACACTGTTTTATTATGTAAACTACCAACACCAAATGAAAGTAATTATAAAAATCTTAGTGTAATCACCGATAAAATTGGGAAGATATATTTCAAGTAATTTCGATGTACATTTAGAAGAATCAATACGAATGATGTACCATTTGATGTAAGGGGAACTTTCAAATAGTGATTCTCTGTAAGTTTAAAGAATTTTAACCTTATCCAAAAACTACTGGAAATATCTCAAATTACTGTGTTACAAATAAAAACATGTCTTCTTTGCTCCATGTTAATGGAATCTGTTACTTTTTTAGTAGTATATCTGTTTGGCAAATAATAAAATCTTGGTTCTAAATGATGCTTTTGGATGCCACTGGGAAAATGCTTAAAACAGCATTTCCGTACAGTAGTTAAATAATTCCGAATATTCAGATTTTAGTTCAATCAGAATATTTCAAGAGTGCATGGTTTTTGAGCAGAATTCTTTGCCCAAATTATTGTACAAACCCTTTAGTGCCCAGCTTTCAGTCAGCTTGTTCATTGCACTGACCTTATTATATATATTTTTCTAGATAAATCCTTAAATTACACTAGTTTTGAAAATGCTTTGAAAACTTTTGCACAGTAAATTAAAATTGCTCATCACAATAAAAGTGAAATTTAATAAAAATAGGATTTAAAAATGTATATTCTAAAAGTGTATATTCTTCAAAAATAGCTTGTTTCTTCGTCAAATACGATCATAACCACGGCTGGTGAAACTCGATTTTGCATTCCACTCCACGAGGATGAAGGAGATGGTACCGCAGAATGCAGTCAGGCAGAGGATAAGTAGTTGCCATTGAAGCATTAGGTAATTGCTGTAACCAAATGCGATTGCTGCACTGATAGACTGGGGAGGGCAGGGGTGGGAAGAGAAAGAAAATATTTTAGTGGAAGAATCGGCAGCTCTGATGCAGGTATAGCATAAAAAGACCTGGTAATACCAGTATGCGTATTGAAAACATTTTTCTTGTTAAATATTAAAAATGACAATACATTTATTTAACTATGTTTTAGTTAATTTGCATTTCGTTGTCTCTGTACTGTACACTGACAATGACAATTAAAATTGAATCTGAATCTGAGTTCATTAGAAAGCTTTTTCATTCTTACCTGCACAAACTTGAAGACAGCAAACGCAGGAGCACTCTCTTTGGCATACATAAATCCCACAAGGCTGAGGAGTTGTGTGTTGAAACAGCTGTCTCCCAGTCCCAGAAGGAAACTGCATGCTATTGCGATAAATTTGCTGGGGATCAAAAGGCATATCGTGAGCTGGAAAATTCATCGCTGCAAACAGGGCCATTCTCTTCCATAACTATCATATTATTTCTTTTTAAACGTAAACTGCTGTTATCTAGCTACAAAAAAAAACCTTAGCTTTTGAAAATATTTAGCCCATGCATTGAAACAAATGATTGAATTGAATTGAATAAATTTTATTAGCCAAGTATGTATAAACACAAAGCCTTGGTGCTTTGCTCGCAAGGAAAACAGCACAATACACAGTAGACAATTAAAAATAAACCGTTATAATTTAAACATGTGAAGAATAAAATAAAATACCAGAGTAAAAGGAGGCTACACACATTTGGCTGTTGAGTAGAGCTACTGCTCATGGAAAAAAAGCTGTTTTTATGTCTAAGCATTTCTGACCCAATAGTACCCAACTCGTTACTAATACTGCATTTACATGAGACAGAAGTGCAAATCAAAGTATATGACCAACCTTGGAATTAGATAAGCAGCTTCATTTGTCCCAACATCAGAAACAACTGGTGCATCATTTGGCACGTTTAAGAATATGAGATAGTAGGCTAAAATATGGCAGAATAAACCCAGAAGAACTACAGGGTTTCTGCCAATGCCAAGATACTTGCTGAGGAATTTATTCAGTAATCCAAAAGTTGCACCACCTAAAAATGAGTACAAAAGAAATAAATGTATTTTCATTTAACAAAGTTTATTTTTTATAATAACAAACAGCAAACGATTACAAACCTATAATCTCTCCAACACCAACGAAGATGCCACTTAAACCAATCAAGCTTTTTGCTTCATCCCCAAAATAATTTGTTGCTCCCAAGCATGTACCGTAGACCCCACTGAAAAATGTTAGCTCAAGCCCTAGAAAAGAAACAATTCAACATGTTATCGGTTCACTTATTAGACAACCTTCAATTTCTATTCTGAAGTACAAGTGATTTCTTCACATTTTACTTTGCATTAGCCAGGTAATGTATCAGCTATACCAACAGATAGCCAACCGGCAAATAAACTGAACCTACACAGATGAAGTGTAAACATAATCCATGACACTCAGATCATGGAGATGTATATGAGCTTGGAAAGCAGACGACATTTCTCTAACAGTCAGGTATGTACTGAGGACCATGACTAAGTCCAGCCATCCTTTTATCAGCATTGGGAACATTTTTTTCCTTAAAAGTTTTTTTAATGCATTTCAATTCATAAAAATGTTACACATATGTTAAGATATTAACACGTGCTTGTTTTATATATATTGTTACATTAACAAACCAATTTTAATCACTCCATTAACAATTAATTTCAAATATATTTGAAATATAGGGTGGTACATTGGCACAGCGTTAGAGTTGCTTCCTCACAGCGTAAGAGGCCTGGATTTGGTCTAGACTACGGCTGCTGACTGTATGGGGTTTGCATGTTCGCCTGTGACCACGTGGATTTTCTCCGGATGTTCCAGTTTCCTCCCATATTCCAAAGACGTGCAGATTTGAAGGTTAATTTGCTTATTTAAATTGTTCCTAGTGTGTAGAATAGAACTAGTGTAGGGGTGTCAACGCTGGTCGTGTGGGCCTTTTTTTTCCCACGCTGTATCTCTAAACTAAACTTACAGCAATTATTTTGACCCATTATGTACAGGAAAACAAGAATTGAAGAAATAACTAATCTAGTTACCATTCAAACCTTACCTGTGTAGGCAATGCAAACACTTAGAAGCAGTATTTCCTTGGTTAAAAATATGTTGATTGCACTTTCTATTTGAAGAAAATAAAATAATGTAAATTAGCATGCAAGAGATTTTAAGATAGGCATCTAATAAATTAGCGAATATTGGGCGAGTGCAAATATACATGAAAAAGACTTACTGAATGCAGCTACTGCTTGTGATGGCTGTTCTTGAGTTCTGCAAATGATGCAAAACAATGTTAACATCGTTAACAAAGACCTGTAAAGCCAAGTACCACAGAATCCTGGACTTAGTGGAGTTTGATTTATATTTGATATCCAATTGAATAGGTACATCTCATCAAATGAGTACAGCACACAGCTAAACAAATAATAATGGTTGCTCTTGCTTGCTCAGCATAATTATGGATCAAAATTTGATCAAGCTAGTCAAAGGTCTTAGAATTACCTTTCATTTGTTCTGATATGCATATTTAATTTGCACAACATATTTGCACGTCCTATAAATTGAAACATTGTTGAGTAAAATAATCAGTATTTGTGCATGGAACAATAAAAGTGTTGAAGATAGTATATCAATATTTGTTGTTGAATACATTTTTATGAAGCTACTAAACTGCCATGCATTTAGAATATAGACAAGTTATCTGAACTGCTTATAAAGAGTACAACTGATTCAGGGAAAATAGAGAACTGAACAAACAGGGAAAAAATGCATTTACAGCAGCATGTTACAAATGATGCAAGTGCCATTCCTGCTCTCAGACCTCAATCGTCCAAGTCTATAAGCATTGTAATTTGACTTGCATTGGTCGAGATTTGAAAAGGTTTGCATATTTATATTAATGAGAATATGATTGCTTTTAAAAGCCGAGTATATAGTCATAGAGAGATAGTATGGAAACGGGCTCTTCGGCCCAACTTGCTCACACCGGCCAATGTGTCCCAGCTACACTAGTCCCAGCTGCCCGCATATTGCTAAAAACTTGTCCTATCCGTGTACGTGTCTAACTGTTTCTTAAATGTTGGGATAGTCTCTGCCTGAACTACCTCCTCTGGCAGCTTGTTCCATACATCCACCACCCTTTGTGTGAAAAAGTTACCCCTCAGATTCATATTAAATCGTTTCCCATTACAGTGCCCTCCATAATGTTTGGGACAAAGACGCATCATTTATTTATTTACCTTTGTACTCTGCAATTTGAGATTTGTAATAGAAAAAAAATCTCATGTGGTTCAAGTGCACATTGTCAGATTTTAATAAAGGCAATTTTTATACATTTTGGTTTCACCATGTAGAAATTACAGCAATATTTATACAGTCGCCCCATTTCAATGCACCATAATGTTTGGGACACAGCAATGTCATGTAAATAAAAGGAGTCATGTTTAGTATCTTGTTGCATAGCCTTAGCATGCAATGACTGCCTGAAGTCTGTGATTCATGGACATCATCAGTTGCTGGGTGTCTTCTCTGGTGATGCTCTGCCAAGCCTGCATTACAGCCATCTTTAGCTTATGCTTGTTTTGGGGGCTAGTTCCCTTCAGTTTTCTCTTCAGCATATAAAAGGCATGCACAATTGGGTTCAGATCAGGTGATTGACGACCACTCAAGAATTGATCATTTTTTAGCTTTGAAAAACTCCTTTGTTGCTTTAGTAGTATGTTTGGGATCATTGACTTGCTATAGAATGAACCACCAGTTTTGAGGCATTTGTTTGAACTTGAGCAGATAGGATGTGTCTATACACTTCAGAATTAATTATGCTACTACCATCAGCAGTTGTCTAATCAATGAAGATAAGTGAGCAAGTACCTTCAGCAACCATACATGCCCAGGCCATAACACCCCTACCACCATGTTTCACAGATGAGGTGGTATGCTTTGGATCTTGGGCAGTTCCTTCTCTGCTCTTGCCATCATTATGATATATTAATCTTCGGGGGGAGGGAACTATGTATTAACACAGCTGTAATTTCTATATGGTGAAACCAAAATGTATAAAAATGGCCTTTAATAAAATCTGACAATGTGCACTTTAACCACATGTGATTTTTTTTTTTCTATTACAAATCTCAAATTGTGGAGTACAGAGGCAAATAAATAAATGATGGGTCTGTCTCAAACATTATGGACGGCATTGTGTATAGTACATGTACTCAATGCCCACAAAGTGAAATAAAACTCTTTTCAGCAATTTTGTTATTTACACACATACACTATCAAACAACAAAATAAAATCTAAAATTGCCCTAATGTGGAATTGTTCATCTTTGTCTAGATTTCTTGAACAACGTGCAAAAAAATGTTCCAAACTTTAAATAACTACAAGAGGTAGGTATTACTTCTTTTTAAATGAAAGTAAAAAAGTTTACCTAATCAAAGGTTCATGCTCATCATCAGGTACATTGTTTTCTGTGGACTGAACCTCTGAGATGGGTTTCCTTATAAGAATGAAGAAAACACTTCCCACCAAACTGATCACAGTGAGTGCAGTATAAACAGTCCTACGATTATAATCTGAAAATACCCAAACAAAACTACAATGAGATGATGAAGCAACTAACGTTTATAAAATAGCAAGAAACTATAACTAAGAACAGAAGAAGAAGCTGTAAGAGAAGGTGGCCAGCTCATGTCTTATTCAGGAACAGAGCATGGCTCCTTAAAACATCAAACATCACCTCATAGAATAGGACTATTATGATGACAGTTGCCTATTGATGTGAACACAAAAGAGTATTGAAACATTGATATGGCCACAAAAAAGCAGAACTCTTAAATCACTTTATTCATTAGTCACATAGTATACGCTTTCAGATGTGTCATATCTTGCTGGAAAATGAAGAATAGACTTGGATTAAAGGAACAATCCCCACAATGTCTTCAATTGGGTTGTGCTTCACACACTGCCTTTGCAAGGGCTTTTATTGAACAAGGGCTTTTATTGAAATGTAATAAATAAGGTATAAAATCTCATAACACGCACCAATATTTGCAATAGAAAAGCTTTGGTACTAAAGTATAATAATAAAGATAAGCATGGAGAAAAATTAAAGTTATACAGTGCCATACAGGCTGATGCAAAATGATTATGCCATTTCAAAATATTTAGAATTGTTCCTTTATTTTTAGTTTCTTGGGGTATTCTATTGTGTAACAGTATAGGTTGTGGATGCAACCCCTTCAATGCAGAAACAAAACTTTAAAGTATTAAAAAAAAGAGTCAACATTATAAATTTGCTATTCAGCACCAGTGGTCTGCAAGAAAATGTTACGGCCAAGTTCCTCCTTATATTTGTGCAGCATAGGCAAAGAAAACTGACCTGAAATATGCTTTTCTCCTTTCCAGGCAAAATATATATACAGATTTCCAAATAAAAGACTAGGATAAAGAAATAAAATATTAGTTTACAATCAAAATGTTCAGCCTAGTAATCATTAACGGAAAATCGCTGAAAGACCCCGTCGCAAAAGACTAGTGACACAATTAGCCCCAAAAAGCACAAAAGTATGTACCTTATTTTTACTGAATACCCTGTATAGATAGATAGAGTAGCTCACACACTTATATATATTTTTCTGGGCATATACACAAATCACATATAACGTTCACACATATATATACCCACACATTTATATATACACAATTGAACACTAAATTATACACATACATTGATGTAAATATATATAAATCATGTTTTATTGTATTATTTGTGATATATATTTGGACACTTGGGCTATTTAAAATGTTAATCATTTATTATATATATATATAGATCTAGTAATTGAAGTTTGAAATAGCTACACAACTATAATATATACAATTTCAGGTCATATAAGATATTTATATATTTGTTTCAGAATGCTTCATCTATATAACACATATTCTCTTATTTTTAAGAAGGTACTTTTGACTGTACGATCACAGCGTTTTTGTTATATAGAAAAATCACACACAATATGCTATATATGAAAATATATACTCGAGATACAAACACAGGTGTCAAATTAAACTTATTGTTATGCTTTATCTGATATAAATAGACTTGATATACACATTGCTACAATTAGCCAAAAGACAAGTATTCATATACACATATATATAACTATATATCAACACATATATATATAAAACATATATATATATATATATATATATATAAACATATATATATATATAAACACATATATATATATATACACATATATATACACATATATATACATATACACATACATATACATATACACATACATATACACATACATATATTGTACACATACAAGTGTGCACGTACGAACACGCACATATAAATATAGGTGTATGTACACACACACATGTGTATGCAAGTTTGTTAATTTCTAAAAATCACAGCTCACATACATATACTATATAAAACACATATATACACTATATATACCATATATATTCCAAAGATGCCATTATACTGCTATATTTAAAAACATTTTTCAACTGGGTAAGAATGGTGAAAGGGGAGAGGGTTTGGAGAATTCATCCAAGGGTAAAAAATGGGCAAGCATATGCAAGTTTGTTAATTTCTAAACGGTACAGCTCACACCAACAAGCAATCAAAAGCTTTCACTTCCTCAGAAACACAAGCAGCATGCAAAGTTTTAATTTTTTTTAAGTTGTAACACTGATCTAGGGGAAGTGAAAGCGTGTTGGTGATCTGTAACTTTTAGAAATGGACAAACTTGCAAATGTTTGCCCATTTTGCATACATAAGCCCATATTTAAAGAGGAATAAAATTAGGTAGGAAATATCTTGCCTTGAAAAAATTCTACAATACACACATTTGCACATCCAAGTAGATTTCAGTTATTGTCACTTTAAAAAAATACCTAAATTGCAACAAAGCCCAAAATATGCCACTGTTTCTTCCAATTGTATTTTCATCCGAATTTATTGTCAAACAATTGCCTTGTGCTGTCCATAGCACTGAAAAACATCAAATAAAGAAATGTTCAATCATTCAATAAATTTCAAGCAGTATTGCAAAATATTTAATTGGAAGCATTCATTCCAGTTAGATTTCTCCCAGTCTTCAAAATGCAATTCATTTAAAATAACATATAGTACTTTGATTTATTAACATCAGACCTAGCACACCAATAGCATTTACTCCTTCTGCACTGACTGCACAGAGTAACATCCACAATTCCACTAACTCATTCATCTAGCAGCTCAGCAGCCTTTTAGGCAATTAGTTCTAAACACCCTGTGGATGGAAACAATTTCCCACATTTCCTCTCCAACCTTTCTACTAATTACTTATTAGTAAAATCTATTCCCCTTGTTTGGCGATCACTCTACCAAGGTCCTTCTTATTTACTTAGTCTCAAACCTGCACATATTTAATTACCCTTGAAAAAAAAAAATCAATGGCAGAAATAGAGGCGACAAATATCAGGGAATGAAGTTACAAAGAAAAACTAAAACCAGGCCTAATTTCCTGTTGAATGAAATAAAAGTCAACATGATATAGCACATTGAAGTTTAAAACCAATGCAACCAGATATACTGTTCATTACAGTAAAATATTCCAATAATTTTCCACTAAACAGGGTTGATCCCTGAATACAGCCAAAAAGAAGGAAACTGTGATTACATTCGCCAAGTTCAGGAGATTTTGTTGAGGTCAAAGTTCAGAAGAAAAATGTCATGAGAGATGGCTGCCAATGATGAGTAGCAAAAATAATTCTTCAGCAGTACTTTTGCCAGGTGTGAATGGAGGAGGTTGTATGATTCTCCAGAGGTTATTTTGAACGAACATTTTTCAAAGACAAAAAATGAAATTGAGTTCTCCAATTGAAAATGTGCATTAAAGGAAATTGAACTGTAGCTCTGTCCATGCCCCACAACCTGCCTGAATGTGTTTCACCTTAAACATGTTAATAACTTGGATAATTTAAAACCTACAAGTGGCACAGTGGCAGCACCAGAGGCCCAGGTTCAACCCTGACCTCAAGTGCTGTGTGCGCAGAGTTTGCACGTTCTCCCTGTGACATTGCTGTCCACCAGCTGCTCCGGTGTCCTCCGACATCCCAGAGGTGCGTGCATTTGTAGATCAATTGGCCTCTTAATTTTCCCCAGTGTGTCAGGAGTAGGTGCAAAAGTGGGATAAGATGAAACTAGTGTGAACAGGTGATTGATTGTCGGTGTGGACACAGTGGGTCGAGGATGCAGTTTCCAGGCTGCATCTCCAAACAAAATAAAACTGCCATTTGTAAGGTAAAATTTAAACGTTAAGACTTGTATCAGTTTTACTGGGGGCAACTGACTAAAAGACATAGTTTCATTCAAAGTTTATCAATAAAGCTTCATCTCCTGCCAATTAATGGGAGTAAAACATTCAGCAACATTTGTCTTTCATAACAAAATCATCGTTACAAGTAAAAAATGAGAATTGCTGGTGAGGAGTGAGAGTGGGTAGCGAGAGATGTCAAGTTCTATAGGAAATCATGATATCTGGTCACATTAAGAAAAATACATTCCCAATGGGTACACTTTTAAAGAATAACTGAAAATACCAACTGAAAGAATCTATAGATTGGGAGCTGGCATATGTACATTGGAATAAAAAAAATAAGAATTTGCATGCCTGATGAACTTTTCAAACGATTTGTTTACTACATAGCAATGCTTCAGTAAGGCAAAACAACACTAACATTCACAGAAGGATGATCTGAGCAGGCCAACAGTTCAGAAATAAAACAAAATTAGGTACATAGAAATAAAATGTGGTTGCCTAATCTGAACCTCATTGAAAACAACTAATAAATGAAGACCAATATTAACACAGACACATGCAGATTTTTATCTTCCAAACACAATGTAATGAATGCAATCCATAAATAATGATCCAGGTCAATGGCCTCTATTGGAACTGCAAGAACATTAACGGACGCTGCCTGACCAATCTATTCCCATAATTAGACACATAGATTAAATTTGATTTATGCAATGAAATGAATATCAAAATACAGAAACTACCTCCTTATGGATTTTTTAACATTATTTTAATCAAGGGAATGAACAGGATTACATTTGATTAGTTGTCTATCTGAAAGATAATAGAGATCTTTACTAAAAGCTCTTCCTTTGTGTTTTATTCATGTTGCTTAATAGATATAAAAAATAATACTGACCTGCGGCTGCTATGCCAATGACGACTGAAGCCAAGTAAAAGGACCAAGTGTACGGCTGAATGAAGACTGCAACGTAAGCACTGAAAATAAAGTTTAAAATCAGATATAAATGTAGTCAAATATAAATCAATTAAGCAGCATCCTTGCATTACAGGCAGGATTATATGGAAAAGAAAAAGAAACCTCTCCAAAATGAAGGATGTTGTACCTGTATGCCGAATACTTATTTTCACCCAAGTTGTCTTGTATGCTACATCCACTAGTTCTTCCTTATAGACCACACATGGCAAATCCCAAAAAACAAACATTGTCAAGAATAGAAACATAGAAAATTGGTGCAGGAGTAGGCCATTTGGCCCTTCGAGCCTGCACCGCCATTCAATATGATCATGGCTGATCATCCAACTCAGTATCCTGTACCTGCCTTCTCTCCATACCCCCTGATCCCTTTAGCCACAAGGGCCACATGTAACTCCCTCTTAAATATAGCCAATGAACTGGCCTCAACTACCTTCTGCACGAGAGAATTCCAGAGATTCACCACTCTCTGTGTGAAAAAAGTTTTCCACATCTCGGTCCTAAAAGATTTCCCCCTTATCCTTAAACTGTGAGCCCTTGTTCTGGACTTCCCCAACATCGGGAACAATCTTCCTGCATCTAGCCTGTCCAACCCCTTAAGAATTTTGTAAGTTTCTATAAGATCCCCCCTCAATCTTCTAAATTCTAGCGAGTACAAACCGAGTCTATCCAGTCTTTCTTCATATGAAAGTCCTGACATCCCAGGAATCAGTCTGGTGAACCTTCTCTGTACTCCCTCTGTGGCAAGAATGTCTTTCCTCAGATTAGGAGACCAAAACTGTATGCAATACTCCAGGTGTGGTCTCACCAAGACCCTGTACAACTGCAGCAGTAGATGCCTATTTCCTTCGCTTCATAGATGCTGCTGCACCCGCTGAGTTTCTCCAGCTTTTTTGTGTAACCTGCAGTAGAACCTCCCTGCTCCTATACTCAAATCCTTTTGTTATGAATGCTAACATACCATTCGCCTTCTTCACTGCCTGCTGCACCTGCATGCCTACTTTTAATGACTGGTGTACCATGACACCCAGGTCTCATTGCATCTCCCCCTTTCCTAATCGGCCACCATTCAGATAATAATCTACTTTCCTGTTTTTGCCACCAAAGTGGATAACCTTACATTTATCCACATTATACTGCATCTGCCATTCATTTGGCCACTCACCCAGCCTATCCAAGTCACCTTGCAGCCTCCTAGCATCCTCCTCACAGCTAACACTGCCCTTTATGTGGGCCCCCCAGCTTTGTGTCATCCGCAAACTTGGAGATGTTGCATTCAATTCCCTCGTCCAAATCATTAATATATATCGTAAATAGCCGGGGTCCCAGAACTGAGCCTTGCGGTAGGTACCCCACTAGTCACTGCCTGCCATTGTGAAAAGGACCCGTTTACTCCTACTCTTTGCTTCCTGTCTGCCAGCCAGTTCTCTATCCACATCAATACTGAACCCCCCAATACTGTGTGCTTTAAATTTGTATACTAATCTCTTATGTGGGAATAATTTCCTTCCACAAAATGATATTGAACCCAACAATTATATTATGGCTCAGAAGCAATGATTAACTGTATTCAAGGACTATGTACCAACCTTTGCTAACCTCTCACTTTACAAAAACATTCTTCCAAGCAAAGCGGATTATCTCACACTCCCACAAATCATGTTCCTTTTGGTATCGTTTTGGTATCACTTAAAGGGTCAACCCTTCACCCAATCCCTACTTCCTTCAGTTTTATATCATCAGCAAAATTAGGATTATTTACACTTGGTGCACTGATCTAACTCATTGATATGGATCGTAAATAGCTGTAGCCTTATCACCAGTCCTTGGCCCAGTCCACTAATTACTCAAGGCCATTGCAAAAGACGAGTTTTCCTATTCATTGTTTTCTGTTCATTAATCAATCCTTATTCCTTGCTAACATATTACCTCAAGCTCACAAGACCTGATCTTATGCAACCACCTCATGCTACCTTATTGAAGTCCTTCTGAGAATACAAAAACTCCATCCACTATTTATCCCTTACTATCAATTATAATCCATAAAAACACAAATAAATTTGTCAAGGACTATTTGACCTCCACATAATTGTACTGAGTTGATCTGATTATTTGTAATTCGCAGAAGCAATATTTTATGACAGTATAGTTAGGAAGCATGTTTAAATACTTCTAATTACATGCATCCTTTTACTGTCATTGTAAAGCAGCAAACATTTCTTTTTAGAACCATTCGTACGCCTCAAAGTTAGTAATTGATAGTGACAAGCCAAATGCTTATATTGCAGAATACCCACATGCACAAAATAAAACTAAAAACAAATTCCAACACTAAATTGATATACAGACAGATTTTAGTTAAAATAATTTTTTTTTTAATTAAATGGATAATGGAAAAAAAGAAATAGTATACAAAATGACCAACAGGATCAATGTCTAGTTTACTAAGAACAACATTCACACCTGGGTGCTTCCATCTACATTGTGAAAACCACCCCCTATTTATAAAATCATAAGATTAAAAAAAAATTAATTCTGAAACTTTAAAAAATAAAGTAAATGGCAGCAGAGTAAGGTGGAATACAGGCAAAATAAAAAAGTGAACTTTATTTAACTCACCTGTACACTAATCCAGAAATGAACATGGAAAGTTGAGATCCCAAAAGAGCAACAATTGATGGAGTCAACAGATTGGAGGCAGAAAACACAGTGTAAATTATGGCCAAACTATAAGAAACATAAATCAATGTCAGCACAATAATTTGCTAAAAAAATAACTGCATCCCCATTTACAATATTTAAATAAATAATATTTAAATACTGATTTAAGACAGGTCTGTGGTGGAAGAACAATATTCAGACCGGAGGTTTATGACTAATGGAGTTCCGCAGGGATCTGTGCTGATACCGCTGTGAAATGTGATATATATTATTGACTTGGACGAAAATGTAGATGGCTTGGTTAGTGAGTGATTATGTGGGTGGGATTTATTACGTAGTCGGTGGCGTGTTTGCTGCTGGGTTCTCTTGCGCAGAAGCTTAGTTTGTTAGTTTTAGAGCTCGACATGGCTAGAAGGAACACCCTTCGACCGTGTGGAGTTTTGCCAAGACATGAGGAATTTTCTAACATTTAAAAGCGATAAGCTGGAGTTTGACGAAGATTAAAGTGTACGAGTCAGAGACGAAGATTGGATGAATATCTTACTGTTTTTCTTCAACAATAAAGAAACTATTAATCAGAAGACTGTGTAATGAAGATTTATAACAAAGGGCATTTCTACAAAGGGTGCAGAGGAGGTTTACCACAATGATGCCTGGAATGGAGGGTATTAGCTACAGGGAGAGATGGACAGACTTGGATTGCCCAGGCTGATAAGGAAGACAGGAACGTTGGAGGTTGCTGCAAGTAAATAATACCCGATACAAGTAAATAAATTTGAGGCGCATAATTCTCAGTCAAAAAATTAAATTCCTGGGATGGAAATATCATATACTTGGAGGGCATAGCTTTAAGATTAGAGGGGCAAAGATTAAAGGAGATGCGCAAGGGTGGAGAGTGCCTGGAACGCACTGCTGAGGTAGATAGTGGCATTTAAAGGACTTTTGGATAAGCAGGTAAAAGAGAGATATGGACTATGTGCAGCCACATAAAGGTTGGTCTTGGCATCATGTTCGGCACAGACATTGTGGGCCAAAGGGCCTGTTCATGTGCTGCACTGTTCTATGTTCTAAAACTGCAACAGAAACAATGTTGTACTTTATCAAGTTATCATATCCTACTCTCAACATAGATAAAATATTACAAAGTATACTACATATTGTTTAGCTCTTGTAACATTTGCAAGGGTAGGCTTGCTATCTCAGTGTTACACAAGTCTTCATACAGTATCATTCCACAGAAGAAAATAAACAAGGAACCTGGTATATCCACTTCCATGAAACTGTGTGCTGTTGATGCTCTTGATGACGGTTTGCTGTTAAACAAAAAATAATATTTAAATCTAAAACAAACATTCTTTCCCATTGATCATTAATATATTCTACAAGTTATTCTGATGTTTCAAAACTATCCTGTTCAGAATAGAACTTTTGAGAACACCTCATGGATATCTGAAAGAACAATAGCCAGCAATCTCACTGTGACCCACCGGGTGGCGCCACACGATGGCAGCCTCACCAACAGTCTGTCTCGTCCTTTTCTTCTTTTGTTGTTTTTAGTTTTAAAATGTATGTTTTAGTGTATCTTTAGTTTTGTATTATGTGCGGGGTGGGGGAAACTTTTTTAAATCTCTTTCCTCGACGGAGATGCGGCTTTTTCCATATTGCATCTCCGTCCGCACTGCGGCCTAACATCGTGGAGCTGGTGGTCCCTTTGCAGGGGATCGACTTTTGGGAGCTCCAACCTCGGGTGCCTTCGGGCTTAACATCGTGGAGTTCGCAGCCCCTTAGTTAGGGGGATCGACTTCGGGAGCTTCAACTGCAGGAGCTTCTATCGACCCGACGAGGGATCTTCGATCGCCGGCTGCTGGAGTTTCGATCTCCCCGACAACGGATGGTTCGACTGCCCTGACCCCGGGAGAAAAGGAAGGAAGTAGATAATACGTTATTGCCTTCCATCACAGTACGCTGTGGTGGATGTTTATGTTAATATTTATGTAGTTGTGTGTCTTACTGCTTTTTTGGTATGACTACGGCAAATCACATTCCGTGGATTTTCTTACATACTTGGCAACTAAATTCTTTGTATCTTGTGACCGTGTCATTGCATTTTGGAGTATCTGGTAGATGACACTGGTCTACTTTGAAATAATTCTTTACAAGCGCTTGTTATTTACTAGAACTGGAATGTTAGTTATTTTGTTGCTGCAATCAATCTTCTGACATAAATTGCAAATAATTACTTGCAGAAAGGGGCATGAATGCTCTCAATTCTGAGGTTATAATCTACCAGTAAGCATGCAGGTACAGCAGGCAGTGAAGAAAGCGAATGGCATGTTGGCCTTCATAACTGTGGCGGGACTGACCTATGATGAAAGAATGGGTCAGCTTGTATTCGGTGGAATTTAGAAGGATGAGAGGAAATATTACAGAAACATATAAAATTCTTAGAGGATTGGACATGGTAGATGCAGGAAAAATGTTCCTTATGTTGGGGGAGTCCAGGACCAGGGGGTCACATTTTAAGAATAAGGGGTAGGCCATTTAGGACTGAGATGAGGAAAAACGGTTTCACCCAGAGAGTTGTGAATCTGTGGAATTCTCTGCCACAAAAGGCAGTGGAGGCCAATTCACTGGATGTGTTCAAGAGTGAGTTAGATTTACCTCCCAGGGCTAAGGGGATCAAGGGACATGGGGAAAAAGCCAGAACAGGGTACTGATTTTGGATGATCAGCCATTTTCTATGTTTCTGTCAAAACAAATAGTTTGAAATTTTGAATTAGATTCAACATTTACTGGTAAAATGTGCTCACTGTTCTGACATTACAAGAGTCTATACTTCAGAGTATTCTCTTAGTTTTGAGTTTCTCTAATTAGAAAGCTACATTATAGGTTTAATGGCTTAGATATGTAGAGTTGGCAGCAGAAGTTGAGCAGCAAGGATGGTAGAGGTGGGTTGTAGAGGTTTCATAGCAAGATCATCCGCATAGCTAGTTGGAGACCTAGGAATTTGCGGACAGAGTTTGTATCAGGCTGTAAAGCAAATGTCAGAGGCAGCAGAGCAAGGCAGTAGGTGGATTTGGTGGTGAAGAAATAGTGTCAGTTGGGGGCAGAAAGGAAACGTATGACATGCAGTATGTGTGTTTCTTTGTAATTGTAGTCAGTGCAAGTGTTTCCCAGTCTTATGCAAGGTGATATTTCTGGTGTTACAAGCTTAATGATGGGCTAGGATTAGTGGAAGATAGAATGCAGGTGTTTAGCATTCGTTAGAGTGAGCTAATTGGCTGCAGCTTCCTGTATTTAGTAGATACTGATAGCATAGGTGGTGGGAGAGGGGGTTGTCAGAACCAACTGTTGAGCTTGCCTGAGGTGCTGTGGGTTTAACTCAATGAAACACCAATGAAGAGAGGTGCCCACTTGATAACCCCAATTATATACTTGCATCTACAGGATTAGTTTTTTTTTTTTTAAATAAAAAGGGGGGAGTAATCTGTAGCTGGCTGGGTTTTCTTTTGCATATGAAGTCATTTATTGTAAGCTGCTGCCTTTAGTTAGATAATTCTTTTGTTTTTGGCTTGGTTTTCTTAGTTAGTGCTTATCCTGGAGTTATACATGCACTTTGTGTTTTAATTATAATTTATAAGTAATTTCATTTTGTTACTTCACTATCAGCACATATCAAAATGTAGAACTTCAAATCAGATATATGTCTGGTAAAAAAACACTGGTCCCACCAATTATTCCCCATAATATTTATGTTCAAACTCTATGCAAAATTCAGCAGAAACAGGTAAAACATAACCAGCTGATCACACGGCATCAGTGCGAAGACCTGGTCTGATGACAAATTTTTGACCTGACATGTTAAGTCGGCTTTTTTGGAGTCAAGAGTCTACAGATGCTAGAATTGTAAGCAAATCACAAAGTGCAGAGCAACTTAGCGGGTCATGCAGCATCTACAGGGAGATTAGAAAATGTAGATGCTGGTTTATTCTTTTTTTCTAATACAGTTTATCAACATCACTATGCTTTATTTGTTATTGTAATATAACTTATCAGCAACACTATCCTTTATTTAATATTGTAATGTAGTTTATTAGCAACAATATCTTTTATTCCTTATTGTAATACAGAATTTCAACACTATCTTTTATTTTATATTGCAATATGGTTTATCACTCACACTGTTTTATTCTATATAGGGGGGTTGCAAGGAAGGTCACTGGGTCATAGGGCTCGACGCACGGAGCCGCTAAATCCAACTGGAAGACACCCGTCACTTCCGGTATATGTTATTAATGCTAGAAACGCGTACTTTCCTACCTGTTACAAACCGCCAAAATGTTGAATTTTACGCTGAAAAATATTGTGGGAGTCGGGGTAAGTGTGAGAGACATGTACCCAACTTCTGAATTCCAAACGTGAAGCGAAATGAAGGTATAGAGAAGCGAGAACTGAAGGGACTACAGCAGCTAAAGTGCTTGGTAAACATTGAAAATATTGGGAATTATCACGTTTGCTCACTGCATTTCATCAAGTAAGGCATTATTTGTGTTTTTTCTTGATTCCTTTGGTATCTAAAAAGTTTCAGAAGTGATAAATCTGGCTGTAATTTTTTTTTAATCGCCCATGGTTCTCGTGGGTTTTTACATACAAAATGAAAACGCATCTGAAGAAAAATTTACAGCCAGATTTATCACTTCTGAGAATTTTTAGATACCAAAGGAATCAAGAAAAAACACAAATAATGCCTTACTTGATGAAATGCAGTGAGCAAACGGCCAATGTTCGCCAAGCACTCTGTCTGTTATTGACCCCTTCAGCTCTCGTTTCTATCTACCGTCATTTCTCCTCACTTTTGGAATTCTGAAGTAGGCTAAATGTCTCTCACGCTTATCCCGATTTCCATAATTATTTACAGCGCAAAAATTGACAATTTCAGCGGGTTTTAACGGGCCCGCTACGCTGGAAACAATGGTAAGTGCCTACCTGTAGTACATCACGTGTAATCCATTTGGAGTAGCGTAGCAACAGTACGGGTCATGGGTCGTGACCCGACTGCTGTGAAACCTCCCTATTGTACTGTGGTTTATCAGCACCACTATCCTACATTCTATATTATACTAGCATAGCCATGGACAGAGCAGCAGCCCCGGCAGGACATAAGCTACGAAACTGCATCTGTGGCTGGGAAAAGATAACATCAGAGAAGGGTCTCAAGATCCACCAGGGCAGGGAAAAGTGCCTGGGAGAGCTTGGTGTGAGGCCTCGCATTGACCATTACCTTCTAAGAGGTAGGCCAAATCAGTCGAGTGAAGCCCAGTGGCAGGTTAACCACCAGAATCCACAGGGTATCAGCACCCCAGGCGAAGCTCAACCAAGTACTGTCCCACCAACGGACCCAAGTCCAGAGCCCAACCAGCCACAGTCAGCGGTAGAGAGGAGGATGGAAGGAAAAAAGCAGAATGGAGCAGTCACTGGCTGTGGCTGAAGAGAAAAGATGCTGTCTGGGCTGTCACATGACCATCTAGAGGCTAACCACAAGACACACACCCAGGTCTCATCACCCTGCGGTGGGCGTGCCTCGACTAAGGGTGTCTTGTGATAAAAGGCCGAAACACCCAGTGACGTTGAGGTACACAACTGAAGATGTGTCTGATTGGTAGCAAAATCACCTAGTGGTCACCCCCAAGAATACTGGGTGTCAGTTATGGTGAAGAACCTTCGGGATTGTAACATCCAGTCCTACTAATCAATATCAAATCCACTATCACTTCTTCATTATTGTAATGTAGTTTATCAGCAATATTATTCTTTATTTTATAATGAAATATAGTTGCAGCACCACTCTGTTGTATTCTATATTCCACTACAATGTATCAATGCCACTATCCTTTACTCCGGGGGTCGGCAACCTACGGCCCCCGGGCCGAATGCAGCCCATAACCTGAAGTTAGCCGACCCGCTGGCGTATTTTTTTTCTGTAATCATTCGGCCCGCAGTCTTCCATCATCTCTGGTACCTCCCGAGCCCGACACCCAGGTGCAATCTCAAGGAGGCCCACACTAGCTGCCGCAATGGCGGAGCTACCGAGCGCCGAGCTGGCTATACCACATCCTGCGCAAAGCCGCAGGCACAGCTGCACACCTTCTGTGACTGGGCTTCACTCTGGGATTGGGGTTGTCAATAGGCTGGGGACGAGTGAGTGTGAGTATTGGAGCCACTGCCTTCAGGACAGTGCCAAGGCAATGGTTCATAGGTGCGCCATGTTCATGAGCACCCGTAACTAGGGGCCAGTGCTCCGGATGCTGTCCTTGAAGGAGCAGGATCTATGTGAACACGCGATTTGATGCCTGCCATTCGGGGCGGGATCCATATGTACACGTGATAGATGTGGCCCGCCATCCGCTCACAGACATGCGTCCTGGCGTCCTATAGAAACATTTTTAATTATTAAGGGATTGGACACGCTAGATGCAGGAAACATGTTCCTGATGTTGGGGGAGTCCAAAACTCGGGGCCACAGTTTAAGAAGGGGTAGGCCATTTAGAACTGAGATTAGGAAACACTTTTTCACCCAGAGAGTTGTAAATTTGTGGAATTCTCTGCCTCAGAAGGCAGTGGAGGCCGATTTACTTGATGCATTCAAAAGAGAGTTAGATATTCTTGGGGCTAGCGGAATCAAGGGACATGGGGAGAAGGCAGGAACGGAGTACTGATTGTGGATGATCAGCCATGATTACATTGAATGGCGGCGCTGGCTCGAAGGGACAAATGGCCTACTTAGTCCCGCACCTATTTTCTATGTATTTTAGTTTATCAGCACCACTTATACTTTATTCAACATTGTACTATGGTTGATCAGCACTACTATGTTGTATTAGTCTTCAGTCCGAATGAATTAAAATGCCGTTTTCTCCTGCCTGTCCGAGATATATTTTCTCAGGTTACTACCCAATGCTGAACAATCGTTCCGACTGCCGTTCTCCGAATTATTTTTTTTAAACAGCGGGACAATTTCAGCGCTGGAGTAAAATAAAAAGCTACTTCTAACGCAGGCAACGGAACGGATCTCACGTCCGGGACAAAACATAAGGCAAGTCGTTTATTTTACATATAAACTTGCTTCTTAGGATTACTTTAATCGAAATTTCATCAGCAAATATGTGATTATGTAAATATACGAACCGGCAGTGATTTTCCTGCCGATTTGGGGTTTAAATTCACCGCAACCGCAACATTCGAATCGATAGCGTTCTACAAAAACCCACTCGCAAGATGATTAAAATGGCCATTAATTTACGGGAATTAAACACTAAATTCCTTCCATTAGGCCTATAAATTCATGACAATGAAATTTAAAAATCATGTTATATTGTGAATTCTTGTGTGAATGTTATTTGGACACTTAGGCTATTTAAAAATGCTAACCTTTTCTTAAGAAATGGATAGATGTTTAGATCCAGTAATTGAATTTTGTAATTAGCTACAATTAGGTAACTAACTAATTATATGCTTTAATTTCAGTTCATCCAAGTAAGATTGTTTTACATTTGTTTTTGAATGCTTCAATCTATAGTAACTGAAAATTTCATTCAGTTCTCGTAATTTTACAGGCTTTTGACTGTCCTCGATCACAGCTTTTGAGTTAAGTCAATGGAAAAGCAATAGGGAACAAGATGCTAATTTCAGAGTATGAAAATGGCCATAACCTTTTTAATACTGAAGATATGAAAGTGAATTAGTTATCAAATTAAACTTCTTTTTAGAAACATAGAAACATAGAAATAGGTGCAGGAGTAGGCCATTCGGCCCTTCGAGCCTGCACCGCCATTCAATATGATCATGGCTGATCATCCAACTCAGTATCCCGTACCTGCCTTCTCTCCATACCCCCTGATCCCCTTAGCTACAAGGGCCACATCTAACTCCCTCTTAAATATAGCCAATGAACTGGCCTCAACTACCCTCTGTGGCAGAGAGTTCCAGAGATTCACCACTCTGTGTGAAAAAAGTTCTTCTCATCTCGGTTTTAAGCTTTATCTGATAGGATAAATTACAGACTTGATTTAAAATCTCAAAATTTGGTGACATTGCTAACTTTTGTCTACTTTCGGTTTTCCAGCATCTGCACAGTTCCTTCTTAAACAATATGTTGTATTAGTGACAGCTGCAGCCACGGTTAAAGTCCGGGCCGTGAGCACTCACCTCAATGTTCCCACAGGTTTGAAACGCAGTGAAAACGAACATAAAAGAGCAGCCCAGAATGATGACATTGGTTAATTTCCTTGTTTCGGGCGTCATGGCTGGGTCTTGGTGGTCCTGGGCCTGGGGGGTCTTGAGTCTGGTGTCTGGGGGGGTCTGGAGTCCGGACCCTGGGGTCTGGGTCGCGGCCGCTGAAGTTTGATGTTTCTCTCAACAATTAAACGTCTTCACTCTCTCACTGCCACCGGAAGTGACACGCGCATGCGTATCAGCCCGACCGACAACCGCTGCTTTATGCCTTTACCCCGCGGCACTTACAATTGCATTTAATACGCTGGCGGTAAACGGTTTGTTGTAACGTTTGCCGTTTTATTAAAAAAATCGAAAGGAAAGTCAAAAAGAAAAAAGGCGAACTACAATACCCAGAATGCATTTCGCTCTAAGTGATTTAATTTTGAAGTTTCGAAATGAAAGAGATGTATAACAGTGAATATAATGATGGAATGGGTTCATAGAATTGATAAAAATGTGTTTTTATTTGTTATTTGGGGCTGATGGGGTCAGAGCCGGGGTGTGTTTCCGGGTTGAGGCGGCGCCATCTTGTGATTGTGTTCGGGCCGGGCGGCGGTTTGTGTGTGTGTGTGTGTGTTGTTATTATTATTCAATAACGCCAACATGAGTTACGGGAGGATGCCGCCGGACATCGAGGGGATGACCTCGCTGAAAGTGGACAACCTGACGTACCGCACGTCGCCCGAGACGCTGAAGCGGGTGTTCGAGAAGTACGGCAAGGTGGGCGACGTCTACATCCCCCGCGACCGCTTCACCCGCGAGAGCCGCGGCTTCGCCTTCGTCCGCTTCCACGACAAGAGGGACGCCGAGGATGCCATCGACGCCATGGACGGCGCCGTGCTCGACGGCAGGGAGCTCCGCGTCCAGATGGCCCGCTACGGTCGCCCCGCCGAGTCGCACCGCCGCGGTGGGTCGTCCCGTCGGCACGCCGGCGCCTACGGCCGGAGAAGCCGCAGGTGGGTGGCACCCCCTCCCTAGGGGTGAGGGAGGGTGAGGTGGAGGGATTGGGGGAAAGGGAGTGGAGGGATTGAGGGGGGGGAGGGGAGTGATTGAGGGGGAGTTGGGTGGAGGGATTGGGGATTGAGGAGGAGGAGGGGGGGGGGGGAGTGGAGTGATTGAGGGGGAGTTGGGTGGGGGGGGATTGGGGAAAGGGGAGTGGAAAGATTGAGAGGGGGGATGGGGAGTGGAGTGATTGAGGGGGGGGAGTTGGGTGGAGGGATTGGGGAGGGAGGGGGGGGGGGAGGGGAAGGGATCTCTTGAGTACAGGTACATGGTTCCCTGAAAATGGATCGCAAGTAGATAGGGTAGTGAAGGATTCTGTCACACTCAAAGCTATAAGATCTTTGGTCACACTGGCCTACATCAATTTGAGAATAGGGAGGTTTCGCGGCAGTCGGGTCACGACCCATGACCCGTACTGTTGCTACGCTACTCTAAATAGAGTACACGCGATGAGCCGCAGGTAGGCACTTAACACTGTTTCCAGCGTAGCGGGCCCGTTAAAACCCGCCGAAAATGTCAATTTTTGTGCTGTAAATAATTATGGAAATCGGGATAAGCGTGTGAGACATTTAGCCTACTTCAGAATTCCAAAAGTGAGGAGAAATGACGGTAGATAGAAGTGAGAGCTGAAGGGACAACAACAGACAGTGCTTAGCGAACATTGGCCGTTTGCTCACTGCATTTCATCAACTAAGGCATTATTTGTGTTTTTTCTTCCTTTGGCATCTAAAAAGTTTCAGAAGTGATAAATCTGGCTGTAAATTTTTTTAATCGCCCATGGTTCTCAAGTGGGTTTTTACATACAAAATGAAAACGCATCTGAAGAAAAATTTACAGTCAGATTTATCACTTCTGAGACTTTTTAGATATCAAAGGAATCAAGAAAAAACACAAATAATGCCTTACTGTTGATGAAATGCAGTGAGCAAACACGATAATTCCCAGTATTTTCAATTCCGATATCTGCACGGCCAATGTTTACCAAGCACTTTAGCTGCTGTTGTCCCTTCAGCTCTCGCTTCTATTTACCTACATTTCGCTTCACTTTTGGAATTCTGAAGTTGGGGACATGTCTCTCACATGTACCCCGACTTCCATAATTATTTACGGCGCAAAAATTGACCATTTCGGCGGGTTTTAATGGGCCCGCTACGCTGGAAACAATGATAAGTGCTTACCTGCAGTTCATCGCGTGTACTCCATTTGGCGTAGCGTAGCAATAGTACAGGTCATGGGTCGTGACCCGACTGCCGTGAAACCTCCCTATAAGGATGTTGCCAGGACTTCGACCAACTGGCTTGTTTCTGTGTTTGACTATTTCTGTAGGGATTCTGAGCATGAGGTTACATTTGCTTTTTTAGGCAGAACGTTGATAGAAAGTTACGGATCTTAAGTGTTATTCTTTCTGAAGAAGGGTCCCGACTTAAAACGAGGGATGCGTATTCAATAGATTGTATCCATGGCAAGCCTGAAGAGGCATTGGTGTGATATTAACTTCCAGCCTAGACAAAAAGTGTTGTGTTTTTGAGCGATCTCCGAGACTTTTCTACTTAATGTTTTTTTCATCTTTATTGCGCCGTCTCATAAACGCCAATGTGGGGGAGGCATTGTTATCACAGACGCCTCTTTAGATATTGAAATTTGATATTTTGTTTCATTTGTCGTGATAAGTGTGTGCTCCCTCCGTCTGCAATGTTATTCGTGGTGTGACTTTTACACTGAGCTAGTAATGCTCGTGTGCTTTGTTTAAAAGTAGTATTATTCTCGTAATTAACTATTTAGTGGGAAGATAAAGTTCTGGCTATTTGGTGGGAAGATGAAGCTTTGGGACTGGAGGGAAAGTTGACTACAATAGAAAAATATTGAGTTTTAATCCTTTAATTTGTTGTCCAACATGAGTTAGGTGTTTAAATTTTGTTTTGGGGGAAAAGTATATTTATTTCAGTGGCTGTTTTTATTTAATCATTTTCCATTTTACTGGTCTGTAACTCTTTAGCAAGGAAGGGGCACGCACACTTTTTTCTTCATCGCATTTATTTGTGTTGATGTATTCCATTCTGTGTAATTCCTGATGGAGGGATGGTATGCTTACTACCATTCCAATGATCTCGAAGATACAAGTGGGTGATTTAAAATGTATATTTTCTTTATGTTTTGTATTCAAGAAATCCACAAAGTCTCAGATCATTATTAGATTGTATTCAAACAAGGAAACTCCCATGGTTGTAATAATTTACTCTACAGTTTTCCTGTCCCAGTTACCATGGGGAAGTGAAAATCATTTATTTTGTTGATCATGTGCATCATGAACTGTCACTGTGTTGGAGAAAGATAGTACATTATTCAGCAACATAAGCAATTGGCCAATACACGTGTGAAATTTAGGATGAAAATAAGTAAATGTTTGTAATTAATATTTACACCGTGGTTGGATTTTCCACCTGTACTTCATTTGCTTAATGTACAGACAGATTATCCGGACAAGTGCACTAATGAATGGTCACCTTGGAGCTATATTTATAAGAGATGGGAGATGAATTCTGTTAATTTATTGTTTGTCAATGTTTCGTACTTAATTTTCCCTTGCTTCTGCCCTGTTTTGTCACTCAAATTAGTCCCAGAAGACGCCGTCGATCGCATACCAGATCCAGAAGTAAAAGCCGAAGTAGGTCAAGATCTCGTTACAGCAGGTCCCGATCTCGTTCGTTTACCCGATCTAGATCCCGTTCCAAATCTAGATCCATTGAAAGATCGCGGTCCAAGTCAAAATCAAGGTCAAGATCGAGGTCCAGGTCACGATCTAGAAGTATATCTCGGATGTCTCATGGGTCAAAGTCTAAATCCAGATCCAAGACACCAATTAATTCAACATCTCCACAGAAAGATGGAATTGAATCACCGTGAAGTGGTAAATGGCACCAAAGTGAGTATATAGATTTAAGTGATGCTATTATATTGAGATTAATTTGCATATATAAATAGGCTAATTACTGAGTAATATAGAAAGAATGTATAATTATCATCGAACAAATCAGGGTGATTTGTATTGGACTATTGTTAATAAATGGAAATCATTCTTGATGCAAGTTAATTTAATTGTCAGGTACAGGAGAAATCAATTTATTGGAAAAGGTTGTTTTTTTTTTTTTTGCATTAGCAATATACTATACTGTTGAAACCATTTGTTTGTTGATGTTAGCCTTTTCACTGCTCTTCACTTAACAGAAGCTGGCTTTCCTTGCATTTCTGAATGCCTATTCAATATGGGAAATTACTAAACAATATTGCTGACCAATTATTACTGTATTTGGTTATTTTTGATTTGGTAACTTTTGATCACTTCTTTGGTGAATTGTGATAACTGACAGAGAATTTACAAGATGCTGAGCCCAACTGAAATCTTCAACTTCCAGTGATACTTGTAACTGCCCTTTTTTTCAACCTGCCCCTTTGCATCCGTGAAAAGCTAAGACATTTCCTCTGGGACTATTCTTTCATGAAGCAAACAATCCTGATGGCCAGTTTTAACATGTATGTTTTTTCCCCTATTTAGCAGAGGAGATGTTATTGTGTTAAGCAGTGGAAGAGCTGAATGAACATAACAGTTGAAATTACAGTATAGTCCCGATCCCAAAATGCAATCTGACTATTTCATGCATGAGCCACAAGAACTTCATAAGACAATTCATTATGCCATCCACAATCATGTTTGAGGAAAAGCAGCTAATTTAAAAAAACCTGCAAGGTTATAGTTCATTTCATTTATTTTATGGAGGTCATGTGTGGACATTGAGATGACAATGTGGGCCATCAGCAGTGTTGGGAGTGAACCACTTGAGGAGCTGGAGGGGTATGAAGACTTGACTATAATCTCTCAAAATATTAAGATTGCCTAAAGTAATATATTTGTATCTAGTTTTTATGATTTATTTTCATTTATTGTTTCTTCCAAGTTGTGCTTGCAAATGTCTTCTCCCCATATTTGATTTTTTTAAATCGCCCTCCTTATTCAATTACAAACGGTTGTTCACTGCTGCAATAACACAACCAGCTAAAGATGATGTTGCATGAATACATTGTTTTGTAGTGGGCTTAACCTTTAATTTTTCGAATCCTGATAAGTTTCTGTAACAATAGCTGCAGAAGGGTTTTAGCCTTTGGAGGGCTCGTGAGCCCTGTTGCAGTCCAGTTCTGCTCCCAATCTGACTCTTGCGAAGTGCCTTGCTGTCTGAAGTTTAATGGTAGGTAAAAGCTGCTGCTGATGATAAATGTTATTCTGAAAGGAATTCAAATGGGGGAAAAGAATGACATTCTGCAGTAGAAACCTGTTTACTTCTGAAGGGAAAACAATGGTGCTGTTTTTGCTCAAGACCATTTTGTTAGAATGTGAAATTGAGTTTCTTCACTAGTCTACCTCTTCTAATTTAATTTAAATAAAAATGCTGCACTATTTTGTTGCAGCCTGGACAGAAATGACGGAAAACCTAATTAGATGTCCAACCATATGAATTTTTATTTGATTCCATTAAAGTCGTACTTTTAATGCAAACCATTATTGTAATCGTTCTTGGTAATGAAACTAAAATTTTAATTCGGGGCCAACTGCTTTATCAACTTCTACAGTTACACTTTCATACTAAACACGGTGCAATGGCATTGAGGCACACCAAATCGTAAAAGGTGGCAATGAAGTAAAATCAATTTGGAATATCACTGCTGTTAAGGTTGATATTTATGTTCACCCAATGTCAAAATATCAAAGTTATGTGTTTTTACACGTTGAGATTTTTGGATGATTGTTGAATCAAGGATCATGGGAATCGGGCAGAGAAAAGAAATTGATATCACACAGCGGATCCCCAATGACGTTAAATGGCAAAGCCAACCAGGGGAGCCCTTGTTTATAGAGGTAATTTTGTTTTTAAAGAATCAGCATTTGTTTTTTTTGTAGTGCTCTGGGCTTGCGAAAGTGATTTTTGACCCTAGTTCCTGTAATTCAATTTCCACATACACTCTTCTGACTCTTCTTTTATTGCTTTTTTGTTATTCCCTTGGTAATCGTTTCTTTTCCCATTGACTGCGCCCTTTTACTCGCGCCCCCCCCCCTGCTTTTTGGAAGTAATTTTTTGCTGTTTGTCAATTTATTTAATTGTCTGTTTTAAATGGAAATCCATTGAATGCTGTAGTACCTATGAAGTTGCTTCATGCATTAGACATCAAATTACTTGTTTTATTCACTAAATTAGCTTTAAGATGTTGAATTAACTTCTGAACTTTTATTTTGTTATTTTTTGTAGTGTTTAAAAAGCTTTTATTTACAGTAACTTTGCTTCAATCAATTACCGATTTTCATTTGCATACCATACTATACATGACAATAAACCTTTGGTCCCTGATTCCAAATTTTTATATATTTTGTAATTTTGGTGATTTTAGCAGTTGGTCATTTGTTACCTATTGCAAGTTGGCCTAAGAATGTGGTTGCAGACTGCTTTTACCTTTTGCAGTCCTTATGTTAATACCCCAGCAACATTGGGTATGGGTTTTGGATTTTGATCGACTGATAATGAAGGAGCAGCTATTTGTGTTCCAAATCAGGATCTTGTGTGGCTGGGGGATCTGTGGCTGGAGGTGATGTTTCAATGATTTTTGCTGTTATTCTGCGGGGTGGTCGAGGTCTTGTGGCCGTTGGTGCAGTTGAGGTAAGCTTGGTGAGTTGCACTACATCCTGTAGTTTATTTGCACTGCTGCAGCGATATACTGGTTGTGGAAGAATGCCTGTTGAGTACAATGCCAGGGGTGCTGATAAACTTGCTGGCAGCTGTACCTGTCTGGGCCTGTGGTGAGTATTGCATCACACACCTGACCAAATGTGAGATTGCAATATATGTTTATGTCTTGAATTAATATTGCTACTTGGTAATTATTTATAGGTAGATAACATCACCTTATTTAATGTTTAGATTATAGCAAGATTTAAATAAAGTGACTCCAACTTACAATATTTTTTCCTAAAGTAACTAGGGACCACCGTTTCAATTCTGGCTTTCATTCGGTCCGATTGAAGGTAATTAAACTATGGGAGCTTTCCAAGATAATAGAGCTCCACTAAATAAAACTGACTTTTCCTTGATGTACTGCAGAAAATGCCGCAAATATCAAAATTCCTCTCTGAATTTTAAAATTTATATTTCATATATAACCTTCAGGATACATTGTTATTGAGGGAACATTAAAAATTGCATTCTGATTTTTTTAATTTATTTTTAAGTCCAGCATGTTTCTTTAAATCAAAAATCCAGCTGAAAAATTCCTGTTGGATTGTCATTAAATTGCTTTCTGCACCAGAAATAGAACCACAATGTTGTGTCTTTATAGAATTTCACTTACAACATTAGCAGGGCTTTTTTTTTTTTCTGGAAGTGCACGTACCTTCAATAAGACATAACCTGAGACTTGGAAGTTAAATGCTCTGGTACTGAAGAAAATTCCTTTTAATACCAGTTTAATGAAGTTTTCTAGAAGTTGCATTAAAAACATTGCTTAAAAATAAATGTTTATATTTATCAATTTGTCACTTTTGGCGTGACCTAGTTAATATTGTTATCAATATTTTGTGATATAGAACATACTGCTTACATTTTAACTTCTCTTTGTTCTAGATATTCTGAGTGGCTGGAAGATTTACATGATAGATGCCTTGCAAGAAATACCATCTCTTGCCATCTGTTTAGGTGATGGAGAGACACCCTAAAATAAGCAGTTATCAGCTTAAAAGGTTATTATAACATCATTGTTTATAATGGGTTTTGTCAGTTTTAAGTTATGAATTAAAATTTGTGTCTAAGAAGGCTCATTATATGTTATGTGCCATCTGTGTTGCTATTACTTCTTACGATTTAGTGAAATGCTCGACCAGATGCATTTTGGTTGGATACGTACATAAGGTAAAAAAAAACATGGAACTTATTTCCAGGTTTTGTAATGTTTCTGTACACTGAAGTAATTACCTTTTTAAATTTCAACTTGCATATGTCTTTTTTCCAATTTTTATTTCTGTCCAATACTAATCTTATTGTCTCATGTATTTTTGTGCACTAGGCGCAGTTGTGTAGCAGTTCTGTAAAGCGGGTTAGCTGTAAGGTGGCGTGTTGCAGTGCAGTGCAGAGTGCTTGGCTGTGTCCTGTATTCTCCTGATTGCTCCTGTAATGATGCCTTGACGTGCAGAAAATATGGCTGTCCAGTAAAATGCCTGTCAGCTGCACCTCCAGAGACGTGGCTGCGTGTAAATTATGGAGCAGGCAGTAAGCACCTTTAGCTACCTTGTTTTTTACTTGGTAATTGGTTTATACATTTACATATTGAACATATTATTTAGAAAGCTGTTAATTTTGAACTTTATTGTAATTAACAGTTTGCTTCAGTACAAGATTCTGTACTTGTATTTCAGTAATGTCAATAAAGGTTTTTTTTCTTGGTGTTAATTGTTCTACATTTAACTTGATGTTGCATTCAGCGACTTTAAGAGTCAAGGGAATTGATGGTGCGATTGTGAATAACTCTGATTTGTGCTGACATGGATATATGCTTTAAAAATTAGGTAGCAGCAATGGTTCTAATAATACAAATGCAAAACAGAAATCCATGTTGATGCATGGATTCAAACTTTTAAAGATCCTGTTTCAGAGCAGTAAGGCTTAAACCTTTGCTGCTATGAAACTCAAGTTCATCATTTTGTTAACCGAGGTCTTACACTCAACATTATTAGTCCAAACCTTTGAGTTAGTGATATCATTTACCCCAATCCTGTCATCGCGTGTGCTTATTAAGCTACACCTGGAAGTTAGCTTGAATTTTCAAAATTACATTATCCACTTGGAATTCTGCTTGGCCTTCATTGCATGCTACTAGCCTCCCTCGAATTTCCATTGCTAAGTAGATAATTCAGTCCTGCATAAGTAGCTCTCAGTGGTTGTAAGCTATTGTGTTCCATTTGCTAACAACGGCAGATACAGGACGAACTCTAGCTCAGGAAGCGTACTTGGGGCGAGTAACAGTCAATGTTTCGGGTCGGAAGCTGCCTTCAGACTGTGTGTGGGGGAGGGATGGCAGAGATGGCGGGTGGGGCAAAACCTGGCAGATCTGAAGGGTCTCAACCCAAAACGTCACCCATTCCTTCTCTCCAGAGATGCTGCCTGCCCCGCTGAGTTACTCCAGCATTTTGTGTCCCTTTGATTTAAACCAGCATCTGCAGTTCCTCCCTACAAAAATGATAGGTGGACAGGTCATGGGGTGTTTGATTAGCAGATAGTTGAAAAAAGGCTCGACAAGGGTAGATGAGTGAAATGAAGCCAGAGGAAGGGATGTCAGGGGGTGGGGGAGTGCTATCCCCTCCCCCCCCCCCCCCCCCCCCCCCCCCCCCCCCCCCCCTCCCCCCCGGAAAGAACAATTATAGAGCTTCATTACCGTTTATGCTGTAAGCCTCCCCATCCAATGTATTGTCTGACATTTCTGCCGAGTTGTTGCATGTAAATAGAGCTCTGGGGCAACAGTGGTAGTTCCCAACATGCCTGAGATTGAAATGGAGCAAGATTGATGATAAAATGCAGCCAATGCAAAATAAGAACACATGATGGCAAAGTCATCTGGTGAGATACTCTAAATATTTTAATCCATATCATTTGATTATTGTTCCTGCAACTTCAAGGCAAAATAAGTAGTACACTCAAGTTGTATTATCTGTTTAATTATCTGAAGATAATTATTGAATGTTCAGCTTTGATCTGAGATGGACAAAAAGCAAGAAATGAAATTCACTTTTTCATCCTTTTAATTTGATAAATATTGAAGAGATCTTTTCCTTTGATAAGGACCCCATGAAAATAGTTGTCCGAGGTAGAAACTGCAGTCCTCTATAATACAAAGAAGTTATTGGTGCAGCTTTAGGTCACTGAGGTAATATTTGTTTTTAAAGTAATAACCATCATGTGAACAGTGTGACTCCCAGGTAGAGTCGATCCAGCAAGGTGTTCTTCATCTGCACTAAATGTTTCCAGTGGGATGTGAATGCACTTCAAGTTCCACTTGTATAGTAATGCTTCAATAGACCAATTGGCACTGGAACAAAATCCAAACAACAAAGAATTGTTAAAGATGGAGTTTTAATAATATTCTCCCTGTTAAATCTTTTGTCCATTTGTTTGTGGTTAAATATAAAGATTAAGGAGCAGTTGCTATTGGAGTAATTAATATCAGACCTGGCTTAGAATGGAAGCTGGGAATGGGCTATCCTAATTAAACTGAGTTGCAAGGTACAGAATGAATAATTGAGATCATTGATGAAGAACAAGACCAGCAGGTAAAATACTGATGTAAATCTGATTACTGGTGTTGTCTACAGAGTTTGTATGTTCCCTTTGTGACTGCGTGAAACATCTAAGATTATTAAGGGCTTGGACACACTAGAGGCAGGAAACATGTTCCTGACCTTGGGGGAGTCCAGAACCAAGGGCCACAGTTTAAGAATAAGAGCTAGGCCATTTAGAATGGAGATGAGGAAAAACCTTTTCACCCGGAGAGTTATGAATCTGTGGAATTGTCTGCCTCTGAAGGCAGTGGAGGCCAATTCTCTGGATGCTTTCAAGAGACAGCTAGATAGAGCTCTTAAAGATAGCGGAATCACGGGATATGGGGAGAAGGCAGGAAGGCCTGTTGTGATGCTGTACCTTTAAACTAAAGTTAGATTCCCTTCTGTGCAATTAGAGGGCATTGGAAACCATTTATCCTGGCTTGAAAATCTAAAACTAAACCTCAGACTACTGTGTGGTGAAATTGCTCCATTTAAAGTATTATAATAATTTTCTACCAAAGAGTTGTAAATATCCAATCATTAATGATAAAGGTTGCTAAACTTTGTAGGATTAAGCAGAAAGGTTGAAGTGGGTGAGGAGGATAGGTTTAGAGTGGTACTAGTGGAGGTAATGTAAAAATATAGCAATGATATTATTGAATGAATTGAAGCTGTTGTAAAAAAACATTTTGAGAATTAAGATATTACAGCATTCCATATGGTCACAAATGCTCATAATGTCATAGTTTGCATAATGCAGCTAGTCAAAGTAGCATTTTAGCATGTGGAAAGAGGGAACTGAGTAACAAAAAAATAGTGCTGGAGTAACTCAGCAGGTCATGCAGCAACTGTGGAGAACATGGATAGATGACATTTTGGGTCGGTACCCTTAAGACTCTGACCTGAAACATCACCTATCTAGGTTCTCCACAAATGTTGCCTGACCTGCTGAGTTACTCCAGCATTTTACATAAATTGTAGCATTGTTAAATATATAAGAAATGCACTGTATAAATGCAAGTTTTTCTTCCTAGCAGTACTATGTTACAGAACGAGTAGTAAACTGAATGACAAAAGACAAACTCCCCAATAGACTGGCAGATGACGTAACAGAGCAAAAGAAATGGAAGAATAATTTTCTTCTGAATCACGGAAGTCACAAATGTCAGTCAACAAGTAATTTATATGAAATATGGTTTGCTATTCATTTCAACTCTACCATTTGTCATTGGAAATAGTCATATATTTGCATACAAGTATCAAACATTCAGCAGCTACAAACAAAACAATTTAAATGTACCTTCGTTCCTGATAAGTAGTCCAGAAAAGTGCATGTGGATTTTTTTGCATCAAGTAGAAAATAGTTGTTAATATATCCTCAAAGTCTATTGGTAGATCAAAGAGTATTTATTTGAAAGCTATACATTTCACACATTTTGTCTATTCATAATGATAGCCTTAAATCTAAAAGTTTAACAGTAAGACTAGGCACAAATTTTGGGGGTTCATCATCTTAAAGGTTTCACCTAAACAGGAGAGAATAGGTCACAACAGGCCTATTGGATTTTATAAATTAGGCAAAAAAGCAAAATGCTTAATGTTACTGAAATCCACACCAATCATTCAGCTTACTGGCTAAAAGTCTAGATTATTTACACAACGTAAACTGATTGCATGTGTTTACTCTTGTAGGATAGCATAAAAATGGCACTGTAGCCTGTAAACAACCATTTCAACCATGTTCACTACATACATAATTACTGGCGTTTCAGCAAGAAAACAGTATTGTGCATGTCGACCCATTTCTATATTTATGAGTGAATATCCACAGCTCATTCTTATTTCATCACTGAGATGTACTGCTTTAGAAACAATGGAAGATAAGGCAAATAGGTTGAGGGGAAGAAATGTAATTCTGGTCTGCAAACTACATTAACTTCTAATTCCATTTCAGCTGTTTTAACACTATCATATCCTTTCAGTCAGCTCCCATTACATTCTTTTCCTTCTAAAGCACCAAGGAATGCCTTTATTTAGCAGTTATTACAGTTAGTCAATGCAGAGCTTATCTCCCTTCTGCTATTATAAATAATATCAAATCTGACACCATAAGCACTATTATTTTCGAATGTTAATTATTGGTGGTTATATAAAATGGAATTTTTGTAAACTTTACCTTCAGGTTCATAAAACACGTCAGATCCCAGAATTATGTCTATTTGTGGCAAGTGCACCAGATTAGGAGATATCTGGCCCCAGGTTAGACCGATGACAGGCACATCTTCAAGATTATTGATCTGGCAGCTTTGTCGACAGTTATCCAAGCAATTCTGAAACTCTGCACAATCTGATAAAATTACTCTAGCTCCACATTTTGCTACAACAATACCAGGTAGGCTTGCACCAGCTCCAATCTAGATGAAAAACAATGATGGAGAATATTAGGGTTAAGAAGGAACTACAGATGCTGGAAAATCGAAGGTAGACAAAAATGCTGGAGAAACTCAGCGGGAGAGGCGGCATCCATGGAGTGAAAAAAAATAGGCAACGTTTCAGGTCGAGACCCTTCTTCAGACTGATGTGAGGGTGGCGGGAAGAAGAAAGGAAGAAGTGGAGACAGTGGGCTTGGGGAGAGCTGGGAAGGGGAGGAAAAAGCAGGGACTACCTGAAATTGGAGAAGTCAATGTTCATACCGCTGGGGTGTAAACAGCCCAAGCGAAATATGAGGTGCTGCTCCTCCAATTTATGGTGGGCCTCACTCTCGCAGCGGAGGAGGCCCAGGACAGAAAGATCGGATTCGGAATGAGAGGGGGAGTTGAAGTGCTGAGCCACCGGGAAATCAGGTTGGTTATTATGAACCGAGCGGTGGTATTGGGCGAAGCGATCGCCAAGCCTTCGCTTGGTCTCACTGATGTAAAGCAGCGGATGCAATAGATGAGGTTGGAAGAGGTGTAGGAGAACCTCTGTCGCACCTGGAAAGACTGCTTGGGTCCTTGAATGGAGGTAAAGCGACAAGTGTTGCATTTCCTGCGGCTGCAAGGGAAAGTGCCAGGAAATGGGGTGTTTTGGGTGAGAAGGGACGAATTGACCAGGGAGTTACCGAGGGAGCGGTCTCTGCGGAAAGCAGACGGGAGGAGATGGGAAGATGTGGCCAGTGGTGGGATCCCGTTGGTGGCAAAAATGTTGGAGGATTATTTGTTGTATATGACGGCTGGTAGGGTGGAAGGTGAGGACAAGAGGGACCTGGCCCTTGTTATGAGTGGGGGTGGGGGGGGATGGGGGTTGAGAGCAGAGTTACGGGGTATAGAGGAGACCCTGGTGAGAGCCTCATCTATAGTAGAAGAGGGGAACCCCCGTTCCCTGAAGAATGAGGACATCTCCGATTCCCATGGAGAATATTAGAATCAGAGTTAAACATCATTAAACGTATTCAATTTGACCAAGATACCTTATAACTAAAGCCCTCAATTCCAGAAAACAATCTGGTGAATCTCTTCAGCCCCATTTTCAGCATCACCACATCATTTCTACATTGTAGTGAGCAGAATAGCACACTATTCCAAGTGTGACATGATCTTTGCCTTGCAGTTATTAAATGATGTTGAAACAAGTTTATTCATGGATAACCCCTTGAGATGGACAGTCATCTCGTTTTCGAGGGGGTCCAACATAGAACATACAGCACAAGACATAACATACATAGAGGCTCTCATTGACCCTCCTTCCCACACACCAATCCCAAAACCCCTCCATCCCCACTTGTTATAGTTTATAACAATTATTAATTGGCTTTACATATCCAATAATAACAATAGTTATGTGTTACAGCATAATGTTGATGCATAATACCATATACCACCTATCATACATCGTACGTTAATACATACTATCAACATTATTACATGATATATTATTTCATGATATTGTGACATAATACAATATAAGACCTTGTTACACTATGCAATACAATAATACATAAGTGTAATGGCCATGCATATACAATAGTTATGCCAAATGATCACACACAGAGCAAGCTAGATAAAGGAGCTCGAAGACTCTAATACTAGAAACAGGTACATGGTTTTATAAGGAAGGGTAAAAGTGTATTTTTAAATAGACAAAATGAGCTAATAGTTCTTATGGTACTAGGCAGAGTGTTCCAGTCAGAAGGAGCTTTGAATTTAAATGCACGTCTCCCAATTTCTTTGTTAGTTCTTGGAATGAAAAAGAAGGGTTGCTGAATATGTCTTAGTGAATATGAGGGTGTGTATGGTAATAGGTCTTGTTTTAAATAAGATGGGTAATTGAGATGGATGCATTTAAAGATGAACTGGAACCCGTGATAGCATCTTCGAGCGTGGGGGGATAACCAGTTTAGAGTTTCGTACATAGAACAATGGTGAGTTATATATGGACACCTTAAAATAAATCTGCAAAGACTATTATAAACTACATTGAGGGGTTGAAGATGTGTATCAAATGTATTCTGATAGACAATATCAGCATAATCCAGTGTTGGTAGTAATAATTAAGAGACAATTATTTTTCTCATCTGAAAGGTGAAACAATTTATATGGCGGTAAAGAATAGCTAGATTACTGCTGAGTTTTTTAGTAATCGTCTCACTATGCTGCGTAAATGAAAGCGTTGGGTCGAGCCAACCACCAAGATATTTGAAGTTCAATACTTGTTCTAATGGTGATCCTTCATTAAATGATATAGTCAGATCTACAGAATTACCAAGGCCTTGTCTGGTACCAAATAACATACTGCATGATTTATTTTTATTTAAAATTAATTTGTTAAATAATAGCCATTTCTGAACAGAAGTAAGATCTGATTGAAGGGTTCTTTCAATTTCAGAATTGTTAGTACTAGATGTACACAGCACTGCATCATCGGCATATAGTTGTATTTGACAGTCAGAACAGATATTAGGGAGGTCGTTTATGAAAATAGAGAAAAGGAGTGGTCCCAAAGACGAACCTTGCAGGACCCCCTTCTCAACAATTAAGGAATTGGATTGACTTCCATTAAAGGTGATGCATTGGCGTCTGTTATGAAGGTATGAGTTAAACCACAGTAGATTGTTTTGAGAAAGACCAATAGAGTAAAGTTTATCAAGCAGTAGGTAGTGGTCAACAACATCAAAGGCCTTGGTTAGATCAAGAAAGATGGTACCGGTGAGTTTACCATCCTCAGAAGCAGTGAACACATCGCTGGTGAGTTTTAACAGAGCTGTAGTTGTGGAGTGATTAGGTCTGAACCCAGACTGGCATGGAGCTAGAATGTTGAAAGTTGAGACATAATGTGATAGCTGGTTGAACACTAGTTTCTCGAGGATTTTAGCTACCGAGTTGACAATTGAGATGGGGCGGTAATTGTTAATATCGTGTGGGTCGCCTCCCTTATGCAGTGGAGTAACATTGGCACACTTCCATGCGGAAGGGAGGGTACAAGTTGAGAAGGACAAATTAAACATGTCCAATCTCTTATGCTCAATACCTATGCCTCTGAATGGTTAGCTTGTTGCTTTCTTCACCATGATGCCCACCTCCCTGCAATTGATAGCTCTTAATGAAAACAACATTTACTTTGATTTCTTAAACAGATCATAATCAATTTAGCTAAACTTAGCAGAAACTTCAAAAGTTCACACTTTACTCTTAAGAAAGCAGTTTGGTTTTCACCAGAGGTCACTTATTTTTCCTCACCAGTTCTATATTTAATGAACATATCCAAGGTCTATGAATTCAAATTTGCTGCATTATCAAATTAAATTACATTGTATAAAAACAATGTTGGAAATATTCAGCAGGTCAGGCAGCATCTACTTTTGACTATTGATTTTGATTATTCATCTGTTTTACCTCTAAAATGGTCTTTCCTTTTACAGCGTTTTTGTAAAACCACACATATTGCGCCAGAACTACTGAGCTTGGCCAAATGTATAAGCCATATTGAGGATCAAGTACCTATAGATGCAAAAGGAATGTGTAATTATATATCTCAAAGATTAAAGTATAGAAGTAATTCGCAGTATTAATCATTCAAATGTTGATAACACCCAGAGAATGCTTTGTAAAATGTTGTAAAATTTGATTCTGAAGATGTAGAAAGTTTAAAATTTGTAAAGGGATTTCTGGAACATAGACCAACTGAGTGAACATCCAATCTGTCACCTTGGGTGAAAAATGACAGGCAATGGTCATGAAGATACACACCTGGTCAGATTTGGAGTATACAAAGAATTGGAGTATGAGGAAAAAAATTATAAAAGTGTTTGAATGTGAATGCTGATGTGTGAGCGCCACGTGCATGTGTTAGATGTGAGCGCTGCAGTATGAACTAATGTGGGTGGAAAGTCTGATGTGTATGTGAGCGCCATGTGCATGTATAAGTGAGTTCGGTATTCTGACTGCGCGTGCCCAGGTCAAAGGCCACTGCACAAACATTGCTGGAAAGCAGTGGAGCTGTGTACATTTACACCTTAATTTCTTCTGTTTTTTCCAGCTTTGATTCTTCTAGGCAAGAAAATACTGCTTGCAAATTATGAATTAGTTGTATTTATTGTTCCTTTGGTAAAAGCTTAGATAAAAGATGAGATAGCCGAACATTTGGATAGCAGTAACAGGATCGGTCCAAGTCAGCATGGGTTTACGAAGGGGAAATCATGCTCGACTAATCTTCTGGAATTTTTTGAAGATGTAACTAGGAAAATGGGCAAAGGAGAGCCAGTGGATGTAGTGTACCTGGACTTTCAGAAAGCATTTGATAAAGTCCCGCACAGGAGATTAGTGGGCAAAATTAGGGCACATGGTATTGGGGGTAGAGTGCTGACATGGATGGAGAAGTGGTTGGCAGACAGGAAACAAAGAGTAGGGATTAACGGGTCCCTTTCAGAATGGCAGACAGTGACTAGTGGGGTACCGCAAGGCTCGGTGCTGGGACTGCAGCTATTTACAATATACATCAATGATTTGCAGGAAGGGATTCAAAGTAACATTAGCAAATTTGCAAATGGCACAAAGCTGGGTGGCAGTGTGAACTGTGAGGAGGATGCTACGAGAATGCAGGGTGACATGGATAGGTTGGGGGAGTGGGCAGATGCATGGCAGATGAAGTTTAATGCAGATAAATGTGAGGCTATCCACTTTGGTAGTACAAACAGGAAGGCTGATTACTATGTAAATGGCGTCAAGTTGGGAAAAGGGGAAGTACAACGGGATCTGGGGATCCTTGGATATCAGTCTATGAAAGTAAGCAAGCAGGTACAGCAGGCAGTGAAGTAAGCGAATGGCATGTTGACCTTTATAACAAGAGGAATCGAATATAGGAGCAAAGAGGTCCTTCTGCAGTTGTACAGAGCCCTAGTGAGACCACACCTGGAGTATTGTATGCAGTTTTGGTCCCCTAATTTGAGGAAGGACATTCTTGCTATTGAGGGAGTGCAGTGTAGGTTTACAAGGTTAATTCCCAGGATGGCATGACTGTCATATGCTGAGAGAATGGAGCATTTGGGCTTGTACACTCTGGGATTTAGAATGATGAGAGGGATCTCATTGAAACATATAAGATTGTTAAGGGCTCGGACACGCTAGAGGCAGGAAACGTGGTCCTGATGTTGGGGGAGACCAGAACCAGGGGCCACAGTTTAAGAATAAGGAGTAAGCCATTTAGAACAGAGACGAGGAAACACTTTTTCTCTCAGAGAGTGGTGAGTCTGTGCCTCAGAGGGCGGTGATGGCAGGTTCTCTGGATGCTCTCAAGAGAGAGCTAGATAGGGCTCTTAAAAGTAGCGGAGTCTGGGGATATGGGGAGAAGACAGGAATGATCAGCCATGATCGCATTGAATGGCGGTGCTGGCTCGAAGGGGCGAATGGTCTACTCCTGCACCTATTGTCTATTATTTTGTCGTTTTTATTGCTTTATGCTTTGGTGAATGAGCTAGATCGTGCTTGTCCTTGGTGGGGTTGAGTTGCTCTTGGGCCGTCCCTGTCCCCTCCTGGGCGGCCGGAGGTGTCGGGTCAGGCTTGCAGTCGGCGCGGGGAAGAGGCAGCTGAGTTGCTGCGGCGCTTTATGTGTATCCTCTTTGAGTGGTGCTCGGCTTTTGCTGGCGGGGGGGGGGGGTGGGGGCGTGTTGGCCGACATGGGTCTGTATGCGCGTTCTCCCGTCTCCCACTCGCACCTGCCCCCCTTCTATCTCTGTTACATCCCGCTCTCCTGCTACCTGTTCCTTCGGAGGGTTGAGGAGTTGACCATTTATGGGAGTCTCTCTGGAAGCGAGAATCCCATTGCTCATTCGTATTCATAGATGAGGCTGAAGAATTCCATTGCCTTGAAATTAGCAGAATAGTGAAACTCGACTCAGAAACTATTATCTTTGTTATTTATTTTCCTATAACATGACCCGGTTCCTCAGATGAAATATATTTTACATAAATTATAAATAAAGATATGAATTTATAGTTTCTTCAGCCAGGGCATTGTTTTCTTTTTCTTTATGGTGAATGACCTTTGACAAAGCCCAAGATTCCTTGTTTTTTTCGGAATACCGAACTCGCTTATTATGTTAGGTGTGAGCTCTGCTGTTGTGTGTGAGTTCCCGCCCTGACCATCTCTTCACAACGCTTCACGTATCCGAGGCCGTTCTCCGCTGAGAGGGAAGCGGCCGGTAACATCCCACTCCCTCTCTCCCCCGCCCGCCATCCCTAGATGCCACAGGCAGAGCCAACCTCGGGGACAAGGACCTCCAGCGACCCGGACCCAACGCCGGCGGCGACACCGAACACGAACCGTCTACCGTCTGCCCGCCGCCCGCCGCTCATCACGTCCTCCCGTCACACCCGTTGACGTCAGCACGTACAGGAGGGGGCTGGGACACAAGACAGACACCACACGGGGCCAATCACCTGCGTCCGACCACCAGCAGGCGGCCAATGGTCAGCGAGGGAGGGTGGGACTTCTGGCCGGTGCGGGTGTGGGGGGATGAAGATTCTGGAAAGCCGCTAACGTGCGCTGAGTGGCGGCGGCGGCGGCGGCGGTGGTGGAGAGGAGGGCAGGGGGACAGGGGGATAGGGTGCTGTCGGCGGGCCGGTAGGCCGGAGGAAGCGGGGGAGAGGGGCCGCGGCCTGCTCACTAAACGGCAGGAAATGAATCACAAAACTAAAAAGCGAATCAAAGAGGCGAAGCGCAGCGCCCGGCCCGAGCTGAGGGACTCGTTTGACTGGACGAAGCACAACTACCATCAAACTTTCTCGCTGGCCTTGAGCACGGTCACGGTAGGCAGCATTACCTGGCTGCGGTGGAGTAGGCCTGGAGTAGGCTGGAGTAGGCCTGGAGTAGGCTCACTCCCTGCTTCGGCACGTACGCAATTGGCCCGGGGCAACGGTGGAGACTTGAGGGTGGAGGTGTGAGTGTGGGGAGGGAGGTGTGGTCTGCTGCTGAGATGCGGTGACGGGAGATGAGGGGAGGAGGTATTGGGGGTGGGAGGAAAGTGGATTGGTTGGGAGGAGAGGGAGGGATTGAGGGTGGGAGAATTGGGGAAAGGGGGTCGAGGGTGGTAGGGGAGTGGGTGGGGGAGGTGGCGGTTGGAGGGCAGGTACAGTGAAAGGCTTTATTTTGCATGCTGTCTCATCAAACAATACTATACATAAATCGAATCAAGCTAAACTCTAGTACAATGGGTGGAACAAAGAGGAAGATGTAGAGCACGGAATATAGTTCTCAATATTGTAGCGCATCAGTTCCATAGACATAGAGTCCAATGTCGCACTGGGAGAGAGGAGAAATGGTCAACATCTTAGCTTATGGAAGGACATTTCAGAAGCCCGATGACAAAAGCTGTTCCTGAGTCTGGCCATGTGCGCTTTCAGAGATCTGTCACTTCTGCCAGATGGGAGCGGGAGGAAGAAGGGATGGCTAGGGTGAGCCATGTTTTCGCACATGTGAGGGGGGATGGGTTGGTAGCAGAAGGGTGGAGTGTTTCTAGGGTGAAGGAAGGAAGTGGGGAGGTTATGGAAAGTAGAGGAGGTAGGAAGTAGTAGTGGAGGGAATGGGTGGTTGAGGACCTTTTTTGATGGAAGGATTTAACATTTGAAGCAATGGCTAAGAAAGCACACCAGAGACTCTACTTCCTTCGAAGATGTAGGAAGTTTGGCATGTTTTGATTAATTTAGAGATAAAATATGGAAACATACATTTTGGCTCACCGAGTCCACACCAACCCATACACTAGTTGTATCTTACACACTAGGGACAGAAACCAGTTAACCTACAAATCCGCATGTCTTTGGAAAGTGTGAGGATACTGGAGCACGAGAAAACCCGTGCAGTCACAAGGAGAATGTACAAACTCCGTACAGACAGCACTCATTGTCAGGATCGAACCCGGGTGTCTGGCGCATCAGGATGCATCATTTGGGAACAGCTCCATCAAGCAAATCAACCTTCCTTTCACTCCATCTACATTTCACGCTGCCTTGGCAAGCAAATTCAAGGACGAGTCTTATCCCCAAAACTCCCTCTTCTTCCCTCTCCCATCAGACAAACAGATGTGTGAAAATGCATACATCCAGATTCAGGGATAGGTTCTTCCAAGCTGTTATCAGACAGCTGAACCATCCAATCACCAACCACAGAGCTGACCTCCAATCAACCTCATTGGAGACCCTCAGACTAACTTGAATCGGACTTTACTTGACTTTATCTTGCATTGAACATTATTTCCTTTATCCTGCATGTGAACACTGTGGAAGGCTTGATTGTAATCATGTACAATCTTTTCGCTGACGGGATAGCACACAACAAAAAAGCCTTACCTGTACCTCGGTACATGTGACAACAAACTAATTTAAACAGCTCGGTTGGTGTGAGGCGGGACAAATTTTGGAGCAGTTCATCCTGAGGTGATTCTCAATGAGTCATTCGAAAGAGAGGAGGTGGGGTTTTGCAATAACATAAAGAATTGGAGTTAGTGAGCACATGCCTTGTGAGAATAAATTGTTTCATTGAAAAGAGAATTCCAGTGGAGAGGCAAAGGTGGTACTTTCAGTGTTCAGTAAAAAATGATTGTTTTGGCGGATTATGTTATTTCCACAACACGTTTCAAGATAGTGTGCCGTAGTAGATTGCTTACCAAGATCAGAGTTTTCTCAGACACCTAGTTTGACTCTACAGTATCAGTTGGGGCCCAGAGTGAGTACTTACTGCAAAGAGTTTGTGTTCCAAATCAAGGAACCGTTCTACCTTGAAGAGTACGCTGTGGGACTGTTGACAGCCTCTTCCAGAATACCAAACTTTAAGCATGCCTAAATATAGTTATGATTGAAACAAGATCTGCGAGACACGTAGAATGGATTTATCATATACAAACTTACTCTCCAACTGTCAGCTTGTCCAAAGATAGACACAAAAAGATGGAGTAACTCAGTGGGTCAGACAGCATATCTGGGGGAAAAAGGAATAGTTGATGGCTTTGGGTCGAGACCCTTCTTCAGCTTATCCAATTGTATATGAAATACTTGAACTGCAAAACTATTTTGATAATTACTGTAACACAGCTTCACAATCTGTTCAGATCAAGCTTAGTTTTAAAAGAATCAAACTTATTTAGAATCACTTCTATTTCCATACTTCAGTTCGGTACTTTTGGGCCTCTCACTCATCTCTTCAAGCTACCAAGTCAGGGTTTTCAATCAGTTTCCCTCTCTAGAATGCCACATTCTGCCCTGTAGCCTGTAACTAGTTATGGAAAAAGCAACATCATTTGTAAAAGCAATTATTTGTAATTGAACACTGCAGTTCTCAATAGGATACAAAGGAGATTTATTATCACATACACTAATTCGTGTAGTGAAATTTGACTTGCCATTGCAGCACACGAATAAAGATAAGACACAACATTAAAGAATTTAACAATAAACATAGAAAAACACCCCCCACAATGGTTCCCACTGTGAGGGAAGGCAGCAAAGTCCAGTCCCATCCCCTGTTCACCCATAGTCGGGCCTATTGAGGCCTTCGCAGTCGCCGCTATGGCAGCCCAATGCTTCAAGCCCTCTCGTCGGATGATGGAGCTCCGGCGTCGGAAGAACATTCTCAGTGGCTCGGAGTGTCTGGAGCAGCCACTTCCTCCCCGGAGACGGCTGCTCCCGAAGCCCACGGTCCGCACTGGTCGGAGCTCCAACACTGGCGATCTTGGCAAGAGATCTCAGGCTCCGCAGTGTTTAAAGTTCAGCGCCGCCCCGCAGCTGGACGCTCCTCAGTTGGAGTCGGCTGTCACAGCACTCCGGAGCCCACCGTACGGCGACCCGGGTAAGGCATCGCCCCGCTCCGTGGTGGTTCCTCAGCGCTGCGCCACCGCCGAAGCTGAAGTTCTGGCCACTCCTGGCAGGAAAACGCCGCTCCAGTCTGTTGGTAGGCCGCGAGGGGGGGGCGAAAATACGGCTCGGAGAAAAGCCGCATCTCCGACCAGTTAGGGACTGAGAAAAATAGTTTCCCCCCATCCCCCACATAGAAACATAGAATTTAGGTGCAGGAGTAGGCCATTCGGCCCTTCGAGCCTGCACCGCCATTCAATATGATCATAGCTGATCATCCAACTCAGTATCCCGTACCTGCCTTCTCTCCATACCCTCTGATCCCCTTAGCCACAAGGGCCACATCTAACTCCCTCTTAAATATAGCTAAATAGATATAGATATAGCTTAAATATAGAAAGTCTAGAAGACCTCCAAAACAAACACTTTTAACTCACAAAAATCTTTTAAAAAGGGTGAAAGGACTAACAGCTGCTGGCAGGGCAGCCATACACGATGGCACCCCCACGTATACCAGTTGGGGAGGGAATGATCTCTGCGGAAAGGGGTGGAGATGTAAAGACGTGACTAGTGGTGGGATCCCGTTGGAGGTGGAGAAAATTTTGGAGGATTATATGCAATGGCTGATGGAGTGAAAGGTGAGTAGGGGGATTTCTCCAGAGATGCTACCTGACCCACTGAATTACCCCGGCACTTATCTTTTTTTGTACACCAGCATCCACAGTTCCAAGTGTCCACAAGGACAGAACGAGTGTGGGGAAGGAGTCTAGACAGCTGTAGAGTTCGGAATGAGACATTAATTCTCATTCGAAATTGTGAGCTTCTGTCATGGGTTTTAATTGCAAGTGAATGAACGAGAGGAATGAGTCAAATAGTCAATCGTGGGAAGAATGGCAGTCACCATATGCCACCAGTAGTTACACTGGTTGGAATTGTAGGGAGGCGCAAGGTAGTACATTTATGGCACTGTTTGCATCGGAAAAGCGTTGGGTTATCCAAAGTATTCTCTGTCAGCATTCGTTCGTTCGCTCGTGTGTCAGACGATGTAGCTCGCTGTTGGCTTCTGTAGTCGTCCAACGTATTGACAGAATTGTCGCCCAACGCGTCAGAGTGCATCGCGTCGTTGCTTCCAGGGATCGTTACGAGGAGTCTTCTGTCATGATCCCCTCTATCAGCATGTGAGGAGGATAAAGTAGTATTATTTTAGCACAATTTTTTAAACCTATGGTAGAATAATTATTTCATGAATGTTTTCATCGGTAGCTGTTGGTATGATCAAAACATAAGAAAGCCATCTTTTTTATAATGTTTGATTAACGGAACAGAAATATACAGGATGGAAACAGGCCCCTTGGCCCAACTTGCTCTTGCTGATCAAGATGGCCCATCTACATTAGTCCCACCTGTCTGCATTTAGCCCATATCCCTCTAAACCATTCTTATCTATGTACTTAAGAAATACTTATAATGACCCATTGTCGTTCCTAATCTGTATTTTCTAATTGCTGGAGTTACAAAATCAACTTATTTTGTGCTTCTCTTTTGTTTAAGGATAATGTGGAAAGGATAGATGCTCTGGAAACGACTGTGGCAAACTTTATTGAGAAGTATGAGAAACCATATAAGCCTGTGGTGCTGGTAAATGCTGAGCATGGATGGGCAGCGCAGGAAAAGTGGACACTTGAGCGATTAAAGCGCAAGTACAGAAATCAGAAGTTCAAGTGCGGAGAAGACAACGATGGTTATTCTGTTAAAATGAAGATGAAGTATTATGCTGACTATATGGAAACAACAAAAGATGATAGTCCTCTGTACATTTTTGACAGTAGCTATGGGGAGCATCCAAAAAGGCAGAAACTCCTGGAAGATTATGAAGTGCCAAACTATTTCAAGGATGATTTATTCCAGTTTGCAGGGGAAAAGCGAAGACCTCCATACAGGTAACATCAGCTTGTTCAACCAGTCGCTGTTGGTGCCCAGCTGTGTTTTCAGTGTGTACAGAATAACTTGTATATTCCAAAAGTTTAGTTTTGAATTTCCAGTATGACTAAGAGTTGGTGGAAAGTCCATTTGGAACTCAAAAGCCTTGATTTTCCATTTGAGCGAAGTTGTGAGCTACAACAATGTAGGTAATAAATCTATGTAAGTTATATTACACAGAATAGATGGCAATTGTTGCTCTTTAAAAGGGAAATCAGAAGACTTCAAAAGAACTATTCAAAAAATTGCTCTTGTTTAAAAAAAAATCAAAATAGATAATGGAAAAAACATCTTTAAAATAAGCAAAGAATTGAGAAAACATACAGAGAATCACATTCAATGAAAGGGGTCATATATTTTTAGACAGCTTCCCATAATTGGACCAGTTTTTGTATGAGAGATGTACATGCTATCTTACAGACAAAAGGAACTGCAGATGCCAGTTTACAAAAAAAAATCAAAGTGCTGGAATAAATCAGCGGGCCAGTCAGCACTTCAGGAGGATGTAGATAGGTGACATCTCGGGGTTGGGATGGGTTGCCTATCCATGTATTTTGCAGATCAGTTTTATTCACGAGTCCTATTCATGTCTTGTCAAAAATGTTCACAAACACCGGATGTCCTTTGTCTTGGTAGCTTTTTCTGTGATGGAAAAGTTCCTTTTCTTAGACAATACGGAATCAAATATATTGGATTATTAACTGTGACAAAGTTTATTCAAGAATTATTTTGATGAAAGTATTTTTCTAAATGTTGAGCTTGTTGAACTTGTGCAGAAGTAATGGAGTAGAGAATTCAGAGGTATGGTGTAATTAAGTGCAGGTGAAGCTACCACCTACACTGTCCCAGAAATAGACCTGAAAACCAGCCTTAAAAGACCATGTTTGTCTCCAAAAGCAGCTTAATTTTCTCTGCCACTTGCCGAATTGTACCCTGGCCTATTTTCATACAATAACATAAGGAGAATGACCTAATCTCTTGACCATGAGGTACTTACAATAATTAATTTACAACATCTAATCTCCATCTAAGCGCAACTGAAAATTTATCATTTTAATCCACCACATCACCCAATCCCAAATAGCTTGTGTTCATTGTTACATTATAAATATTCTATGGAATTGTTCAGAATTATTTTCATAAGAAAATGTAAAAAATATACAAATTTATAGCGAGTTGAGATGTGAGAGTGTACAAAATTATTTATTTTAAAACTAAAATAAAGTAGTCACACGAGTCGAGATAGCCAAATTTTAACGATGCTTCTATTCGCTTGGCGCTTCAATGACGGTTACAGAAAAATACCACGAAAAAGCTCCTGCGCTCATGTGACCACGCCAGCGAGAGTTCGATATTAACCAGGCCACCACTAGGACCCCCCAGAACCCGAGGTACGGAACCAAGCAGGAGGGCAGACCCGGCGACCGGCACGCGTGGTAACAATAGACGGGATGGGCGGTACATGTGGGGCTGGTGGAACAAAGCAGGGGACTGTAACGGTGTGGGAGAAACAGAAACAACTAGTGTGGGGAGAACAGGCGCAACCGGTGCCGCATGATTGGCCAGCGGATGGCCCCTACGCCGAGGCTGTGCCATCACCAACGACCGGGCTGTCGACATCCATGTGAGCCGGTTTAAGTTGAGCAACGGAGACGATCTTCACCCGGAACGGACCTTCGTAGACACGCTGCAGTGGGGACTGATGCGAATCCCTGCGGACAAAAACAAATAAGCAGTTCTTAGGGTCCGGTGGACTGGGGCTGTCCCATGCCGCGAGGTAGGCACAGGAGCCAGGCCGCCCACTCGCTGCCAGAGACTTCCAGCTGCCCTCGAACCGCAGGGAGGAAATCCCTGGGCACACGCAAAACCGAGCCATACACCAACTCGGCGGACGATGCATCCAAGTCCGCTTTGGGGGCCGTGCGGATGCCTAACAACACCCAAGGCAACTGGTCGACCCGACCCGGACCTGTGAGCCGTGCCTTCAGTGCCGCTTTCAGGTGACGGTGGAACCGCTCCACGAGCCCGTTTGCCTGAGGGTGATAGGTGGTGGTGTGGTGCAACTCCAGCCCGTATAATTTCACGATAAGCCCACAACGAGAACGTGAACTGAGCCCCCCAGTCGGAGGAAATGTCTGTCGGAACCCCAAACCTAGCAATCCAATTGGCCGCAAGGGCCCGGGAACAAGACGCGGCGGAGGTGTCCGACAGCGGAATAGCCTCGGGTCACCTCGATCCACAACCGTGAGGAGATGCGTGGCACCACGGGATGGCGGCAACGGGCCCACTAAATCCACATGGATGTTGGAAGCGGCCCGAGGAGACCACAAAGTCTTGCATCGGGGCCCACACATGACGTTGCAGCTTGGATGTCTGGCAGGGGATGCAGGCTCTAGCCCAAGCCACGACCTGTTTGCGGAGGCCCTGCCAGACAAATTTGCCCGGCACCAGTGCAGAAGTCGCCCAGATTGAAGGGTGGGCCAGGCCATGGGTGGTGTGTCGAATATCCGGCGGCGCCAACCCACGGGAACAATGGGACGAGGTCGCTCGGTGGCAACATCGCACAGCACCAACGCTTCCATGGGACCGAATGGAACGTCGGTCATCCGCAACCCAGAAGCAGCTGTCCTGTAGTCCGCCATCCTGTCGTCTGCACGCTGTGCTGCAGCAAACTCCCCGTAATCCACACCGTAGTCCATGGCCGCCACAGCTGGGATGGCCGGGCGGGACAGGGCATTGGCGACCTTGTTGCACTTCCCGGCCACGTGCTGTACGTCCGTCGTAAATTCCGAGACGAACGCCAAGTGTCGTTGCTGCCGAGCGGACCATGGGTCAGACACTTTGGCCAAGGCGAACGTCAAGGACTTGTAGTAGGTAAAGGCCGTGAACGGCCTGTCCTCCAGGAAGTATCTAAAGTGCCGGATGGCCAGGTTGGGCGAGGAGCTCTCGGTCAAATGCACTGTAGTTGTGCTCAGAGGGCCTCAGCTGACGGCTGAAAAGGGCTAGCAGCTGCCAGCGGCCGTAAATGAGCTGTTCCAATGCCCTGCCCATGGCCATATCGGAGGCATCCACCGTGAGGGCCGTTGAGGCCGTGGCCCTCGGGTGTACCAGCATGGTGGCTTCCGTTAGCGCAAAAGCGGCCTCCGCCTCAGTGGACCACACGAGTTCCCGTGGCACTGGAAAAGGGGGCGCATGATTCTGGCCGCTGCCGGCATGAAGCGGTGGTAGAAGTTGACCATACCGACAAACTCGTGTAGCCCTTTCACAGTGAGCGGCCGGGGAAACTGCTGGATGGCCTCTACCTTAGCGGGCACTGTGGTGGCGCCCTGCGAGGTGACGTTCTGTCCCAGGAACAAAATAGTGCGGAGATCAAACTGGCATTTGGCGGGATTGACTACAAGTCCATGGTCTTGGTGCCGCAGGAACAGCGTCTGCAGGTGCGTGAGGTGTTCCTGTTCGGAGCGGCTCGCAACCAGGATGTCATCTAGGTAGATGTAAATGAAGTCCAATCCCCTGCCGACCATGTCCATTCATCTGGAACGCCTGCGTGCCATTTTTCAAACCAAAAGGCACTCAAAAAGCCTAAACGGGGTGATGGTGGCTGTTTTTGGCACATTGTCCAGGTGAACAGGGATCTGATAATAACCGCGGACCAGGTCCACCTTCAAAAAAAAGGTAGTGCCCTCCAGATGGTTCAAAAAGTCTTGTATATGTGGGACTGGTTTGCGGTCCGCGGTCGTAACGGCGTTCAGGCGCCTATAATCCCTGCATGGTCTCCACCCCCCAGATGTTTTAGGGACCATGTGTCATGGGGATGCCCACCGGGCTGTCCAAGCGCCACACAATCTCCATGTCCTCCATCAGCTGGAATTCTTCCCTGACGATGCGCAGTTTGTCGGGCAGGAGCCGGCACGCCCGAGCGTGTAATGGCGGTCCCATGGTCGTTATATGGTGCACTACCCTGTGCTTGGGGGCCGCTGCGCGGAAAACGGGGGGGGGGGGGGGGTGAGGAGCTCCGGGAACTCTGCGACCAGGGAGGCATAAGGGCCCTCGGCCTCAGTCACCGGGTTCAGATGCGGGCTGGGGGTTGTCATGGGTCGCGGGTCCGAGGTCCGTTGGTGGAATGAGGCGCCCGCCCCGTACATCCACTATGCGGGAAAAGGTCTGAAGGAAGTCGGAGCACAGGAGCGGCTGCGCCACGTCCGTGACAATAAAGGTCCATACGTACGGGCGGGAGTCGAACGTTAGGGATAGGGTCTGCGTGCCGTAGGTGGCGATGGTGCTATGGTTGACATCAGGACAGGGCCTCGCTTACCAGCACGGGTGTCCAGCCTAGTCGGGGGCAGGATGCTGATGATGGTCCCGGTGTCGAGCAGGAAACGCAGTCCAGAGTGGTGGTCGCGCACGTAGTGGCGATTGTTTTGGCCGATCGCGATAGCCCCTACTGACGATCGGCTGAGGCGTTTCCCGCGGGGTGCAGGGGGGGGGGGGGGGGGTGGACGGCTTTGGCGGCCTCAGCGCCCTAGCTGAGGTGATAAAAGCACCACTGGCGCTTACCCCGGTCTTCAGCGTGCGGCTCGGCGATGGCTGCAGAGGGCTGGGCATCTCTGTGGGGCGGCTGGCGTGCGGGCACAGACACCTGGATGATGGACCCGCCGTCCTGCTGTTTCGCGAGCCACAGTTCGTCGGCCTGCTCGGTGAGCTGCATAGGGTCGGTGAAGTTGGACCCGGCAAGCAGCAAGCGGATGTCGTCCCGCATTTGCTCGAGAAATGCTCGAAAAGCAGGCATGGTCGATGGCCGTCCATCAAGGTGAGCATCTCACTCATCAAGGCGGACAGTTTCCGGTCGTCTAGGCCGTCCACGTGGAGCAGGCGGGTGGCTGAGCCCGAAGGTACGGAGCAGTAGGGCCTTGAAGCTGTCGTACCTGCCAATCGCCGGTGGGTCTGGTAAGTATGGCAGCAACCGCGAGGTCGTCTCTTTGTTGAGTGAAGTCGGACCCGGTGGAACTGGGCCTCTATGTGGGCAGCTTCAGGCCCACAGTGATTTGCTGGGCGTCAGGGATGGCGGCGGCTTGCATGTCGGACTAGCGGGGTCACCAGTTTGGCGAGTTGAGACGTTAGGGTGTACAAAATTATTTATTTTAAAAACACAAATAAAGTAGTCACCCGAGTCGAGAGAGACAACCAAATTTTAACGATGCTTCTTCTATTCGCGTAGTGTTAGAATGACGGTTACGGAAAAAAACCCGCGAAAAATCTCCCATGCTCATGTGATCGCGCCAGCCAATCGCCACCACTAGGTGCCGCTACGACAGAACAGTACCTTCAGTCCAAAATGTCTAAGCCAAACATAATGCCATGAAGAACTAATCATATCTGCTGCACATGATCTGTACCCCTCCATTCATAGCATATCCATGTGCCTACCTAGAAGACACTTCAGCACTATTGTCTATGCCTCCATCACTACCCCTGACAGCATATTCCAGGCAGCCATCATCTGTCTGAAGAAGGGTCGTGACCCAAAGCGTCACCCATTCCTTCTCTCCAGAGATGCTACCTGTTATGCTGAGTTACTCCTGCTTTTTGTGTCTACCCATCATCCGAAGAAGGGTCGCGACCTGAGAAGTCACCCATTCCTTCTCGCCAGAGATCCCACTGAGTTACTCCAGCATTTTGAATCTATCTTCGATTTAAACGAGCATCTGCAGTTCCTGTCCGCCCATCGTCTTCTGTTTATTTTAAAAAGTGCCTCGCACATCTTTTAACTTTGCATCTCTCATCATAAAACTATGGCCCCTGTAGTTTTTTACCTTTCCACTTTGGGAAATAGTTCTGAATGTCTACCCTACGTATGTCTCTCACCCTTAGCCCTAATGGATTTTGGATTATTTCACATGAGAGCACTAGTAATGAATAGGACTAAGAGGTCCGAGTGAATGGTTGAAAAATATGTTTTTAAAAGGCTTTCAAATAAGTAGAGATATACTGCATCAACAAACTGGCTTGAAGTCTTGCAGGATGATCATGAAGGTTTGAAAACGCCAGTATTGAAAAATATAATGGTTGGAAAATGTGCAGGAAATTAATTTGAACTGTGGAGGGAGATTTCAAGTTGGAGATGAGCACGGCCAAGGAGGGATTTATTAACAGGAATGGTAGTTGATGCAGTATATCAGGACAGGGGACAAGGGAAGATTGACATATAATTTAGCAAAGGATGGGATGTAGTGACGTTGCCCAAAAAAACCCCATTTATGATTATCATTTTTTGTTTTTGAGAAAAAAAGCCAAGAGATGTTGTTTCTTATGGGAAGAATATCTACATGGTAAATGTAAGGCACTGCAGATGCTGCAGTCTTGAGCTAAACACAAAATGCTGGAGTAACTCAGCGGGTCAGGCAGCGTCTGGAGTGAATGGATATGTACAATATGTTCTTTTTTAAATTAGGTGTAACATCTAGATCGACACTGAGAAATTATTTGTACTGCAAAGATAAATATAAAAGTGAAACCTGTTTCGTATGATTTATCTTTTCAGATGGTTTGTCATGGGCCCTCCTAGATCTGGAACTGGTGTCCATATTGATCCTCTAGGAACAAGTGCATGGAATGCTCTGGTTCAAGGTCATAAACGTTGGTGTTTGTTCCCTACAAATACACCTCGTGAACTTATCAAACTAACAAGAGAAGAAGGTGGGAACCAGCAGGATGAGGCCATCACGTGGTTTGTCATTGTATATCCTCGCACGCAACATCCAACCTGGCCCCAAGAGTTTAAACCTTTAGAAATTCTTCAGAAACCTGGGGAGACTGTCTTTGTGCCAGGTAACATTTCTTTAACAATAATGGTTTTCTTAAATGGGATGATTACTGATGAAAAGTAATTGTTTTTTGTTTATTCTATTAGTGCTCAATGCATGGAGTGTACCTGTTTGAAAGTTATTTTTTGTTATTCATACGTGACAGTATAGAATATTCTACATTTCTCCAATTCAACCAACAGTGGTAATGTGTCTGATTTTAAAACATGCTTTTTCAGTGTTTTACATGAATTTTTTGGGAGCATATTTCTAGCTGGAACTTTGAATGCATGTGTGTGTGTCCTCTTGAGACATTTAGGGCAATTCATTTGTAGTGGGTCTAGGAAAGATAATCAGAAGCATATTAATGTGCTGCAATGGTTGAAAAATGTTGCCTGAGTTCATAATAATCCCACGTTAGCACAAATGGGGCTCAATGCTCAGTCAACATATTTGTCATCTTGTTAACTTTGCATTGGTACCAGTTGGCTTTCTGTTCCCATTCAAATGAGAGTGCTTAAGTCCAATCAGTGGTCAGTGATCAAATAAAGAAAATTTCCCTGTGGTATTTGGAGCAACTATATTAATTTTTAACTTCATTGAGAGTTGCTATCTCCTCATAGACCATGAATGAAACTTCTATTTCTCCAATTCTACACAACTCGTACCTGATGACTTCACCGTTTAACATTTTATAGACAATAGGTGCAGTAGTAGGCCATTTGGGCCTTCGAGCCAGCAGCGCCATTCACTGTGATCATGGCTGATCATCCACAATCAGTACCCTGTTCCTGCCTTTCCCCCCCCATATCCCTATCTTTAAGAGCTCTATCTAACTCTCTCTTGAAAGCATACAGAGAATTGGCCTCCACTGCCTTCTGAGGCAGAGAATTCCATTGATTCACAACCCTCTGGGTGAAAAGGTTTTTCCTCATCTCCGTTCTAAATGTATACATGCCCAGTCGCTCAATTCTTTCAACATATGACAATCCTGCCATCCTCGTGAACCTACGCTGCACTCCCTCAATAGCAGGAATGTCCTTCCTCAAATTTGGAGGTCAAAATTGCGCACAATACTCCAGGTGTGGTCTCACTAGGGCCTTATACAACTGCAAAAAGACCTCTTTGCTCCTATACTCAACTCCTCTTGTTATGAAGGCCAACATGCTTTCTTTTCTGCCTGCTGTACCAAACATGCTTACTTTCAGTGACTGATGAACAAGAACCCCCAGATCTCATTGGACTTCACCTTTTCCTAATTTGACACCGTTCAGATGATAATATGCCTTCCTGTTCTTGCCACCAAAGTGGATAACCTCACATTTATCAACATTAAACTGCATCTGCCCACTCACCCAACCTGTCCAAGTCACCCTGCATCCTCATAGCATCCTCCTCACAGTTCACACTGCCACCCAGCTTTGTGTCATCTGCAAATTTGCTAATGTTACTTTTAATCCTTTCATCTAAATCATTAATGTATGTTGTAAATAGCTGTGGTCCCAGCACCGAACCTTGCGCTACCCCACTAGTCACTGCCTGCCATTCTGAAAGAGACCCGTTAATCCCTACTCTTTGTTTCCTGTCTGCCAACCAATTTTTTATCCTTGTCAGTACCCTACCATGTCAATACCATGTGCTCTAATTTTGCCCACTAATCTCCTATGTGGGACCTTATCATAGGCTTTCTGAAAGTCCAGGTACATCGCATCCACTGGCTCTCCCTTGTCCATTTTCCTAGTAACATCCTCAAAAAATTCCAGACGATTAGTCAGCATGATTTCCCCTTCAATGCTGACTCGGACCGATCCTGTTACTGCTATTCAAATATGCCGCTATTTCATCCTTTATATTTAACTCCAGCATCTTCCCCACCACTGATATCAGGCTATGTGATCTATAAACTCCCCGTTTTCCCTATCCCACCTTTCTTATAAGTGGGGTAACATTAGATATCCTTCAATACAGGAACTGATCCTGACTCTATGGAACATTGGAAAATGATCACCAATGCGTCCACGATTTCTAGAGCCACTTCCTTACGTACCCTGGGATGCAGACCATCAGCCTTCAGTCACATCAATCTACCCAACATCATTTCCTGCCTAATGTGAATTTTGATAGCTAGGACCATTCTATAGTCAAGTCAAGTCAAGTCACATTTATTAATATAGCACATTTAAAAAACAACTCTCGTTGGCCAAAGTGCTTTACATTTGTTATAAGAATAGCACAACAAAACAAGCTACATACATATATACATACATGCATACATATATACATGTAGCCCTCACTCAGAGGATGTCAGGAAAGGCTTGGGAGTATAGATAAGTCTTTAGTCTTGACTTAAAAGAGTCGATAGGGGGGGCAGTTCTGATGGGAAAGGGGATGCTGTTCCACATTCTAGGGGCTGCAACCGCAAAGGCGCGGTCGCCCCTGAGCTTATGCCTAGACCGTGGGATATTCAGCAACCCCAAGTCGGCCGATCTGAGGGGCCTGGAGGTCGAGTGGTGGGTGAGAAGACTTTTTTTATGTAGGTGAGGGCAAGCCCATTGAGGGCTTTGCAGACATGGAGGAGAATCTTGAAGTTTATACGGAACCGCACAGGGAGCCAGTGGAGAGAGGCCAGGATCGGGGTGATATGGTCCCTTTTTCGGCTGCCCGTCAGGAGTCTCGCTGCGGCGTTTTGGACTAGTTGCAGGCGGGACATGGAAGATTGGCTGATGACAGTGTAAAGGGAGTTGCAGTAATCTAGGCGGGAGGAGATGAATGTGTGGATGATCTTTTCCAGGTCATCAAACTGGAGGAATTTTTTTATTTTAGCCATCGTCCGAAGCTGAAAGAAGCTAGCTTTTACCACGGCATTGACTTGTTTGCCAAATTTCAGTGCTGAGTCAAATATCACGCCAAGGTTTTTGACGTGAGGTTTGAGAAGGTTTCCAAGGCTGCCTCCTATCATTTTGATTGAGTCCGAGGGGCCGAGAAGGATGACCTCAGACTTGCTCTCGCTTAGTTGGAGGAAGTTCTGGACCATCCAACACTTTATATCCTCGAGGCAGTGGGTAAGGTTAAACAGATTTGATTGGTTTTTGGGCTTCAGGGGGAGATAGAGTTGGGTATCGTCTGCGTAGCAATGGAAGGAAATGCCGTGCCTTTCAATGACTCTGCCTAAGGGGAGCATATACAGGGAGAAGAGAATGGGGCCAAGGATGGAACCTTGTGGAACCCCACAGCAAAGATTAGCTGGGGAGGAGAACGAGTTTCCTATGTTAGTCGAGAAACTCCTACCTTTGAGGTAGGAGATGAACCAGCTCAGGGCAGTGCCATCAATACCAACCCCTATTCTAGGGGCTGCAACCGCAAAGGCGCGGTCGCCCCTGAGCTTATGCCTAGACCGTGGGATATTCAACAACCCCAAGTCAATTAGGATGGTGTGGTCGACAGTATCAAATGCTGCACTGAGTTCAAGAAGGAGCAGAATTGCACAGTCGCCGGAATCAACGGTGAGCGGTAGGTCATTGTGTACCTTCAACAAGGCAGACTCTGTGCTATGGTGAGCCCTGAAACCTGATTGGAAAGTTTCCAAGATAGTGTTGTGGTGAAGGTAAGGTATAAGTTGACTAAAAAATTACCTTTTCATGGGCTTTTGAGAGGAAAGGCAGGTTAGAAATGGGTCTGTAGTTGCTTGGCAAGGTGAGGTCGAGGTTAGGTTTTTTCAGGAGTGGTTGGACTGCTGCATTCTGGTCCTAGTCCTACAGCACAAAAACAGGCTCTTTAACACAACTCGTCCAGGCCGACTAAGATGCCCTATCTAAACCAACCGCATTCGTCTGAATTGACCCATATCCCTCTAAACCTTTCCCCTCCATCCACCTGTCCAAATATCTTCTGAATGTTGCTATTGTATTTGCATCCACTATTTCCTCTGGCAGCACTTCCATATGTATACTATTCTCTGTAGAAAAGGCTGTCCCTCGGGTTGCTAGAGCGGCATGGTGGCTCAGTGGTAGAGTTGCTCCCTTACAAGGCTTGCAGCACCGGAGACCCCTATTCGATCCCGACTACGGGTGCTGTCTGTATGAATCTTGTATCTTCTCCCCGTGACCCCGTGGGTTTTCTCTGAGGTCTTCGGTTTCTTCTCACACTCCAAAGACGTACAGGTATGTAGGTTAATTAGCTTGGTATAAGTGTAAATTGTTCTTAGTGTGTGTAGGATAGTGTTAATGTGTGGGGATCGCTGGTCGGTGTGGACTCGGTAGACCGAATGGCCTGTTTCCATGCCCTATCTCTAAACTAATCTATTAAATCTTAACCTCACTCCTTAAACCTGTGCCTTGTTCTTGATTCCTCTAGCCTGGGTAAAATACTGTGCACTCACACTATCTATTCCTTCCATGATTTTATAGACCTCTATAAAATCACCCCTCAGCCTCCCTTGAGTCTTTCTACAAACTACAAACCTATATGTCTTTGGAGTGTGGAGGAAATCCGGAACACCTGGAGAAAACCCCTGCAGTTACAGGGAGAACGTACAAAGACAGTGCCCGTGTCAGCCCGTGCCAAATTTCTGTTCTCAACGCAATGGGTGGTGTCAGCGCTGACATTTGGATGTCATTTACAAACATTTGATTTTAATACGTTTTTTAACAAGTTTAAGAGATCAGCTGAGGTGATTTATAGGAAAGAAACTTGTGTGGATCACCAAAAAAGATTTACCTTTACTTGCAGGAACAGGGTGACGTTAATCTACTCTGTCAATAAATTGGAAAAGTGTATGTTATATTTATTGAGATTTTAAAATTTGCTTTTCAGGTGGATGGTGGCATGTAGTACTGAATATGGATCACACTATTGCTATCACTCAAAATTTTGCCAGTGCAACCAACTTTCCCGTGGTGTGGCATAAAACAGTCAGAGGACGTCCTAAACTGTCCAGAAAGTGGTACAGGTAATTTCAGTCAGTTTGTTTTCTTTTGGAATTAAATTTGTGTTCAAGGTATACTGCTTGTGATGTGCCTTTTTTAATTTATTACTTCAATTTCATGCCAAACACATTGCTTGGAGCCTGTTAAAGTAGTAGACAATTGAACCATTGAACTGACTGAGGAAGTTTGTTTTGACCTTAAACTAAGTTACTTGGAGGTATGGGTTTTTTCAGTAAGATTGAATCGGGATGCTATTTGTGTTCCATGCTGTAAGGATGTGTGGTTATACATGTAGGAAGGAACTGAAGATGCTGGTTTACACCGAAGATAGACATAAAATGCTGGAGTAACTCAGCGGGACAGCCAGCATCTCTATCTGGAGAGAAGGAATGGGTGATTTTTGGGTCGAAACCCTTCTTCAGACTGAGCTAAACATTGAGTTGGTTAAGTTTTGGATATGATTCTGATTATCTTATGGATATTTTCTGTCGTGCTTGTGCATGACGAATAGCCAGTTGGATAACCCACTGAACAAATTATTCCCCACTTGCAAGTTTGCTAACATAGTTTTATTGTTCAGTTAAAGCTTTCTTGAGAAGAATTAAACTTTTAAGAGAGAGAACCTTTTTATATGCTGACAGGATCTTGAAGCAAGAACGGCCAGAACTTGCTGTAGCAGCAGACTTGGTTGACCTACAGGAGTCCACGGGTATTGCCTCGGACAGCTCAAGCGATTCTTCTAGTTCGTCCAGCTCTAGTTCCTCAGACTCTGACTCAGAGGTAAGAATTAAATTTCTTAACTGAAATAATTGGGTAAACAGAAATATTGTCTTTTTTTCATTTAGTGTGATCAGTAAATAAATAGGCACAATATTTCCATTAAAAATGGAAATAAAATAAAAGAGCAACAGGAATATTTCACTTGGGCAGCTAACGACCCAGTAGTATGAATATTGACATCTCTAATTTCATGTAACCCTTGCTTACCCTCTTTGTCCCTCCCTCCCTCCCTCTTCCTAGTTCTCCAACCAGTCTGACTGTCCCCTGATTAAATGTTATCTCCTTTGTTGTGTGCTTCGTTGTCACCTTCTCCTAGCTAACAATTATCTATTCTACACCTTCATTGACGTCTCTTTTTCACATCTTACCCTTCCTTATCTTTGTGTCCTTTTTCCCTGACTCACAGTCTGAAGAAGGGTCTCAACCCACACCGTCACCCATTCCTTCTATTCAGATGTGCTGCCTGTCCCACTGTTACTCCAGCATTTGTATTTTAGGAATAAAAACAAGGCATTTGGCTGGAATCAGAACAGGGTGCTAAAATTGTAATATTGCATAAAATGAGCATGTAATCTCAGTTTGCTCAATTTATAGTTACAATCAGAAAGCAATGCATCTGGGTTTTTATTCTGATTCTTTTCCACTTTTTCTTTTACTTTTCTTCAAATCTATTGCAGCAGAGAAAGGGAGAGAAAAGAACAGAAAATATGGACAAAGACATGGAGAGATTTCTGGGAAGGATAGGACTAAACACAGAGGAAAATATAAATGTAAGAAGTATATTCTTGGGTGTCAGGGGAAGTGAAGAAGATGGCTACACTAAATGCAAACCTGTCCTCAAGCCAAACAGCTGATATTGTCAGGAGCATTAGTATTTATAACAGTTTCTTGTTATCTCATTGAAAAGAACAAGAAAATTCCAGTAAATTAAAAAAAAATAAAGCTCCATAAGATAACTGGTTATAACGGGTTAGGTTATTTTAGGAAAAGAATATTTCAGAAAAATGGTGTAGTTAAGCAATTTTATACTAATATTTTATACTAATATAAACAAACAAATTTTACACTTCTGTGTAGCTGTGATATAGGAAGCACCGTAATCATTTTTAGTTTGTGTACCTAATAGTGAGGGAACAAATACATGACTGAATCGGTCTAATTTACCAAAGTTATTTGATTATTTTTTTTTAATTAGCACATAGGGAATGAAGGGTTATGGTCTGAGCGCAGGTATATGGGACTAGGGGAGATTATGTGTTCAGCACGGACTAGAAGGGTCGAGATGGCCTGTTTCCGTGCTGTAATTGTTATATGGTTATATATAGTGTCAACCATGTATCCCATTGGAAAATGCTATTTGTTTCCTGACTTACTCTGACTACCACATTAAAAGGAATATTAACTGTGAACAGTTGCATGGATGCATCTTCAGCTTCATTCTTTTACAAATGTTTTGCTCTCTTGTTCTTGCTGCCAAATTCCAATTTATGTATCATTACTTGATCTTTTCTAATCATTGCTAAATGGGAAATTACTTACTCCTGCACTTTACGGAATCAACCTTGCTTCAATGGTCCACAGCAAACATAATTTGAGTAATACATTCACAGCACAATTGCATGAGAAAAATGCATCTACTCATACTTTGGGTGATCAGTCATTACATTAGGTAGTCATTGATTATATGATTTGGTTTTCTTATTAACTGACATCTACAGCTTACTGCATCTTCAACATACAAGAAGATCTCTCAGATAATGACAAAACTAGATCAAACCAAAAGATATCAGGGTGGGAAGGGTGACCAATAGTTAAGCTGAAGAAGTATGTTTTAATGAGAGAATTAATGGAGGAGGAGAGGTCATTGAAGACATCAATCCGAAAATGCCATTAGGAAATACTTTTACGCAGTGACTGGTTTGGAATAGGAGTACACTGCCTGGTTGAGTTGTGGATACAGATTTAATGGTGGTTTTCAAAAGAAAGCGGGATAAGTATCTGAAAATAAAAAAATATTAAGATAAAAGTGTATGCCAGAGTTTTCTTATACAGCTGCTGTGGATGTGACAGGCCAACTGATTTTCTTTCCTTATCTTAATGTGTAGATACAGTATTGCATCAATGCAAAAATGCATAAACAGTACAATTGTTCCATTCTATTATTCCAATTACTTCATGGAAGGCATTCCTGAAAATATTTAATGGTATGGCTGCCAATAGAGGAATAGGGGATTTAACTGTGATTGAGGAGGATAATGGCACCAGGGACTTTAAACCTGTATCTACCTATTACTCGCCAGGCTTTATCCTGCCCCTCCTCTCTTCCAGTCTCCCCCACCACAAAGGAAGGCCCCGACCCGAAATGTCACCTATCCATATTACTCCAGCACTTTGGAGTATAACCACTTTGGTTATATCTGCAAGAAAACCCTTAAGTGGCATAAAAAATGAAAGTCTGATATAAAAATAAAAACTTTTTAGTCTTTGTTGCCTGGCATATTTGTTTTAAGAATCCAAACTGGGATCCTCAAAATAGCCTGGGAAGATCATAAGATATGTGTCTTATCTGGAATCTTCTGAGCACTTTCTGGATTTAATAACTCTGTTTGAGACAGAATGAGTTTCCATCATCATTGCCACCTTTGTGTGCAAGACTGTTCCGAAACCGTTAGGAAAATTAGAAAATGGAGGGTGCTTTTGGTATCCACAGATCCCATGGGCAAAGCCAACTCAAATATTCATACAAAAGTGGTAGATTAACATAGAAACATAGAAAAATAGGTTCAGGAGTAGGCCATTTGGCCCTTCAAGCCATTCATTATGACTTCATTATGATCATGGCTGATCATCTAAAATCAATACCCCATTCTTGCTTTTTCCCCATATCCCTTGATTCCGTTCTGAAAAGTTAATTCCCACTCTTTGCTTTCTGTCTGCCAACCAGTTCTCTATCCATGTCAATCCCTTACCCCCAATACCATGTGCTCTAATTTTGCACAGTAATCTCTTGTGTGGGACCTTGTCAACGGCTTTTTGAAAGTCCACATCCACTGGCTCTCCCTTATCCATTCGACTTGTTACATCCTCAAAACAATTCAGAAGATTAGTCAAGCAATATTTCCCCTTCATAAATCCATGCTGACTTTGACCGATCCTGTCACTGCTTTCCAAATGCACTGCTATAACATCTTTAATAATCGACTCGAGCATCTTCCACACTACCGATGTACGGCTAACTGGTCTATAATTCCCTGTTTTCTCCCTCCTTTCTTAGAAAGTGGAGTTACATTGGCTACCCTCCAGTCCAGAGGAACTGATCCAGAGTCGAGAGAACATTGGAAAATTATCACCAATGCATCCACGATTTCTAGGGCCACCTCTTTGAGTACTCTGGGATGCTGACCATCAGGCCCTGGAGATTTATCTGTCTTCAGTCCCAACAGTGTGCCTAACACCATTTCCTGATTAATAACTAATTTTAGGAATGATCTCTGCAATGAGCTATTAAGCAGGAGCTATGAACTACAGCAGGCTTCTGTGCAGGAGTTTTTTGATTCATCTTTGGACTTATTTGGGTAGAATTAGCTGTTGAATTGAGGGAGTAGAAGTCAATGAGAGTGAGTGATCATTATATGTGGTGCATTTGATTCAGGCTGATGTGGTTCATCCAGTTTACCAGGTTGGCTCTTTAAGCCATAGAGATGTGATTAAACCAGATTACATGAGTGCAGTGTATCCATTTTCCTCTAATGCAAGCATATATTTCAAATGACCACATTCTATTTCATCTAACAAACTTTTGATTATATTGTGGGTATTTTATATAGCAGGTATCTCGATGGTCATTGATTACGTATTACCTGTCATGTTATTCAAATGATTTTTATATTTATGTGATCGGACCTTATTTGTTTCATATACACATGCGTAAAGCCATTTTGAAACTTAATTACTATCATTATTAATCTTATTTTCATGTATCCTATCTACTTCTAATGTTGCATGGCATTTTGTCATTAAAAAAAAATCAAAAACAATATTTTTGAAAATTTGGCTACCTCTTTCTCATTGATCTCAATGGTAAAATATACAACTAGATACACCAAGAAAATATGTTGGATGTATTTTCTTTTTAATTCCCTGTTTTGAATCGCATATATTTCAAAGTTCCATTGCTACTGTGTACTATCTGTTTAATTTTAAAAAATCAGTTTGTTTGTTGTGTCTGTGTGGGTTTTCTCCGATTTCCTCCCACACTCCACAGATGTATAGGTTTGTAGGTTAATTGGCTTAGGTTAAAACATTGTAAATTGTCCCAAGTGTGTAAGATGGTGCTAGTGTACGGGGTGATTGCTGGATGGCATGGACTCGGTGGGCCGAAGAGCATGTTTATACAAGTATCTCTAAAAGTAAAGTCTAAAATATTCATTAGTATTTCTTCCAACATTTCTTGTTAGATATTTGCTCATGTTTCATTCTGAACTAGTTTTGAAATTAGTTGTTATCTGTTGTATGTTTAATTTGCACCATTTGAGTTTGCCCTTAATCTTTATAAAATGCTGCAAATGTTTCCTCTTTGGTTCATTTACTGAATTTAAATTGGTTTCCTGTTTTTTCTTAAGTAAAGTTTCTATCCTCTTATGACTGCATTTCAGATTTCAGAATAGTCCATGACTGATGTAACATGATAGCAAGGCTTTGTTTAACCTAAAATACCCATCTGTTAAGTATAACAATATATATAGCTATGCCATGTACATTCACATTTTCTATCTCTGATGCAGCTGCATCAATATTTGAATAAAGGAGCTCACTGTGTGACATTGGTGTGTCCCACGGCATATTCTATTCATTCATTTCCTGCTCCTTACAGCTCTTGTCCTTGCATGGCTTTTTTTTCATGTAATTCTTCAATGTTGGCAGTCCACTGAATATTGTGTATTTTGCTTGTTTTATAATTAACGTCATTAGTTCCTATAAGACAGAAAGTGTGCATATATGGATCAATACAGATGACATTTTGTAGGAATTTAGTTCTTGTTTTTTTTCCTTCCTTCCTCATTTAATTTTTCTCCGTTTGAAAACTAGTGTGACTCTGGTGCTGAAGGAGATGGAATGACCCACCGAAGGAAAAAAAGAAGAACCTGCAATATGATGGAAGATGATAGTTCTCAATCTCGAGATGACTGTGTGAGCAAAGAACGCAGCTCGTCCAGGTGACAGGAAACACTAGAAGAGATGTGCTGTGCATCCTCCAGTAAAGAATAAAACTATGGTGAAAGATTAAAACACTTCAGTTTTAGGATTTTAAATTTATAAATATTTCAGTTTTCTGTTGCCAGTAGATATTTTTTGTTTACCTCCTTGGTGATTGTGGTTCCAAGTATATAGCCATCTAAGAACATAAAATGTCAAATAATTAGTTTCTTCAGTGCAATTATCTGATGTTGTAAAGATATTTTTGTAAACTCTACCCTAAATTAACAGTAATACTGAGCAAACAGTTATCACGTCAGTGTTAGCTCAATTTTATTAGATACTTTTATTACTGTTGATTAATATTTCTGCTCAAGTTTTGCTTGAACTAAATAAAGTTGGACACTGAGTAAACTGAATTTTATCCGGAAGCTCTTAATTTTGAAAACACATAATGCTTATGACTATTTCAAAATGGATATCTGCTTGGGTATAAATTTAAATTCCAGCTCAACCCGGGCCAAATTGAACCTGGCCCACGTCCTTCCAACTTTATCGATACTTGACTCAACCATCACCATGAAAAGAACAATCTTCAACATGCTATTAATTTGGATGAGGGTGATAGAACCACAGACGTGTACGATAGTACTAAGCAAATTATTCTGATCCAGATAAAGTACTGAGTCACTCCGACAGAACCTGATCAGACTTGATCTAAATCTGGCATTTGATTGGAATAGCTCTGGTTGGAATTTGCACAGAATTCTTGGATTTATAATCATTGCTGTGAAATTCAAGCTGAAATTGAAATTTGTATGATTCTGTAAACCTTCATCACATTCATATATAGTTTATGGCAGTGCATTCAGAAAGTATTCAGACCCCTTCACTTTTTCAACATTTTGTCACATTATAGCCTTATTCTAAAATGGATTCAATTCATTCTTTTATCATCAATCTACGCACAATATCCCACAATAAAAAAAGCAAAAACAGGCATTTAGAAAAGTTTGCAAAGGAATTAAAAAGAAATAACTGAAATATCACATTTACATAAGTATTCAGACATTTTGCTATGACACTCAAAATTGAGCTTATGTTCATCCTGTTTCCATTGATTATCCTCGAGATGTCTCTACAACTTGATTGTAGTCCACAGTGGTAAATTAAATTGATTGGACATGATTTGGAAAGGCACACATCTATCTATATAAGATCCCACAGTTGACAGTGCATATCATGGCAAAAACCAAGCCCTGAAGACGAAGGAATTGTCTGTAGACCTCCGAGACAGGATCTAGGGAAGGGTATAAAACAATTTCCGCAGCATTGCATGTCCCAAAGAGCCCAGTGACCTTCGTCATTCTTAAATTGAAGAACTTTGGAACCACCAGGACTCTTCATAGAGCTGGCTGCCCAGTCAAACTGAGCAATCGGGAGAAGGGCCTTGGTCAGGGAGGTGACTCTGTGGAGATGGGAGAACCTTCCAGAAGAACAAATATATCTGCAGCACTCCACCAATCAGGCCTTTATGGAAGAATGGCCAGACGGAAGCCACTCCTCAGTAAAAGGCACCTGACAGCCCGCTTGGAGTTTGCCAAAAGGCACCTAAGTGACTCTCAGACCATGAGAAACAAGATTCTCTGGTCTTATAAAACCAAGATTGAACTCTTTGGCCTGAATGCCAAGCGTCACGTCTGGAGGAAACCAGGCACCGCTCATCACCTGACCAATTCCATACCTACGGTGAAGCATGGTGGTGGCAGCATCATGCTGTGGGGATGTTTTTCAGTGGCACGAACTGGGGCACTAGTCAGGATCGAGGAAAAGATGAACGGAGCAAAGCACAGAGAGATCCTTGATGAAAACCTGCTCCAGAGCGTTCTGGACCTCGGACTGGGGTGGAGGTTCACCTTCCATCAAGACAACGACCCTAAGCACACAGCCAAGGCAACGCAGGAGTGGCTTCGTGACAATTCTGTGAATGTCCTTGAGTGGCCCAGCCAGAGCCCGGACTTGAACCCGATCGAACATCTCTGGAGGGACCTGAAAATAGCTGTGCATCGACACTCCCCATCCAACCTGACACAGCATGAAAGGATCTGCAGAGAAGAATGGGATAAATTACCCAAATGCACGTGTGCCAAGCTTGTAGCGTCATACCCAAGAAGACTGAGGCTGCAATCGCTACCAAAGGTGCCTCAACAAAGTACAAGGTAGAAACATCCCATGGATAATCAATGGAAACAGGATGAACCTAAGCTCAATTTTGAGTATCATAGCAAAGGGTCTGAATACTTATGTAAATGTGATATTTCGGTTATTTCTTTTTAATTACTTTGCAAACATTTCTAAACAACTGTTTTCACTTTTTTATTATGGGATGTTGTGTGCAGATTAATGATTTAAAAAAAAGAATTTAATCGATTTTAGAATAAGGCTGTGACGTACCAAAATGTGGAAAAAGTGAAGGGGTCTGAATACTTTCTGAATGCACTGTATATTTATAACTAGGAGGTTGAGATATCACAATATGGAGTGTGATTTATTGCCATAGACAAACTGGTTTCATTTCCCCTTAGTTTTGTTTCACTTAGATGTCATATTCACTTTTGTTAGTTAGCATTGGTAAATATTGGTCAATTTCACATTAATAGCCATCTGTGATTAGATTTAAGTTTTTAGTAATTTATAATAAGAATTAACTAATTATCTCTAAAGTTAACTAGTTGCCCTCGTTCACTTTAGAAATGATTAGCTAATTTTTGCATGAATCCAAGCAGAGTTTGTTAAATTTGCTGTAGTCTGGTTATTGCATTGCCGGTTACTGATTACACTGATCATTTACAATTGAGGCAGCAAAATCCGTTCAATTGTTGTTGCATGCTTTTAATTCATCACTTGGAACCGACATCAATAAATTCATTAACCACAGATGAAAGGAGCACGCACGTTGCACGTGCGCACGCACACGACAGCCCTCTCGCAAATTAATCTCCACTAATTGTCCTGAAGGCACCTTGAAGAATAATCATCTCATCTGGGTGATAAACCAGATCTGCTGATGCCACTATTAATCATACAATTCGAGATAAATTATAAGGATTTTGTCAGATTCTTCATTCAGAAACAATTATATTTTGCAGTGAATCAGTGTTGCTTGTTTTAGTTTGTTACCAGGCACCGAAATTGAAAATGTGTATTTAATGGCAAACTTGGTTGAGAAGCCAAGAATCTACAGAGAATGTTTATTTTATTACACAGCAATGATGCAAGGAATCAAATATATTTTCTCTAGCTTTAAGCCATTCCCAGGGAAAGAGGAGGAGAGTTTGTGTTTAAGTGTGGGAAATAACAGGAAAGCAATTCCCCTATGTATTGCTTGATGTCAGAAGAGTAAATAGTTCCAAAATATTTTGGTTGCCGTGTGGTAAAATAAAGCTTCAATAAATGAGGGTGCAATGTGGAATGAGATATCCATTGCCCTCTATCATATCAGATGTTTAAAGTATCATTGTGTGGTCTTGATTTAAATTTCTTTACTAAACATTCTTCAAATTTTTGGAACTTATTCCAGCGGAAGAATTTTTTCCTTTAGAAATTGAATCTATTCTGATTTTTCACAGATTATAGGCAAATTTTCACTGCCCAAAATACCAATGCCAGATTAATTTAGGTACCTTTATTGCCCAGAGTCAGTTTTATCACCTTGCATTCAGTCCATCCACTGCACTTGTTCCTGTGCTGCTCCAGTGGGGTCCTCATGGAGTTCAATGAGTAGTGCAAGCTTCAGCAGCCTTCAGTTCTCATGCCGACAAATCTGCCTGCTGAACCTGTCAAATGTCAACAGTGTTCATAAACAGTTAATCGCTCTGATTGTGATGGAAAGCTAACAGCCCTGAATTTGGACATGGAACACTGGCTGCCAGTGGTTCTAAGGGTCCGGCTGACTACCTTTGCTGAGAAGACCCCGATGTTGCACCATGTAAACACACCTTCTGGGAGTTAAGATCCCAGCAGAGAGCTGCACTTGGAAATACACTGGGACAAACAACCAGACACAAGCAGATGCCCTGAGAGTTTGTATAATGGAGGATCTGCCTCAGTGGCTGATCTTTTTTACTCCAAATTCCTTTAGTACCTGAAAATCTCTTAATCCTATTCCAACTCTAATCAAGTTTTTCTCTGCCTATAACTTGTATAACTGGGAATTTGACTATCTTCGTTTCAAGTATCTTTGAATGGTTTATTTTGTTAAAAAATGTTTGCAAAGTGAAATCATAGCTTGATGATTCACATTCGTCTGAATTAAGACATTCCCAGCTCTGTCCTGAATAGTTTAAATAGTTTGGCATTGATATCTAAGGGACTTGGATATTAAGAATACACGGATGTATAAGTTGTGCTATAAAATCCTAGGCAGAACGCTCCTGTTATAGTTCCACATCCAGAATATAGAAATTGTATGATTATTATTTTTGAGATATCAAGGAGAACCAATAGTATGTAATTTATGCTGAATAAGTCATCATAGACATAGGCCTTTTCTACTTAATCTCTCCCAATAGGTTAGTCTCATAGAAGGAATTATTTAATTTATTTAAGATGGTCTATAGTCCATATTATTCCTTCATCTAGGAAACTAAAATTGCATCGCCTTAAAGGAGTTAATACTGGATCTCCAGCAGTTGAAGGAAGAACATAATGCAGGAAAAATCTCAATTGTCACCGAAACCCAATCTACACACATGAGCATACACATGAGCTCAAAATGGAGCATCACAAAGTCTAGCTCATCATTGAAAGATAGAATTGTGTTCTACTGCAATCTGAAATTTTATGACACATAACTATTACCACCAAGCCTCAGGCAACTATTCTTCAATGAAATATAGACAAGCATGTTTAAAGTAGCACCAGCCACACTCAGAAAAGACCTACCAATCTCACGAATGCATGTATCACCAGCAGCATACTATAAAGCTATGATGCTGAAGTCAATAGATGTTAACAAACACGTTGAGCCCTGTCACATACTGCTATATGAGCATGATAGACAAAACTGAGGGATTTGCAACCACCTTCAGCTACATTCGGAGCCATAGTAACACACGGTACAGAGATAGGCCCTTCAGCTCACCAGCCATAATAACCCTTTACATTTATCCTACATTAATCCATTTTTTTATTCTCTACACTCACCTCAACGCTACAGATTCCACAAATCACCTTACATGAGGGGAAATTTACCTACCAATCTGTTTTAAGATGTTGCAGTAAACTGGAGTACCATGATGAAACTCATGAGGTCACAGGGAAAGCAGGCAATCTTCATATGGACAGCACCAGAAGTCTGATTTGAACCTGGGTCATTGGCACTGTAAGGCAGCAGCTCTATCACCTGAACTACCATGTCACCCTCAGTAGGTAATCTGTCTTGGTTACCCTGTGAGATCACAACTGTTAATTAACCATGCCATTAAATGTGTAAGTCATGCCCTGGTTTGTCTTACCAAAATGCAACACCTCGCATTTATCTGAATTAGACACCATTTGCAATTCCAAGGCCCATTGGCCCAATTGATCAAGGCTCCATGAAAATCTTAGATAAGCTTCATTCTTCACTCTACCACCAATTTGGGTGTAATTTGTAAACTTATCAACAATGCCTCCACTGGCATCCAAATCATTAATACACAACAAACTACAGTGGACTGGACATCGGTCTTCAGTCTGAAAAACAACCCTCTACCACCACTCTCTGTCTCCCACTGATAAGTCATTTTTATATGCAATTTGCTAGCTCGTCCTGGATCCCTTGTGATCTAACTTTCCAGCCCAGCCCCTCATCCAATAAAGGACACAACGTGCGGGCGACTCAGCAGGTCAAGCAGCTCTACTGCATGGTGGCGCAGTAGTAAAGTTGCTGCCTTACAGTGATTATAGTGCCAGTAGTCCCGGGTTCGACTCCGATAACGTGTGCTTGCCTGTACGTTCTCCTTGTGACCTGCGTGTGTTTTCTCCGAGATCTTTGGTTTCCTCTCACACTCCAAAGAGGTACAGATTTGGAGGTGAATTGGCTTTGGTTAAATTGTAAATTGTCCCTAGTGTGTGTAGGATCGTTCAAGTGTGAGGGGATTGCTTGCCGGTGCGGACTCGGTGGGCCAAAGGGCCTTTTTCCGTGCTGCATATTCTAAACTAAATCTCAGGAAAACATGGATTTTGCATGGACTGTGCACTACAGGTAATGATGGAGGTGTGCAGTTTACCAGCTCAGGTAGTCTGGGTGCTGGGATAGACTTGAGACCTGCACTGATGATGGTAAAGAGGGTCCTGACCCAAAACATCACCTAACCATATTCTCCAGAGATGCTGTTTGATCTGCCGAGTTACTCCAGCACTTTGTGTCCTTTGGTGTAAACCAGCATCTGGAGTTCCTTGTTTCTAACATACAGTACTTTGTCAAAGGCCTTGCTGGAGTTCATATATTTAATGTCTACCAAAGTGCCCTTACCAACCATCTTGGTAATTTCTTCAAAAAACGTTAGTGGGACACGATTTTGCACGATTTACCTTTGCCTCCAATGAATGCCTCGGGGCAAAATCCAAAATCGACACATTCTCACCCCCGTCATGAATCATCTACGTCTCATCATAAATTCTGAGTGATGCTGATAATTGCAGTCTTTGAGTTTATTCGTAATACCTGCATGACACTTATCCACTTATGACTAGCAAGTGACCGTTATATCACATGATACTGGGCAACGATTACCTCCTCAAATTAGTTTACCATGGCTGAACCCACTTGTCTTGTTTGTGTGACCATAAAATTAGCAGATCAGCCATATTATACTGGGGCTGCAAAACGTACAGTGCCCAACCATCTTGCTGCTACCATCAGGAAGAAGGTACAGGTGCCTGAAAGCCGTTTACCAGCTCAGGTAGTCTGGGTGCTGGGATAGACTTAAGACCTGCACTGATGAGCCACATCAGCTATTTGAGTTGCACACCCACAATGTAGTTATGGCTGCCTCGGGCCCACAGTACTCAGTATCTGAGAAAACAAGGACCATGGCAATCATCCACAGTACTCACGTGGAAGCTCCTCAACTTATGTTTGCTAAAGATGGATATATAGAAACATAAAAATTAGGTGCAGGAGTAGGCCATTCGGCTCTTCGAGCCTGCACCGCCATTCAATATGATCATGGCTGATCATCCAACTCAGTATCCCGTACCTGCCTTCTCTCCATACCCTCTGATCCCCTTAGCCACAAGGGCCACATCTAACTCCCTCTTAAATATAGCCAATGAACTGGCCTCGACTACCCTCTGTGGGAGAGAGTTCCAGAGATTCACCACTCTCTGTGTGAAAACAGTTCTTCTCATCTCGGTTTTAAAGGATTTCCCCCTTATCCTTAAGCTGTGACCCCTTGTCCTGGACTTCCCCAACATCGGGAACAATTTTCCTGCATCTAGCCTATCCAACCCCTTAAGAATTTTGTAAGTTTCTATAAGATCCCCTCTCAATCTCCTAAATTCTAGAGAGTATAAACCAAGTCTATCCAGTCTTTCTTCATAGGACAGTCCTGACATCCCAGGAATCAGTCTGGTGAACCTTCTCTGCACTCCCTCTATGGCAATAATGTCCTTCCTCAGATTTGGAGACCAAAACTGTACGCAATACTCCAGGTGTGGTCTCACCAAGACCCTATACAACTGCAGTAGAACCTCCCTGCTCCTATACTCAAATCCTTTTGCTATGAAAGCTAACATACCATTTGCTTTCTTCACTGCCTGCTGCACCTGCATGCCTACTTTCAATGACTGGTGTACCATGACACCCAGGTCTCGCTGCATCTCCTCTTTTCCTAATCGGCCACCATTTAGATAATAGTCTGTTTTCCTGTTTTTGCCACTAAAATGGATAACCTCATATTTATAGAAACTCCTGGAGTAACTCAGCAGGTCAAGCAGCATCTCTGGAAAAAAGGAATAGGTAACATTTTGGTTCAGACCCCTTCTTCAGACTGAAAGATAGAGAAGGCCAGATCAAACAGGGCTGGTAAAAAATGACCTCAGGAAAGATGTAGTCCATAAGGCCCATTGTGGGTTGGGGGACATGTGCTAAGGATAAGGAAGCGAACAGTGGAACTAGAAGGACGATGAGGACGGCCTCGGGTTTGCTAATATCTACAATGGTTAATCCGTGTCGCATTCTCACTGGTTGTCTTCAATAATGGTTCTTGAAGTTAATGAATGGTCTCACATCATTAAAATAAATTGAGATGGGTTTTGTTTCATATCACATAGATGAGGCTCAATGCTCTCCAGAAGCTGTGCGAGCAAAGCACCAAGGCAAATTCCTTGTATGTATACATACTTGGCTAATTAAATGTATTCAATTCAATTCAATTCAAATGACTCCACTGTTGACATGCTGTTTGTGTAAGCATTGAAAACTTGATGTGACTGTTGAGCCCTGGGGCAATCTATTAAGCTCCCCAAAAGACCTGACCATGTCACTCAGGCAGATGGAATGCACCACCCAATAGAGCATTCAATCAAAGACAACATTTACCACCTCCTTCAATCCACTTAGTCAATTGAGAAGGATATTTGAAGATTGGACTGGTAACAGACAATTTATTCAGAATCAAGATCACCAACACAGCTTCCTTGATGAGAACATACAGGGCAAGATTAGAAAGTTTGCTGATGATACAAAAGTTAGTGCTTTTACAGGTAGTGAAGATGGTTGTGAACGTTTGTAGCAGGATCTGGATCGATCGGCCAGATGGGTGGAGGAATGGTTGATGGAATTTCATACAGAGAAGTGTGAGGTGTTGCATTTTGGGATGTCAAACAAGGGCAGGACCTACCAGTAAATGGTACGCCTCTGGGTAATGTTGTTGAGCAGAGGGATCTCGGAATACAAGTGCATGGTTCCTTGAAGGTCGAGTCGCAGGTAGATAAGTTGGTCAAAAAGGCTTTTGGCACTGGCCTTCATCAGTCAGAGTATTGAGTATAGAAATTTGGAGGTCATGTTGCAGTTGTATAAGATGTTGGTGAGACCGCATTTAGAATATTCTGTTCAGTTCTAGGCATCATGTTATATGAAAGATATTGTCAAGCTTGAAAGGGTTCAGGGAAGATTTACGAGGATGTTGCCAGGACTAAAGGGTGTGAGCTATTGGGAGAGGTTGAGTAGGCTGAGACTCTATTCCATGGAAAGCAGGAGGATGAGAGGAGATCTTATAGAGGTATACAAAATCATGAGAGTGATAGATTGGTTAGATATATAGATGCTTTTGCCCAGAGTAGGGGAATCGAGGACCAGAGGACATAGGTTCAAGGTGAAGGAGAAAATAATTCAATAAGAATCCTGAGGGGTTACTTTTTCACACAAAGGGTGGTGGGTGTATGGAACAAGCTGCCAGAGGATGGGTGTTGTGGCTGGGACTATCCCAGCATTTAAGAAACAGTTAGACAGGTACAAGGATAGAACAGGTTTGGAGGGATATGGACCAAGCGCAGGCAAGTGGGACGAGTGTAGCTGAGACATTGTTGGCCGGTGTTAGCGAGTTGGGCCGAAGAGCCTGTTTCCACACTGTATCACTCTATGACTGTAATACTCTAAGCTTAACATCTCCATGATTCCTGGGAAGCTCTGGCCCATGACCACTCAAATTAGAGAAGGAGCAGGTTGAAAACCTCAAGACCATGCAACAGGAGCACAGAGACCCTCCTTCAGTAGCAGAAGGAATGCACCACCTCACGAACTACCAATCGACCTGCTCCATCAGCCGACCATCTTCTCACCCGGGGAAGAGACTGATTACCATGTTCAAGAAGGAACTGCAGATGCTGGAAAATAGGTAGACAAAAATGTTGGAGAAATTCAGCGGGTGAGGCAGCATCTATGGAGCGAAGGAAATAGGTGACGTTTCGGGTCGAGACCCTTCAGAAGAAGAAGAAGGGTCTCGACCCGAAACGTCGCCTATTTCCTTCGCTCCAAAGATGCTGCCTCACCCGCTGAGTTTCTCCAGCATTTCTGATTCCCATGTTGGTTTCATTCACCACCAGAGAAGGCACAAAGCCAGAGTGAAAGCAAAACACAAAGTGCTGGAGTAATTCAGCATACACAGTTTAGTGTATTGTCACGTGTCTTGAGGTAAAAACTTTCTTGCGTGCTAACCATTCAGCGGAAAGACTACATGATTACAATCGATCTATCACAATGTACAGATACATGATAAAGTTGTAAGTAACGTTTAGAGCAAGATAAAATCTAGTAAAATTCAATAAATATAGTTTAAGGGTCACCAATGAGGTGGATAGTAGCTAAGGACTGCTCTCTAATTGTTGATAGGACGTTTCAGTTGCCTGATAACAGCTGGGAAGTAACTGTCCATGAGTCCGGAGGTGTGTGTTTGCACACTTCCATACTTCTTGCCCAATGGGCGAGGGGAGAAGAGGGAGTGTTCAGGGTGAGATTTGTCCTTTATTTTGCCGGTGACCTTGCCGAGTCAATATGAAGAGTAAATGGAGTCAATGGAAGGGAGTTTGGTTTATGCCATGGTCTGGGCTGCGTCCACAATTCTCTTTAATTTCAAGTTCAAGTGTCTCAAGTGAGTTTATTGTCGTGTCCCTGTATAGGACAATGAAATTCTTGCTTTGCTTAAGCACACAGAAAATAGTAGGCATTTACTACAAAACAGATAAATGTGTCCATATACCATGATATAAACATATACACACACATGAATAAATAAACTGGTAAAGTGCAAATAACAGAAAGTGGTTATTAATAACCAGAGTTTTGTCCGAGCCAGGTTTAATAGCCTGATGGCTGTGGGGAAGTAGCTGTTCCTGAATGTGGTTGTTGCAGTCTTCAGGCTCCTGTACCTTCTACCTGAAGGTAGCAGGGAGATGAGTGTGTGGCCAGGATGGTATGGGTCTTTGATGATACTGCCAGCCTTTTTGAGGCAGCGACTGCAATAAATCCCCTCGATGGAAGGAAGGTCAGAGCCGATGATGGACTGGGCAGTGTTTACTACTTTTTGTAGTCTTTTCCTCTCCAGGGCGCTCAAATTGCCGAACCAAGCCACGATGCAACCGGTCAGCATGCTCTCTACTGTGCACCTGTAGAAGTTAGAGAGAGTCTTCCTTGACAATCCGACTCTCCGTAATCTTGTCAGGAAGTAGAGGCGCTGATGAGCTTTTTTGATAATTGCGTTAGTGTTCTCGGACCAGGAAAGATCTTCAGAGATGTGCACGCCCAGGAATTTCAAGTTCTTGACCCTTTCAACCATCGACCCGTTGATATAAATGGGGCTGTGGGTCCCTCTCCTACTCCTTCCAAAGTCCACAATCAGTTCCTTGGTTTTGCTGGTGTTGAGGGCCAGGTTATTGCGCTGGCACCATATGGACAGTTGCTCGATCTCTCTTCTATACTCTGACTCATCCCCATCAGTGATACGCCCCACAATAGTGGTGTCGTCAGCGAACTTGATGATGGAGTTCGCACTGTGGTTCGCTACGCAGTCATGGGTATAGAGTGAGTACAGCAGGGGGCTGAGCACGCAGCCTTGAGGTGCTCCCGTGCTGATTGTTATCGAGGCTGACACATTTCCACCAATACGAACAGACTGTGGTCTGTGGATGAGGAAGTCGAGGATCCAGTTGCAGAGGGATGTGCAGAGACCCAGTTCTGCGAGTTTGGTAACCAGTTTGGAGGGGATGATTGTGTTAAATGCCGAGCTGTAATCAATGAATAACAGCCTGGCATATGAGTTTTTGTTGTCCAAGTGGTCCACTGCAATTTCTTGTGGTCTTGGATGGAAATGTTCCCAAACCACGTTGCGATGCATCCCGATAAAAGGCAGCATCTCTGCAGAACATGTATATATGATGTTTTGGGTCGGGATCCTTCTTCAAAATAAATATACAATACATTGAGGCACAAGAAACTGCAGATGCTGCAATCCAGAGCAAATCACAAAGTGCTGGAGTAACAACAGCTCAGGCAGCATCTGTGGAGAGAATGGACAGACAATATCTACAATAAATTGAAGCAGCTGTTTCCTAAATGCGGAAGCAGTAATTTGAACAGAGATAACTACATCTATCTATATTACTAAAAGTCTAATCTTGACCACATCCTGTTGTTCTGTATATTGATTTTAGAAAAAAACACTGCCACTTCCGGCTGTGATTTTTGGCCATGTTACTCAGAATCCCCCTCCGCTGCGCAGGAAAAGAGGACTTTTTCCCGATGAAAAATAAATTCACACTGAACTGTGAGTGGTTTTATGGTGGTTTCACCCTGGTGAAATGGTATGAAACTGCACTTGAATTTGGTTGGCTTGCACCCTGCTTGAAGTGGTAGGAAACTGCACTTGAGTTTGGTGGACTTGGACCCTGCTTGAAGTGGTATGAAACTGCACTTGAGTTTGGTGGACTTGCACCCTGCTTGAAGTGGTATGAAACTGCACTTGAGTTTGGTGGCCTTGCACCCCTGCTTGAAGTGGTATGAAACTGTATTTGAGTTTGGTGGCCTTGCACCCCTGCTTGAAGTGGTATGAAACTGTATTTGAAATTTGTGGCCTTGCATCCTGCTTGAAGTGGTATGAAACTGCATTTGAATTTGGTGGCCTTGCACCCTGCTTGAAATGGAATTTCACGGAATAGCTGTGTCAACTGCCAGACCACCAGCCATGAGTGAGCTGCCAGCACATCAGGCTTGCGTGACTGAGCTGCCACTACAAGAATCCATTTGGCCCACAATGTCCATGCTAGCCCTCTGGAAACTAGTCCCTTCAGCCCACAACACCCATACTAGCGCTCCAGAAAGCGCCCCCTCCCCCCTGTGTGAACATGGGAGGGGTCCACGGGTCCCACTTAGTCTAGTTTATATATATATCTATATATTTACATATATATATACTGAGTAAAACAAAGTGCTGGAGTAACTGAGCAGGTTTGGTAGCATTTGTGGAGGGGATGGACAGGCAATGCTTAATATCGGGACACTTCTACACTGCTACTTTGTGTTATGCTCAAGATTCCAACATCTGCATTTCTTGTCTCTAGATAGTGAGGCAACTGCAAGCATACAAAAATGTGTGTGTAATATTTGTATGTTTATCGTTGCTTTATAAGTATATTTATAAGAATATGAATATGTTCTATATAGAACATTGCCTGTCCACCACCGCCACTGATGTGTGGAGCACGTAGTGAATGATGGTGTTGGAGCCAGATACGATAATGTAATTTGAGATACTTTTGGATAGGCACATGGAAAGGAGGAACATGGACCATGTGCAGGCAGATAAGAGTTGCAGTTAGCATCATGATCGGCACAGATATTGTGGGCCGCAAGGTCTGCTCCTGTCCTGTACTTCTATGTTCAAATAATGTGTATGTCCCGTGTTCTCCGGAGATGCTGCCCGACCCGTTGTGTTAATCGAGCACTTTGTTTTCAAGAGATACAAACAACAAGGCGGAGATGAACACAAGGGGGATGCACATGTGCAATGTGTTGCGTTAGCGGTGCCTTTAAACACAAAAGGAGGGCGGGCTGTAGGAAATGACGACCACTTTTAAAATCCGATTCATCGCTCTGTGTCATCTCGGTGATTTAGTTCAGCAGCCTGGTTGGACGGCAGAACTAGTGGACCGCAGTGGGAGTAGCATTCAAGCGGGTTTGTCGCTGCTGCATCAGCAAGGATGGAGGTGGCAGTGGACGCCTATCTTGCAGTGCCTTTACTCTTCACCCTTCTGGCCGTCTTGGTGGCGTCTTTGTACCTCAAATTCCGACCTTCGGATGCCAGCGGCAAGGGGGAAGGAGGAGGAGAAGAGGTGAAGAAGAAGGAGGAGGGGGAGGAGGAAGTGAAGGAGGCGGCCGCCAAAGTTGACGAGAGCAAAGCCGAGGAGAAGCCCAAAAGCCCGGCTGAGGACGGGAGAGAGCCCGAGGGAGGCAGCGAGGAGCCGGGGGCTGGGAAGCCCGAGCCAGCCAAGGGGAAGCTGACGGTCGAGGAGGTTGGAGCGGCGGACAGTCCGGACCAAGAGCTTGCATCTGCCCAAGACAAGGGCAACCAGGCAAAGCAAGAGGCCACTCGCACCGAGGTAGTACCGCATTCCCAAAGAGTACATTACAAATGGTCTTTCTCTTTCATGTCCCTCCCTACTGCACATGTCTTTATGAGAGAAAAATATTACTGAAAGTTTTTTTTAAATTCCACACGCCTCCAGGTGACGTGGATCATACTCGTCCAAGTTTCTAATAGTGGCTAGGATTCGCTCATGGCGTAGTGATTGTTACACAAAAAGTTGGTATTGTCTGCAACATCTGGTGGTGGGGAGGGAGCGCCGTGCGCTGCTGTGTTGGCACCAATAACCCGATCAATAGCTGAAGACAGCAGCGCACCGAGAGGCATGCGTTGAGCTGATTCAATTCTATTTAAAAAATAAAATAAAAGTAAAGCACGCAGTTTGATTAATGAAGAGTTTATTTTAAACAAGCTGCACTGTGTGAGTTTCTAAACGGGATGCAAAACTGCGTATTATTTTCCCTCGTTAAAATTGGATGCAATTCTGAAATTGGTCAGATTACAGCGAGACAACAATGGTTCTAGTGGGTGTGACGCGCTGTCTGACTGCTCCAAGGCAGTCTGGCACTTAAGCAGGTGACACCAGCGTCTTGCCTTGCTTCAGCGACTTGTTCCCCTCCCTGCCTGCCTTCCCATCTTGTTCAAATTGATTGGTGTCAGTTTAACTTCGAGTTATTTCTGCGAGCAAAATGAAGCTTTGCTTAACTAACTAAAGGGCAAGGACTGATTAACTCTCAGCCCGATTTTGAGACTTATCCAAATGAAACCACTCCTATGAGAGACTGTTTAAAATCACGTGGAGCAGTTCTCTGGTTTGTGTGTTAAACCTGGGGAAACGGCTCATTTTCCTGCTCTTGACAGTTTGTGTCTTAACTAGCTATTTGTGATAATTAGGGCCTTTAAAGACTGGGAAGGAGAATTTCAGGCGGAGCCTGGCAGGTAAACTTGGCGATTGGCCACATTTTGGTCTTGATGTAGGACTCGCAGATGTTAAAACCTTGAGAATTGTATAAACAGAATCCAGTTAGTGCTGGAAATATTCCAGTGGAATCAGTTGGATTTTAAATCAATTTAGATTATTGATGTGAGCTAGCAATGATTTTCCTTGTATTATTAGACAGAATATTTCAGAATTGTAGCATATTTATCAATGTGGCAGTAAAATGATGTTCTGTTCAGCATCCAGTCTATTTAATTATTCTAATTTAGGAGTGAAATATTTTAATTGCAGGAGATTTAATAAACATTAATTGAAAGAAACATTATATTACATCTTTCAAGGTGAATTTGACAAGATGAGGAATTAATATTTTCATGAGATGTGGGTGGGGTTGGAGCTATGTTCACAGGAACTGACATTTCAGTTTTTTTTTAAATGGTTGCACTGAGCAGAAACTAAAAGCTAATTTGGGCTGAGGTGCATTGGGTCTTCAGTAGTTGAGTGAATGATAACAACATGAAGCTTAATTCATGCTGGCTCTGGTTATCTGTGCAACTTTAAACTATGCTGGAAGGGTGACTTGCATGTTTAGGGCTGGTTCCTCTCTGGCTCCAATCTTTTTTTAATCACTGAGCTGAAGTAAAAATGCCCACCCCCCTTACCCCTCAAATTTTGCATTGCTGCTGGTATTTGGGGCAACGTGAAGAATTGATCTGAAAGTTCTTGTTTAGGAAAACCTGTCCCGAGTTTCCCCGTAAATGTCCTTTCATAGAAACCATGTTTGTTGGGGTTGGGCTTGCATGATTACTTTTCCAGTCTGACTTTCAAAGAGTTGTTCTGCTGAACAATACAAACTTGGTACTGAATGATGTATGAACTCAGTGCTGACAGCAGAAAATTGGCTTTGCTTGAAGGGGTGTTGAGGAATGTTCATGATGCAGGGAGTAGAGTATTGTCACTGGTACCACTGAGAAAGGTTTAGCCATCTATATATTCAGAAGTACAATAAATATTACAGAATTTATAGTTTTAAACATTTATACAATGCTTGTACACTTATTTAAATATGGAAGGCCAGTACCTTATTTCAAATTTGGTGCATTTTGTAAGGTTCAAAACTTGCAACATCAGAGTTCCTTTGTTTGCTGGTGTAGTAACTTTGGCTAACTTATTGAACGAAGGGAATAGATTACAGTCCTCCACTAATGTAAAGTCGAGCTTTTGTGAAGGAGCCTTTTTTTTTCTTCTTATCTGGGAAGGTGAACCCCAAGGGGCTCCTTGCTTCTGGTCAGAGGAAACCTGCCAGGAATTTTTCTTTGCAGTGTAGGAGGGTGATCTTATTGAGGTGTACAAGATCATAAGGGACATGGATAAAGTGAAAGCTCAGTCTTTTTCCCAGTGGAAAGAATTCCCAAACCAGAGGGTTAAGGTGAGAAGGGAGAGATTTAAGACTGACCTTAGAAGAGGGATGGAGGGTTTAGCTTGGAGGATAGTTTCCCATCTGAAATAAGCTACTTGTTGAAGCTCTAGATACAATGACTTGAGTGACATCTGGACAGTTAATGGATAGGAAGGGTTTAGAGGGCTATTGGGCAAATTCAAGTGAATGGCACTAGCCCAAGATGTAAACTTGGTTGACGTGGGCAAGGTGGGCCAAAGGGCCTGTTTCCCATTTGTATATCTCTGACTGAGCTCAAAATCCAAATTTGATTTTTTTTTTTAAATGTTATTTCGAGTGTATTGATAACCTAGTTTTGTTAAAGCAAGTGTAACTTTATCCATGTGATACATGTTTCAGGATTAGTACAAGATTAGCACAATAACATGATTTGTTAGTTGCATAATTGTCAAACACTGAGCAACCAAGTCCAAAGGCAGGTGATTAATAAGCAAGGTAAAGATACTGTACTACAGCCTATGACATGTCTTCTTGGCTATTGCAGCAAGATATACCAATTTTCAATAACCCTGAAGAATGCAGCAAGATCTTCTAAACAGTACGTTTTTGAGTATCTCTCCTTCATTGCACCTGTGGAGGGAATGGACAGACGATGTTTTGATTCCAAACCTTTGTTTGTTCTTTAGACTGAAGGGTTCTGACCTGAAACATCATCTATCCATTCTTTCCAGTGGCTGCCAGGCTTGGTGAGATCCTCCAGCAGTGATTTTATTTGTTACAGATTCCAGCATCTGCAGTACACTGCTGCGCCATTGAAACTAATAGTTTACTATTACCCTTCCCTTATCGAGTTGCTGGGAACTAAGGCACAGAAACAGGCCCTTCAGCACATCTTGTTCATGCTGAATAAGTTGGCATACTCTGCTAGATCCTGAAATATTATTCATTCCAGCACCTGCAGTTTCTTGCGTCCCCAATTATTTAAGCCTTGCTTGTGTTTAACTAATTTGATTTATTTGGAGCTGAGTTAATGAGCATACTGCAGTGCACATGGCGTGCTTGAGTTTCCAAAGGGCTTTAGGTAAAGTGCTGCCACAGACATATGGGCAAAATTAAGCACATGGCACAAAGGGATATTGGTAACCAATTTCATATCCATGCTAAATAATAGGCAGGAGACTCAAGATATGGCAGTGCTCAGGGATTCACGTCAATGTAACTTTTTTGTATTAACGGTTTAAACTTGGAAAGGTTGATGCAAGTCACATTCTACATTTGCAGAAGACAAAACATTGCAATACTAATCACAAAGTGTGAAGTTGCTGATTATAACAAGATAGCAGCTGGATGAAATGACCAGCAATGCTAATCAAGTTTTAATGTGCAGAAATGTGAGCAAACATCTTGGTAGCAGGAATAAATAACGTAGAATAAATTGTGTAGGAGCTCGGGGTCCCAGGGGTATGTGTACAAATCATTGAAAGCGGTGGGGCAGTTGTGGGAATAGATATTAAAGTTTACCAAAATCTGGGCTTCATCAGTGGAGGCAGAGAGTAAAAAGTTGAGAGATTATTGCTGAACCAAAGCCTCTAATAAACTCAACTGGATACCACTATTAATGGTTGAATATGAAAGCTTTGGATGAATGACTACAAACACAAGGATGGATTAAAGGCTGTGGTATTTTTCATTAGAGAGAACCAGGGAAGATTTGATCCTGTGTGCATTAGGAGTCTGGACAAGGGGATCTGGAAGGCTATTCCCTTTGTATTTGGATTAGTGGTCACGTTTACAAACTATGGGGGAAGAGAATTGACAAGAAGCGTATTGCGCTGTGTTTTGTAAACTTTAAAGCTTCAAGGTCTTCAAGGGAATTGGATAATTAGATGGGAGAGACTTTGAAAGAAGGGCTTAGCATTGGAGCATTGTTGTAGTGCTGGACCAGTGGTGTTATTGGACAGTACCCCTATTTTGTATTTTAACTATTGGATTCAAAGATTTATTCTTAAAACTGGTATACTTTTCTAGTGATACAAATAATGCTCAATTCTTAAATGGGACAGTAAAAACTCTTATCTTGAGTGTCCATAGCTCTGATTTTTTTTTTCTGAAAGAAGTGTATTCGCATCCTTGAACAAGCAAGCACTTCACAGCCAGAGCTTTTTATTTTGTGGTTGCCAATAAAGGGAACAGCGAGTTGATTTTATATTGGTAAAGTATCTCAAATAGGAGACCTTTTTATATAGATGTAGTTGCTCAGGGCACCTTTAACTTGTGCATTGGCAATAATTCTTCCTCTTAAACCACCATCACCATTATTTTTGCTTGCATCAGGGTGGTAGCCCTGTGGTAACAGGGTCCTGTGAGGTCCTTGGGTCAAGGAAGCTTTAAATCAGTTTATGTTTTTTATCTTAGCGGGAAGTTTTCTTTGTAAATGTCTTGTCCGTTTAGGCTCATTTTGCCTATACTGCTGGTCGCTATTTAAAACTGATGTATAGAATTTTTAGGATGAACCTCAGGAATTCTCTTTCCTAGAAGGTTATAAAGATGAAGTATTGGCAGTGTTAAATATGAAGGGGAATGATTGGCGAATGAAGGGTCATGGAGGACTGGGGTGGCTTTATTGAATAGCAAGGCAGGCTTGGAGACTGGCTAATCCTAGATAGATAGATAGCCTTTTATTGTCATTCAGACCGAAGTCTGAACGAAATTGCAGCAGTCATACATATAATACAATACAATAAAACAACAATAAACACATATTAACATCCACCACAGTGAGTTCACCCAGCATCTCCTCACTGTGATGGAGACAAAAGTCTTAGGTCTGCAGTCTCTTCCCTCCTATTCTCACTCTGCGCTGGGGCGATACCCCCCGGGCGATGTTAAAAACAGTCCCGCGGCTCAAACACCATGGCCCGGGGTGGTCGAAGCTGCCGCCCACCAGTTCTGCAGACGCAGCCGCTGGCCCGCGGCCGAACCCCGGACTCAGGCCACCACCGCCAGAACACCGTCCCAGCCACCCTCACGTGAGTACTGCGCCGTCTTCAACCTCGGGCTGGGCCGCCCCGACTTGGGCGCCGAACCTCCCCCGGACCGGGCCGCCCCGACTTGGGCGTCGCTTCTCCCCCGGGCTGGGCTGCCCCGACTTGGGCGCCGAACCTCCCTCAGGCTGCCAGCGCCGCACCTTCCCAAGCTCGGCCGCTCCGACGGGAGCCTTGTTCCACCCTCGGGCTGGCCGCCCTCACGGGAGCGTCCCAACCTCTTCCAGCTCTGAGCCGGACCACCCTCACGGGAGCGTGCTCAGGGCGAGTCCTGGCGGGCTCTGCCTCTGGAGCCTCGAGGTCGTCATCTCCATTAGGCCTCAGCGCAGACGGAGGTGCGGTTAAAGTCTGTCGATCCTTGGAATTTTAGCCGCTCAAATAATAGTGGACACTAATTTTGTTTCAACATCTTGTTGATGGTATATTGCAGATACTCAAGAGGGTTTATATTGGCAGCATACCCACATTGTTCAATTGCCTGTCTTATTTTTTTTTCCATTTCAAGCACATCTGTAACATAGAGGGGCAAACTCCAAAAGATATTAAAGCTTGCCTTTTTAGAAGTGAAGACAGATTGGCGATGACGACACTGGAACTGCAGATGCTGGAATCTTGAGCATAAAACAAACTGCTGGAGGGACCTGGCAGGTCAGGCAGCACCTGTGGAGGGAATGGATGGATAATGCTTGGGTTTGGGACCATTCTTATGACTGATGGAGTTGGGGGGGGGGGGGGGGGGGGGGTACAAAGTGGGGAAAGGGAGTTGGTGGTATAAAGCCTGGCAAATAATAGGTACACACAAATGCTGGAGAAACTTAGCGGGTGCAGCAGCATCTATGGAGCGAAGGAAATGGGCAACGTTTCGGGCCGAAACCCTTCTTCAGACTGATGGGGGTGGCGGGGAGAAGAAAGGAAAAAGGAGGAGGAGGAACCCGAGGGCTGAGGAAGGGGAGGAGACTGCAAGGGTGAACAAAATTGGGAGAATTCAATGTTCATGCCCGCAGGATGCAGACTTCCCCAAGCGAAATATGAGGTGCTGTTCCTCCAATTTCCAGTGTTGCTCGCTCTGGCCATGGAGGAGACCCAGGACAGAGACGTCGGATGGGGAATGAGAGGGGGAGTTGAAGTGCTGAGCCACCGGGAGGTCAGGTTGTTTATTGCGGACCGAGCGGAGGTGTTCGTCGAAGCGATCACCCAGCCTCCGCTTGGTCTCACCGATGTGGATCAGCTGACATCTAGAGCAGCGGATCTGGACCATTTCTGACACTTCCCTACCATTCCTTGACCTCACTATCTCCATCGCAGGTGATAGACTTCTGACCGACATCCACTATAAACCCACTGACTCCCATGGCTATCTGGACTACACTTCTTCCCACCCTGCTCCCTGTAAGGACTCCATCCCCCTAGTCCCAATTCCTCCGTCTACGCCGCATCTGCTCCCAGTATGAGGCGTTCCACACCAGGGCATCTGAAATGTCCTCATTCTTCAGGGAACGGGGGTTCCCCTCCTCCACCATAAATGAGGCTCGCACCAGGGTCTCTTCCATACCCCGCAACATTGCTCTCTCTCCCCATCTTCCCCCCCCCCCCCCACTCGCATCAAGGGCAGAGTCCCCCTAGTCCTCACCTTTCAACCCACCAGCCGTCACATCGGGGTGGGGTGGTGGGGGAGGGAAGAAACAGCAATGCAGATGCTTGGAATAACCACAAATCCATTGAACAGCAATAGGCATTAAAGTAGTCAAACCAAACAAACGAACAAAAAACAATTGATCTTACCACCCAACTCCTCTACACATTTCCTTGAAAACAAAGATAGTGTTAAAAGATTAATTTCCAAAGTTCACTCAATTATTTTAAAGCACAGTAGCTCTATTGACAATAGTTGCAATAATGAATTATGATGAACTTCAACCCTGAAGACACACACTAGGTATTACACAGATGTGGTTCTTCTGAATCTACTTCAAGAGATACATGTGCCTTGGCTTTATAGAGAATGAAGATATTCCCATATTTTAGTCAATATTCATCTCAAGCCAGCATGGAACAGTTCTCATTAACACAGCTTGCTGCATGCAATGTGGCACTTTTCTACAGTACATTATATTCCTGTGTTACCTGCTTGCAATCAAGGCTAAATAATAATCAGATGATCACTTATCTGGATGCCTTCCCTTACCCCATTACCTCCTTTTGTAGAACCTTGCTCCAATGTATTTTGGCAGAGTACAGTAGCAGTGGTTGAATGTTACACAGAAAAGCTGGAGAAACTCAGCGGGTGCAGCAGCATCTATGGAGCGAAGGAAATAGGCAACGTTTCGGGCCGAAACCCTTCTTCAGCCGAAACGTTGCCTATTTCCTTCGCTCCATAGATGCTGCTGCACCCGCTGAGTTTCTCCAGCTTTTCTGTGTAACCTTCGATTCTCCAGCATCTGCAGTTCCCTCTTAAACAGCAGTGGTTGAATTACTGATGCCAGGATTGAGAGAGAAGTAGAATCCACCAAAACATGAGAATTCACACCCAAATTAAATCTCCACATGGATCAATTGTGACCAGAAATGTGTAGGAAGGAATCCAAATTGCCCCTTGATACTGATCTGCACATGATATCTTACTGCCATTTTTAACTGAATGGATGTTAGGTTGGGCTGAAGGGCCTGTTTCTGTGCTGCAAGACTCTGATAATGAAAATCAGTTCCATTTGCAACTCGGGAAAGAATGAACACCTGTCTACTGGCACAAGACTGTCAACATTCAGGCACAAGACTGCAACTGATGAGTAGCAAGTAACTGTGAAGCCACTGACCAGAATATAAACTAGACCAGCCAAATACTGCCAGACACAGACTGGGTGATCAATCAAGCCAGGTGACTGCAGTGATCAAAGTACCTTCCCATATCAAAGCTTTGCACCATCAACAAGTCGTACAGCATATTCTCAATAAGTGTTGGAGACATTCAGTGGGTCAGGCAGCATCTCTGGAGAACATGAATAGGTCTGAAGAAGAGTCCTGACCCAAAACATCACTGATCCATGTTTGAGAGATGCTGCCTGGCCTGGCGAGTTACTAGCATTGTCTTTTTGTAAACTGGCATCTTTAGGCCCTAGTGCCTATGGTATATTCTCAGTCTGCCTTAAAGAGTTCAGCTTCAACATCCCTTGAGAACATTGATACGAGTAAATAGTAGGGCAGCAGATGCATGGGAATGTCATCTTGATCATCTCCAGAGGCCACAAGCAAACTAGAATGCCAACACGTCATTCTGCACGAGTAGCTTGCAAATCAACAGCATGACATTGCATTCTCAATTTTCAAGTAACACACCATTATCCCTCATTCCTCTGCACCTCATCCCAGTGCACAGATTTCTCCCACCCTCAGTTATCTTCATCCCTCCATACATCCATCTCCCATCCGAGTCCCATACATTTTATCCCCTCCCCCATCTTCCTGTCTTAACATTTCACTCCCTTTTTTTCTTTATCTTTGTCACTTACTCCACCCATTGCCAACTACCCATCCAACCTCACCTATATCCATCTATTATTTGCCAGGCAGGGGGGGGGGTTGGAGGATATGCAGGTGAACATCTGTCTCACTTGGAACGACTGCTTGGGTCCTTGAATGGAGTCGAGGGAGGAGGTGAAGGGACAAGTGTTGCATCCCTTGAGGTTGCAACGGAAAGTGCCCGGGGAGGGGGTGGTACGGGAGGGAAGGGAAGAATTGACAAGGGAGTTATGGAGGGAGTGGTCTTTGCGGAAGGCAGACATGGGGGAAGATGTGGCGAATGGTGGGGTCACGTTGGAGGTGGCGAAACTGACGGAGGATTACTTGTTGTATGTGATGGCTGGTGGGGTGAATGGTGAGGACTAGGGGGACTCTGCCCTTGTTGCGAGTGGGGGGGATGGGGAGCAAGAGCAGTGTTGTAGGGTATGGAACAACGGTTCAGTAATTCAACCACTGCTACTGTACTCTGTCAAAATACATTGGAGCAAGGTTCTACAAAAGGAGGTAATGGGGTAAGGGAAGGCATCCAGATAAGTGATCAGTTGATTATTATTTAGCCTTGATTGCAAGCAGGTAACACAGGAATATAATGTACTGTAGAAAAGTGCCACATTGCATGCAGCAAGCTGTGTTAATGAGAACTGTTCCATGCTGGCTTGAGATGAATATTGACTAAAATATGGGAATATCTTCATTCTCTATAAAGCCAAGGCACATGTATCTCTTGAAGTAGATTCAGAAGAACCACATCTGTGTAATACCTAGTGTATGTCTTCAGGGTTGAAGTTCATCATAATTCATTATTGCAACTATTGTCAATAGAGCTACTGTGCTTTAAAGTAATTGAGTGAATTTGGAAATTAATCTTTTAACACTATCTTTGTTTTCAAGGGAATGTGTAGAGTTGGGTGGTAAGATCAATTGTTTTTTGTTTGGGTTTGACTACTTTAATGCCTATTGCTGTTCAATGAGAACTTGTTTGCACATAATGTATTTCAATGCATTTAATTTGATGCATTTTGTATTTAAAAACTGGTTGAAAACCAGTTGCAGTTTCTTGGATTTTGAACTTTAAATCTTCCTCTCTCTAGTTGCCAAGACATTTCAGATTAATTGTTCAATTGAAGTGTTAATTGCTATGGCCACAAAGTGATCTTTTTCCAGATTAGAAATGTATTAACTTTCTTTGCCTTTCTTTTGTCTTTCCTTACTCTTGTACACTGGATAGTTTTGTTCTGCCACTTTTAAAGTCTATTTGAATATCACTCTTGATAGCTGGCAGCTGTCTTTCTGACCGTTGATAACTTCATGTGCAAATGATTAAAATATTCCAGGTGCTTTGGGTATTACAGATCACGCTGACAAATGTTTGCAAACTATTGGCAACTGCTAGGATTTAAAGTAGGCAAGCAAATGTTCTTCTTGTGGTTGAAGAAACAACGTTATAGGTTAGCCTTTCCAATTTAAAAACATTAAGCTGAAGATTATCTGCTTCTGGCTTTATGGATTTGTGGTTATTCCAAGCATCTGCATTACTGTCTCTTCCTTCTCACCCCCCCCCCACTCCATATTGAAATAAAGCCTTCAGTGGTTGGTTTTGGGGTGAGCCAGAAGCAGCGCTTAATTCTTTGCTTTAAACAGTGATGGGCTAGAGTGAAAATACAACGCTTTTTAAGTCTCAACTTTGTACTCCTTTGAGAGAATTTTAATCTGCATCTTTCACAACAGTTGCAGCTTCACTGATTTGGAAAGGAATAGAGTTTACTGGCTTGGCCACTTCTTGCATTTATACATTGGAATGACCCCCCCCCCCCCAACTGAATTTTTATGTAACAATCCCTCTTCCTATTACTCCTATCCCTTCCTCCAGTTTTTGGACTTGCTAACTCTTGTGATCTGGCAGTGTTATATAAGGCCAGGTTTGTGTAGCCTAATCTAAACCTTGTGGCTGGTTGCATAAGAATATCAGGCTTAATTAAGTCCAGGCAGTGAACCAATTCCTCCGCCTGGCTGTATTTGTGTTAATTGGTTTGTTGAGGAAGTTGACAAAATAAGTAGCTGTGGAAAAGGAGTTTCAACTGGATTTGGGCCAGAATGGCATATCTGCCATTTGGCCAAAAGTGAAATATCTAACGGGTCTGAGCTGCTTGCTGAAACCAGTATCAAAATATCACTAAGGCATGATGTTGGTGGGAATTTTCTTTTAACTTGGAGATACAGCACAAAAATAGGTCTTTCAGCCCACAGAGTCTGCGCCGACCAGCGATCACCCTGTACACTCGCACGACCCTACACATTGTGGGCAATTTACAATTAACCTACATGTCTTTGGAGGGTGGGAAGAAACCAGAGCACCCAGAGAACACCCACACAGTCACGGGGATGTACAAACTCCGCACACATTAACTGTAGTCAGGATCGAACCAGGGTCTCTGGCGTTGTAAGGCAGGAACTCTACCACGGCGCCACTGTTGCCCTAAAGGCAAGAAACTGCCATTATACTAAATCCGCAGTTAATTTTTCTAAATTCTTCTAAGAACCAAAACACATGCATACTGACATTATCCCAATGGGATAACAATTTTTTAACTTAATTTTTTGGCTCTGACAACTCTGAATAGGCAATTACTGAATTGGAGGATGAAATCTGTGACCATTTTCAATCTGGCGATAAAAAGATGATATTTGCATTTCCAATGTTAAGTTTAGAGATACAGCATGAAAACAGGCCCTTCGCCATGTTGACCATCGATCACCTGTTCACACTAGTGTTACCCCACTTTCATGTCCACTCCCTACACACTGGGGGAAATTTAGAGGACGATTAACTTGCTAACCCGCAAGCCTTTAGGATGTGGGAGGAAACTGGCGCAGCTAGAGGAAGCCCACGTGGTCACAGGGAGAATGTTCAAACTCCACAAAGAACAGCACCCGTAGTCGGGATCAAACACAGGTCTCTGATGCTGTGACATCAACAGTTCTACTAGCTTTGCCACTGTGCTGCCCAACAATGCATTTGTTAATTAGCTGACCCCTAAGTCTTTAAGGATGAGACCCCATATTAGCTGCATGTACAATGAAACTTTTAGATTGGAGAAAAGAGTCGCATGGATCATTGGGGGGGGGGGGGGAGGGTAGGGAGAAGGCCTTGAAGACTCCAATTGCTTTGACTGTAATTGAGGTATACATGGGCAACTAGACGAATACTTGGAATGAATACAGTAAACCCTCATTATAATGGATTATGGGGGAATGGTGTCTGTTATTGCTGATTGTCTGCCTTGACTGAGTAAAATATTATTGTATAAGTAGTAGAATCAAACAACTGCAGTTCCTGGTTAATACACAAAACGACACAGTACTGGAGTAACTTGGCAGGTCAGGTAGTATCTCTGGGCAACATGAATAGTTGGTGTTTTTCGGATCGAGAACCTTCTTCTGACTCTTGGTCTGGAACTGGGCCTGGAATCTAGACTAGTTAACAGTCACGGCCTGCTGAGGCAAGGATCAACTGAGTCGATGATCACGGCCCACAGGTACGGGTTAGGGTTGGCGGCAAGAGCCAGGGGTGGCATGGGCAGCTGTCGGCAGGTCCACCTGCTAGTATAACCAAAATCCATTCTAAAGAGGTCTGTTAAAATGAAGGTTTACTGTACTTGCAGTTAAGCTTCAGATGTTAGCAGATCTCTGTTTGCATGTCTATCATCATACCAGTTTTAAACCATGAGTTTTGTTAATGCTATCCATGCAGTGTGAACAATGAAGTCAGTATTTGGCTTTCCTGTGTATGTCATCCAATTTAGGAAGTGTTTGAGGAATGAGTCTAATATCTGGCTCATGATGCAGAAGTGAGTCACAAGCTGATTTTGGAGGGCCGTTATGTCGTCCAAGTTTGGACTAACCATTTCAACAACTTTAAACTTGAAGGGTACAAGATGGCCCAGGACATGTGAACTATTGTGAACTGCCTCAGTATAATCATTTGTATGATTATGCCTGGGTACAGTAAGATTTTGCTGAACTGCATGTAAAAAAGGAATTTTGCACCAAGTTACATGTTTCAATAAAGTGCCATTGAACTTTTGGATTGGTGATTGCAAAGTGCATATTTCTAATTTTGTGAAGTGTACTTTGCTGAAATTCTAAGTGTTTTAATGGCCTGAAGTATCTAGGTAGATATCATTCAAAATTGTGGCATGAAAGGATTGGTTTACGATGTTAACGAGTAAAATGGTCATTTTTAAAAATATGTATTGGGGTTTTAACCATGCTTTACATACTTTATAAGACCACTAATATAAAGTACATGACTGCCATAAGCATAGCCAATGAATTCTCAAATTATTGAGGCTTGAGTTGGTAAAATTGATAAGTTGTTAATTGGTGCCTGTATTTGGAATTAGTGTCAAGACGAGACCATGAGGAGCTTCAGTTTCACGATGCAGCATGGAAACAAGCCCTTCGGCCCACCGAGTCCATGCTGATTATTAACACTAGTTCTGTTATCCCATTTTTTGCATCCTTCCCCTACACACCAAGGGGTGTTTTGTAGGCCAGTTAGCCTACAAAACCACACTCGTTTGGGATGTGGGAAGAAACTAGACCACTTTGGTGACAAAGAGATGGTGCAAACTCCACACAGAGATCAAACCCTGGTCTCTTGCACTGTGAGTCAGTGGCTCTACCAGCTGTGCCGGTGTTGTAAGTCCATGCGCATTGTTGGTCACATTAATCACCGGGTTTAGGATTCGCTACATAGACTTGGAACTTCATTCCACCACTGTGATCACACGCTCCTCTGTCTGAAAGATTGGGTGCATCTGTCTTGTCTGCAAACACTTTATAAAATGAGCATTTGTCTACACTCCAATGAATGTATCTCATTGAAATAATGAACCAATTGTTAGATTACATCTGCAGTTCTTTGTCTAATTGTTAGATTGGTTTCACCAGCTGTCCATACGTCACACAACACAGGATTTGAGTTCTCAGTTTTTTTATTTAGCCAACTATAGGAAATGACCACACATAATTTGGTCGATCATCAGTAACTATATGTAATAGCAAATATCTGAAGTGGTTTGAAAGCTTTTAAAGGGGGAACTTCTGTATCTGGGTGTGACTGAACTAGATAGTTACACAATCTATACATGATCCAGATTTTTATAGTGGATATTAATGCAATACAATGCACAACTCGAGTTCTTGTCTCACATTTTATTCACTTTGCAGTTGAGCAAAACATAAGCCCTTGCTGAGCTGGGTGACTGTGCCATCTTCTACCCAGAGTAGGGAAATCAAGAACCAGGGAACATGGGGTTTAACGTGAGAGAGGAGAATAATTAATAAGAACCTGAGGGGCAACATTTACCACACAGGTACAGGGTGATGGGTATATGGAATGAACTGCCCAGGCACTTGGGCAGGTACATGGAAATACCTTACAGCACCAGAGCTCTGGGTTCAATGCAGACAACAGGTACTGTCTATATGAAGTTTGTGCTTTCTCCCTTCTCTGGGTATTCTGGTTTCCTCCCACACTACAAAGACCTGCATTTTATAGGTAAATTGGCTTCTAAGTTGTTCCTAGTGTGTAAGATAGTGCTCGTGTACGGGGTGATCATTGATAGGCAGTGGTGTAGGGTTGGTTTTGAGCGCCCGGGGCAGTTTAAAGCTTTGCGCCTCCTCATTAGCAGGTGGGGGAAGGGGGGGGGGGAGAAGGGAAGGGGAAGGAACACATTTTTGGTTTCTTCCTTCGGGGGATGAGACTTCTTTTGTCGTATCCCCCGTCTCCGCCTGCACCGAGGCCTAATGGCGGAGCTGGCGGCCTCGGAGCTGGGGCAGAGGCAGCGGCGGCTGGGACAGGGGCAGCGGCGACCAGAACTCGGAGCTGGGACAGCGACAGCGGCGGCCTGGCCTTGGAGCTGGGATGGCGGCGGCAGCAGCACTGACAGCGGCGGCCTGGCCTCGGAGCGGGGCAGCGGGGGACAGCGACAGCGACAGCGGTGGCCTGGCCTCGGAGCGGGGACGGCGGCGGCAGCGGCTGGGACGGCGGCAGCAGCAGCGACAGCGGCGACCTGGCCTCGGACCTGGGGCAGCGGCCTGGCCCGCGCTGTTTTTATACTTACAGCTCCAGGTAACCCCTCCTCGCTCCAACGGCTCCCCAGGCCTCTTAATTTTCTTAAAACATTTTATCCAACAATTTGTTTGCGCCCCTAAAAATGTAGCGCCCGGGGCAACTGCCCCACTGCCCCCCCCCCCCCCCACGCTACGCCACTGTTGATAGGCATGGACTCGGTAGACCGAAAGTCCTGGTTCTACGCTGTATCTCAAGTCTAAAGTATGTAGTGAACCAATCAAAACTCCTTTAGTTCAGTGAGGTAGGGTTGTGGTTAGGCTTAGGCAGTGTAGGTAAGTTAGTGACATCCATTGGCTTGCTGCACATGCATGGATTAGCTAAGGAAAAGCACTTGCTTTGCTTTCCTTAAAGGATTGAGCGCATGTGATAACATGTTCCACTCACACTAAATGCTGCTTAGATTTCTCAAGTATTGTGAAGTTCTGGTCACCCTACAACAGGAAGGACAATAAAGAAGTTGCAGAAGATTTGTCAGAATGTTGGCTGGAATGGAGGGCTGAAGTTATCAGGAGGGGCTGGTTGGGGCTGGATTTACTATCTCAAATGTAGGAGGCTGATGGCTAACCTCTTGGGGTTTGTATCATTGATAGAGCCAGTCTGTTTCCCATGGCAGAGGAGTCTAGAACTGAAGGGCTTGGGTGTAAGCTGAAGGAGAAGTCTAAAAGAGATGTGATGGGTAAGCTTTCTTTTCCAGAGGGTGAATATCTGGAATGAGCTGCTAAAGAAGGTTGCAATTGCATTTAAAAGGCATTTAGACAGGTTCTTGGATAGAATAGTCATTGAAAGATGTGAGTGTGATACAGGTGAAATGGGCTTGTGCAGAAAAACACTCTGATTGGCATGGGCAATGGGCCTTTTGTTGTTGAATCACTTGGGACTGTGAGCTGTAGACTTAATTTGATGGCTGTTTCTTTGGGATTTTTGCACCAAAGTCTGTACTGGATGCAGTGTTGATTCTATTGAAGTTCAAAACTTGCGCAGAGTTTCTCTAGCAGATATTATTTCATCTAGACGAGGTTCAAAATTTCGCAACCATGTCTCCTGGTTCTCCAAACGGCCAACTGTGGTTTTGATACCTGCTTAAACTTGCTGGGTGACCTAAAAATAGTTTGGCATGAAGTGAGCTTTTAATCAGTGACAATTTTTATTGGACTGTGTTTAAGCAGGGCTGCCAACATTGGGAGTGAGAAATTGCGAGAGACCACGCCCAACGGAGCGTAGTGATTGGGGGGGGTGGAGGGAGGAGGAGGAGATGTGAAGGGGGTTCCCCCCCTCCCATTGGCATGGAGCTTTTGCATTTTTCAGCTTGAAATTGTGCAATCTGGTGCATACTGTAGCGAGTCTTTTAACTCGCTTGAATGCAATATTTATGCTTTAAATTGGATTAGCTATAAAAAAGGTTAGGCTAAATTACATTCGACAGTAGAGCTAGGCTCTGATCAACAGGTGCAGCACATGAATGATCTTGGTATATTCATGTATGGAAATCAGATTATAATCAAACACTTAACCCATGTTGACCAACCTGGGTCTCACTGCACACCTGGTACTACTCCTGACCCTGACTCCAGTTGCATATCTTCTCTCATTCCTGACCCCGAGTCCAGCCTTATACCTGGCCCCCTATTCTACCCTGATCATAGCTGCTTACCTGCTTAGGTTTCTAGTGCTGAACACTCCCATTGTCCCAGCTTTGACAGTTTATGTTCAACTGCATTCTTCAATTCCCTACCATTTACCATGTACGTCCTATTTTGGTTTGTCCTGCCAAGATGTAGCACCTCACACTTATCAGCATTAAACTCCATCTGCCATCTTTCAGCCCACTCTTCCAACTGGCATAAATCTCTCTGTAGACATTAAAAATCTACTTCATTATCCACAACACCACCTATCTTAGTATCATCTGCACACTTACTAATCCAATTTACCGCACCATCATCCAGATCATTGATGTACATGACAAACAACAGTGGACCCAACACAGATCCCTGTGGCACCCCACTATCACTGGCCTCCAACCTGACAAACAGCCATCCACCATTACTCTCTGGCATCTCCCATTCAGCCACTGTTGAATCCATCTTGCTACTCCACCATTGATACCCAACAATTGAACCTTCTTAACCAACCTTCCATGAGGAACCTTGTCAAAGGCCTTACTGAAATCCATATATACAACATCTACTGCTTTACCCTCATCAATTTCCCGAGTAACCTCTTCAAAAAATTCAAGAAGATTAGTCAAACATGACCTTCCAGGCACAAATCCATGTTGACTGTTCCTAATCAGACTCTGTTTATCCAGATGCTTACATATATTATCTCTAAGTATCCTTTCCATTACTTTGCCCACCACTGACGTCAAACTAACAGGTCTATAATTGCTAGGTTTATTCTTAGAACCCTTTTTAAACAATGGAACAACATGCGCAGTACGCCAATCCTCCGGCACTATTCCCGTTTCTAATGACATTTGAAATATTTCTGTCATAGCCCCTGCTATTTCTACACTAACTTCCCTCAATGTCCTAGGGAATATCCTGTCCGGACCTGGAGACTTATCCACTTTTATATTTCTCAAAAGTGTCAGTACTTCCTCTTCTTTGAATCTCATTTTCCATAGCTACTCTACTTGTTTCCCTTACCTCACATAATTCAATATCCTTGTCCTTGGTGAATACCAAAGAAAATAAATTGTTCAATATCTCCCCCATCTCTTTTGGGTCTGCATTTGGCTGTCCACTCTGACTCTCTAATGGACCAATTTTATCCCTTGTTATCCTTTTGCTATTAATATAGCTGTAGAAACCCTTTGGATTTACTTGCACCTTACTTGCCAAAGCAACCTCGTATCTTCTTTTAGCTTTTCTAATTTCTTTCTTACATCTTGGCAGGACAAATCAAAATAGGACGTACATGGTAAATGGTAGCAAATTGAGGAATGCAGTTGAACAGAGGGATCTAGGAATAACTGCATAGATCCCTGAAGGTGGAATCTCATGTAGATAGGGTGGTAAAGAAAGCTTTTGGTGTGCTAGCCTTTATATATCAGAGCATTGAGTATAGAAGTTGGGATGTAATGTTAAAAGTGTACAAGTCATTGGTGAGACCAATTCTGGAGTACGGTGTACAATTTTGGTCGCCCAATTATAGGAAGGATGTCAACAAAATAGAGAGAGTACAGAGGAGATTTACTAGTATGTTGCCTGGGTTTCAGCAACTAAGTTACAGAGAAAGGTTGAACAAGTTAGGTCTTTATTCTTTGGAGAGCAGAAGGTTAAGGGGGGACTTGATAGAGGTCTTTAAAATGATGAGATGGATAGACAGAGTTGACGTGGATAAGCTTTTTCCATTGAGAGTAGGGACGATTCAAACAAGAGGACATGAGAATTAAGGGACAGAAATTTAGGGGTAACATGAGGGGGAACTTCTTTACTCAGAGTGGTAGCGGTGTGGAATGAGCTTCCAGTGGAAGTGGTGGAGGCAGGTTCGATTTTATCATTTAAAAATAAATTGGATAGGTATATGGATGGGAAAGGAATGGAGGGTTATGGTCTGAGTGCAGGTAGATGGGACTAGAGGGAAAATAAATGTTCGGCACGGACTTGTAGGGCCGAGATGGCCTGTTTCCGTGCTGTAATTGTTATATGGTTATATGGTTATCTGCCTACCTTGGCAGGTTTTTTAATGTGTTCATTTTTACTCCAAAGAGAAAACATAGCCTATCCAATCTCCTCACAATTAATGTTTTGCAATATAGGCAACATCTTGAATTGCCTCTGTACACTCGAGCATGGCTACATCTTTCCCCCACAGTTATGACCAAAATTATGTAGAGGCATTTAGAGTGCCGCCTAATGGGTATATTAAGAAAAAGAATGCAAAATGCTGGAGTAATTCAGCAGGTCGAGCAGCATCTGTGGAGAATATGGATATGTGGTGCTTTGGTATAGGACCCTCCTTCAAATTGACAGCAGGGGTGGTGAAGTTGACAGGGTTGGGGTGGGGGTGGGGGGGGGAGAGCTGAAGGTCTAACTGCTGCAGTCTGAAGATAGGTCCTGGCCCAAAACATCTCCTATCCATGTTCTTCCGAGATGCTGCTTGACCCACTGTTACTCCAGCACTGTTTCCTTGGCAAACCAACATCGGCAATTCCTTGTTTCTACACTATCAAGTTCTGGTCTTCTGCTAGCTCAGCTGTAGTCAATGAAGATGCAAAAATCTGTTGGCCCCCAGCAATCTTCTTTTCCCAACCTAGGATCCATCTCCATCTAGCCCAGAGTATGCATCTATCCTTGCGTTCCTTGACCTCTACCACCTACCCAACATGTCCAGGCCATCCACATAGCCCTTCATTAGCTGTCATCCTCATTCTTCGCAATGGATACAGCTGAGGAGAACTTTCTATTGGATTTCCCCCACATTAATTGACTCCAGGGAGAATGTTCCCCCTGGTATGCCAGGGAACTCGCTGTTTCCTGGCTACCCATGAGTTTAACATCGTTGTCAAATGTCTTAAGATTTTACTTGATTTTTCCAGGGTATGTCATGGTCCCACAAAAAAACTGCAGATGCTGGGATTGGTGCTGTTGGAACTTGGAGTTGGGTAGCATCTGTGGAGGGAATGGAGAGACTACATTACAGGTTGGAATCTTCTGACTGAAGTGTCCCAACCTGAAACAATGTCTGTCCATCCCCTCCCTAGATGCTGCCTGACCTGCTGAATTCTTCAGCACTTTATTTTGTATAATGGTACCTCTTTGCCTTATTTAGCTCCTACAATCTTTAAATGCAACGCACCAATTCTAGTTACCTGTCATCTGTGATATGCTTTTGTTTTTTTAGCATCCAAGGTCCTTATCATTCCATCTTTGCCCCTCGTCCTTGCCAGAACATTCTATCCCTAAACTCCAACTTGAGTCTTTAATGTTCGTTGTCTCTGTACTGTACACTGACTTTAGGGATCTGAATTAAGCTTTTAGACTTTAGGGAAACTGACTCTTCGACCCACTGAGATCTTGCCGACCAGTGATCGCCCCATACACCAGCACTATCCAACACAATAGGGGCAATTTACAATTTTTTCCAAAGCCAATTGACCTACAAACCTGCATGTCTTTAGAGTGTGGGAGGAAATTGGAGCACCTGGAGAAAACCGAGGTCACAGGGAGAATGTACAGACAGCACCTGTTGTGAGGATGGAACCCGGGCTCTGGTGCTGTAAAGCAGCAACTATACCGCTCTGCCACGATGCCACACGTGGCTTGTTACCACTTAACCGGAGCACCTGGAGAAAACCCAAGCAGTCGGAGGGAGAGTGTTCACACTCCGTACAAACAACGCCATTAGTCGGGATTGAAATGGCGTTGTTTGTACGGAGTGTGAACACTCTGTTTGCTGTCGCTGCTAATGGCATAAATAATGTAACATTTGCTTGCTCTTACGTTGGAAGTTCACCCACTGAAGTTGCTTGCGTCGTCCAATTGTTTTGATTGCAACCGCAGGCATCTTCCAGACTAATTCAATGTTGCATTGACAAAAGGGCACTTTATGGTTTTAACTTGGCAAGACTCATTGCGTGGGCATTGTAATGGTAGCAGCTGACAGAACTGATCCTGTGCTGCAGATTAGTCCATTTGTGCTGGATAATTTCCCTGGCATTTAATGCTATGCCAACAACAATTTTACATGCAAGTTTGAAGGTCAGTTTGCATGCACTGCTTTAAAGCTTTAATCTACCATTCCAAATGGAAACCAATTTACAAAGCACAATCTCTAAAATGACATTTGGATTTAGGTGCAGGAGTAGGCCATTCGGCCCTTCGAGCCTGCACCGCCAATTTGGGAAAGTTTGAAATATCCCCTGTAATTTAGCACAACTCCCTCTTAAATATACCAATGAACTGGCCTTTGAGAGTAGATGTGTATGTGAATTTGAAATTTGTCATAATTACAGCCATTTGGTACATGTGTATGCAATAATTTTACTGAACTCTATACAAAAATTCACTGCACCTTGGTAAACACGGTAAAAAAAACCCTCTTGAAACAGTTTTTCTGATTAAAATTAAATTGTCCTTTTACTCCTATCCTGCTGGTTTTGGATCTCGTTTGTGATCTCGGATCCAATGGGCTCCTAATTCATGTGAGATCTTGTAGAGTTCTCTGAATTCTTGATGTAAGATTATTGTCCAGAAATGGGTTTAATTTTTCCTTCATTGGTTTAAAATTGCATGCAAGTTCCCGGGTCCTTTGCACACCGATTATGTTCTAAATTCTGAGATTTAATGAACAACGATATGTGCCTATAACCCATTTAAACATTTTTTTTCCCCATACCTGTATTAAAACTTTAAATGATTTGAGTGAGATTCGCATAAAGTTCTCTTTGGCCAAAATTTCTGGGGGGAAAAACGATATCTCAAATTATAGCTTGCTAAAAACATTGGCGTACAACTTAATTATGGAATTTGATTTGCTTTCTGCAGTATTGTTTACATACAAAGCTTTCCCATGAGCAGACATAGAACTGAACAATGTCACCAACAGTTGTATTGTTCGCAAAACAATACTTTTTAATTTTCCTGATGCAACGGCAAGTTACTCATTTTTCTGATTTCAGCCGAGTGGGCTAAGATTTCTGCGTTCAGTGGATTAAATGTGCAAACTTAATTTAATGGGTGGTTAAGAAAAATGGCTGTTAAATTTAATGAACTGTAAACAAATCTAAATCAGAAACACATTTCGCTGTCTTTCTATGTGCTTCAAGGACGTAGAGATAGTAATACCATATTCAATGTGTTTAACAATCGTGTAGGCTGGCTAATAATTGTGATGCCTGGTTACTGGTTTGGATTTGAGGGAGAATTCTTGGTTTGTGCAAAATTTGAAACGAAAAAAAACTTGTATGGCAAGAATGTGCTGGAAAATCTACAGTTTTTTTTCCTAAACTCTGCTCTCTCCAGCTGCTTAAAATATTCTGGTATTTTTCCTTGGCTGGAAACTCCTCAGCAGTCCTTGGGGGGGTTGGTAAGGGTGGGGGAGGTGCATTTTGCTTTAAAGCTCTGTGGGGGAGGGAGGAAAGAATTGAAAACTTGCAGGTGAAATTTGAAATCATGCCCTGTTACCTTGTTTTGCTATATCCAACTGTGTCAGACTGTACTTGCTGGGCAAGATGTTTTGCTATACTGAAAATTTGCATTTTTTGGATTTTGAATCCAACCCATCAAGTGACTGCAGAGAACCATTTTCTGTCAACAAGACCTCCACCTTGCTCTTTTAATCTACTGAAAGCACACATCTTGCTTCACTCAGCTGAAATGCCTCCTCTGTCCAGGCATGTTGCTTGCCTGTCATTTTAATTCTCTATCCCACTCCCATTCTGATCTATTGGTCTGCGGCCACCCACAGGCTACAATGTTTAGGTTTATATTTATGTGTACTGAGGTACAGTGAAAATCTTTGTTTTGCATACTGTCCAAACATATCAGATACACCATATTGTAGGTAATTGGAACTCTAAAACTAAGGGGGAAATAGAGTATAGAATATAGTCCACAGCTTGTAGCATCAGTTCCATAGATTAAAATGTAATGTCCTTAATGAGGTAGATTTGAATAGGACATATCCTAGCTTATGGAAGGACCTTTCAAAGCCCAATAACAGAGGGGAAGAGGCTGTTCCTAAGTCTAATGGTGCACACTTTCAAGCTTATGCACCTTCTGTTGGATGGGAGCCAGGAGGAGGAGGATTGACTGGGGTGGGACAATTTTTTTTAAATGTAAGCTGCTTTTCCAAGGTGGCTTGAAATGTAGATGGAGTCAATGAGACCCAATGCAAGATTGAGGAGCAGTACCTTCATCTTGCTCTTTTAATCTACTGAAGGAACACATCTTGCTTCACTCAGCTGAAATGCCTCCTCTGTCTGGACATGTTGCTGCCTTCTGATCTTCTCAATGCTACAGCTACATAACTTGATTTCTTGTCTATATCAGTAATTTCTGTGATATTGTACCCTCTGAGAATGGAGGCCATGCCTAGCTGTGCCTACCAGGCATGCCTTCCTGCTCTGCACTTTGCAACTCCTTCTTCGGTTCTCGATCTCGACTCGGGAGTGTTATGTTATTGTCGTAGGTCCCAGATAGAACAATGAAATTCTTACTTGCAGCAGCACAACAGAATATGTGAACATATTACTCTGTAAACACTATAAAAAAAATGAGAAACCATCTCTTCAACTGCTCCCATTTTCTCATTGACCAGAAAACCTTGTTTACCCCCATGGTGACCAGTTTTATCCTTGGATACATCGCCCTCTCCTCAACCCAAAGCATCGCCCATCAATGACTCCAGAGAGATGCTGCCTTACTCCAGCACTTTGTGTTTTGTTTTGGTAAACTAGCATCTGCAGTTTGTGTGTTGACCATCCACCCTCTTTCTTTCCCACCCCAGCCATCCAAGTTTTACAAGCTTTTCCCCCTCGCGGTCCTGATGGAGGGTCTTTGACTTGAAATGTTAGCCATTTCTCTTCCAATGCACGTGGCCTGATTGGTGTAATTTTCTGGTTTTAAATATTGGCACATGCTTTTGATCTGCATATGGAAACACTTGGCTGGAATAATGATACTGAATATAGACTTAACAGGTTTTAATGGAAAGTTTTGTTAGCATGAAGTTGAAATATTCATAAGTGTGGTCAACGTTATACTGCAGACCAATGTTGCAACACAAAAAATTCTGTTTATCCTTAACATTTCTTAGTACATGAAATAAAACAAAAATAATATTGTGGCAGTTTAGAGACGGATACGCTGAGTTCATGCCAACTTGTGACTAAAGTCTGCTTAACTCTCCCAACAGTGTGATGCACCAACTATTATAAAGTGTGGAGGGGGAGGGAGAAAGGAGAGAAGGCAAACAGCTAGTTACTGAAAAGGGCAGATGTTACCCATTCATGGTGATTTGTAATTGGGGAAAGGAATCACTTGAAGGGAAGAATGTAGTTTGACCTTTCCTTATAAGGTCATTTGTCGGAAATCTGAAAATTGAAGCCACAGTCATCCTCCCATACTGCAGAATATTCTGAGAGCACCTTTATATATAATGCACTGAAAGGGGTATTGAGTCATGTATCACAGAAATGAGCCTTTCAGCATAATTTGTCCATGCCAACAAAGGAGCCCCATATCCCTAGACACTTATCAGTCTACTTGCCCAAATGTCTTGGATGTTATTGCACATTCCTCACCTACTTGGGCAACTCGTTCCATATACTTGCTTCCCTCCGTGGGGAAATTATCTTTATCCTCTCACCTTAAACCTATTGCCTTTAGTTTTTTTATTTCCCCGTCCTATTTATTCCCCTCACGATTTTCTGCACCACTTAGAATGAAGTCCAAGTCTGCCCATCCTCTCTGAAAAACTCAGGCCCTCTAGTCTGAGCAACATTGTTTTAAATCCTCTCAACTTTTTGCAAGGATATGACTGGATTGCAACAAAAACAGATTTACATCAATCTATTTTCTAGTTTTATAGATACCAGGTGTCAGCTTGGCCACTAAAGCAACAGTGAGATATTTGAGCATCTCCTTGAAGGGATAAGATGCACGCAGGCATGCTCAAATTCACCAAAATGCAAACTTGGAATCCTGTCCAAGTCTCTGCTTATCCTGACATGGCCTTTAATAAAATCTGACAATGTGCACTTTAACCAACCACATGTGATTTTTTTTCCCCCCCCCCCCCCCCCCCCCCCCCCCCCCCCTCTATTATGGAGGACAGGCAAATAAATAAATGATGGGTCTTTGTCCCAAACATTATGGAGGGCACTGTAAGTGCAGAGTTTCTTAACCCAGGCCCATTGGGTTAATGAAGGCCCATTGTCCTGGCAGTGTTACAGGATGAGCCTGGCCAAGCATAGCTTTTGTCCACTGCTGTTCCACTGCTCTGTGCAGGTCGGACCAAACGGGGTCGGGCCAGACTGGGTTAATTGTAACTCCTGACTGTAGCTGTAATCTTGGTGTTTCTATGTTCAAATAGTTTATTTGGGTAGCTAGTGACTAACTTGGCAGAGGCAATTTGTTCTGATCAGTGATTATCCTTTAAAACTGAAGGCACAACCGTAAATGGCAATGTACTTTGTAACGCCAGTTGCTCTGAATCATGACCAAACACTATTCCTTTACTCTGATTTCATTTAGTCATTTTGCCAGCAATGCCTTGTCTGCTTTGGTGATTTGGAATAGTTTAAATCTCACTTAAAAATGTTACAGCCGCTATTAAAAGGCAAGATGTGTTAGTTGAACACAAACAAAACCAAGCCCGTGGAGTTCCTGGATTAAACACAATTAATTACTCGGCTATGTGAGGGAGTGTCACACTGTTGGCTTTCAAACTGTACAAAGATGCTGTTCCAAGCTAGAGCAGTTCTTGCCGATCTAGAACATAGAATAATACAGCACAGGAATGGCCCTTTGTCCCACATTGACTGTTAAATATGATGCTAGACTAACATCCTCTGGCTGCATGTGATCCATACCCCAGTATAACAGTGTCCATTTAAAAGCCTCTTAAGGGCCTGTCCCACTTGGACACCATTTGTGCATCATGTAGGTGGCGCGCGAGGATTTAGCGAATGCCAAAATCCTGGGACACTGCCTGCGCCACCACGTCTCGCCACGCCACGCCCGCGTCACGCCCGCGTCACAACGCATGCATTGTGATGCGTAAATGACGCCAAGTGGGACAGGCCCTTTAAACACCATTGTAACGGCCTCCACCGCTACCCTTGGTAGTGTGTTTCAGGGCCCCACTGCTCTCTGGGGGGGGGTCCAGAGAGGGGGGAAAGAATCTCTGCCCCACACTCATCCACTTGAATCTTTGCCCCTTTCACCTTGAAGCTATACTCTCTGGCCTTTGACATTTCCACCCGGGAGGGGTAGGGCGGGGTAATTCTTTCAACTCGTGCCAATTAAACCATCTCTGCATTTACAACTGATATTGGCCAATGATTCCTAGTCTGTGAACACATTGCCTCATTATTTTAACGCTACAGTATATGCCTCTCCACTCCCCCCTCTGAAATGCACTACCATCGGTGCAGTCACTCCATATACAGTACTTGAAAGATTGCTGCCTGTTTGCATCAAGCATTCTCTATTGGCAGTTCCTAATCTGCTGGACATTTCCTGCATTCTTAGTTATCTCAGCAGCTGACCTGCATGTCGCTTGTTTTTCCTCTAATTCCCTCATTAATCTTGCAAGCAGATGGTTTTTGTAAACAGCATATTGGCAGGGTATCCCTGGTCTCGCCAAGCGTGGAATCTATTTTCAAGTTGCAGACGGTAGAAGGATTAATGAGGCAGGGGAATCTCTTCAAAGGCAAGATTGGGGTCCTTGCCCCAAGTCTAGGTTAGTTTATTGTCATTTGTATTGAGGTATAGTGAAAAGCTTTTGTTAGCGGCCATCCGGTCAAAGAAAAGATGATGCGCGATTGAATCGAGCTGTCCACAGCGAAAAGATGAAAGGGTACAATGCTTAATGCAAGATAAAGTGTATTTAGTTCAAAGATCGCCAAAGAAGTAGGAGGACATAGATGCATAGACAATAGGGACAGGAGTAGGCCATTCAGCCCTTCGTGCTAGCACTGCCATTCAATGTGACCATCCACACTCAGTACCCTGTTCCTGCCTTCTCATGATCCTTGATTCCGCTAGCCCTAAGAGCACTATCTAACTCTCTTTTGAATGCAAGATCCTTCAATCATTCAATTATACTTTATTGTTTACATGTAACAAGGTACACGGTGAAATGCTTTGTTTTGCATACAACCCAGTAAATTGATAAAGCAGACCTCGCCTCGTCAGTTCACAACAGTCGCCACGGTTTCTGGTGGCAACAAAGTTACAAAATGTTCAACGATCAGCCCTATCTTTTGCCTGCCGCTGCTTGTCAGCAGGCAGCCCAACACCCAAAGGGTCCCCCATTGTGGCTCCAATGCTGCCAGATATGCGTATTCCTGGCATTTTCTGCTTTTATTGCCGTGTTTTTCATTTTCCTAGTCGGTTTATTTCAAAGAAAAAGCAAGATCAACTGGAGCATTTTTAGTGGGCTGGTTTTCCATTGAAATAGCGGTTTGGTGCTATAAAATAAATCTAATAAAAGGGGGATAGTTCAAATAACATGGTCCAATATTTTGCTGTCATTTTCAATGCATGTTGAAATTGAATGACAGAACTTGGGTTGGACACAAAGTGCTGGAGTAACTCAGTGGGTCAGGCAACTGCTGGGGGGGGGGGGGGGGGGGGGGGAGATCACCCTTTACACTAGTTCTATCCTACACGGTAGGAACAATTTACAGAGGTCAATTAACCTACAATCCCGCACATCTTTGGAATGTGGGAGGAAACCTACATGGTCACAGGGAGAATGTGCATACACTGTACAGACATAACCTAAGGCAGCAGCTCTTCAGCTGTGTCACTGTGCTGCCCTGACTCCTATATCTTCTTCCTGATGGGCAGAAGTGAAATGAGTGACCTGGTTGGTGTGGGTCCTTGATGCTGGTTGTCTTGTTCGAGGCTGCTCCTCCTATAGATAAGTTCAGTGGTGAGGAGGTCAGTACCTGTGGGCTGGGCAGTCTCTACAACTTTTTGAAATCTCCTTTGTTCTTGGGTAAGTAAACATTGTTTATCCTACACACTGGGTCTTCAATTATTAACCTTGGCAGTATCGTTATTGCTAAGGCAATCAATATTATTCTCTTAAACCCCATTTCTACTTTTAATATGTGATTCTTTGAGTTAATTTGCACTTGTTCTCTATTACTAAATGACATTTTCCCCTAAACATATTTTGGAACCCTATACACTTGGTGTTCAAAAGTCACTAGTGACTAGTTAGAATGTCTGCTGTGAATGTCAGTGCCAAATTGAACAAAGTGGTTTCATAACAAAATGTGGGGGAAGTATTTGACCTTAGTAGAATAGCTCTGGATTCTTGAGCAGAAACAGTCTCAAAGCAACGTTGAGTTCAAAGAATTTTTGCATACAAGCCATTCCCATATTAGAAAAGCTCAACTTGTGGCCACTCCTACAGACAGACAGACATGCTCATTATCAATTCAAAAATCTGATGTGCATTCATTCCTTTCTACATCAGAACTATTAATCTCCCTCCCTCTCTCTCCACTTTAGTCATTATCAGTGTCATGCTGTTGTGATGCCATTTGGAGCTCTGCTGTTTTTGTTACTATGATGAGTAATTTATATTTTTGGATGTGGACGGCGGTTAAAAAACGGAACCTGTTTGTTACCATGGAATGTGTGCTGGGAGTGTGAGGAGTTGAACATTTGCACAACATCCAGGATAATGCGGCTTTTATAGTTTGAAGACATTGGTAGTTTATAGGCTGGCATAATGCATCCATACTTGTTCTGGTCAATTATTACTAGTAGATTCAGGATGTCAATGGACAATTGTGTAATATATTAAATGACCGGGTTAGATGCTATGTTGCTTGGCATTTCTTATTTAACTGCTACTTAAAAGCTTGTGCATTAATTGTTGAACACGTTTTGCATGGCACTTGAGATTTTGGACTGAATATTATGTAGTTCCGCCATATTGAATAGTTCATATCCAACAAAAGACTTTATGTTTGTGGTGATGATATTTCAGAAGTTTTAAAAATTCGGTTCACTTTGTGGAAGCATCACAGAGCTACTGCAGGACCAGTGTGGTGGGAACAGTTGATTGTGAAAATAGTTGTTGGCTTTGAAGTTGATAGTTCGAAAGGTGAAGCTGCCTGCTGTTCTTGAGTGCTGAGGAAAAAGGATAGTTAAATCTCACCGTCTCAACAAGAGTACAGTAACACAGCTGGCAAAGCTGCTGCCTCAGTGCTGGAGATCCAGGTTTGTTCCTGACCTCTAATGCAGTCTTTATGGAGTTTGCACGTTCTCACTCTGACCGCGTGAGTTTCCTCGGGGCACACCAGTTTCCTCTCTCATCCCAAAGACGCTTAGCTTCTGTAAATTGCTCCTAGTGTGTGGGGAGTGGATGAGAAAGTGGAATAACATAGAACTCGTATGAACAGTGGTTGGCTTGGACTTGGTGGTCCGAGAACTGGTTTCAATGCTGATCTTTCAATCAAGGGTCTGAAGTAGGGTCTCGACCTGAATCGTCGCCTATTTCCTTCACTCCATAGATGCTGCCTCACCTGCTGAGATTCTCCAGCTTTTTTTTGTCTACTTTTAATCAATCAATGTCTTTTGTGCTGCAATTGCCTTTGGTAATCTTGTAAATAAAGTAATGTAAACGATGAGGTAAATACAAATTCCTCTTGGGGAAGAGAAGACGTTGTACTAACATGTTGGAGTAGTCCATCTAACTCTCTGGAGCCTACACTGCTAATGAATCATGCCTGATCCGTTTGCAGCCTCAACTTTCTGCCTACCCATGGCAACATGCCACCCCTCGGGCATTTACTTTATTTTCTAAAGTAGTCCCTCTGATTCCACTGTCCTTTGATTTTAAGGAATATTTCCAAAAATACTTCAAGATTCAAGATGCATTTAATTGTCACATGTGCCAAATGGCACAGTGAAATGACATTCCCATACAGCCATACAATAAAAATAAAGAACACACACTATAGAATTTAACATAAAACATCCCCACACAGCAGAATCAACGTTTCCCACTGTGTGGGAAGGCACCAAAGTCAGTCTCTTCCTCCACTGTTCCTCGTGGTCAGGGCCTCCCCAAGCCCTCCGCAGTTGCAGCTACGGGAGGCCCGATGTCCAGGACCGCTCGCCGTGGTGTTGTAAGTCCGACGTCGGGGCTGCGGGACGTCCTCAGCGGCGTGGACAGAGTTGGCCCCCTCCTACCGGAGTCGGCGGCTTCCAAAGTCCGCAAGCCGCGCCGGGTGGAGACCCGATGCTGTAGACCCTCTGCAAGGTGCCCCAGGACTCCACGCTGACTTACTACCAGACTGTGTTGACTATCTTAAGTAGGCAATACTCTGAATTTAGAAGTGGTTCTTGATTCTTGGGACAACCACTCCTGCAAATCCAGCCTATCAAGATTCCTTTATCTTGGTTTCATACCATCTCCCTTTCCAGAGGAGAACCCGAGTCTAGTTTGTTCCAAAATTCTGTGCAACCTTGCTAATGTTAAATGATTGAAACAAAGAACTGCAGATGCTGGTTTATGCTATAGATAGACCAAAGTGCTGGAGTAACTCAGCAGGCGAGGCAGCAACTCTGGAGAAGGGCTTGCAGTGGCACTGCCTGACATGCTGAGTTCCTCCAACACTTTATTTCTCTAATGTTAAATAATTCATCTAATTTGACCCCAATTCTATGTCAAATGGTGTTTGCCAATTTTTTAAACTGCGTACAACTTACAATTTTGGAATTAAACCGCTACGGAGTTTAAATCACTTTGTTATTAACAGATCTCAACAGTTTGCAGATTAACTTGTGGTTTAGCCATTTCGAAGCTGACTGGTATTTCATTAGTAGATTGTCAGCTTTAGATTTGTAGATGTTGGCATGCACCCAATATAACTGTCAATGCTGTATTTAGACAGTGCATTGCTGGCCTTTAGATTTGTTTTGTAGCAACAAATTGGGCAGCAATTTCTCTATTTAATCATTGTGGCTGAGACCCTGATAGATTAGGCAGAAATCTTCTGTCTGTTACCATAGAACATCCTTCATCCCACAATGTCTTGCCAAATGCAATGCCAAGATAAACTAATCTTCTCTGCCTGCATACGATGCATATCTCTCCAATCCTAATTAATTACATGGCAACCATGTGGCCCATCGCATCCATGCTACCTCACGGAGAATTAATTCCAGTACCCCTGTTTCTTCCACATTCTTGCAATTCATTCTCACCAGCTTGTCTTTGGTTCATATGCTCCTGAGATATTTTACAGTAGCTGATTAACCCATCAACACATCTTTGCAGTGTGTAAGGACCCAGAGGGAAGCTATCCCATCACAGACAGTGTAGAATCAATACGAGTTGCTGGAACTGAGGCAACAGCACAAACTACTGTGCTACTAAGCTTCTAGAATGAGGATGTGGAATGTCGTATGCTTTTACCAGTTACAAAAATAAACTCTCCAGTCACTTCAAAGGCTAAACCTATCTGATGCTGAAAGCTTTGCTAATCGTTGATTTTTTTTTTCTGACTCTGAGAACAGTTCTGAAGTCTGTATGTCTAGTATACACAGAAAATGCTAGATTAACTTGGCTAGGCTTGGATCTGTCCCCCACCACTTCTCCCAGCTTTCTCCCCACACCAATCTGTCTGAAGAAGGGTGCTGTGACCTGAAACATCAATTATCCAGTTCCCCAGAGATGCTGCCCAATGGGAGTTACTGCAGCACTTTGTCTTTTAATTAGATGGATGGATATCTATTTTCAGTTGCAAATCAAAACCAATGCTAAAGATCTAGACAAAACAAAATGCTGGAATCTCGGCAGGTCGGGCTACATCGAGGGGAAGAGGAATAGCTAACCTTGAACAACAGCTCTTGCCATGGAGTTTCCAGCTGACTGCAGTCACATTTTGTTGTCTGTCAACTTGAAAGGCAGAATGAGAATCTAGATCGGGAACCAAAGATAGACACAAAGTGCTGGAGTAACTCAGCAGGTCAGGCAGCATCTCTGGAAGTGATCAAAGTTTTATTTGGAATACCATAAGCTTGTGCATTCAGTAACATGGTTACAAGCTGGTGGACTGGTAGAAATTCTAATGTCTTGATTATTTTTATTGTTTACCATACAGGTTAGAATGAGGTACACCATGAAAATGGATCCTTCAGCACATAGAAACATAGAAAATAGGTGCAGGAGGAGGCCATTCGGCCCTTCAAGCCATTCATTGCGATCATGGCTGATCGTCCTCTATCAATAACCCGTGCCTGCCTTCTCCCCATATCCCCTGACTCCACTAGCCCCTAGAGCTCTATCTAGCTACCAGCATTTTTCTATGTTGTTTCTTCCAGAATCTCTTTTAAATTGATGTCTAAATGGATTCATCAGCCCTTTTTAACCTAAAGCTTCTACTGAGATGGCAAGATTTTAAGGGAAAGGAAAACTATTCATGGTGGAAATGTTTTTTATTTAAAGCACAGCTAGTCAGGCTGGAGCTATCAAAGAGGTATCTTGTTCCAAGACCGTTCCAAAATGTTCAGCTAATTTGTGAAGCATGGTACATTGAGAATATAAATGGGTGAATTATAAATACCAAGTGCACTGATAGCTGCAGATAGTTTGCCAGAAAACAATCCCAATGTTATTTACTTTTAATGAAGTTGGCTATCAAACTTCACCTGGGCAACATTGTACTTTACAGGAAAGGACACAAAGTGCTGGAGTAACTTGACAGGTCAGACAGCATCCCTGGAGAACATAGATAGGTGACATTTTGGGTTGGGACTTTACAGTGCTTTACAGAACCACATGACTGGCATCCGTCCCAAATATTGTATTCCTGGGGCAATATTTGTTCCAAGCTATCTAAGTGGTGGCCGATTGGGAAAGGGGGAGATGCAGCGAGACCTGGGTGTCATGGTACACCGGTCATTGAAGGTAGGCATGCAGGTGCAGCAGGCAGTAAAGAAAGCGAATGGTATGTTAGCTTTCATTGCAAAAGGATTTGAGTATAGGAGCAGGGAGGTTCTATTGCAGTTGTACAGGGTCTTGGTGAGACCACACCTGGAGTATTGCGTACAGTTTTGGTCTCCTAATCTGAGGAAGGACATTATTGCCATAGAGGGAGTGCAGAGACGGTTCACCAGACTGATTCCTGGGATGTCAGGACTATCTTATGAAGAAAGACTGGATAGACTTGGTTTATACTCTCTAGAATTTAGGAGATTGAGAGAGGGATCTTATAGAAACGTACAAAATTCTTAAGGGGTTGGACAGGCTAGATGCAGGAAGATTGTTCCCGATGTTAGGGAAGTCCAGGACAAGGGGTCACAGCTTAAGGATAAGGGGGAAATCCTTTAAAACCGAGATGAGAAGAACTTTTTTCACACAGAGAGTGGTGAATCTCTGGAACTCAGAGGGTAGTTGAGGCCAGTTCATTGGCTATATTTAAGAGGGAGTTAGATGTGGCCCTTGTGGCTAAGGGGATCAGGGGGTATGGAGAGAAGGCAGGTACGGGATACTGAGTTGGATGATCAGCCATGATCATATTGAATGGCGGTGCAGGCTCAAAGGGCCGAATGGCCTACTCCTGCACCTAATTTCTATGTTTCTAAGCTTAACATCCGTTGAGAAAAAGGAATTTTATTTTTGAATTTATTCACTATGTAGTTTAATATTTGTAAAAGAAAGGGGAAATAGTTGAAAATTGGATTGTGAATACTTGATTGCTTGTGCATGTGGAAATCTGATCTTCTACAAAAGTCCTTGGAATCAACAGGAATTTAAGCATTTGAATTGAGGATTTCTAAATCTACTTGAATCTTCATCCGCTGACGCAACATTCAGTAGGATTGCATCCTTAACACAGTCTTTTTTTCCGAGTTTTCAGCCCTGTAGTGTTGAGACTAAATGCCCTCCTCTGTCAAGGAAGAATTATTGAAAATGCTTGCTGAAAGTACAGTGCAGATTGAAACATGCCAAGGTCAATGACATTAACATCACAACCTATTTCAGGCAACACATTCTTTCCATTCATGCCTGCTTTAGCCACTTGTAATTTCAAGTTGAAAAGATGAATGGAAAAGCTTGAGCAACTTTCCAATTTTGGTGTTGTAACTTGGCTTGAATGTAGGGAGCAAGAGGAGAGGCCTTCTGTCGGTCCACAGCAATGGAAACATTTGTGCATCAGCCGTATCTAATTTAGACTTTGCATCTGTTTATCATGAGGCAATTATCTACAGCCCCAAGGGTCTACATTATCCCATGTAGAGCAACATTGCAGACCTACAGGTCATTAAATGTAATGCCTCAGCCATGTGTGGATTTTATATTGTATACTTTAGTGTAGAGATTCAGCATGCAAACAGGACCTTAAGTCTGTCAACTCCGTGCTGGTCACAATGTGTGGGTTTCCTCCCACATCTCAAAGATGTGCTTATTTGTAGGTTAATTGGCTTAAGTAAAATCACCCCTAGTGTGTAAGGAATGAATCATCGATCACCTGCTCGTATTAGTTCTGTTATCGCAGTTCTCATCCTTCCACACAAAGGGGCAATTGAGAGACAAATTAAGCTATAAAACCAGATGTCTTTGGGACGTCAGAAGAAACGTTTAGCTTTGAGCCTGTACTCGTTGGAGTTTAAAAGGATTGTGGTGAGCAGAAGAAGAGAATCTCATTGAAAGCTACTGAATAATGAAAGGCTCAAATAGTGGATGTACAGAGATTATTCCACTAGAGTCTAGGACCAGAGGGCACCGCCTCAGTAAAAGGATATTCCTTTTAGAATGTAGATAAGGAGTTTATTTTGATCGATGGTGGTGAATCTACAGAGTTCATTGCCATAGATGATAGTGGAGGCCAAGGCGTTGGCTATTTTTAAAGCACAGATTGATGTGTGTTTCTTCCCATTGAAAAGAGTGCTGATCTTTGACACTGGTGCCACTTGACATTGTTGAACTAACACCACATCGCTTGCTCTTAACATCCAAAAATCTTCCTTGAATATACTTGGTAATTAAACTTCTACTGCTATCTTGGGCAGTGAATAGAAAATATTTATTGGCCTCAAATTTCTTCTGTTTGGAATCACTAACCCCTAGTTCTGCAATCCTCAGCCACAGAAAATACCAACACTGCCTTTATTCATTAATTTGGGGCAGCACAGTGGCTTGGCAGTAGAGTTGCTGCCATACAGCGCCAGAGACCCGGGTTCGATCCTGACTACGGCTGCTGTTGGTACAGAGTTTTTTGTGTTCTCCCTGTGACCATGGGCTTTCTATGAAAGCAATTGTGACTTGAAGTTGTCAGTTGTTAGTTGTTAGCCCTGAACATCCTGTACTATTGAATTTAATTTGAAGCTTTAATCTTTCAACGTGCCAAATCAACATTTAAGATGATTGCAGTTTGACCGTCTCTAAATTTGAGCTGTAAGTGTAGTCGTTCATTTAGTGTTAAAATAAATGAACGCGCTCAAATACTTCTAGCTGTCATTGTAAATACAGTGGTACCAATCTTTGTAAATGTGGTGAAAATAGACAAAGTGCTGGAGCAACTCGGAGGGTCAGACAGCAGGAAAGGAAGGATAACGATATGTGCTATTTTGGGTCGGGACCCTTCAGGGTGAAAGTTGGGAGGGAGACGGAGCTGAAGGAGAGAAGACCAGGAGATGCTATCAGTGAGGATGAAATCCAACTACAGCTTGAATCAAAACATGGTAAAAATACTTGATGGACATATCTGTTGTATCAATTAATGTATGAATTTGAATCAGCTGGGATCTCCACTATGCTTTGCTTCTACTTTCCACTGGCCCTATTAACCAGAATGTGCTACCAACAAATCTTTTCAAACCAACGTGGATCTTTGAGTTTTGTTTCTGTGCAAAATGTGCTTTTCATTCCGAGATCCATTCTATTCGGTCCAGCTTCTAGAGTTTTGGGTTTAATGATGAGTGACTCTTAATTCTCTGGGGATGGGGAAAAAAAAAAGTTTGGCGTCCTTTCTAATTCCAATCGGTTTGCTTTGCAAGTTTTTGCTCACCTGGTTTATTTGGAAAAGACGAGTGCAACATGGCAGGTTTTGCTGGAAAAGGGGACAAGAACACCTTGCCAGAATATTTGTTCATGCAGGATGCACAAACACCTAACTTGAGATGGTGCTGTGTTTTAGCATCAATAACCTAGAGTCCATGTGTTAGAAGATTCAATCAAATGGCAGGAATCCACCAATTTGTCAAAGAATATTGGAGGGACTCGGCAGGTCAGGCATCATCTTTGTACAAAGGTTCACAAGTTATAGGAGCAGAATTGGGCCATTTGGCCCATCAAGTCTACTCCATTAAATCATGGCTGATCTATCATTCTCTCTCAACACCATTCGCCTGCCTTCTCCCCATATAGCCCATGACGTGGCCTCCACAGAAGTCTGTGACAATTAATTCGCCAACACAAATTCGCCAACCTCTGACAAAGGAAAATCCCCTATTCCTTTTGTGTGCTGCTCCTAGCATTGGTCCCGAGTAGAGAGCTCTTCAGACAAATAAAACTGAGGAAATATTTTTTGATTTTAATTGACATTTACAAATACTCTGGTTTTGCTTTGTTAACAGTGATGCTTGTTTATCACTAGTAAATAAGTCCTTGGCAGTGCTTTTTTTTTGTGATGGTATGGCATACTGGTACCAAGTTGAGAACAAAGATTTTCTTATTCTTAACTTGGTAGTAGTATATATTTTTAATTTCTTTTTGCAAATTTTTAATTTTGCAAATTTTACGTTTCAAAAGTTAAGACACGCAAGCCCTTGAGCATTTAAGCTTGTCAGCTAATGATCTACCATGGACACCAGCAGCAAGGAACAATATGTGGGTAGACAAAAGTGCTGGAGAAACTCAGCGGGTGCAGCAACATCTATGGAGCGAAGGAAATGGGTCATATTTCCTTCGCTCCATAGATGCTGCTGCACCCGTTGAGTTTCCCCAGCATTTTTGTATACCTTTGATTTTCCAGCATCTGCAGTTCCTTCTTGAACACTAAGGAAAAATATGTGCACTGGCACCTTTTTGTCTACAAATATATCTATCACTGGTCTTAAGTCTTAAGATGGATTCTGACATGAAACATCACTTTTCCTCCAGAGATGCTGCCTGTCCCGCTGAGTTACTCCACCATTTTGTGCCTATTTTCGGTGTAAACCTGCATCTGCAGTTCCTTCCTGCACAGTGGTCTGGACTATTAGTTGTCAAAATGAAGATTAAGTTGTGATGTATGTTGTGTACGAATAAATTTGACTTTGACTTTGTCTGGCAGTTAATATTAATGACATAAAGTCATTTCAGATAAACCAGCAGCCTCATAGCTTTTCCATGTTACCAAAGGACCCATAATTTTTGCTCCATATTTAACTGATGTTTGCACCGTCAAAACAATGAGATGCTTGGGCAGCGGCTGCTGCTGCTGAATTGTGTCTCACTGGGTTGTTCTGAGTTATGACAAATGGAAGATATGCAGTGCAGGGCTGTTACCGTGTTGGTAGATGTGTTTTTCAATTGAGTGTACTTTGGTCTGGGGGCCTGGGGCAGTGGAAAGGCTCTAGTGAAGAACAACATACAACAAGCTGTGCTGGTTACAGTAAACCACTGCAAATATCAACTTGACCAGAATTCATCTCTCTGTTCAGGTTCTGATCTGGTGCAGTGAACAGCTTTTTAAAAGGATACATGTTCAAGAAGGCAGGACATGTTTGGGCCCCATATTTCAAGAGATGTGCTGGTGTTGGAGAGTGCCAAGAGGAGATTCACAAGAATGATCCTGGGAATGATGAGGAGCGTTTGATGGCAGGGGCCTGTATTCGGTGGAGTTTTGGATGGGGAGGGGATCTCATGGAAACGTACCATATTTTGAAAGTCCTATACAAAATGGATGTGGAGGGAATGTTTCCAGTAATGGGAGAGTCTAGGTCCAGATGACACAGCCTCAGAATAAAGAGACATGCCTTTTAGAATGGAGATGAGGAGGAATTTATGTAGTCAGAGGGTGGTGAATTTATGGAATTCATTGCCACAGGTGACTATGGAAGCCAAGTCATTGGGTGTTTTTAAAGCGGAGATTGATACTTTTTTGATTAGTAAGGGAGTCAAAGGTTAGAGGGAGAAGGCAGGAGATTGGTATCGAAAAATAAATAGATCAGCTATAATCGAATGGCAGAGCAAACTCGATGGGCTGAATGGCCTAATTCTGCTCCTACAGCTTACAATTTTGTCGAGGTGCATCAAAGCCTCAGGTAACTAATCATGTGGGGTCTTTGAAACAGTCCTGGGATCCACCACCCTTTAACAATACAATTGTAAAAGAAAATTGTCATTGGACCAAATATTTGCTACATTGGTTTTGCAGGCCACAGCCCACAGAGGGGCTGACTGACCTGGCATTTGACGGCACATATCTAGAATCTGTAGCTTTTTGCTTTTGGATCAGACTAAAATTAATTTTGTGCTTTGGCACACACCGCAGGTGCACAATAGCATGAATTTAATTATATTTATTGTCCATGTTAACATGAGGCCAAATTTGCTATAATTAAGGCAATGAATTAGTGATTTAAAGTTCCAAACACTTTGCCAACAGTCTGGTGTCTGGGACAGTCCAGCTGCCCGCTTGTAACAGCAGTGGGAAATTAAAGCAAACTGCAGAAGCTGGAAATACTTGGGTCAGGCTGTGGACAGTTGACCTTTTACAGGCCGCGGACCTTGCAGTAAGAAAAAAATGACGTGCCATTAATGTTAATTGCTTTGATCCCATAGAAATAATGGTTTACAGTAAACCCTCTAATGGGCCTCTAACTGACTTTGGTATAGCAGACTGACATACTGACTGTCTCCCTAGCCGCATACAACCCCCACCACCCCCCGCTCTTCAGCTGCTTCCAGGCCACACCTGCCGCTGCAACCAGTGACTCCGCTGATCTTCGCCGCTTCCCCTGGCTGCCAGCAGGTCAAGGTTGTCAACCTGCCTGGATTCCAGGCCCAGTTCCAGGCAGAGTCTAAAGAAGGGACTCGACCCGAAACGTCACCGATCCATGATCTCCAGAGATGCTGCCTAACCCGCTGAGTTACTCCAGCACTTTGTGTCATTTTGTGTATTAACCAGAAGCTGCAGTTCTCTGTTTCCACTACTTGTACAATGATAATACCTTTTTTACTTCTGCCTTGTAAAAATGACAAGATTCTGAGATTAGATGGTTCAGGCGGACTAGGATTTGCCCTAAACATGAGTTGCTTTTTACAGTAACTCATCATCATTGTACAGGTTGAATTGAAGAGCCAGCAACCTGGAGAAGTCAAACTTGAATTTCTCCTCTTTTAGCCTCCCACCTTCTGGCATCAATATTTTGCTTCATATCTCGGCCAAATATAGTGCAGGTATGGGTAAATGCCTGTATACATTGTGGGGAGTTTGACTCTTTGCCAAACCGCAGTGTTGAGTATTTCTGTCATGCGATGAAAAGACCACTGTTTCAGTGGCAGTGTGAAATGTTGGGTCATTGTGCTCATGAAGCTAAAATGGTGCAGCATCTGGTTTTAGCTAACAATCAAAACAAACGTTGGAAGTTAGCAAGTTGGACTATCTGCGTGAGGAATTTTGTTTTGGGTCAAAGGCCCTTTGTCAGAACTAGAAGAGGATGAGGCATCACGCACATCATCCATCCCTCCCATGACCTCACTGCTTTAGTTAGGTTTAGATATGCAGCATGGAAACAGGCCCTTTGCCCCACCAAGTCCATGCTGACCATCGATCACCTGCTCATGCTAGTTCTGTGTTGCCCCACTTTCTCATTCGCTCCCTGCGCATTAGGGGCAATTGACCTACAAACCTGCACATCTGAGATGTGGGAGAAACCAGAGCACCCGGAGGAAACCCATGTGGTCGCAGTAAGAACAGGCAAACTCTACACAGGCAGCGACCGAGGCCAGGATCGAACCCGAGACTCTGGCACTGCGAGATAGCAGCTTTACCAGTTGTGCAACAGCTTTAGTCCTTTCCAGTTCTGACAAAGATAGCTTATACTCCAAGCAAAGGCAAAGTTCCATCTGAGGCTATCTAGTTTAATGAAACAATTTGGCCAGACTACTGTAGTTCCCCATTATTATTCATCTTGCTTCATTGTGCATCAATCTCTGAATCTATAAAGCTGTGCAGAAACTTGGAGGAAAACCTTAACGTTATAAAGGATAATTGTTGATCAACTTGTCCTTGGGACTATCTAGCCTAGGGAACATGCCATTTGTCATAGAGTGGGAAAATGCTAATATGTATTCAATGTGATCTGAACCTAAAATTAAAAGCAACAAAAATGCTTGGTTTAGTATTTTGCAATCTTCCTCCCAAAAGGAAAGCATTAACAAATTTATGCCAGTTTCCCTAGACACTGGGCTGTGTGTCTGGTAAACTAAAAACTTGATTCTGTTGGTATTTTGACTCTAAGCAAAAATTGTGGTAACGTTTTTTTGAAAGATGTTCCCTTAGCTTAATGTCAATATTTATACCATACTAGACCAAGTGCAGACCTGTTCCCTACCCATTGCCCCCATGGGAGGCGTGGTCCTCCAAATCAAGCTGTTCCCAAACGTAAGATTCCAGCACTCTCCTTGCCTTCCTCAGCAGTGCTCTTTTAAGAAAAAAAAAGAAGAAAAAAAAGTTCCAATTGTACTTGCTCTGCGTGTTGCAATAGCAATTTGCTCTCCCCCTGCTAGTCGATCCATTGTGATGTCATCAGTTGAAGCTGGTGGTTTTAATTTCAAAGTTTTTAGACTTTTAGTATCGAATTGAGAATAAGTCGAGATTTAAAGCATAAAATGTTCAATTAAGGTGATCCCGGCGTTGACGTGGAAAATGTCAATTGGAATATGTAAAAATGTGATCATTACCATGTAGTGTTTTTGTGAAGATACACGCACGCACACAGCCACACACACACACACACACACACACACACACACACACACACACACACACACACACACACACACGCGCACATTAGTTGATGTCACAAACAAGCAGTACTCATCAGGAATGTTGGATCGTATTTAAACCCATTTCTATGAGTATTTAATTAGGTGGGTTTTGAGGTAACCTGCGGGTACATTTTGTTTTTTGGTCGTATTATTCTGTCTCTTTGCCTCTAATAATGCTTGATTGTAATTACACAACTTTGCTTTGACTATCCAAAAAATTGAGGTGCAGAATTAAAGTTTGCTCTTGCAGAATTTGTGAATGGACAGAGTTTCATTTCTTGATGTGTGCACAGATGACGTGGCTTTGCACTGAAGATAATTGACACAATAAGGGCAGTTTGAGGAAAGCAAACCTCATTCCCCACCCCAGTAATGTGGGGTCACTTGCATTGGAGTGCGTAACATGCTGCAAGTTGATGGCTGCAGAGAATTGGGAATGAAATGGACTTCACAGGAAGACCATGAAGGAGCCAGTTTAGTGAGCATGGGTAAAAGTGAGTAAATATAAGTGAGTGCAAGTGGAGAGGATGTTTCCAATAGTGGGACAGTCTAGGACCCGTGGGCACAGCCTCAGAATAAAATGATGTACCTTCAGAATGGAGATAAGGATGAATATCCTTAGCCAGAGGGTGGTAAATCTGGAATTCATTGCATGTGGAGGTCAAGACATTGGATATTTTCAAAGTGGAGATTGATGGGTTCTTGATTAAGGATGTCAAAGGTTACAGGGCAAAGGCCGGAGAATTAGGTTAAAGGAAAAAATGATCAGCAATGATCAAATGGCGGAGCAGACTTGGAGGGCCGAATGGCCTAATTCTGCTTGTCTTGTGGTCTTGTATGATTATGCGGGACAGCCGGCAAGGTTTGCATTGTTTCCAAAGAAGGTCGTCATGGTGTTTTTATCCTTGATGTCACGGCTTTGCCTGCAGATATTTTTTTGAAGCAATGAAACAGGATGTTATCAGCTGCTGTCCGTGCTTTGCCATTTCAAGTTGGAACATTGTCTTTTGTAAAAATGTTATGACATTGACCAAGTCTCCAACAAAACCACATTAAAGCCCTATGAAAAGTTGTATACATTAAAATGGCAGACAGCGGGGGAGATGCGCCGTTGTGTATGGCTGCTCCTCCTGCAGTCCGTCCTTTCACCCTTTTTTATTTTTATTTTTAGTCCTGTCTGTACTAAATGTTTATTGGAGGTCTTATTTTATGTGGTGGGAGGGGAAGGGGGAAACTGTTTTAATCCCAGTCCTACCTGGTCGGAGATGCGGTTTTCTTCCGAACCGCTTCTTCATCCTCTCTGTCCGGCCTACCATCAAGCTGGAGCAGCGCTGGAGCGGCGTTTCCTGCCTGGACTGCAGCTTTGCCGACGGTGCAAATGCTGGGACACCAACGTCGTTGAAATCCAGCCGGGGGCGGGCGGCACTGGATTTCAACACCGCGGGGCCTGGGATCCGAGTTCGCCAGAGTCAGAGGTCCGGCCAGCGCGGCGGCCTGAGAACTTTGGACATTGCAGTCTTCGGGGAGGAAGCGGCCGCTTCAGTCCAGGCTGCTGAAGAATTGTTCACCCGACGCCGATGATCCAGCTTCGCGGCAGAGGGCCTGAAAACATCGGGTTGGCTGAGGAGGCCACATATAGACCCCGACCTCGGGTGGACTATGAGGGGGAGAACTGGATGTTTTTAGTGCCTTCCCTCACAGTGAATTCTGCTGTGGGGGGACGTTTCTTGTTGATTTCTATAGTGTACTGTTCTGTGTCTTTTTTTCTTTTTCTTTATTATTTTGTATGGATTGACATTTAATCTGTTCAATTAATTTAATCAATCTCTGTAAAGCACTTTGGTTCAAAGTGATTTTGTTTAAAAGTGCTATATAAATAAACATTATTATTATTATTATTGCACTGAAAATGGTGGTGACCCTCTGCTTTGTGGCTCTGTATGTGTATTTTAAGTATCTGAGCATTTCTGCAGTTCAAAGACAGTGTTGATAGCACCTTGGTAGCTTATTTAGGATATTGAAGATTGAAATGATTCATGTTTCAGGATAAGTCTGTGTGCTAGAGAATGCATGTGGCTTGGACTGTACATAATGGGTGAGATGGTTGCATTGAAATGCCAGACTACCTAGTACTTGGAGATACAGCATTGAGCCAGGCCCTTCAGCCCACTGAGTTCATGCCAACCATCGATTATCTGTTCACACAATTCTGTTATCCCATTTTCTCATCACTCCTTAAGGGGCTGTCCCACTGCGGCGACCTAGTTCAGAAGAGTTTGCCCTCGACTCAAACTCTCAGCATGGTCGACATATGAGGTCACTGGAACTCTCCTTCGTGTTCGAGGGAAGTTCCCGCATACTCGCGGCCTCAGCTAGGATGCAGAAAATTTTCAGCATTTTGAAAATTTTCCGCAAGTAAAATCTGGTCGGCATGGTTCGTTTTAACTCTTAGTGCAGTGGTGTGGGGTCGCTATGTAGTTGCAGGCAGTCGAGGGCAGCCATAGGCAATCTCCTTCACTGACTGGGCATTTTGATTGGCTCATTAGAGTTTTCAGGACGAAGGAAAACCGACCGGTAGGTAAAATGCCCGCTAAACTTTATTATTCTTAAAAGTGTCTCCACGCCCTCTCTCTCTCCCCCCCCTCAATGATTTACCGTTAATGTGCAGTCGTCTTTTACCTTCCTCTTCATCGCGGGTGTGAATTTCAGACAGCGCTCCCCCTCTTTCCCTGGCCCCCATCTTTGCAGTGTGTGTGTACGGTCGGTCGATCCTGTTCGCGGTTTCAACGCGGAAGGTCGATCCCGCTCGTGGTTTTCCAGGCGAGTGCCCTCGAGCTTGAAGGTCGAAGTCACTCTTCTTAACTCGCGGATTAGGTCGCCGCAGTGGGACAGCCCCAGGGGCAATATACAGAAGGCGATTAACCTACAAACCCACATGTCTTTGGGATGTGGGAGGAAACCCCTGCAGTCACAGGGAGAACGGGCAAATTCCACACCAACAGCGCCAGAGGTCAGGATCGAACCTGGGTCCCTGGTGCTGTGAGCAGCAGCTCTACCAGTTGCACGCTGTGTCCAAACTGGAGCATCTCAATGCTGTAACCTGCCACTGGTTAAATTAAATTCTGAATATTTTATCTTGAAAGATGGAAGTATTTCCCTCCTATGGTCAAACAAACAACTTTGGAGTTTTTTTTGCGCTGATATTGAGGCTATTAATTTATTGATTGAATCTGTGTATTAATTTTATGGGTCTTAAGCTGCTGCAAGTAAGAATGTAATTGTTGTTGTTGGTACATATGACAATTAAACATTTGACTCTTGAGTGGTATTGGATAAATAGAACTTTAAAAAAAATAACCTTTTTCAGATTTTGCTTTAAATCCGTGTATTTGCATAATTAAAAGAATTAAAGTATGGCCATTTGACTCAGTAGAAACAAGAACCCAAGTATAGATAATACAATCCTTGATCACCTGTCCTTGGAGTTTTACCTTGTCTCAAGCCACCATCTAGTGAACAACAATTTATCAATGAATTGAGAGAAAATGTATCTTTTAAATTATATAGAAATGGTATTGATGGGTGGCACGATGGCTTAGCGGTAGAGCTATTGCCTTACAGCGCCAGAGACCCAGGTTCAATTCTCACTACAGGTGCTGTCTGCACGTACTCCACGTAACCTGCGTTTTGCTCAGATCTTCGGTTTCCTCCCACACTCCCAATACGTACAGGTTTGTAGGTTAATTGGCTTGGTATAAATGTAAATTGTCCCCAGTGTGTGGAGGATAGAGTAAGTGTGCAGGGATCACTGGTCAGTGCGGACTCGGTGGGCCGAAGGGCCTGTTTCAGCACTGCATCTCTAAACTAAACTAAAATACATTTGGTATTGAGACGTTGGGCAATGCCTTGAAACTGTTTACACAGCAGCTAAAATATTTCACTGTCATGAACTAGAAGCCATTAACTATTAGCTTGTGAATTCATTACAGGAAAATGAAGGGATTAAAAAATCATCTGAAGACGAAGCGGAGGTTGATGGCACCAACACACCCCTTCCTGATGACACTGCTGGTAAGTTGATTTTCTGCCGATAACTATACTAACTGCACAGGCAACGCATTTGAATTCTCATCAGTACTTCACGTAAAGATTAAAAGATTGCCTCCATCAATTTGTTATTACCTATTATGGGATTCCACATGTGTGACAATGTAAGGAGATTTCTGCTTCGGCTAAGTCCCCAAAGAAATCTGGTCAAATATTGTTGAATTGGCGGACAAGACGAATATATTTTTTCCTCCCACTTCTCTTTCCTCATAATTATTAACTCTAGTCTCCCCTTGGCTGCCTCCATCCTGTCTCGTAACCAAAACGCAATGTTCCTAGTGAATCGCTCCAGGCTATCATCTGCTTCCCTAGCATAGTGAACACAAGTCTCCTGTACTCCAGCTGTACTGAGTCAATGTTTACAGCATGATGTGTCAGCTCTTGTATTCTAAACCCTGTCGAATGTAGGTCACAATCCCGTAAATTCTCTTCACCACATCTACTTGTGCTACCATCTCTTGGATGTGTGCTCTTTTCATCAATATTTCTCAGTCCCCACCATTCATGGTGTATACCTTGCGAATGTTAGCCCTCCCAAAAAGCAGCATTTTGCTTATTGGGATTAAATTCCATCTGCTGTTGCTACACCTGACATAGCAGTGGATTTTGAAACAAAAACATGCTGGCAGCACTCAGTCGAGCAACATTTGTGGAAAGAGAGATTGGTTTAGTAGATTGGTTAACATTTGTGGAAAGAGAGATTGGTTATGTAGGGCCTTCAGCTGCAAGTAAAACTGTCATTGTTCTGTTTCGGTATGCATGACGGCGAAACGCAAGGTTCATGTAACAGGATGGGAGGGGATGGCAGATTAGACATAAATAACTGTAATGAGGTGAAACGATGGAGCAGTCAAACAGACTGTCAAGCTCTTTGCTACTAATGTTGTGATGTCTGACTATCGTTTGGCGTACTGAAACAAGGGCAGAGCAGAATAAAAGGAAAAAGAATGCCAGCCCTGACACAAGAGGGAAGTTACCCAATGTTTGGTATTGAATTCCACAAGCTGTGATATGTCAGGGTGGGGGGGGAAAAAGTGTTGCTTCAGCTTACATTGTGGATGAATGTAACAGTGCAGGAGGACATGGAAAGAGTGGTGAATTAAAATGGCAGGCACTAACTCTGTCCTGTGTTTGAGCATCCCAGACTTTTGCACCAGAGGGGGAGGCAGTGTATAATTCACAAACCCATTTGCCGTTGCAACCATGGAAATTACTGCCGGCTCTTACAATCAAATCCCTCTTTTACTGGAGCCCTCTCCACAGCTTCTCATTCAGTATTTAATCTTGTCCAGTGATTGCATTATCTCAACTGTTTCATTGTAGTTAAAGCATGGTTTAATTTGTAATTTGGGCTTGATGTCTGGATTTCTTTGATATTCGTGTTAATAAAAGTTCTTATTAACATGATTTTATTCTTCTTATCGAGTCCAAATCGCAAGATGAGAAATTGTTCAGCCAGAGCTGAACACACTTCTCGGCATCTGCATACAATGGAGTCTTGCGCATCTTGTGCATAGTGGTGGAAAGATTGGTGGATACAGGGTCGCGACTTGAACGTTCTTTCCTTGGCCCCACGATTTTATTAACGAAGCATTTTATAGTTTATTTCATTGATGCTTAAGTCTCTATTTGACAATAATAAAATGTAATCAGAATGTTAACATTAGCATTTAATGGCGACCAGAAGCCTTTTCAGATTCTGTAGGTGAATGCAAATCTAAGCCAAACATGATTTGTGTAGAGTTGTTGCTGTTCCCAGTTATTCCTACATTTGTTTTTCAAGTGATCTAACCAGTTTCCAAGTCAAATTATTTGTTGCATCCAAAAGTGTGGCTTCTCTCCCTCGGCCCAACTCTCTTACTGTCCATTTCTGAAGAAAACCACATGTATAGTCAGAATTACAATATCATGCTTCAAAAACATGTGGTGTATCCATTTTGATACCTTGACCGTAAAGAATTACTGGAAGGGTTGCTCAAGTTGAGGATGTATATAATGCTTTTCATAGAATATTTTCTTGCTGAAGATGTTGAACAGCCTGCCTGGTAGCTTTTAAACTCTAGTTTAGTTTCCTATCCTACTTGCACATATCCCTACTTCTTGAGCATTTTTTTTTTCTCATTTGTAAACTTTGATACAATTTCTAAAGGCAGACTTTGTTTTTAAAAATGTAGCCCTTTAGCTTTGGAGCAATTTCTTTCGCCTTGTTTTCTTCAAGTATTGCAAAAAAGACTCTTGGATTATCTTTAATCGGACATTACTATACTTTATCAAACTGAATGTTTTCCCCTTAATCATGTGTCTGTATACTGTGGATGGCTCTTGTGATCATGTATAGTTTTCAGCTGACTGGTAGATGTGCAACAAATGCTTTTCACTGTACATCGGTACACTGACACTAAAGAAAGAATCTTCAGTTGTTAATGTGGTTGGGTGCACCTTCTGCTGGCCACCACTGCACCAAGCAGGTCCAGGTATTTTGCCATTTGGACAATTGCAGGTAGGTGGCAAGTGCTTTTTCCAGGCCTGCAACTGAAGTGAGCAAGTGATAGCAGCCATGGGAAGGTTGTCAATAAAGCTGGATGACCACTATTCTTAATTTGATTCTGTATAGCTATGTTTCTTATGCTTGGGACCATTTTGTCATTTTGCATGCATAGAGATATCACTACTTTTAACCAGAGTGTTTACCTACTTTGAAGGACCAAGATAGAGCATCTGAGATCCGCATTGAATCCTGGCTATGGGTGCTGTCTGTACGAAGTTTGTTCTTTCTCCTTATGACCGTGTGGGTTTTCTCCAGGTGCTCCAGTTTCCTCTCACATTCCAAAGATGTGCAGCTTTGTCAGCTAATTGGCTCCCGTAGGTTGTCCCCAGTGTGCAAGATAGAACCATCTTGTGGGCGGCACAAACTTGTTGGGCCGAATGGCCTGTTTCCACACTGATCTCTAAACTAAACACTCAGTTTGGGGATACAGCGCAGAAACAGGCCCTTCAGCCCACAGAGTCCATGCCAACCAGTGATCCCCGCACATTAACACTGTCCTACACACATTTGGGACAATTTTACCAAGCCAATTAACCTACAAAGCTGTATGTATTTGGAGTGTGGGAGGAAACCGGAGCACCCAGGGAAAGCCCATACGGTCACAGGGATAATGTATAAATTCCATACAGTCGGCACCTAGTCGGGATTGAGTCCGAATCTCCAAGGCAGCAGCTCTACTGCTGCATCACCGAGCCTGCCCTAACTGGCAAACATTGCAGAAGTTGACATGTGAGCATTTCCAGTATGATTTTCTGGATATTGGATGCTTGCAGTCTGGTGTTGATATCTCAGCAGGAAATTTGAACAGTCCTTGGAGTTTAATTTTGGATTGCATGTTATTGTCAAACTTGGCATGTTAATCCTGGCCACGTTCCCCAAAGCTCCTTCCTCCCTGCAGTCAAATTTGTTTCCCTGGACCCTGCCGATTTGTGAAATCTGATGTTGGTCACATCCTACAAGGTATGCAAGGGCTATGTTTACTTTAGCTCGATCAAATACCAGACAAATACCAAAGCAACTTCACAATAAGATATTTATATTTTTGCATCATGGCGAGTCCTGGTCAAACAATGTGAAAACTGTCCCTTTGGCCCAACATGCCCTCTAAACCTATCCTATCCATGTACTTGTCCAAATATCTCAAGTTGTGATAGGACGTGCCTCAACTACCTCCTCCAGCAGCTCGTTCTATATACCCACTACAGGGCTCGAAATTAACAGTTGCCCCGGATGCCAATGGCCACCAAGCCTTGTCGGGCAACCTAAAAGCCGTGCCATTTTGCCCGGCTTGGCAAGCATCCCGTACACCTATCGTTCAACTGAGTGTGGGCCCCCGCGACTGCTGAAACCCAACGCAGAATCACTCGCTGGAGCTGGAGTAACTCCCTGGAGTAACACTTGCTTCTGGTTTCCTGGTCCTCCAAAAATATTCCAAATGGAATTTAAACTGGAGTGGACCCTCCACCTCCAAACTCCAAACTCTGAAAAATAACAGCCTATTGCACTTTATTTGTTTATTTATTGTGTATATATATGGTGTATGGTATATAGACACACTGAACTTTTATCTCCTGTTCTGTATTATATTCACATATTCTGTTGTGCTGCAGCAAGCAAGAATTTAATTGTCCTATCTGGGACACATGACAATAAAAATCTTGACTCTTGACTTGGACTTAAGCAAAAAAGGGTTCTTGGGGGGGGAAAAGAGGTACCTTAAATTTAGTTGTGTCTGGTTGGGTAACTATAGTAGGGTGAAGACTATTCCATGCTCTAATTGTGCAGGGGAACTCCATGGAGCAGCCAGCATCCAGTTTTTAGTTTAATTTAAAGATACAGCGTGGAAACAGGCCCTTTCGGCCCACCGAGTCCTCGTTGACTACCGATCACCCGTACACTAGTTCTATCCCACACATTAGCGACTTAAGTCGAGAGTTTTTTTTCTCGCACGTCCTAGTTAGAACAATGAATTCCTTACTTGCAGCAGCACAACAGAATATGTAAACATAGTACTCTGTCAACAATGTTATAAACGAGAAAACAAAACTGTGTGTATAATCACGCACCACACGCGCGCGAACGGCCTCTGCGGAAAGCCGACGGGAGGAGATGGGAAGATGTAGCCAGTGGTGGGATCCCGTTGGTAGACAAAGGTGGAGAAAATCAGCGGGTGAGGCAGCATCTATGGAGCGAAGGAATAGGTGATATTTCGGGTCGAGACCCATTTTCAGACTGATGTCGTGGGGAGAAAGAAAGGAAGAGGCGGAGACAGTAGGCTGTGGGAGAGCTGGGAATGGGAGGGGAAAGAGGGAGAAAGCAAGGACTACCTGAAATTGGAGAAGTCAATGTTCATACTGCTGGGGTGTAAACTACTCGAGCGAAATATGAGGTGCGGTTCCTCCAATTTGCGGTGGGCCTCACTCTGGCCATGGAGGAGGCCCAAGACAGAAAGGTCGGATTCGGAATGGGAGGGGGAGTTGAAGTGCTAAGCCACCGGGAGGTCAGGTTGGTTATTGCGAACTGAGTGGAGGTGTTGTGCGAAGTGATCGCCAAGCCTGTGCTTGGTCTCACCGAGGTTGATCATAAACTGAATAATCCAACCACATTTTTGTTTGGAAGTGGAAAGAAATAATCCCCCTTGGGCAAGAGTGACCATAATATGGTTGAGTTCTTCATTAGGATGGAGAGTGACATTGTTAATTCAGAAACAATGGTTCTGAACTTAAAGAAAGGTAACTTTGAGGGTATGAGATGTGAATTGGCCAAGATTGACTGGCAATTAATTCTAAAAGGGTTGACGGTGGATATGCAATGGAAGACATTTAAAGACTGCATGGATGAACTACAAAAATTGTTCATCCCAGTTTGGCAAAAGAATAAATCAGGGAAGGTAGTACATCCATGGATAACAAGGGAAATCAGGGATAGTATCAAAGCGAAGGATGATGCGTACAAATTAGCCAGAAAAGCAGCATACCGGAGGACTGGGAGAAATTCAAAGACCAGCAGAGGAGGACAAAGGGCTTAATTAGGAAAGGAAAAATAGATTATGAAAGAAAACTGGCAGGGAACATAAAAACTGACTGCAAAAGTTTTTATAGATATGTGAAAAGAAAGAGATTAGTTAAAACAAATGTAGGTCCCTTGCAGTCAGAAACAGGGGAGTTGATCATGGGGAACAAGGATATGGCGGACCAATTGAATAACTACTTTGGTTCCGTCTTCACTAAGGAAGACATAAATAATTTGCCGGAAATAGCAGGGGACCGCGGGTCAAAGGAGTTGGAGGAATTGAGTGAAATCCAGGTTAGCCGGGAAGTGGTGTTGGGTAAATTGAATGGATTAAAGGCCGATAAATCCCCAGGGCCAGATAGGCTGCATCCCAGAGTACTTAAGGAAGTAGCTCCAGAAATAGTGGATGCATTAGTAATAATCTTTCAAAACTCTTTAGATTCTGGAGTAGTTCCTGAAGATTGGCGGGTAGCAAACGTAACCCCACTTTTTAAGAAGGGAGGGAGAGAGAAAATGGGGAATTACAGACCAGTTAGTCTAACATCGGTAGTGGGGAAACTGCTAGAGTCAGTTATTAAAGATGGGATAGCAGCACATTTGGAAATTGGTGAAATCATTGGACAAAGTCAGCATGGATTTACGAAAGGTAAATCATGTCTGACGAATCTTATAGAATTTTTCGAGGATGTAACTAGTAGCGTGGATAGGGGAGAACCAGTGGATGTGGTGTATCTGGACTTCCAGAAGGCTTTCGACAAGGTCCCACATAAAAAATTAGTATACAAACTTAAAGCACAAGGCATTGGGGGTTCAGTATTGATGTGGATAGAGAACTGGCTGGCAAACAGGAAGCAAAGAGTAGGAGTAAACGGGTCCTTTTCACAATGGCAGGCAGTGACTAGTGGGGTACCCCAAGGCTCAGTACTGGGACCCCAGCTATTTACAATATATATTAATGATCTGGATGAGGGAATTGAAGGCAATATCTCCAAGTTTGCGGATGACACTAAGCTGGGGGGCAGTGTTAGCTGTGAGGAGGATGCTAGGAGACTGCAGGGTGACTTGGATAGGCTGGGTGAGTGGGCAAATGTTTGGCAGATGCAGTATAATGTGGATAAATGTGAGGTTATCCATTTTGGTGGCAAAAACAGGAAAGCAGACTATTATCTAAATGGTGGCCGATTGGGAAAGGGGGAAGATGCAGCGAGACCTGGGTGTCATGGTACACCAGTCATTGAAGGTAGGCATGCAGGTGCAGCAGGCAGTAAAGAAAGCGAATGGTATGTTAGCTTTAATTGCAAAAGGATTTGAGTATAGGAGCAGAGAGGTTCTACTGCAGTTGTACAGGGTCTTGGTGAGACCACACCTGGAGTATTGCGTACAGTTTTGGTCTCCAAATCTGAGGAAGGACATTATTGCCATAGAGGGAGTGCAGAGACGGTTCACCAGACTGATTCCTGGGATGTCAGGACTGTCTTATGAAGAAAGACTGGATAGACTTGGTTTATACTCTCTAGAATTTAGAAGATTGAGAGGGGATCTTATAGAAACTTACAAAATTCTTAAGGGGTTGGACAGGCTAGATGCAGGAAGATTGTTCCCGATGTTGGGGAAGTCCAGGACAAGGGGTCACAGCTTAAGGATAAAGGGGAAATCCTTTAAAACCGAGATGAGAAGAACTTTTTTTTCACGCAGAGAGTGGTGAATCTCTGGAACTCTCTGCCACAGAGGGTAGTTGAGGCCAGTTCATTGGCTATATTTAAGAGGGAGTTAGATGTGGCCCTTGTGGCTAAGGGGATCAGGGGGTATGGAGAGAAGGCAGGTACGGGATACTGAGTTGGGATGATCAGCCATGATCATATTGAATGGCGGTGCAGGCTCGAAGGGCCGAATGGCCTACTCCTGCACCTAATTTCTATGTTTCTATGTTTCATTGCAACATGTAAAAAGAGTTGAGATACTGTATTATAATTTTGCTGCATGTCATTGTGGCATAAATCATGCCTTGATTGATGAATATGTTTAGTTTGTGATGTTATTTGAAGCAGAAATAATATGCGAATGCTTTAGTTGCATCAATTTGCACGCACATTATCGCATGCGTCAGGCAAGCGTCATGACCACCTAAACGGTCATTTGGCAACCTTAAAAGCTGCCAAGGTTGCCCGGCTGGAAACGGAAAAAAAGTTAAGTGAGATCCCTGCCACTACACTTTAACCTTCGCCTTAAACCTATGTCGTCAATTTGCACTTTTTTTGGAGATACAGCACTGAAACGGGCATTTCGGCCCACCGAGCCCGCGCCGACCAGCGATCTCCGCACATTAGCACTATCCTACACATTCTAGGGGACAATTTACACTTATACCAAGTATACAAACCCAAGCCAAGTAACCTAAAAACCTGTACGTCCTTGGAGTGTGGGTGGAAACCGAAGATCTCGGATAAAACCCACGCAGTGACGGGGAGAACGTAGACAGCACCCGTAGTCTGGATCGAACCCACGTCACTGACTCTACAAGCACTGTAAGGCAGCAAATCTACCGCTTAGATATCTAGATAATTACAGCTGCGTCCACTGGACTGGAGGGCGGCAGCTTCAACCACCCCGGGCCACGGAGCTTAACCGGCCCATTTGCGCTCGGTTGAGCCGCGGGACTTACTCACCACCATACTCACCACCACCATTACTCACCACCAACAACGGAAGCCTGGATCGCTTCAGTGCAGACGGAGAACAAGGAGGGAAGAGACAGAGACTTAAGACTTTTGCCTCCATCACAGTGAGAGGTGCCTAGTGAACTCACTGGTGGTGGATGTTAAGGTACACAAAATTGCTGGAGAAACTCAGCGGGTGCAGCAGCATCTATGGAGCGAAGAAAATAGGCGACGTTTCGGGCCGAAACCCTTCTTCAGACTGATGGGGGGGTGGGAGGGGAGAAGGGAGGAGGAGGAGCCCGAGGGCGGGGGGATGGGAGGAGACGGCTCGAGGGTTAAGGAAGGGGAGGAGACAGCAAGGGCTAGCAAAATTGGGAGAATTCAACATTCATGCCATCAGGATGCAAGCTGCCCAGGCGGATGTTAATTTGTGTTTATTGTATGTTTCGTTATTTATTATTATATGTATGACTGCAGGCAACGAAATTTCGTTCAGACCAAAAGGTCTGAATGACAATAAAGGAATCCAATCCAATTCTGAATGAATGATATTTTATTGTCGCATGTACTTAGGTAGAGTGAAATGCTTTGTTTTACATTCAACAGAGGCAGTACACGAGTGTCGCCACGTGTCTGGTGCCGACAAATGACTCTCCACAAAACTGTGCATTTACCCGTTCTATTCCCCTCATGATTTTGTATATAATTTTTGAACTGCTGATCGCTCCAGAACCAGGGGCCACAGTTTAAAAATAAGGAGTAAGCCATTTAGATTTAGGAGGCGAGGAAACACTTTTTCTCACAGAGAGTGGTGAGTCTGTGGAATTCTCTGCCTCCGAGGGCAGTGGAGGCAGGTTCTCTGGATGCTTTGGAGAGAGAGCTAGATAGGGCTCTTAAAAATAGCGGTCAAGGGATATGGGGAGAAGGCAGGAACGGGGTACTGATTGGGGATGATCAGCCATGATCACATCGAAGGGCCAAATGGCCTACTCCTGCACCTATTGTCTATTGTCAGTTGGGAAAAAGTATCCCTGGATCTGGAGGTATGCATTTTCACAGTTCTGTACCTCTCGCCTGATGAGAAAGGGGAGAAAAAAGTGTGACCTCGTGAGATTATGGAGTTGCAAACCGTGCACATGATCCTAGTGCTGCATTTGTGACTGTCTACCCATGTATCACACCCCATTAGATTAACTGGCTTTGTGTCTATCACCTATTTAATTGAGCTGGGAAGGCATGAAGACAACTGCACAAAACTTCATTGGGGCTTGGTTATCCGTGAGTGAACATATTAGGCAGTGTAGACTTTCAGATTCCTACTTTCGTTTCAGTAAACCTTCCAACAGGTAGCAACTTGAGCCTTGGATTGCCATGGAATAGAATTTTGCTTTGAACATGTCGATGCGGCAGTTCTGAATTTGTAACATACATAGAAACATAGAAATTAGGTGCAGGAGTAGGCCATTCGGCCCTTCGAGCCTGCACCACCATTCAATATGATCATGGCTGATCATCCAACTCGGTATCCCGTACCTGCCTTCTCTCCATACCCCCTGATCCCCTTAGCCACAAGGGCCACATCTAACTCCCTCTTAAATATAGCCAATGAACTGGCCTCAACTACCCTCTGTGGCAGAGAGTTCCAGAGAGTAACGCTGGCAGATTTTGATTTTTGCATGGAGTCTCCATTGAATACCAGGTACATTGGTATATTTAATATCAAACACTTTACTAGAATTAGATATTAATAGAATATGCTTTAAATGCTTCTGTTCAATTTGCTGGTACAAGGAACTGGACCCATGATCAGTAAAATGTGGTTGATTCTTACCTGCTTTCCAAAATACTCTTGTCAAACCATTCTCGGCTTTACAGCTACAGTGAAACCATAAAGGCAGAGAGAGGACCCTATGTCAAGCTAAGCACCAAATTTAGATATGGTGGCTTGTTTAGTTTAACACAGAAACAGGCCCTTCAGTCGAGTCGTCCCCGATCACCCTGACACTAACACTATCCTACGCAATTTTACCAAAGTCAATTAACCTACAAACCTGTGTCTTTGGAGTGTGGGAGGAAACAGGAGAAAGCCCATGGAGAGAACTACATACAGACAGCACCCATAGTCGGGTCTGAAGAAGGTTTTCGGCCCGAAACGTTGCCTATCTCCATAGACGTTGCTGCACTCGCTGAGTTTCTCCAGCATTTGTGTGTACCCAGGATCGAACATGGGTCTCTGCAGCTGTAAGGCAGCAACTTTACACTGCGCCACCTTGCTGCCCTAGATGACGTCTCAAACATCTAAAGGTACTGAAGTTCGACAGAGGATGAACCAACTGAGGCCAAATGAGCAATAGCCTGAAAGTTGTCCTCTACCATAACCTTATAGTTGGCATATTGCGATTATCCATTAGTTGGGTTTTTGTCCCCAACAGCAAGATACTACCGTGGGTAGATGGGGGTTGACCTTCAGACATTAATGCCAGACATAATTGCGATTGGCATCGTCAAACAATGGCAAGGAAACCTGATTGGCCCTCAGCTGCTGAATATTAATGAACTCTTGGGAGGAGACTGATAGTATCTAGGCCCAGAATGTGGAGAGTTCATTGTCCATCAAGGTTGACGATAGAATCTCCATTCAGCCAGTTGAGTCCAATGGATGTGGCAACCAGATTTGATATTTGGATAGAGGATACATGCAGATAAACTGGTGACTCTCCTCTATCTACCTGACAGAATTCCTTTTCATTATTAATTCTTAAAGATTTCTATGCCATTGCCTGGTGGTATAATTGTATTTTAGACTTTAGAAATACAGCTCGGATACAGACACTTCATCCCACCAAGTCCACGCTGTACAGCGATCACCCTGTACACTAGCGCTATCCTACAGCGCTGGGACACCATCACAGAGCGGGCGATGCCTTACCTGGGTCGCTGTGCGGTAAGCTCCGTAGTGCTGTAACCGCTGACTCCAACATCTGAGGAGCTGTGGCTGTGGGTGTCCAGCCGCAGGTGGCGCTGGATTTAAAACACCGTGGAGCGTGGGATCTCTCGCCGAGATCGCCAGAGTCGGAGCTCTGACCAGCGCGGCCTGAGGACTTCGGGAGCCATGGTCTCCGGGGAGGAAGCGGCCGTTCCAGACATTCCAAGCCGCTGAGGAGTGTTCACCCGACGCCGGAGTTCCATCTTCCTGGCAAGAGGGCCTATAATATCGGGCTGCCGTTGCGGCGACTGGCTGCGGAGGCCTCAAGTAGGCCCTGACCTCGGGTGGACTACGAGGAGGAGGACTGGACTTTTTGGTGCCTTCCCTCACAGTGGAAAGTGTTGATTCTGCTGTGGGGGGGATGTTCATGTAGAATCCTATAGTGTATTGTATCTTTATTTTTTATTTTTTTTATATGGATGTATGATAATCTAATTTCTTCTCTGTGAAGCACTTTGGCTTCAATGTGATTTGATTTAAAAGTGCTATATAAATAAAAAATACTTACTTTACTACTTACACACACTAGGGACAATTTTCAATTTTACCAAAACCAATTAACCTACTAACCGGTGTGTCTTTGGAGTGCAAGAGGAAACACCCGGAGAAAACCCATGTGGTCACATGGAGAATGTTTTTCAGACAGCACCCGTAGTCAGGATTGATTCCAGGTCTCTGATGCTGTAAGGCAGCAACTGTGCAGCTGTGCCACTGTGCTCTTGAGAATGGCTGCTCGACTGGCTATTCATTCGGCACAATGGACCATAAGCAGCTGATCTGCACACTCTGCACACCATCACAAATTGCTCCCTGATCTCCCTCTTCTATCAAATAGTGATGGAAGATATAACTGTCTATTCTATTGCATAGTACTGAATAACTTGCTTGTTCTGTATTGCTGCTACTGTTTGGCTCCATACATTATCACAACCTTGGTCTAAATTGGAGCAGAACTGATTTCCAGAGGTAAGGGTGACTGGTTCTTTTGTTGCTAAATCTTGTCTTTCCTTCAGCATTGGGTACATCTTCATCAGCTGCTGCAGTCCTGTGCAGACCAACTGGCTGGGGTTTTTATGGACATTTTCAATCTCTCACTTCTGAGGTCTGAGGTTCCCACCTGCTTTAAAAGGGCATCAATAATAGCGGTGCCCAAGAAGAGTAAGGTGACGTGCCTCAATGACTATCGACCAGTGGCACTAACGTCTGTGGTGATGAAGTGCTTTGAGAGGCTGATCATGGCGCAAATCAACTCCTACCTCGACAAAAACCTGGACCCACTGCAGTTCGCGTACCGCAACAACAGATCAACGGTGGATGCGATCTCACTGGCTCTCCACTCCTCTCTGGACCACTTGGACAACAAAAATTCATATGTCAGGCTGTTATTCATTGACCACAGCTCGGCATTTAATACAATCATCCCCTCCAAGCTGGTTACCAAGCTCTCAGATCTGGGTCTCTGCTCATCCCTCTGCAATTAGATCCTCGACTTCCTCATTCACAGACCAGTCTGTCCGTATTGGTGGAAATGTGTCATCCTCGATAACAATCAGCACGGAGCACCTCAAGGCTGCGTGCTCAGCCCCCTACTGTACTCTATACTCATGACTGCATTGTCAGACTTAGTGCGAACTCCAGGTTTGCCGACGATACCACTGTTGTGGGACAAATCACTGATGGGGATGAGTCGGAGTATAGAAGTGAGATCGGGCAACTGTCCATATGGTGCCAGCACAATAACCTGGCTTTCAACACCAGCAAAACCAAGGAACTGATTGTTGAAGGGGTAGGATGGGGACCCAGAGTCCCATTTATATCAACGGGTCGATGGTGGAAAGGGTCAAGAACTTCAAATTCCTGGGCGTGCATATACCCGAAGATCTCTTCTGATCCCAGAACACTGATGTAATCATAAAGAAAGCACATCAGCGCCTCTACTTCCTGAGAAGATTACGGAGAGTCGGTTTGTCAAGGAGGACTCTCTCAAACTTCTACAGGTGCACAGTAGAGAGCGTGCTGACCGGTTGCATCGTGGCTTGGTATGGCAACCTGAGCGTCCAGGAGCAGAAAAGGCTGCAAAAAAGTTGTAAACACTGCCCAGTCCATCATCGGCTTTGACCTCCCTACCATCGAGGGGATCTATCACAGTGGCTGCCTCAAAGGCTGCCAGCATCATCAAGGACCCACACCATCCTGGCCACACACTCATCTCTCCGCTGCCATCAGATGAAATCTGCGACACCCAGGTTCAGGAACAGCTGCTTTCCCACAGCCATCAAACACAACTTCAAACAAACTCTGAACTATAATAGCCTATTGCACTTTATCTGTTTATTTATGTGTGTGTGAGTATGTGTGTGAGTGTGTGTGTGTATACATATACATATACATATATATATATTTTCTCTATGGTATATGGACACACTGATCTGATCTGTATTTATGCCTACAATATTCTGTTGTGCTGAAGCAAGCAAGAATTTCATTGTCCTATCTGGGACACATGACAATAAACTCTCTTGAGTTGACTTTGGGTGAAGATGGTAAATGTTGGCCTTTTAGGCCACGCCACATATCTTGGAAAAATGAATTTGGCTGTAAGTGACTAAGGCCAAAGAATAATGAAGCAAGCTGGTGACTGACTTCTATCAAGCCTTGCTAAATTACTTTTTGGATTGGGTGGTTATTTTTCATGGTTTTTGATTTTTAAACTCTAAAATAGTCTACAAAAACAAAATGTATCTCTCCTTCCTCATCCATAAATGTCAGTAATTTTAGTTGTTAAAATTATCGGTAGGTTAGCAAATAGTTTGTGTTCATGGTTACCCTTTAAAACCAAATAATCAGGCTTGGAGCCTGTACTGGGGAGTGGAGAATGTAAATGCCTCCCAATTGGGCATTGTTAAACAAGCACAATCAACAGTAGAAAACTAGTATATCATGCACATATCATTCTGATTACAGTTTCAGTCAAGTGCAATCTGACTTAAGTGTGCACATTTTAATTTCAGCTGCCATGACTCATGCAGAGGAATTTGGGTATGCAAATACAACATTTCTCCCCCTGTTCCCAATCTTTCATTCTGAAATGTCATCTTGAAATGTCACGTATTCCTTTTCTCCAGAGGTACTGACCTGACCATTTTTGTCTAATTTCATTGTAAACTAGCATCTGCAGTTCCTTCCTATTAATAAGCTCAATACAGCTAACTTATCTCTTTAGAATTGTTTGCTTGGTTCACATCAGGTGATGCACACTAGTCCTCTTTGTCTCATTAACTTTGTGTGAATTTAAACTTGATACCTAATTTGGAGGGTTTTTATATTCCCTCGGCCTGTAGTTAACTCTTGGCCTACTTGTTGGAGTTAAAAGGACGAGGCTGATTATAAACTAATGTAATTTTAACAGCTAAGGATACTGAAGTTTGTGGTAGGAAGGAGGGAGGTTTGGCTTTGTAAACTCTTTTGGGGAAGCTAATTTAAAACGTAAAATGTTTACACTGGCCATTAGCACAAGCCAAATTATAAAGGTCAAAGTACAAAAATGGAATTAAATTGAAAGATGCATCATGGAAACTGGTTATGTAGCCTGCCGACCAACAATAAATAGTTCATTCACACCAGTTCTATAATATTCCACTCTATTCTCCACTCCCAGTACACTGGCAGCAATTGGATGTCAGTTAACCGACAAATCTACATTTTTGGGGGATGTGCGAGGGAACTCATAGCCTCAGGAAGATTATGTAAATCTTGGTCTTTGGTACATAGCCAGTGGCTCTAACAGGTATTTATTTGTTTTTTTTTTAACTGCCATCTATTTTGTATAAAGATTGAGGCCAACTGGAAAAATGCCCTTTTGCCATTCCAAACTATTTGGGGTTTTCAATTTTAGTTTGAAAATGATAACATTTGTCTTTTGCCCTCTTTCCTTGGGTGGGGGGTGGGGGGGGGGGGGGCAAGGATAAAATGAATTCTTGCTCTTTCCCCCCCCCTAGTTTTAGAGGATTCTAAAACTAGAGGGCCTAGGCTTAAGGTGAGGCAGAAGAAACATAAAAACATAGAAATTAGGTGCAGGAGTAGGCCATTCGGCCCTTCGAGCCTGCACCACCATTCAATATGATCATGGCTGATCATCCAACTCAGTATCCCGTACCTGCCTTCTCTCCATACCCCCTGATCCCCTTAGCCACAAGGGCCACATCTAACTCCCTCTTAAATATAGCCAATGAACTGGCCTCAACTACCCTCTGTGGCAGAGAGTTCCAGAGATTCACCACTCTCTGTGTGAAAAAAGTTCTTCTCATCTCGGTTTTAAAGGATTTCCCCTTTATCCTTAAGCTGTGACCCCTTGTCCTGGACTTCCCTAACATCGGGAACAATCTTCCTGCATCTAGCCTGTCCAACCCTTTAAGAATTTTGTAAGTTTCTATAAGATCCCCTCTCAATCTTCTAAATTCTAGAGAGTATAAACCAAGTCTATCCAGTCTTTCTTCATAAGACAGTCCTGACATCCCAGGAATTAGTCTGGTGAACCGTCTCTGCACTCCCTCTATGGCAATAATGTCCTTCCTCAGATTTGGAGACCAAAACTGTATGCAATACTCCAGGTGTGGTCTCACCAAGACCCTGTACAACTGCAGTAGAACCTCTCTGCTCCTATACTCAAATCCTCTTGCTATGAAAGCTAACATACCATTCGCTTTCTTCACTGCCTGCTGCACCTGCATGCCTACCTTCAATGACTGGTGTACCATGACACCCAGGGTCGCTGCATCTCCCCCTTTCCCAATCGGCCACCATTTAGATAATAGTCTGCTTTCCTGTTTTTGCCACCAAAATGGATAAATGGCAAAGAGGTTTAAGAGGATCTCGAAGGCAACCTTTTGACTTGGTAGGGGCTGCCAGAGGAAGTTATAGTAGCAGATACCATTATGGCTTTAAAATGCATATGGACAGGTTTGGAAGGGGTTTAAGGGCAATAGGACTAGCTCAGCATGCCAACCAAGCAACAAATGCTGCGTGCTGAAATGTCTATGCTACTGAACTGCATGTGGTCACCTGACTGGATTATTGTTCACGTTTTCCACTCAGCGGATTGTTGGGCACATTTTGTCTGGATAAAGAGTGAAATGTACCTTTTTAAGCCAAGGTTTTATTGGCTTTGAATCGTTTGAACCTTTTTGGGTATGAGAAGGAATTGTTGAAATAAGTGTGATGGTGAAATGTAGCATTAATGTCAAATCAACGAGGTAATGTCAAAACATTTCGGCATTGGCACCTTATGAAATATTAAACTGCCAAATTTGTGCTTTGAACATAATAAATTTTATTTGGGATCATCTAATAATAGAAACTCTAACAGCATAACAACGGGTCCTTTGGCCCACAATGTCCATGCTGAACATGATGCAAGTTAAATTAATCTCCCCTGCCCACACATGACCCATATTTCTCCATTCCCTGCATATCCATGTTCCCATCTTAAAGCTGCTTAAATTGTACCTTCCTCCACTACCAGCCCTAGCAGCATGTTCCAGGCACCCACCATCCTATGTAATTCTCATTTGCTTGGGATAGCTGCTGTAGCTTTAAGATATAGCTCACTTGGTATTTTCATGCACAGTGTTTAATGTGTATTATTTTGGGGATAAGAGTTTAAATGTTCTCCCTTGAAAAAGTTACTTTTATAACTACTAAACCAGGTTCGCTTCTTAATAAACAGACACCACACAAACTTTGGTAGACCAGTTCAAAACTTTACTTAACATCGGCCGATGGAAGGGAGCGAGAATTCCAGCTAAGTGACCAATGTAGACACTCGACTGTCCTCGGTCCCCTTCTGTGAACAACAGAATTACATTGCCTTAAATAGAGTTTTTTTTGTCCCCTTAGCACATTCCACAGACATTAGTCATGGTCAGAGGTACAGGAAAAGGTTTCCACAGAATGCATCACATCAAAGGCATTTTGTTTACATGGTACAAGATATACTAAAAACATTGGCCATTTGTTTTGGGTCATTTTATCTCCAAAGAGATCACCCTAGCTCTTATCGCTGCTTCCTCTCTGTCAGTTGGTCCCTCATAAACATTGGCCATTTGGTTTCCGACATCTTACATCAAAGAGATCTCTCTAGCTTCTCCTCTCTGCCTGTCACTTGGGAGACAAAGTTATAGGATTTATTATCTCACACACTGTAACCTGAGGCAAACCTAATTTGACACTAAATATAAGCTGTAAGCTAGCCCAGAAGCCAATTTAATATCTTCTTATATTTTTAACTAAAATTTGGCTTCATCACCTGTGAGGAGTTTGTATGTTCTCAGTGTGACCACATGGGGTTTTTTTCCCCATTGTGCTCCGGTTTCCTCCCACACCCCCAAAGATGTGTAGATTTGTGGATTAATTGATTTCTGTAAATTGTGCACAGATGATAGATGGTCGGCGTAGGCTAGAAGGCCTGTTTTTGTGCTGTATCTCAAAACTAAACTAATTTTTTTGTTGTCTTGCAGATGACCTAGTTGATGAGTACCGTCCTGGCAAGATTCGACACAGCAGCTATGAAAAAACATTGACTAAAGATCAACTGGAGGAAGAACAGCGGTATGTCAACTGAGCAAATTCAGATTTCATATCAAATGTAAACACTTCGCTTTCTCAAAAGAAAAGTTAAAATACTGAACTTGGAAAGTTTTCTTTCCATTGTGCAAAGTTAAATATTTAAAAGCAGTTGATGGGCAAGACTGCATGGCAAGAGCTAAACCATACTGACAAATGAACAAAGCTAGAATGTCATTCACTTGATTAATTTGTTTTTCCACCTTTTTTAGAATGAATGGCATGAATACGTTGGGTAGTGTATAGAAAGTTAAAGTAAAATTGGTTCTTGCGTGTATATCATTGCATTTTAGTTATGTTCTGTAAATTATACTTGCTGAATTTGAGTTTGCCTTGATTTGTGGAACTGAACTGCTGAAAGCACAGAGTAGATTTGAGTTGTTTCCATGCTTTTTGGGGATTTTCTGCAACTTGATATAGGATAGAGTTTGGAGTCTGTTAAATATCGAAGCCACATGCAATGTCTTTCCTCTAAGGTATTTCAGTTGGCCATGGATTTGATGGAGCATTTGGGGGAATGTGGTGATCTTTATAGAAAAGTTCTTGTGCTTTTCTATACAATGAATGGATTACCCAATCAATTCACTTAATCCGCAATCTTTTCCTTCCAGGGCTCTTGTATTCAATTGCCTTTTATACCATGGACTGGCATAACGATAACATTCATAAGTTCAAAGAACAGAATTAGGACATTTGGCCTATCAAAGTCTACAGTGCCATTCAGTCATGGCTGATCTATCTTTCCCCCTCAACCCCAATCTCCTTGCTTCTCCCTATAACCCTTGACACCCGTACTAATCAAGAATCTGTCAATCTGCGCCTTAAATATCCATTGACTTGCCTTCCAGAGCAATCTGTGGCAAAATTGCTTTGTTATAAATGTACAGTAATTTATGGAATAGGTTAAACATCCTGAATAAACTCTACAGATAAACACATGCAGAATAGAGGGAGAAAGTGAATTGTATAATTTCATATGCAATGCAAGTATTCGGTCCCTTTCTAAACTGATATGGTGCTTCCAAAAGCTTATGTACAACATGAAAGGTGTAACCTGTTGCGATGCAGTTGCTGGGACCTCAAATTACAGGGCCTGTCCCACTTGCATGCGATTGCATGCGTTTGGCGCGACCAAACGTGGTCACATGAGGCGTGTGGGCCCGGAGTTAGAAGAGCCCGGAGTTAGAAGAGCAGAGTTGGGCGAGGCTGGTCCCGACATCGCGCGGGGCTCCGAAAATCTGACAGTGTACGAAATCTTTGCGCATCAACGGCCTGTCGACACACAGGCGCATTGCGGTCGTACGCAGCATCTTGACGGCGTACGCATCGTCTTGATTGCATACGCCTAGCGCATGGCATTGCGCGATGATGTCACCGCCCGGCGTGGCGTTGCGTGATGACATCACCGCCCGACGCCCTGTGACGCCCTAATTCAGTCGGCCAGCCTCCTGCCCAGCTGATTGGTGAGTATGACGCAAATGATGTCACGCGCGAACTTAGCACGTACTTCGTGTGAACTTCTCTTCCGTTTGGTCGCGCCAAACGCATTAAATCGTATGCAAGTGGGACAGGCTCTTTCTTACCTCTTCTTTTTTTTAATTTTATTTTATTATTTATTTCAAACAAAATAAAAGAATAAAAAGCAAGTGTGAAACAGCATACAAAAAACAAAACGTCATAAACGTGATAAAGTGTCATAAACAATATCTATAAATTCAATTATCATTCAATTATTTGTTCTGACTCTTCCAATCTTGCATGTATTCAAAGCCCAATATCCCTGTTCTTGGTGTTGATATGCGCCCCAAATCCAAACAACCAATTACCAATCCAATTACCACCGGAAATTGGAGGAACAGCATCTCATATTCCGCTTGGGCAGTCTGCACCCTAGTGGTATAAACATTGAATTCTCCCATTTCCGGTAGTCCTTGCTGTCTCCTCCCCTTCTCAGCTTTCCCTCAGCCCTCGGGCTTCTCCTCTTCCTCAGCGTTGCCTATTTCCTTCGCTCCATAGATGCTGCTGCACCCGCTGAGTTTCTCCAGCATTTTTGTCTACCTTTGATTTTCCTGCATCTGCAGTTCCTTCTGAAACAAACAACTTAAAGCATCCAAATGGTTCAATGTACACTCTATACAGCCCAATTATATTGCATGAGCTCCATTTTAGTTGATGTTTGAGTGCTCTTCATAGTGCTTGTTTTGGTGATGCTTCACTGCACCACTGTCAACTAACGATCACTCCGTATACCAGCACTGTCCTACATGCGAGAGGTAATTAACAATGTTTTAACAAAGCCAATTAACCTACACACCTGTATTCTTTGGAGTATCTTGCGTGGTACTGTTCTATGTTCTAATTCAAAGTTGTATTTGAGTTGATCTGATTTCCTACTAGTTTTTTTTTTCTTTTAATGCCAGCAAATTGACTTATTTTGTCATGTTGAAGTAGTTGTGTACTTTTTTCTGTTTGGTTTGATCTCATATATACTTTGAGCAAACAGCAGGGATTTCTGTGCAGGACAGAGGTTTAACCAATTTGGTGTTGACCAACTTTGGATTTCAAGCTTAAATACTGGGGGTCACATTTGAAGACTAGACTTGAATAAACCAAGTTTGCTCTGGGGATGGACTGTTTATAAAATCTGTAGGAAGCTTTGTATAATTTGGGCAGCTCGCATTGCAACGGGGAAAGTATCATGTTGACTCTGATTTCTCTGAAGAGCTAATGTTTCGAAATGCTCTTTTTTTTTGTGGCATTGAAATAAACACTTAATTAAATTGCTTATGCAATTTGGATGTTCTAATCGGCACCACTGCAATTGGAACTTATAATAATGGAATTAAGAGTTTACTGGAATTTCAAATTGTAATTTAAACCCTTGGTTCAACTGTTTCAGCAACATGATCAAAATATACTTTATGTAAGCAATTGGAGTAAAATGTTGAACTCAAATTTTCATTGCTAGATTGGCAATTTATACGTGCATTGATATGCAGGGACTGCAGGGGTAGGGGTCATGTGTAAGCAGAGGAGGTTAGATTAACTTGGTATTGTTCGGCACAGACACTGCCTGTTCCTGTGCTCTCCTGTTCACTGTTCTAGCAGCCAGTTAACATTTTCAGTGGCAGCATTGATTCAATTATTTTTGAGTGGGAATTATCTTCTGCCTTGACCTGCCCTGTTTCTTGGCCCTGTCCCAATGCTGCCCAATCTAGATTCCCAACTAGAGTTTGTTGTGTCTAGCGGAAGTGAATGGAGATCAAATGAGCTCATTTGTTTGAAATGCATTTGGAGAGCATTTAGAACTTCCTGGTAGGGTGGAGGCGGTGGTAGTGGGTGGCTATTTGCTTGGGTAGAAGGTTACTGGGAGATGTAGGAAGCAATGTTTGAGGTTGCAATTAGGCCATTGAATGACGGAGCAGGCATGAGAGGTTGAATGACTTGGGTGACACAGTGGAGGAGCTGTAGAGTTTCCCCCTTACAGCACCAGAGACCTGGGTTCAATGCTGACTACAGGTGCTGTCTTTATGGAGTTTGTTTGTTCTCCCTGTGACTGTGTTCTCCAGGTGCTCTGGTTTAGTCCCACATTCCAAAGACGTACAGGTTTGTAGGTTAATTGGCTTTGGTAAAATTGTCCCTAGTGTATTGGATAGTGCTGTTGTGCGGGGATCAAGGTCCAGCATGGACCCGGTGGGCTGAAAGGCCTTTTTCTGCGCTGTAAAGTCTGAAACGCTTGCTCCAACATGGCAGATTAGTTTAGTTTTATTGTCACATGTCCAGAGGTACAGTGAAAAGCTTTGTTTTGCATGCTATGCAATAGGATATACCATGCATTAATCCAATAAAGTCAAACTCAAGCACGTTTGATCAAGGAGGGGGAGGGGGGGGGGGAATGAGATGCGAAGTACCAAAATAGTTCTCTGCATTATAGCACATCAGTTCTATAGTCACAGTCCGATATCCCCGATGGGGTGGAGGTAAATTGGACGGTGGAAGCTGAGGGGACGGTACATTCGGGGGTTGAGGTGTCAGCGGAGTGGGCCGCTGGAGACTCTGCAACAGCCAGGGGATCGCGTAGATCGGGTGCTTGAGGGGGCCCACAGAGGTCAGGCAAGAGTGAGGAACGAACGCGGCCTGGAGCGGCAGAGCACCAGTGAAGGAGGTCGACAACATCACAATGGGCCTTTGCAACCAAGCTAAGACCAACATTTCTAACACCTTTGAACTTGAATGATCCAAGATGGTGCAGGATATGTGATGGTTCTCGTGTACTGCCCCTATGTAATCTACTTTTCTTATACTTGCTTATCATTTTTTTAATGTATAGTAAGATTTTTTTTAGTGAACCATCCAGAAAGGCGTTTTACTGTGCGTAGGTCCCTATGACAATAAAGTACGAGTCAAAGCCTGATGATGGTTCAATTGTTTCCTTATCACTTTTACCAGGATACAGTGAAATACTTTTTTGTATATAGATCAGCAAGACTACCCCACTACAAGAGCATAATTCCTCAGCTAGTACAGAACACTCCACTGAATCCATAGTCGCCAGTTTTTGGCACCATTTTACAGTCCCAGTTGCAGCTGCCCACAAAGCCCAGTTCTAGACATTGCCTCCATTCCAGTAGTCCCTCTCCCACACCCACTTCAGGCCTTGTTCCCCGCGGGGCACCTTTCATAGCCAAACTTGAGGGCAGGGAAGTTAAGACCCCTAGTTCTTGTCACCAGGCCATTTGTCTAGCGCTAATCTGTCGCTGTTCCCCTCCTGGTCTTCAGAGGCCGGGCGCGGCAATTTCCTTCTCCAGGCGGGTTCCTGGTTCCAAGGCAGGAGAGCGAGGCCTGTTATTGGGATGTGGACGTGGCTTGCATGGAGAAGAGGCGAAGAAGCTGTTCCTGAGTCTGGTGCACGCTTTCAAACTTCCTTTTTTTCCACCAAATGGGAGCAGGGAGAAGGAGGAATGATCAGGTGGGAAAGGTACATGATTATGTTGGCTGCTTTCCTGAGGCAGTGTGAAATGTAGATGGAGTAAAGTTGATCAGCATGTGTGACAGATCATGCAATTGAAGGTCTGTGCAGAGTATCCCGGGTAGCAAACAGATTTTGTTACGTAGAAAATAGGCTTAACAATGTCTGTACAAACAAAGAGATTCTGTTTGTACACATCCTTAAGCCTGGGAGGGGTGGGGGAGAGGAGCGATTTAATAGGAACCTGATGGGTAACTTTTTCACACACAGGGTGGTGGATGTATGGAATGAGCTGCCAGAGGAAGTAGTTGAGGCAGGTGCGATCACAATGTTTAAAACATTTACAGGTACATGGATAGGACAGGTTTGGAGGGATATGGACCAAATGCAGGCAGGTGTGATGAGTGTCGATGGGACATGTTGGGCTGAAGGCTCAGTTTCCACACTCTATGACTCTGGCTCTGAGCTATCGGGACTTTTATTAGCTGATGTTGGGCAGTATAGTAAATGCCCTTAAAATTGCAGCGCACATCCAGTTCCCCTTTGGCTTGCTTGTGGATCTCAACCATGACTTCAAGCCTGGCTGTATTATCCAAAATACACTGCAAATACAGCCAGTTCAGTGGATGTGCAGCACTTGAGTTGAACACAATTTCTCCTCTGCATGACATGTGGGTAGTGTCACTGGTTAGAGACAGATTTCCCACATAGTCTTAAAAATACTAACTCCAACAAAAATGGGATAGCCATCCAGACTGTGGATTTGCCATATTAGCTCCTGGTATTTATCTATTGGTCACAAGGGATTGTCCAAAAGATGTGAAAAGTGCTTGAGAACTTGCTGAACAGAAACAGCGAGGGTCTGACATAGCAGTTGCGTTGCGATTTGACTTTGTATCTGAAATTGTGCAGGTAATTGAAACCTCAGCAGATACTCTGACCTTTCTCTTGCCAACCAATGCCAATTTGGACTGTTGAGAATCATTCTAACTTCACCATTAGTGCCATTGAGGCACATTTTGACATTCCTGATTAGACGATTGAACTGATTTAAATCATGACGTTTGCTTTTGATTTAGTTTTGTGTTTCAAGTGTTGGTGATATCGGCATAGAGCTTTAAAGATTCATGAATGCTTTTCCCAACTTCATCGGAATATCGATTACTGGAAAGTAACATTTGCTAGCTGATACAACTCCCATTGATTTTTAGCTTGCATTTCTTTGTCAATACAGCTCCATTTGGCTTTATAATGCAAAAATGCCGCTGCTGTTCTTAAGTTGCTTTACTTTTTGTGCTCAATGTTGCTTCTGTTACTGAATGTTAGAGCCATTATTGGTTTTATTTGTATTTAACTTTGCTGTGCTGCTTTTTCTTTTGAGCTTTGCCAATCTTTATTCCTGACCTTTCATTGCAGGGTTGAGTTAACCCCTGACCTCACCTCCGTCTAGGTTCTAGGCCCGATGACAATTTGTGTAACGGTGTTTTGGTAAGGCTTGTCTATTTTCAGTATGCCCCTTGCATGTTAGTCCTCCACATCATAACACTCCCCCTGTCTGTCATTCCTGAACTATTGCCTGCCTTGTAACATAACCCTGTTTATCTGAACCTTTTTAATCCTGTATTAACTGGTCACAAATAAACTGAAAAACTGAATCTGTGAAGGTTCAATGAAAAACAACAAATGGTATTTAAGCCTGAACCCTATTAATGCAAATGACCATTCAATGCAAGCTTCAAAAGGTCCCATCCATTGTAATTGTGTGGATGTTTAACGGGAACTAAAATTCCTTGAGTACGTGTTGGCTAAATGTAATGTGACGGGTATCTGTGGGGATGGTCCTTGTTGCTAGTCCACCTCCTGTGGTATTTGTGTTGCCTTTAACTTGCCTTCACCGCGGTGTACATCCACCAATTCAGTCTTCCTTTTTAACAAATGCCAAGTTAATTCCAATTCCAGTAGACTCTAGAGATCACCCAGTACACTCTACTACACACACAATATACAATTTACAAAGGACAATTAATCTACAACTCAATGTTTGTTTGATTTTATCTCTTGCATCTTTTTTTTCTTTCCAGTTTTGTGCTTTCCCACCCCCTGCAGTGCACACACACCTCTGCCTCTATTCTCCAACCAAACATGCACTAGCTCACTATTGAGTATAGAATATGACCAGTTCCCTAACTGGCCCTGTTCTGGTTGCAATTGCATGAGCATGCTTGTGGGATACTTTTTATTTTTATGTTTAAGCTTTTTTTTTTGTTCTCATAAATTGAGCTATTTAATGCAAGGCATTTGTTTCACTGCTGTTTGATTTTATGGTTGCATTTGTCTCATTGTGAAAGAAATAAAGCTGTTGGCTTGCACCTCGTTAATGGTGAAGTTGGCCATTTGACTGAAGAGGGGCTCAGACCCAAAACGTTACCCATCCTTTTTCTCCAGTGATGTTGCCTGACCCGCTGAGGTCACTCCAGCGCGTTATGTCTATCTTGACCATTTGACTGCTTGATCTGTTCAGTTTAAGGTTATAGCAATCTTTGACCTTGCTCAATGTACCAAGGTCTTTGGATTGATCTATCAAACTTCTGATTAATGGCATTCTTTATAGTCATGGATTTAAAAGCTTACAGCTTGAACACCAGTATTAAATCCCTTTATTTACCACCTTGCCTTCTGCTTGGCTCCAACTTTTATTTATTTAAAAAAAAAAAAAAAATATGTGAGAAAAGTACCAGCTTTTAAAAAGGGTCTCTGTACCTTAGGGTTGCCTTATATTCAAAGCTTGGGTTAAATCGGCCATTACCTTTGAAATTCCCTCATTTCAATAACTGTTCACTGCAAATCATTCCCTTGAAGCCATTAGTTTTGATGAAGATTTTGTGCTTGGTGACATTTTTAATCTAAGCACATGATCTCACAATAAATCAGCCCCATTGCAATAAACTTGTGGAATGGTGAGAAATGAGTAGCAAAAGTAGAATTTCAATTACATTTGCTAGAGTAAAGATGTAACCATCTTTAATTTTGTGCTTGCATCCACACTGATTGCATTGCCACCTTTTCATGGGAAAACCTTTGTCTTTCTATCTCATTATTGTTAACACTCCAAGGATTGTTACAGTTTCATCAATTTGAATATCTGCCCTTTTTTCCTGTGCACTGTCAACAGTCTTAGGCGTTGGTATTGTGTGTCATTCAGTAACTGAGATTGAAATAGAAAACATCTAATCAATCTTTGGAGATGCTACCAATTTTATCTGAAGGTTGCAACAGGATCCATATCAACAAGGACACAGGAATGGTTGATGGAATTTAACACTGGCAAGTGTAGCCACTGAGGGACTTGGAAAATGGGGTGACCTTTTTGAATGAGATGAGTGGTTGAATATTGATTTAATTTTTCCACATTTTCTTGAACAAAGTTTTGCTGTTTGTAATGCAGGTCCATCTCTTTTCCGTCACTTCCTTTAACCCGGACAAAATCATAAGAGCACACTTGAAATCCTCCCCAGAAGACTCCTTAAATGTGGTGTGTGCACCCCCCCCCCCCCCCCCCCCCCCCCCCCCCCCCCCCACCTGCAACCAGCACTCTGGAACTCTGGCCCGCATGGAGCTGGTAGATCCGTTCCCAGCGCTGACGTCTGAGGCTGATGTTGCAGGCCGGTATCTCGGTACCTAGGCAGACCGTTCCAGTACCGCTGAAATCCTCCCGTAGGCCATGACTCTTGGTCAGGCAAAATCCAGCAAAGCTCTGGAACCAAGGGTGCTGGAAAATCAGTGGTGGGTGTGTACCTTGATGTGAAATTACCAACTTGTCAAGTTCAATTTGTGGATGAAATGGAACCACCTTCCAAACGAGACATTCTTTGCCATGTCCGTGCATTTAATGCCCCATTGCTTATTTCTTGAAAGCTCATTGGCATTAATGTCTAGAACAGCAGCTTGCATGCACATATTGATTTAACATCTTTGGGCCATTCACTTGAACTTCCTATTCCAAAGTAAATTAATATTTCAAGTGCCCCTGCTCTCTATGAAATTGTCTGGAGTTAATGATATTGTTTGCAAATTCTGGTAGAGAATCCAAAGATGCATTAATCGTTCTCAAGGGGTCTACATATGAGAGATTGAGCAGATTAATTTGAAACTATTTAATCACAAGACAGTAATTGAAAAGATGAACTAAGCACATTATCTCCTATTAACTAAAGGCTTGTGTTTTGCGTTTGAATATTTCTGTAGGACTCCTATGCTGCTTTGCCACAAGTTGCAAAGTGATGCATCTCCTCAACCATATCAGTGTTGCACAGACATGTGTCTGAACAAAATGCATGGAGGCTGTGAACCTTAACCCGAGTGAGATTAACAATATCTTCTAGGCAGTGCACTTTGCCCATCTTCGTGACATGATCTAGAGAAATAATCCTGACCATAATGACCTAAAGGGCACGACGTTCCCAGAACTGAGAAAGAGGAACTGTGGGGTGTGCAGTAACCGTAAACAGGATTGTGATAGGACAGGTATTGACTTGGTTGGATCGCCATGGCCTAATCAATGTAGTTGCAAAAGGCATCTACAGATTTCCACTAGTAGATAAACAGTAAATGTTAGAGGGTGGTCATGAATTAAAGGATCCACTCATCATCCTCTGACCTCAACTGTCAAATATGTCTGTCTGTAACTATTGTTCTCATGACTTGGAAACCGTTAAAATTAAACCTCTATAGAAATGACTCTGGAATTAAATGTGCATTAAAAAAATAACTCTAACTGCGTGATTAGTTGGAAGTATCTCCGAGGTTGGGAAGGGTGGCCTCTCAAAATAGTGATTTATCAGTAAACTAATTCAGAAAAGAGACTACGGTGGTGAAATGAATTAGTCTCTGAAATGTAGCCTGATCCAGTAAAATCTCCCAAGTGCGGGCACTTGTAACAGATGGGGCTTGAACACTTAGGTTTGGTATTCTAAGAAAAGATACACATCAATCAGCCTCTAAGATTGCTCCTGTGTAGGGAGTGGATAGGAAAAAGTGTGATAATATAGCGCCACTGTAAATGGGTGATTATTGGTTAGCATGGGCTTGGTGGGCCGAAGGACCTGGGTCCATGCTCTATTTCTAAAAAATATCATTGCACGCTATCTCCAGCAGGTCTGTCTGCTCTTGATCACCTTCTCAGCCAGCTGATAGAAGGGTTTCGGCCCGAAACGTCGCCTATTTCTTTTTTTTTTTTTTTTTTGAAAATATTTTTTTATTGGAGATAGGTACATAACCTATTACATCATTACTGTCTTACATTTTTAAATTGATAATATTGTCAGTTATTATTACATTGTCTCCAATACTTTTTGCCTTTTTCTTCATTTTTTTAAAACTAGATAGAACTAAAGAGATAGATGAAGTAAAGGAAGAAAAGAAAGGAAAGAAAAACAAAAACAAAAAAACAAAAAACAAAAAAAACAAAAACAAAAAAAAGGGGAAAAAGATAGTTAAAGAAGAATGGAAAAATTTATTAAAATAAAAAACATCGTTCGAGATATGTTCGTACATTTCAGAGTATAGCATTTCATCCAATCTTTAGCCCGAGTGCTAGTCAGGTTCCTGTGCTGAACTATTCTGACCCTTTAAGTAATCAATAAAAGGAGACCATGTTCCAATGAATAATTCCTGTTTGTCCAACAGTCGCCTATTTCCTTCGCTCCATAGATGCTGCTGCACCCGCTGAGTTTCTCCAGCAATTTTGTGTACCTTATTTATTGAACTTACTGTTTACAGTACTTGGTGAAACACAATACTCCAGTGAAGTACTTGAGGGGAGCAAACAGTGAATATAAATGTGAGAACTTGTATTTAACGTTCCAAGAAATCCAGTTTTAAATTCCAAATGTTTCCCAATGTGCACAGTGAGGAGAGCTTGTATGTGGAGCCAATTGCCTGTCTAACCGTCTTCTCATCTATAACTAGGCAAAGGTTTGAGTATTTTTTTTAGTGTGTGTGCGTGTGTGTGCATATCTGCAATGTACTGGAATATCACCAAATATTAAAAACTAAAATTTACAAGGAATATGTCCACGTTATAGGAGCAGAATGAAGCCATTTGCCCATAAAGTCGACTCCACCATTCAACCAATGCTCGTCTATCTTTCCCTCTCAACCCTATTCTCCTGTCTTCTCCCTATAACCCCTGATATCTATACTAACCAAGAATCTGTCACAATCTCTGCCTTTAAAAAATATCCAGTGACTTGGCCTCCACAGTCGTCTGCAACAATGAATTTCACAGATTCACCATCCTCTGACCAAAGACGTTCCTCCTTGTCTCCTTTCTAAAGATACGCCCCTTCATTCTGAGGCTATGGCCTCTGGCACTAGACTCTCCCACTAGTGGAACATTCTCTCCACATCTACTCCATCCAGGCCTTTGTTTAAAGTTAAACAAGTGACATTGTTTAAAATTAGGCAGCAATCTGGTAACTTAAACCAAGCCTTTTTGAAAATGTTGGTTAAATAGCTCACTTTTTAAAGCACTTTAGCTCTGCCTATTATGAACTTTGATTGTTGTCTGATCTTTGCTTAATAAGATTGCACATTAAAATGAATTAGTCTTCTAGAGAGCCAAAGGAGATTTTAAGTTGTTTAAAAATGAAAAAAATGGTATAATTTCCTTAATCGAGCCATTCACCAGTTACCGTTACATTCAAGACTCCATTGTTTTCCAAATGTGCATGGGAAGATCAGAAGACATAGGAACAAAATTAGGCCATTCAGTCCATCGTGCCCTCTCCGCATTCATACATGACTGAACCTTTTTCTGCTTAACCCCATTCTCCTGCCTTCTTGTAACCTTTGACACAATTACTAATCAAGAACCTATCAATTTCCGCTTTAAAAATACCCAATGATTTAGCCTCCACCGTCATCTGTGGCAATGATTTCCAGATGTGCCACCCTCCGGCTAAAATTCCTCCTCCATCTTCATTCCAAAAGTATGTCTCTTTATTCTGCGGTTGTGCCCTCTGGTCCTAGACACCCATTACTGGAAATATCTTCCCCCACATCCACTCTGTTGAGGCCTTTCATTATTCAAGAATTACACAACAAACCAGAAGCAATAGCTTCAACATTAAATAGTTGTATTCTGGTTCAAATTAACCTTTGGCTCATATTTGTACTGTGGGTTTTTAACTAGCTTGCCTATCTTTCCACATGTGCATTTTTAAAGGTAAAACTTAAAACATCCTAACATGCCTTTGAAATAGCAAAGGCATGTGTAAATGTGGCCCTTTGTACCTCGGGGAGGTAGGTGTTCTGTCACCTCTTGCTTTTCTAGCTGTTGTTTTCAGGGCTGCTGGGAATTGACATTGAACAATTGTACTTTGCACTGATGAGGACAAGATAATCAATCAAACAATTTTTGTTCCGCTTCCTGTTTGTATAGTTGCTGGCCAGTTATGCTGCAAGCTCATCAATGGGTAATATTCACTGTTTCTCCAGCTGGTAGAGCTGTTGCCTCACAGCTCCAGAGACCAGGGTTTGATCTAGACCTCCTGTTGTCTGTGTGGACATTGCACGTGGGTTTTCTCCGGGTGCTCCGGTTTCCTCCCGCATCCTGATGATGCATGATTTTGTAGGTTAATTAGCCTCTGTGAACTGCTACAAGTGTGCAGGAAGTGGATGAGAAAGTGGAATAGAAACATAGAAACATAGAAAATAGGTGCAGGAGTAGGCCATTCGGCCCTTCGAGCCTGCACCGCCATTCAATATGATCATGGTTGATCATCCAACTTGGTATCCTGTACCTGCCTTCTCTCCATACCCCCTGATCCCTTTAGCCACAAGGGCCACATCTAACTCCCTCTTAAATATAGCCAATGAACTAGCCTCAACTACCTTCTGTGGCAGAGATTTCCAGAGATTCACCACTCTCTGTGTGAAAAATGTTTTTCTCATCTCGGTCCTAAAAGATTTCCTCCTTGTCCTTAAACTGTGACCCCTTGTTCTGGACTTCCCCAACATCGGGAACAATCTTCCTGCATCTAGCCTGTCCAACCCCTTAAGAATTTTGTAAGTTTCTATAAGATCCCTGCTCAAACTTCTAAATTCTAGCGAGTACAAGCCGAGTCTATCCAGTCTTTCGTCATATGAAAGTCCTGACATCCCAGGAATCAGTCTGGTGAACCTTCTCTGTACTCCCTCTATGGCAAGAATGTCCTTCCTCAGATTAGGAGACCAAAACTGTACGCAATACTCCAGGTGTGGTCTCACCAAGACCCTGTACAACTGCAGTAGAATCTCCCTGCTCCAATACTCAAATCCTTTTGCTATGAATGCTAACTTACCATTCGCTTTCTTCACTGCCTGCTGCACCTGCATGCCTACTTTCAATGACTGGTGTACCATGCCACCCAGGTCTCGTTGCATCTCCCCTTTTCCTAATCGGCCACTAGTCACTGCCTGCCATTGTGAAAAGGACCCGTTTACTCCTACTCTTTGCTTTCTGTCTGCCAGCCAGTTCTCTATCCACATCAATACTGAACCCCCAATACCGTGTGCTTTAAGTTTGTATACTAATCTCTTATGTGGGACCTTGTCGAAAGCCTTCTGAAAGTCCAGATATAACACATCCACTGGTTCTCGCTTATCCACTCTGCTAGTTACATCCACGAAAAATTCTATAAGATTCGTCAGACATGATTTACCTTTCGTAAATCCATGCTGACTTTGTCCAATGATTTCACCACTTTCCAAATGTGCTGCTATCCCATTGTCAAACTGAGTTCTTCTATTAATCTAGTCAACTTGACTCAACCACTTGTTGCTGTTAAAATCAATTCTTTATTCAGCTGAGACTAGTCTCTTGAACCTTTCAACACAGAGCTGATGCTCTGGGGCGGGTCCAGAGAGGAGTAACTTTGATATAAACTCATGGCATTTATAAAGGTATTAGACATTTCAGATACAGAGGGTATGAGAAGCTAATAACCAATCATCCGAGTCCTTCTGGTGATTTACAACATCAGTCACATGATCCCCCCCCTTCCCTGGCCTCTTTACAACCTTCGTTTGCCTGTGGTATAACTTTGCTTATTTTATTTCAACACAGCAAAACCCCAGTAGGCCCAATTATCAAAGACCACTCCTCAAAATATAAGATACATATATAATACAATAATACACACTTCCCATACCAAGAAGAAAAATATTTCTATAAATCTAAACAATATCTATGTCTAATGTTTACATTCCTACTAAGACAATACATTTCATAATTTGTTTTACTACAATTTCACAGTTTGAAATACGATTACCTATTTCTTTAAAACATTAATTATATAAGTTTGCTGAATTACAGTTTCCAAGTTCAAAACCCATACTCATCCCAACCAAGCATACATGGGTCGTAAATCTGTCAACTTACTTAATAAGTGTTTGTTTCCAGGGTACAGCTTCATTCTTAACTTACAGCCTCCCCTTTTCCTGCTATCTCTGGGAGCTGTATTTCCAATCTCTCTACAAGGCCTTTTACAAATATCACAAATTATCTTCCTCTCCAAGCAACTACTCCTCTTCACATACATCCTAATTCAACATAGCCAAGGGTAACTACAGGGCCTATTATCTCTCAACCCTGAACTATATCTCAAACTCAGCACAAACCTCACAGGTTAAGAATGTCCATAAAGAAAAGAGCAGTTGACCTCTGGCCTAAGAAGACACCCCTATTCAGCTATCCATTCTCCAACACAAAGTCATATCAAATACAATTTCCTCTAGAGTTATAATCGCCTCAAAGCAATAAACTAAGCATGACAGGTTCAGGTTCAGGCCTCCATGTTTTGATTCATCTTTGCCTGTGTGTATGTGTCTGTTTGCACTTTATGTTGTTAGGAAAACCTTAAGTGTTTCCTTTGCAAATTACCTAGCTTATATAAAAGTCACTATCCAAGTGGTTCTATTTGTATAATATTTCTTCACCATCTTTAATAACTGACTCTAGCAGTTTCCCCACTACCGATGTTAGACTAACTGGTCTGTAATCCCCGTTTTCTCTCTCCCTCCCCTTTTAAAACATAGAACTAGTGTGAACAAATGATCGGCGTAGGCTGAAGTGCCTATTTTCCTACTGACTCTTACAATCAATACACAGACACTTGTTTATCTGCTGGTTATTTCCATTTTATCCATTATCTTTTAACAGCCCTCATAAATCTGGCACGCATCTGTACCTTAGCAACCTTGGCTTCAGCTGATCAGAATTACTAACTTTGCTCTTTCACCTTTGGCCTCCAACTCACTAGTAATGAGGGTTTGCAGCATGGACACAGGCCCTTCGGCCCACCAAGTCCATGCCGACCATCAATCCTCGTCCTCTAGCACTGTCCTACACACTAGGGACAACTTGCAATTTTCACCGAAGCCAATCAACCAACACACTACAAAGACGTGCAGGTTTGAGAGGAAACCAGTACACCAAGATAAAACCCTTGCGGTCACAGGGAGCACATACACACTTTGGACAGACAGCACCCGTAGTCATGATCGAACCTGGGTCTCTGGCACTGTATGACAGCAACTCTTACCCCTGTGCCACTGCCATGGAAGGTTCTAGGATATTAAACCTTGACTGTTTCTCCTTCCCAAGTATCCATGGCATTATAGATTAATTCGCAAATATAGTCGTTGTCAAATGTTATGGATTAAATTACCTAACACAACGCACTGCAGCAGAGATTGCATAATCAATTCATAGCGGTATAGAGAAACTAAGCTGCTTTCTCGTGGGCTGTGCTGCAAACATGCAGAGAGAAATTGAATGACTTGGGTTATTGGCATGTGCATGAATGGGGTGAGGTATTGGTAGAATGCAGCAGTATCTCAGGCACAGCGTGGACTTTGGAAATGGTGCCAAAGCATGGCCCCTCTTCTCAGTGGATTATTTCTGTACACTTGTTTCTCAAGGATCGGGTGCATTGCAATATTCTACAACTGTTTGAATGAAAGAGAATTTCACTGCTGGCACTTTGCACATGTGACGATAAAAGAACCATTAATTCTGGCAATACGCACATAATAGTCTGAAGAAGGGTTGCGACCCAAAACATCACCTGTTCCTTTTCTCCAGAGATCTCCAGCTGCCTGACCTGTTGCGTTACTCCAGCACTGTGTGTATCTTGTGTATAAATCAGCACTTGCAGTTCCTTCCCATGCGCACTATACAAATTGCACATGCATACTCAAGACTTTGCAAGAACAGACAAATGCAAAACATAATTGGAAACGCAGTCCATGATAGAGCAAGAACTGGTCCATGGTGTTCTGTTTCTGAGGTAGGCTTAGGGTTGTTCAAGAACCTTACAGTTGTGGAGAAGTAACTGTTTCTAGTCCTGGTGGTGTGGAACTTCTATACCTCCTGACTGATGGTGTGTTTATCTCTGCTTGGGTCATAGTGGGGGGAGGGGGGGGTAAGGATTGTTGTCCCCACTTATCAAGTGTTCATTGATACTATTCCCTTTTCTGCTCATCTGCACCAACTCCTAAGTTCTCTACCACTCATTTTCCTTACGAGGATCAATGTAGGATGACAAAGTAACCTGCAAACTCCTACTTGTGCACTGTAGGAGGAAGGTAAAGTATCTGGAGAAAACTCATACAATCAGAATGCACCAGACCCTGAAGTCTGAATTCAATCTTGTTTGCTGGAACTGCGGCAGAACTTCTGCCACATATCACCATTCCACCCAAGGCACAGCTAGACACAAAATGTTGGTGTAACTTAGTGGGTCAGACAGTATCCCTGGTAGATGAGGTTTCAGGTCGGGAACCTGCTTCAGTCTGAAGAATGGTCCCGACCTGAAACATCACTCATCCTTTTTCGCCAGATATGCGGTATGTCTTGCTGAGTTGTTGCAGAACTTTGTCTCTATCTTTGGTATAAACCAGCGTCTGCAGTTCTGTTTCTACTCTCCTAGGCATTGACTGGAGAAGAGTTCCTTCATTTTGAATTTGTAGAAACTCGACTTTACTTGTAAGTCTATTGCATCAGTTGTTGGCTTGCACTCTGTCAGATGTTTCTTTTCACCCAAACAAAAATCATCTGCTATATAACATCGGGTATCTTTTGTATCCATTCTATCCTCAATGATGAATGGTAACTTGATTCTACGCTGATTGCAAATTCACAAACATTGCCTAGTCTTTTCACGTAAGTGCTGCCTGATGTGTTTTAATCTGTATGTCGGGTGAGCTCGCTGAAAATTTCTTATACTGAAAGGCTCCTAGGAAATTCTTGTTTACATGCTTGTATAATTTGGCGTGGAGCCTGGGCTTGTACTTTTAAAATTTCCTGAGTACTGAGTTTGGAGCTCGGAACCAACACCACCTTTGTAACCAAGGTCCACATGCTTCAGGACATGTCGTTCTTTGCTGCTTCAGTGCAAATTCTAATACATTTTAGGGCAGCGCAGTGGCGCAGCAGTGGAGTTGCTCCCTTACAGCGACAGACCCGGGCTTGATCCTGGTTATGGGTGCTGTTTGTACATTCACCCTGTGACCATGTGAGTTTTCTCCGAGTGCTCAGCTTTCCTCCAACAATCCAAGGATGTACAGGCTTGTAGGTTAATTGGTTTCTCTATCACCCCTTGTGTGGAGGGTAGAACTAGTGTACGGGTGATTGCTGGTTGGTGCTGACTCTGTGGGTCAAAGGGCCTGTTTCCATGCTGTATTTCAATTTTTTTTTAAATATTGTCCTATAGTTAGGTGGTTGAATCCCGGAATTTAAGGTGAATGAGCAGAAAATTAAAAAAATAGGATTAGTGTGAATGAATCCTTGGTCAGTGTGGCCTAGGTGGGTTTAATGGCCCATTTTCACACCAGGACCTGTGAAGAGCTAAGAAAACCATCAGCCAGGAGGTGCAGAAGCCTGAAGGCCCCACAACACCAGGTCCAGGACAATTTCCTACAACCATCAAGTTCTTGAACTGTCCTACGTGACTTTAATTTTACCTCCGAAACAGAACACGACAGAGGGGAACAGATTGAAGGGATTTAATACATATTGCTGTCGAAATCCAGGTTGATGGTAATGTTTCTGGCACTGTCATCCTTGGGACAAAACGATGAACACATGGAATTTGAAATGTGTTCATGGTTCAGAGATTTCCGCTTCCAGCTACAGTCAATCTTTTCAAAGGCAGTGTCTAGTCAATTTACATAATTTTCCTGGCAGCCGTGATTCTACAGAGATTCCAGAGGGATTCATAAAGGAAGTAGTTCAGTATAGTTTGTACAAAAAAAAAATGATGCGTAACTCTGCAGAATTTCAGATGCACAATTTGGGGGGGGGGGAGGGGGGAGGGGGGAGGAAAGGAGCTGTGGATGCCAAGATTGTGTTGCTGTTGTAAATACACGGAGCAGTCTGATTTCTACAAGGGAAAGATACAAGGATATAATATTCTGAGATTGGTGGAGGTCTATTTTTAGGCTTTAGAGATGCAGTGTGGAAACAGGCCCTTTGGCCCCACCAAGTCCACACTGACCATCGGACACTAGCATTATCCTACACACTAGGGAGAATTTAGAATTTACAGAAGCCATTTAACCTGCAAACCTGAATGTCCTTGGAGTGTGGTTGGATACCAGACCACCCGGAGAAAACCTACTGTCACAAGGAGAATGTACATGCTTTATACAGATGACATCTGTACTCAGGATCAAACCCAGGTCTCTGGCGCTGTAAGGCACCATCTCTGCCACTGTGCCACGGTATTCTATAATGATTCTGAGTAGGTAATTAATCGAAGAACCCACGTAAAAACGATTGAGTCCTATCTGAAGCTACATGCTATTTTGATTTACTGCAGTTGAGGCAGTCGACATGAATTATGTGACCAATCCATCTCGTTATATAATTGCGCCTTTAATCACTAATTCCCGGTGCAGCCCAGTTCGAATAGCAAATGAGCCAGAGAACAGTGAAGACAGGCGCTTGTCCTTTAACCTTGCACCAGCACACACTGAAGCTGTCTATTTACTGCAGCTGAGCAACTTGGAGCAGAATTGAAACGCTGTGTGTATGCTCCATGGGGCGATGCAAACCTCTCATCAGTCAACTGCAAATCTGATTAGCTACAGCTTGTTTTTTGTGCTCCTGTTTTTTTCCCCTTAAATTTAGTTTAGATTACTGTCAAGCATACCAAGGTACAGTGAAAGGCTTTTTGTTGCGTGCTAACCAGTCGGCAGAAAGACTATACATGATTATAATCAAGCCACCCAGTGTAAAGGGAATAACATTTGGTGCAAAATGAAGTCTAAATAAAGTCAGTCCGAAGGTCTCCAGTGAGGTAGATGGTAGCTTAGACTCGCACTCCAGTTGTTGATAGGATGGTTCCGTTGCATGATAGCAGCTGTGAAGAAACTGTCCCTCAATCTGGAGGTGTCCCTCACTTCTGTACCCCTTGTCTGAGGGGAGAAGAGGGAGTGACCGGGAAGAGTGGTCCTTATTATGCTGGTGGCCTTGCCGATGCATGATGCGAGTCCACAGAAATGTGTGAATTGATTGAATGTCATTTTCCTGAGGCCGACTTCCAACACTGCTCACTGAATCTTAGTCCATGTGGAAAGCAGCTCAAATAAAATGGTGGGATTGGTGGAGTTGCTTCTTCTGAGGTATAATTTTTGTATGTTTCCTTGCGGGTTCTGAAATATCTTCTGAATGACAAGTCTTGAAACCACAAGGAAATTCACAATTGACCCACAGACATTTCAACTAATGAAGTTTAATCACTAAAGGGCCCGCAGTGCTGGAGTAACTCAGTGGGTCAGGAAGCATCTTTGGAGAATATCGATAGGTGACATTTTGGGTTGAGACCCTTATGGAGAGAAGGCAGGTACAGGATACTGAGTTGGATGATCAGCCATGATCATATTGAAGGGCCGAATGGCCTACTCCTGCACCTATTTTCTATGTTTCTTCAGACTGAAGGGTCCCGACCAGAAGCGTCACCAATCCATGTTCTTCAGAGATGCTGCATCACCTGCTGAGTTACTCCAGCACTGTGTCCTTTTATGTATTAACTAGCATCAGAAGTTCTTGTTCCTACAAGTGTAGTCATTGATTCACCTGACTGACTTGGTGTCACTTTTAAAGCCTAGTGGTATTAGTGTATTTTTCATTACAGCTTGACTAATTTGGGTTTGGTAAGTATTGTCTTTCCCCAACTAACTGCCACTTGACCACTGGGAAACGGTTGACTCGAAGATCACGTGCCATAATCTTGCTGCATTCTCCTTGCCTTTAATTCATTCTCCCTGCATGTGTCTCAACATTGTTTCCTCTGCATTTGCGGGGTCTCTGTGTCTCTTCCCCCCCCCCCCCCCCCCCCCCCCCCACCACCCCCTGCTGCATGGGCTAGGACACGGACTCTGGTAAGTCCAGGTTTTTATACAGTGTTTTTTTTCCTGCTTTATGAATGGGTTTGAGCTTCTAAAGTGAATGAGACACAGTTTAAGATTTGTGTTTTTACTGGTGACTTCTGCAATGTAGAACTCAAATTGAGATGGCTTAGATGTAGAGTTGCTGCCTTACAGCACCAGAGACCTGGGTTTGATCCTGATTTTAACGGTGCTGTCTGTTCTGCAGGGAAGCTGCCTCACTCGCTGAGTCACTCCAACACTCTTCTCTCTGTCCCCATACATTGCTTTGTGCTGACTAGAAGATCAAGCCTAAAAGTAAATTATTTGGGTCGGAGGAATATTAAACTTACAGGTTCCTTTCAAATGGAACTGCTCCTGATGCAGTTGATGCTCGGGAGGTTTCAGGAGTTTGTCTTAAAATATAATTTCAAATACATGCATGCTGCAGTACGAAGCATTTTAATCTAGGTTTGGATGCACTCTTCACTGTCATGAGTATATTATTGTCCTTGAGTAAAATTCTAGGTTTTCCATCCAAACTCTGCAATTTTGCATTGTTTGTTCTTTACAAGATAATCATAAAACCTTATCTAAAAACAGCAATGCCAAATCTCTTGAAACTGCATGAAGTACACGAGTTGCTGGTTTCTGGAAACACTTGGACGTCTGAGTAATTTGGGCAATTAGTTTTCCCATATCTCCATTTATTGCATTTTGTTAACCAGGAAACACCTGGCTCATAAAATTGAACATGTGAAATACTTGGTGCACCAGTGGAGAGGAGCGGTTAGGGGTTTTGAGGGCAGTGACCATCTCGAGTCTGTTCTGAAATATCATTAACCTGAAACATGCTGACGGACCTGAGTCTTTCCAGCAATGTTTTATGTTTTGGTTTTCCAGCAGCTGCAATCTTTACTCTTTTTCAAATCTATGCTTTACCTGTTTAGAAACTGGGGGCAAAACTATTTGAGCACATTTGGCTTTTTAATATTTTTGTGCTTTTATATAAAATTGCAGCCAAGGTGTTGGTATTAACATCAAGCACAGGACTTGATCTGGCAGGTTTCATGTCCACTTACAGATATATTGTGGTTTAACATTTAGCCAATGTTAGCCATTGAACCTTGAACTGGTCATCATTTTAATAAAGTTTCAGCCTTTGAACTAAAATACAGTGTTAATTGTGGGAGTAACACTAATGTTGGAACAGGCACAGTGACACGGTGAGATTCACTGTCAAAACTGGCACTAATTATGGACACTGCCTTAGCTACCAGAAAATGACTGATGTATTTGAAACCACGTGCTTGAGGTGTTTGATTTTTATTAATGATGTGGAGGATAAAAAATCTAATCATTCTTGCGAACATGCAATTTTTATATGCAGGCATTTATGAGTCTCACCTGCTTTGTGCAAAATTTACACTGAGCATTTTATTGTCCATTAGAATATATTTAATGTGCCCACAAATTAATTTCTTCTTCTTTTACAGAGCAAAAGAGTAGAACCGATTGGGAGTCTTAAACGTGAATTATCTGAGGGCTTGGAGGCTTGAATTTTGCCAGACAACAAGCCAAAAAACTCATGCAGCTTATCCCGACCAGGGCGATACTGTTAAAGATCCTGTAATAGATGTTGCAATAGAATCTAATATAATAGAAAGCATTTATTTTGTAGTCATTTATAATTCACAGCTTTGAGTTGCAGTCTAATGCAGATTATCAAACAATGTTAAATTTAATCACAGTAAGCCTTGTATCTTTGTAACTAATACAAGACAGCCATATTATTTTGCTCGCCAATGCAAAAGTTTGGGTTAAGCTTAAAAGGAAAATGTTGTTACAGGGTTGAAGTACGTAACTATTTTGAATGTTCTAGTTTTGAAAACTTGCATTTGTAATTCTGAAATGGCAACATTTGCTTAATCTATTACATGTCACTACTTTTGATGTTTAATAAAGTCTTCAAAGGTTACCAGTGTTTCATTGGGTTTTTTTTTCTTCGAATAATGGGAAGTTATCCTAATAAAGAAAAGCATTTCACTAATTTTGTGTAACTGAAGCATTTGCTTCAGTAGTGATCTTGTATCCAAGTTGTGACAGTATTACCATCTAATTCTTTAATTATGTTGGTGACAACATCACTTGCTTGGTTTTAATATAGCTGTAGTAAGTCAGAAAGTGCTGGGTGCTGGTGGAGTGAATGACGCTGTGGAATTTAGTTTAGAGATACAGCGTGGTAACGTGCCCTTTGGCCAACAGTTCAAGTTCAAGTGAGTTTATTGTCATGTGTCCCTGATAGGGCAATGAAATTCTTGCTTTGCTTCAGCACAACAGAACATAGTAGTCATTGACCACGGGGATTACTGGTCCGCGCAGACCAGGAATGCTCGTGCACTAACACTATCCTACACACTAGGGACAATTTACAATTGTACCAAGCCAATTGGCCAACAAACCTAGGCACCTAGAGAAAACCCACACGATTAGAAGGAGAATATGCAAACTCTGTACAGACATCACCTGGAGTCTGGATTGAACCCAGGTCTCTGGCGCTATATGGCATCAACTCTACCGCTGCACCACCGTGGTGAGAGTTACAACTGGTTCCTTGCACTGGTAATAGTCTAAAACTAAAAGAAAGTATAGATTCCACCAATGTATTGGATGCATTGAACTTTCAGTCAAGATCACTGATGGTCCTATCTATTATAAAGAATTGCTTCGTTGTCCAAGGTATAAAAGTGGAGTGAATCCTGAAGACGAATGTTCAGGATCCTCATCCTAAAATGATTCTTGTAAAGCCAGCAGTCCCTGATTGTTGTGGCTATGTTTCTTCCTGGGAAAACCTGAACTAGTGAAGCAAACATCAAGGATTAATACTTGCCACATTGTAAATCGTCAATAAAATGTAACATATATGTTTTAATCTGTGTTGTGGCTTCATTCACATCCTCATTTCCCCTTGACTGACTAATTCCACAAGGTGAAAATTATTTCAAATAATGTTTCGATTGAGAGACTAATGGGCCTGTCCCACTTATGCGACTTTTTCGGAGACTGCCGGCACCCATCATAGGTCGTTGCAGGTCGCCGAAACTGTTCAACATGTTGAAGACCCAGCGACTCTTTGGGCAACTGAGGTGACCACTCACGACCATACAGGCGACACCCTGGTGACATGTCGCAGGGTGAAGCCTGTATGGTCGTGAGTTCTCGCCCAAAGAGTCGGACCTTGTTCTGACCCGAAACGTTGCCTATTTCCTTTGCTCCATAGATGCTATGGAGCGCAGAAGGTTAAGGGGGACTTGATAGAGGTCTTTAAAATGAGGGGAGGGATAGACAGAGTTGATGTGGACAAGCTTTTCCCTTTGAGAATAGGGAAGATTCAAACAAGAGGACATGACTTCAGAATTAAGGGACAGAAGTTTAGGGGTAATATGAGGGGGAACTTCTTTACGCAGAGAGTGGATGGCGGTGTGGAATGAGCTCCCAGTGGAAGTGGTGGAGGCAGGTTCATTGGTATCATTTAAAAATAAATTGGATACGCATATGGATGAGAAGGGAATGGAGGGTTATGAATGAGTGCAGGCAGGTGGGACTAAGTCAAGAGAAAAGTTTTATTCGGCACGGACATGTGGGCCCAGATGGACTGTTTCCGTCTTGTTTGCTGCAGCATAACAGAATATTGTAGCCATAAATCTCTGAGTTTCAGAGCAGTTTGTCTATATTGATTTTCCAGCATCTTCACACACTTAAATATTGATCCTTTACAGTTTACACACCTAGACACACACACAACACACCCTTTGGCCCCACCAAGTCCATGTTTACATCACATCACCTATTCACACTAGGACACACGGACACCTACCTGGTCACGGAGAACACAAACTCCACCCCTAGACGGAACCACACACACATTGACACCTGGGTCACACACAGAGAGTTACCTGTCATGTGCCCTCACAATGCAAATCACTTGCTTGCTGCAGCACAACAGAATATTGTAGGCATAAATACAGAACAGATCAGTGTGTCTATATACATACACACACACACACACGCCTACACCCACACCCACCTACCTACACACACACACACACACAAACACCCTCCTACACCCACACACACACCCACCTACACACACACACACACCTACCTACACACACACACACCCCTACAAACACACACCTACACACACACACCTACCTAGGCTGTTATAGTTCTGAGTTTGTTTGAAGTTGTGTTTAATAGTCTGATGGCTGTGGGGAAGCAGCTGTTCCTGAACCTGGATGTTGCAGATTTCAGGCTCCTGTACCTTCTACCTGATGACAGCAGAGAGATGAGTGTTTGGCCAGGATGGTGTGGGTCCTTGATGATGTTGGCAGCCTTTTTGAGGCAGCAGCTCTGCTGTTGTGCCATGCAGGCTCTGGGCTTTAATGTCAGATTACAGTAAAAGTGCAGAATGAATACAAAACTACAATTTTTTTCTCCCCAATGGAGTTTTCTCTGAGCCACAGCAATCATTCAAGTCTTCATGTTGCCAAACTAAATGCGTAGGTTGGAAGGGTTCAAAGGTCTATGAGCCAAATGTAGGCAAATAGAACTAGCCGTGTATGGCAACATGGGCGGCATGGACAAAGTGGGCTGAAGGGCCTGTTTCTATGCTGTACATCTGACTATAACTTCAACTGCATATTTGCACTTGTGTTTAATCAAAAAGCTAAAAGCTGCCATTGGAAATGACAGAAAACCAAATCATGATGGATACATGACCTGACCCAAGTAAATAAGTCCCATATTACAGTGCTTCATGAGTTTTACTGCCAGTCCATGGACAGACTGATCTAGGGGGCGCTCTGCTATTACAGTGGGCAGAATAACTATTGCGATCAAAGTATGTGAGCCCATGGGCTGGTATCAGTTGCTAAGTGACTGAATGCATCACCGGATGTGCTTGTTTGAGAGCATAAAAGTGTTCTTGGTCCATAATGTGCCCGTCATGAGAATGAATCGTATCTTTGTAGCTACATCATGGTTAAGGGTGGCAATGGTACTCCAGGACCTTAATACAGCATGTAAGCCCACACCACTGTAGCTGTGAGATTGTGGGATCTTGCAGTGTGCAAACTGGCCACTGCTTTACCCTTGTTATTGTGCCTGCACAAGTATTTCGTTGGTTGTAGCTTGTTTTCAGAACCGTCGGGAGTTTCCAGAGAATCGCAGTTCTTTAGAAATGATTGACTGTGACCTTGACCTGTATCGAGTCCTGTATCAACTTCTTCTTCTTGCGTATGGCGTGCACGGCCTAAAGTTGTCGGACAACTTGTTCTATTTCATCTTATTTGATTGTGCTCGTCGGATTGATTGCATTAGTCGAAACAGGGCGGACCACGTGAAGGTTGCAATCTCCCACCCCCTGTATCAACTGAAATGTGGGGAATCTATGGAATTGATTTAATAAAGGTTAAGGATTCATGATATTGAAAGTAGCACTGGATTGAAAATGCTAACCTCCCTTGGTTGGAATAAGATGTTAAATCCAATACACCAGAGTTTAATGCAAGTATTTCATTTTTTTCTTGCAATGTAGCTTATTTAACGGGTGCCAGCAAGTTTTGTGCAAAGATTAATATAAACAGTGATCAAAAATCATTTGTGCGATGCAGTCATTTCAAAGTTTTTTCACAGCAGTACAGTTGCTGCCTTAGAGCATCAGAGACCCGGGTTCAATCCTGACAACAGGTGCTGTCTGTACGTTCTCCCTGTGACCACGTGGGTTTTCTACTGGTTCTCCGGTTTCCTTCCACTCTCCAAAGACGTACAAGGTTTGTATGTTAATTGGCTTCAGTAAACATTGTAAATTGTCCCTAGTGTGTAGGATAATGCTGCTCTATGGGGTGATCACTGGTCGACACGGATTCGGTAGACTGAAGGACCTATATGTCTAGATATAGTGCAGTATCTCTAAAGTCTAAAGTCCAATCTTAATTTTTCTGGCAGTGCAATTTATTTGATGGCTGCCAGCAAATTTTGTGAAAAGATGACAGCAGGTAAACAGTGGCCAAATATCATTTTTGCAAATGCCTCCTTTTTTGTTTTTTTTAAATCAATAAATTTGCAAAAGCATTTCAGGTTGTTTCTTGTACTGGATTTCTGCAGTACTTTTAATCGATTAAATTGGTAGACGACCTTAATAGTTCATTAAGTCGAGCAGTGCAAATGTAATTAGTGCCATTCTGTACAAATCTGCTCACTTGTGCTTCCTAATTTGTGTTCCAGGATTCAACGAGATCAGCTGGCTGCCATTTTCAAGTTAATGAGTGAAAGGAAGGAGGTCTTTGGTGACATGTCAGAAGGAGACATGGAGGAGCAACTCAAGCTTTATTCTCTTTAGGATGCACTGCTTTGAAGATGATTTAACGTAGGGCTCCCTTTGCCAATGCAAATCAATATTACTCGCAAGTTGCTTAAAATTTAAGTCCTGGCAAATAAGTTGATGACTTTATGGATATCTAAATGTTTGGTCTTGATTATTCTCCCTGATGTTTTCTGATGATATAACCAAAAAATCCTGTAAACTGACATGATGAAATACGGTCCTGTTAAGTCGACAATGTGTTGATTCTCATGTAGGATGAAATGAAATTATTTAGCTGTTTCTTTGTAGTATTTCACTTTTAGAGTGCTAGATTATAACTTTTATAAAGGATTTAGGTAAGCTAAGTATCTAACTACTGTAAGCCACTAATTTATTGGTATTGATAACTGTTAGTGATTAAGGACATGCTGGCTAGATTATGTTATTGTAACCCTTGTCATCTACTGGATTTTATTCGGAAGGGTAGATCTGGCATGGTGGTCAAAACTGTTGTTGGAAGTGCTATCAATCACCTCTTCTTTTATGTGATGTTTTGGGTCGAGACCCTTCTTCAGACTGAAAGTCAGGGGAGAGGGCGACAGAGATATAGAAGGGTAGGGTGTGATATCTCAATGTCTCCCTCTCGTTTTCACACCTTACCCTTCCATATCTATACCTTCCTCTCCCCTGACTCTCAGTCTGAAGAAGGGTCTCGATTCTTAATAACAAGAGGATTTCAGTATAGGAATAAAGAGGTTCTTCTGTAGTTGTATGGGGCTCTGGTGAGACCACATCTGGAGTATTCTGTACAGTTTTGGTCTCCTAATTTGAGGAAGGACATCCTTGTGATTGAGGCAGTGCAGCGTAGGTTCACAAGATTGATCCCTGGGATGGCGGGACTGTCATATGAGGAAAGATTGAAAAAGACTAGGCTTGTATTCACTGGAGTTTAAAAGGATAAGGGGGGATCTTATAGAAACTTATAAAAGGACTGGACAAGCTAGATGCAGGAAATTTTTCCCCAATGTTGGGCAAGTCCAGAACCAGGGGCCACAGTCTTAGAATAAAGGGGAGATCATTTAAGACTGAGGTGAGAAATTTTTTTTTCACCCAGAGAGTTGTGAATTTATGGAATTCCCTGCCACAGAGGGCAGTGGAGGCCAAATCACTGGATGGGTTTAAGAGAGAGTTAGATAGAGCTCTAGTGGCTAGTGGAGTCAAGGGATATGGGGAGAAGGCAGGCACGGGTTATTGATAGGGGACGATCAGCCATGATCACGATGAATGGCTGTGCTGGCTCGAAGGACCGAATGGCCTCCTCATGCACCTATTTTCTATGTTTCTATGACTCAAAATGTCACCCATTCCTTTTAACCAGAGATGCTGTTTGTCTCCAGCATTTCATGTCTATGGTGTAAACCAGCAGCTGTTTCAGAAGTCATTACAGCTTTGTCTCAGACATGGGTAGCAGCTGAATTAGACAAGGGGGAGGGGGTGAATAATCTTGATATGCAATTAAGCATTTGACACTAACTGCCCTCTACTGAAAATAAAATTGGCACAGTTCACTATGACAACACTTCCACTGACTAGAGTAATACCTTCAGCAAAGAAATTAGTGGAAGTAGTTGGAATTTGATCAGCTCAGGTCTTGTCTGTTTCATGAACAAGCTTCAATTTGAGCGTGATGAATGTTTGCTATTTGCACAGCGTTCGGTTTCCATTGCGGCAACTCCAACAATGAGTTAATCATTAGGAGTAGATGTGAGGAACAGGAGATGCTGTTTTACAAAAACAGACACACAAAGGGATGGAGTAACTCAGCAGGTCAGGCAGCATCTGTGGAGAAGGTGGATAGGTGACGTTTCAGGTCGGGACCAGTCTTCAGACTCCAACTGAAAATTAAATTGACACGATTCAGTTGGATGTCAGAAGAAGGATTCCTACCCGAAGCATCGCCAATCCATGTTCTCCAGGGATGCTGCCTGATCTGTTGAGTTACTCCAGTACTTTGTGTCTTTATGTGGGGTAATCCTGGCCTGGGTGCAAAGGGCATTGAACAGCATTGACTGTTGACTGGAATGGAGCATTTTTCCATCCAAATGCCATACACTGACCATGTTCACACTGACCATGTTCATGTCATTAACCCTTCCACCATCAACATCCGAAGGGATACCATTGCCCAGAGACTTAACTGAACCACCCTCAATGGTCAATAGTTCTTTTAGTATAACGTGTATCTAGATACAGTGAAATTATTATTATTTTTGCATACAGACAGTAAGATTATTGCCACTCCAGCCCGTGCCCCTTCTGGACCCTCTGAACTCTGTGACCTGTGTGAGTTTTCTCCGGGTGCTCTGGTTTCCTCCCACACTCCAAAGACATACAAGTTTCTAAGTTATTTGGCTTTGGTAAAAATAGTAAATTGTCCCTGGAGTGTAGGATAGTGCTAGTTTACGGTGATTGCTGGTTGCTGTGGACTTGGTAGGCTGAAGGGCTTGTTTCCGCACAGTATCTTGAAAGTCTGAAGTCCAATCTCAATTTTCTTGCAATGCAGTTTATGCAATGGCTGTCAGTAGGTTTTTTGAAAAGATTACTACATGTAATAGTGGCCAAAAATAATTTGTGCAATCCAGTAACAAAATTTTGCTAAATCAATAAATTTGAAAGCATTTCAGGTAATCGAGATAGCAAGCTGATCCCTTCCTATCACTACATATGTCCAAATATGTGCTAAAAGCTGTATTTGATGCTGTCACTGCAGCATGCTCTTGGAGCTCATTCCAAATAAAGACTATACTCTGAGTGAAAAATGTTCCACCCTTATCTCCCTTAAATCACTCCCCTTTCACGTTTTAGAATCCTCTCCCACGGGAACAAGACTGAGTGCCCACAGAACCAATATATTCCTGTAACTTTGCATGAATGGTGATCAACTTTGGTCCATCAGGTGAGCATTGTGCTAGTGGAATAGTCTCATTTTAACAAAGGTACACAAAAAAGCTGGAGAAACTCAGCGGGTCAGCAGCATCTATGGAGCGAAGGAAATAGGCAACGTTTCGGGCCGAAACCCTTCTTCAGACCTGAAACGTTGCCTATTTCCTTCGCTCCATAGATGCTGCTGCACCCGCTGAGTTTCTCCAGCTTTTTTGTGTACCTTCGATTCTCCAGCATCTGCAGTTCCTTCTTAAACACAGTCTCATTTTAACGTTGCCTTTATTTAGAATCTGTCTTTTAGAAGATCACAATTGAGGTATTACTTCATATTGGGGAATTTTGAGATTTGCACAGAAATAATTTGATTACATTCATGATCAAACGTTTAAGCCAAGGCAAACCTGGGCTTGGGAATTAGTGATTTCCTGCACTGACAAATACCAACACTTTATTTTATTTGAAGTTACGGTAAATCTTACTCCTGCATTCATCACAACTTCCACCCTCCCCTAAACAAGTTTTTAAAAATGTACTTTGATCGATTTTAGAGCTTCAGACATAAAGAGATGATAAACTGAATATTTCTCAGTAATGATGACTTGGTTCAAATACTGTTTCTCAATAGTTCAGCCGTTATTTAAAATGTTGTTACTCTTTGTGATAATACAATGATAAGTGAAAGAGGTTTGTAAGAGTTGCAATTAAACAATGCAGTAATGTGAAACACAAAAGGTGTACATGGATGACATTTGTTACATAAAACTGAATATTAAGTATGTATATTGTGATGGAAATGAAAAGCCAGGGTCCAACAATGAGATGACAAGTATATATGTGTATTTTTTATAAACAACCGTTAGTTTATTTTAGTTTAGAGATACAGCGCGGTAACAGGCCCTTCAGCCCAGCAAGTCCACACCGACCATCGATCACCTGTACATTAGCTTTTCAGGATGGACGATGACAGTGATGTCAACATTTGAAACAACAAGGTGGACACGAATGAAGAGGTTCTATCCAGCACACTAGGGACAATTTACAGAAGTCAATGAACCTACAAACCTTTCCGCCTTTGGAATGTGGGAGGAAACTGAAGCACCCGAAGAAAATCCACGTGGTCACAGGGAGAACGTGCAAGCTCTGCACAGACAGCAAATGTAGTCAGGATTGAATCTATGTCTCTGGCGCTGTAAATCAGCAGCTCGACCACTCTGTCAGTGGTAGTCTAATTCATAAAGTGAGGAATTAAATCTATTTTTCTAAGTTAATGTTGGCAATCTCTCCTCTGCAGGAGTGGAATTGGGAGATGAATTGTCCACATGTCTCAATGTGGACAATTGCAGTTACTGCCAGACACCAACGCCAGAATCGAGACTGGAATATAGAGGGGTTGATTCTCAGCAGGATATCCATCAGTGTTTTACTTAGAAGTTCCTATCTGCGCTTTCTTTGCAGCTTTGAACATTGGGGTGTGAAGATGGAATTTTAAATGTATCTTAATAATAAAAGGCAAAGGCAAAGTCAAGCCTTTTGAATAGATAGACGCAGAAAGCTGGAGTAACTCAGTGAATAAAGCAACGTCTCTGGAGAAAAAGAATAGGTGACATTTCAGGTTGGAGTCTGCAGAGGGTTCCGACCTGAAACACCACGTATTCTTTTATTCCCAAAGATGCTGCCTTACTGAGTTACTCCAGCTTTTTGTGTCTATCTTCAGTTTAAACCAACATCTGGAGTTCCTGCGCATCTATTGAGTAGTTCCAGTGCAAAGTGGACTAAAAATTGCAACCATTTTGAAAAGCATTATTGCTTTATTTGCTGGTGTTTCCACGTCAATTTTCATATCATCCTAGACTGAAAAGATCTTCGGGAATGAGCTTCAGGAATATATTTAAAACAAAGTTTGTATGTAATTTAGAACATACAACAGCATAGCATAGGGACAGGCTATTTGGCTCACTATGCCAACTTGGTCAAGTTGAAACAAGTGTATCATTAAAAAAAAAGCATTTTTAATTGGTGCCAATTCCCCAAGTGAAAAAATCACCAAAACCCAACTCTTGTCAATTTAAGTTCAAAACCTCATGATTTTTTCTTTCCACTAATTACTTTAATTTCACTGTTGTGGAGACTCCAGTCACTGCAGCTTATATCTGTAAATCAATAACAGTTTATGAAAAAAGGAGAATATAGATTAAAATTAATTTCCAGTTTTAATTTACAAATGGTCCACATGTAAAAGAGGAACAATAAGGAACACAGATCTTCAACATTAGCACAGCTGAGAACAAATTGTTGTAGTTGTAAGGTGAAAAAGTTAACCTTAGATTTTGTTTGTTTCAGATGTTCATTTTTCACTCTGAAAAAAGAAAGGGAAATTTTTGTAACACTATTTAATGTTTTTCATCTTAGAATGGATTACGGTATGACATAGTTGGCACCTAAAATTAGGTTCCACTGTACTGTTTTGTACTGTATTAACTTCTAGTAAAATAAAAAAAATATTTAAAAATGAAGCACGGAAACAGGCCCTTCGACGGTCCATGCCGACCAAGGTGCCTCATCTAAGCTAGTCCCGTTTACCTGCATTTGGTCCATATTGTTCTGAACCTTTCCTTTCCATGTACATGTCCAAAAGGTTGTATTAATGTATAGTATAGCATGCTTTGTACCTCATGTACTTGATAATAGTAAACCTAACATCAACCTACATTTACCCCCTTTCCCCATAAACGTATGCCTATATATGGATTACTAACATCTCAGGATACTGGAGATAGACAAGTATTGTTGGGACAGCATCGAAGAGATGATCAGCAACAGTGGCGGACTGGCCAGGGTGTCAGCTTGCCCGATGGCAAGTGGGCCACTGATGAAGTGGGCCCCCTTTGTTTCCTGGCAACCAATAATTTTAGACCCAGTCCGCTACTGATCAGCAGTAATCTTGTACGTGGGTCGAGGGGAAGGAGTTAAACATGCTGAACATAACACTTGCACTGTACTTAAATAAGTCCATTCCTTTCCATTGGGAATGAATATTGAGGTACTTACAATTCTCTTGCCTTCTCTTCATAAAGGAATAAACGCCAACTACAAGGCCAGCTAGAACCAGCAAACCAACCACTACTGATAAACCCACAACCAGCTGAAACAATGTTGAGTTGGTAACTGAAAAGAAAAGACAGGTTATTAAAAAGAATCAAAGCATTTAAAATGCACAAGATAGTTGATCTAAGAATACAAGATATATTCAGTAAAATAAGACTAGAATCAGCTTGAAACAGGCCCTTCAGCACAACTTTAGAGATACAGCGTGGAAACAGGACCCTTAACCCACAAAGACCATGCTGACCAGTGATCACCCTGTACACTAGCACTATCCCACACACTAGGGACTATTTACAATTTACAGAAGCCAATTTATCTATAAACCTGCACATCTTTGGAGTTTGGGAGGTAACTTGAGCACCTGGAGAAAATTCATGTGGTCACAGGGATAACATACAAACTCCATGCACACATCACCTGTAGTCAGGATCAAACCCAGGTGCTCCTTAAGTTCCCATTATATATTTCCCTTCTCACCTCAAACCTGTCCCCATCCCTGGGAGGATGACCCTCTGCATTCACCCTATCTATTCCCATGATTTTATACACCTCTGTAAAATTATCCTTCAGCTTCCTGCACTCCAGAGAATAAAGTCCTTGCCCACCCAACGTCTTTCAGTAGCTCAGTCCCTCGAGTCCTGGCAGCATCCTCATGAATCTTTTCAGTATTCTGTCCATATTAGTGGCTCCTCTTGTGTATCAAGGTGATCAAAATTGAACACAATAGTCCCAAGTGCAGGCTCACCAAGGTATGCACTGCTATTAATACACATATGCTCAATCCACCAAGGTTTACCATTTTAACCATTTTAACTTCCCTTCCCATTCCCATATTGTCCTGGCCTGTGCCTCCTTCATTACCAGAGTGAGGCCACATGCAAATTGGAGGAACCGCACCTCATATTCTGCTTGGGTAGCTTACAACCCAATGGTATGAATATTGAATTTACTCATTTTAGGTAACTTAAACAAATTCCCCCTTTCCTCCATAAAAAGTTACTTAACCAGTTCCACAGTTCGCAATGATGTATCCCTCTTGGAATCCCACTGTCCCAAGCCACCAATCGGCCTGTCGGGGAACCACCCTGCCTGATGTCATCTGTTACCGGCCTTGACTTGTCCTGGTCTTTTCTTGCTTCCAGTTTTCCCCCACTACAATCAGTCTGAAGAAGAGTCCTGGCCTGAAACGGTACCTATCAGTGTTCTCCAGAGATGCTGCCTGACCTGCTGAGTTACTCCAGCACTTTGTGTCTATATCTTGTACAACTATATTGTCTTGTAGAATATGTACATTGTGCAGTTTAATCTTGTCCACAGAACTCAATATTGTTCTGCCAAACGTTATCACTCATTATTTCAACGTCAATAACATTCATTATCTTTAATAATGTATTTTCAGAATTACCATCACTGCTGCTCTGGTAGTAATTCAGCATTTCTTGGGTGTATTCCAGCGATCCATTATTTGGTTCAGGTTGGATGTTCAGAAGTTCACACATTAATGAATAAATGTTCACGCTGTCAAATGGCTCAGCCAAATAATTCTTCTTGAAATCCGGACCAAATGCACGGAAAATTGTCTTCATGTCCATATGCTGATTGTCAAAACCCATGCTCGCCTTTGTTAAACTGGACTTTGACTCTCTGGCCAAGCGCAAGGGGGGCCCAGATACAAGGTAAGGGAGAAAATGGAAAGCATGTTACACACCATGGAAGTCAGGTGCCACTGAGCATTCAAAAAAAGACACAAAGTGCTGGAGGAACACAAGTGGTCGGGCAGCATATCTGGAGAACATGGATAGATGACATTTTGGGTTGCAACTCTTCCACCCCCACCTCAATCAGTCTGAAGACGAGTCTCAGACGAAAATGTACAATTGCCTATCCAAACCCGTCCTTGCCACCTGTTTCCACCTATCACTCATCAAGCTTTGGTCTGTACCTCCTCTCCTCCAGCTTTCTTCCACACCCCACCCAACCGTAGTCAGTCTGATGAAGTCAGTCCTGACCTAAAACGTCACCTATCCATGTCCTCCAGAGATGCTGCCTGACCTATTACAGGTGTCAGAGGTTAAGGGGAGAAGGCAGGAGAATGGGGTTAGGAGGGAGAGATAGATCATTTCTATGTTTCTATCAGTAATGAATGAATGGCGGAGTAAACCTAATGGGCTTATGGCCTAATTCACATTTTCTTCATGTCCTTATGCCCTGCTGAGTTACTCCAGCACTTTGTAAACCAGCATCTGCAGTTCCTTGTTTCTTTACTTTAACATTCAGATGGCTTATCTCTGCCATTTTCACGTTTCAAAAAGGAATAAGTTCTTAATCATTTTGTAATTAGAATAGAAACTGTGAGAAATGTAACGACACGCACAGAAAATGCGTCGGTACCAACAATGGAATCGCACAATTTTTCACATAACAGATTAAATTTGTACGAAAATTAATGTATTTGATATTAAAATCATCAATCAGAATATTGAGTATAGAAGTTGGTATGTGGTCCACCAAGTCCATGCCGACCAGCGATCCCCGCACATTAACACTATCCTACACTCATTAGGGACAATTTACATTTAGAGCAAGGTAATTAACCTACAAACCTGTACGTCTTTGGAGTGTAGGAGGAAGCCGAAGATCTCGGAGAAAACCCACGCAGGTCACGGGGAGAACGTACAAACTCCATACAGACAAGTACGGGATTGAACCCGGGTCTCTGATGCTACAAGCACTTTAAGGCAGCAGCTCTACCGCTGCACCACCGTGCTGCCCATGTTCTTGTTTGCAGTTACAAGCAGGGAACTTTCAGCAAAGTTGTTTTCAGATCATGCAGTGGACTCTAACAAAGAAGACACAGGGAATTGCAGAGGCTGGAATCCTGAGTAAAAAAACACAAAGAGCTGAAAGAACTCAATGGGTCAGGCAGCACCTGTGGGGGGAAATGTGAAGCATTGGTTATCCATTCCCTCCACAGATGGTGCTTGACCCATTCAGTTCCTCCAGCATTTTGTGCTCGTATCCATTTGACTTGAGGATGAAGACAAATGAAGTTAAAAATATTAAAAATTATAGACACAAAGTGTCGGAGTGACTCAGCGGGTCAGACATAATCCCAGTTGCAAGAGGATCCTGACCAGAAAAATCACCTATCCATATTCTCCAGAGATGCTGCCTGACCTGCTGAGTTATTCCCGTACTCTTTGTCTTTTTTTTGGTAAACCAGCATCTGCAGTTCCTTGTGCCTGCACCTCAATGACATTATAGATTGCAAAACACTTATTTGAATTCTGTAATCTGTTTTTAATATGATGCCTATTTTTATTCAACAGAATATATTGTGCAGACTCTGGGCATGGCAGTGAATAAGAATGGAATCATGTGGCGTTTACAGGAACAGGATACTTAGCAGGATTGATCTTTGCATACAATTACTGTATGTACCAAATAAACTTCCTCTTGTTCCCCAAACACGCCTTCATTTCCTTTCATCCAGCCTGTTGGTCCTGATTTATGAAGGCCCCAGAGGGCAATTTATCACATGTTACAAGATGGAACTGATGCACAGAAACAGGATTTCAAGGATCAGTTTGTCTTAATTTTCTGCCTGACCTGCTGAGTTCCTTAAGCACTTTGGTTTATGCTCAAGATTCCGTCTGCAATGTATTGTGTCTCAGTTTTGTAAATGAGATTGTGTATGAGTGGCCTTACTTGCATTTTAACAGTAACGACTTTGCAAAAGCACTTTGATTGGGTTTAATTTTCTTTGAGAATTACTGACCTCATAAAGGCTACTACCCCTAATCCTTGATATTTTCACCCTGGATGAAGGTTCTGACTGTCTAACCTATCTATGCCTCGCATAATTTTCTATACGATTGTCAGGTCTTGCTTTAGCTGAATTCATTAAAATTCAGGGAAAACTTCACAACTGGGATCTTGATCCTAAAACATGCCACTGTTGAGATTTTAGTTTAGATTAGTTTAGAGATACAGCATGAAAACAGGCCATTCGGCCCATCAAGTCCATGCCGACCCACGATCCCCGTACACTAGCTCTATCCTGGGGACAATTTCCAACTTTTTAACGAAGCGGTGTATCAGGAGAAAACCCATGCGGTCACGGGGAGAACGTACAAACTTGGTACAGACAGCTCCCATCGTCAGAATCAAACCCGGGTGTCTGGCGCTGTAAGGCTGCGCCACCGGGCCGTTCCAATATGATTGAGCAATGTGTGGACATGTACTTTATGAGGAAGACAATTCCATTGGTTGCAGCAAATGCCTGAATCAAGTTTAATTGAGATTCACCTTCTCTCTGCCATGAATCTATCCAATCAAACTGAAGTGGCTCTGAACTTTCTGCAACTAAATGTAGGAAGGAAGGTGTATTTTTTTTAAAGTAAAGCCTGCCTCCTCTGTACACCAGGTCGGTATGAAAACATTTAATTTGTAAAATCTACTCTGGTTATGTTCATGTTCTTCCCTCTGTTCTTTGTCCTTTGGAATAGTTCCAGCTGTTTAATTCTGTTAATCTCTAACACTCAATTCTTAAAGTCAATAGCTATTTTGTCTTTTGCCCTTTTGGTATCAATGTTACATAGAAACATAATAGGCGCAGGAGGAGGCCATTCGGCCCTTTGAGCCAGCACCGCCATTCATTGTGATCATGGCTGATCGTCCCGTATCAATGTTCTTGGTGAAACCTGTCTACAGGAGTCCCATTTAAGAGTTTGGTTTATACTCCAAAGTTGGTGTACAATCTAGACTATACTTGCACCATGGTCTGTATGTGTGTTGTGGATAAACTGTTCATTAAAAAGAAAACTACTATTTGTAATTGACATCAATGAGACTCCATTTAACTCTAATTTGAATTTAAAAAACCTATATTTAACTTTCCCCAAATTGCACAGTCGGTTTGTTGTGCTTTTTTTAAAATAAAAAAGTGAACATAAATGAATGAAGCATTTGGTTCGTATAAATGAAAAATGCACTAGAGACAGAAACAAAAACAAAAACACATGGCAGATAAGGAGGTCATTAACCAGAATTATGAGGATGATGCCAGGATTTGAGGGCCTGAGCTTTTGGGAGAGATTGGCTGGGCCGAAAGACTTTAGAGATACAGCAAAGAAACTGGCCTTTCTGCCCACTGATCAGTAATTCCCCCGTACACTAGCCCTATCCTACACACGAGGGACAATTTCCATCTTTTTCACCAAAGTCAATTAACTTACAAATCTGCATATCTTTGGAGTGTGGGAGGACCAGCATTTAAAAAAAATCTTGAGTGGGAAAGGGTGAATTTGTACAAACCATGTGCTTAATTCAGAATCTTTTTTTGATCTGTTACTTCTGGCATTAATGCAATAACTAACTCGATGTCATGGTTTGTTCTAAAATGCAATCAAAGGCACCGTTTGCCAGAGTACTGGTGTGAATTGTAAATTCCAATCCATTTTTGTAGTCTCATGCTTGGCAATATCGTCAGATAATGTCTCTAATGGCCAGTTCCTTTTAACTTCTGATTAATCAGTTTCAACCTGTCGGTCAGTGTGTGTACTCACCCCATGAACAACGTAACCAAGGTCACCAAACAAGATAATGGGGAGAATTCTGTAATTGTTGGAATATCGCAGTCTTTTTGGTAAATCTTCCTTTTTGAAGACATGCAAGTGTGGATGAGCACCTTTGAGAGCCTGGTACACTTTCTCCAACTGTCCTTCCTTGGGCAGCAGCATACCAGTGGGTCCATAATCAACCAAATCGAAATCAAGGTCTTTGAATGAAAAGTTGGAGAATCTCCGCAGAACAATTTCATTCACCGCTGGCTCTTTCAGCACAGTCGTCATTCCATGGTCCGAAGTAATAATCACGTTGAGTTTGGATTTCAAGTTGAACTTTTCTATACTTTCCAGTAAATAGCCCAGTATCTGGTCCAGTTTCCGCACCACTGCTTTTCTGTTTTCCGATTCTGGTCCGAACTTGTGGCCAGTGGCATCTGGTTCACCAATATAGAGTGTGACAAAGTCTAGATTATCCACGGCAAACCATCTCATCACTATGTTGATGTTCTCTATCCAGGCTGTTTCATTCCTATAGTTGTACATCGGAGGCTCCACCACCTTCATGTAAATATTGTCTCCATCGTAACTGGGCTTGGTTCCAGGGAAATGTATCGAACCAGTCCTTAAACCCTTCAGAAATAAAAATGGCATAAAAATGGCCTGTCAATTGAGTCTGTGATCATAGAGCTCTGCATTACGTAGAACTGTACAACACAGGAACAGGCCCTTCAGCCGACAATATCCGTACTGAACATGGAGCCAAGTTGAACTGATCTCCTCTGACTGTACCTGTTCCCTATCCCTCCATCCTCTGCATAATCATGTGCCTATGTAAAAATGTCTTAAAAGTCCCTTTGCACCTAATATCTGCCTTTATTCCGACTACCAAAGTGCATGATTTGCTCTGATGTATTCTATCTGCCCACTTTCCCAACTTGTCCAAGTCATTCTGTAGATTCCCTGCTTCCTGTACATAACCTGCCCCACCACCTATCTTTGTATCATCAGCAAACTTGGCCTCAAAGGCACAAATTCCATCATCCAAATCACTGATATACACCATGAAGAGTAGCGGCCCCCTGTGGAACACTGCTATTCACCAACCAGAAAACCCTCCTTTATTCCAACTCTTTGCCTTCTGCCATCCTGCCAACTGTCTATTCATACTAGTATTTTCCCCCTAATACCATGGGATCTCTTCTTGTTCAGCACCAAGTTAGAAATGCCTTGGCGGATTCCATAGTGCAATTTCTGATCTTTGTCTCGTCAGTGCAAAATCAGTCTTTCCCTTTCCAAGGATATATTTTTTTAATTGAACCATGTAATTTTCATCCTTGAATATTTTATTTTTTCAAGAACACTCTTTGCAGAACTTTCTTGACGAATTTGAGTATAGGAGTCGGGAGGTCATGTTACAGTTATATACGATGTTGGCAAGTCCACATTTAGAGTAATTTATTCAGTTTTGGTCACCATACTGTAGGAAAGGCTGCTGGCCCTGACGGCATCCCCGGGCGCGTGCTCAGTGCCTGTGCTGCGCAGCTGACAGACGTCTGGACTGACATCTTCAACCTGTCACTTGCCCAAGCAGTTGTCCCCACTTGCCTTAAAGCCACCTCCATCGTGCCAGTGCCAAAACACTCCACTGCGGCAAGCCTCAACGACTTCCGCCCAGTTGCACTTACCCCCATCATCACCAAGTGCTTCGAGAGGCTGGTCCTGGCACACCTCAAAAGCTGCCTACCCCCCACACTGGATCCCTATCAGTTTGCCTATCGCAAGAACAGGAGTACGGAGGATGCCATCTCAACGGCACTTCACTCCGCCCTCTCCCACCTTGACAACAGAGACACTTATGTAAGAATGCTGTTCATCGATTACAGCTCAGCATTCAACACCATTATTCCATCAAAACTGATCACCAAACTCGGTAACCTGGGCATCGACCCCTCCCTCTGCAACTGGATACTGGACTTTCTAACCAACAGACCCCAGTCTGTGAGGTTAGACAAGCACACCTCTTCAACCCTCACCCTGAACACCGGCGTCCCTCAGGTGTGCTGAGCCCCCTCCTCTACTCCCTCTTCACCCTATGACATGACACACCTGTACATGGTACTAACACCATCATCAAGTATGCAGATGATACAACGGTGATTGGCCTCATCAGCAACAACGATGAGCCTACAGGGAGGAGGTCCAGACTTAGCAGCATGGTGCGCTGACAACAACCTGGCCCTTAACTCCAAGAAGACCAAGGAGCTCATTGTAGACTTCAGGAAGTCCAGAGGCGGCACGCACACCCCCATCCACATTAACGGGACGGAGGTGGAACGTGTTTCTAGCTTCAGGTTCCTGGGAGTCAACATCTCCGATGACCTCTCTTGGACCCACAATACCTCTACTCTGATCAAGAAGGCTCATCAGCGTCTCTTCTTCCTGAGAAGACTGAAGAAGGTCCATCTGTCTCCTCAGATCCTGGTGAACTTCTACCGCTGCACCATCGAGAGCATCCTTACCAACTGCATCACAGTATGGTATGGCAACTGCTCTGTCTCCGACCGGAAGGCATTGCAGAGGGTGGTGAAAATTGCCCAACGCATCACCAGTTCCTTGCTCCCCTCCATTGAGTTTGTCCAAAGCAAGCGCTGTCTGCGGAGGGCGCTCAGCATCGCCAAGGACTGCTCTCACCCCAACCATGGACTGTTTACCCTCCTACCATCCGGGAGGCGCTACAGGTCTCTCCGTTGCCGAACCAGCAGGTCGAGGAACAGCTTCTTTCCGGCCGCTGTCAATCTACTAAACAACGTACCTCGGTGACTGCCAATCACCCCCCCCCACGGACACTTATTATTTATTTTTTTAATTCAAAATCGTTTGCTATGTCGCTCTTCAAAGGAGATGCTAAATGCATTTCGTTGTCTCTGTACTGTACACTGACAATGACAATTAAAATTGAATCTGAATCTGAATCTGAATCTGAATCTGAATCTGAAGATGTTGTCAAGATTGAAAGGGTGCAGAGAAGATTTACGAGGATGTTGCCAGGACTTGATGGACTGAGCTATAGGGAGAGGTTGAGCAGGCTAAGATTCTATTCTTTGGAGTGCAGGAGGATGAGGGATGATCTTATAGAGGTGTACACAATCATAAGAGGAATAGATGTGGTAAACATAGTATCTTTTGCCCAGAGTAGCAGAATCGAGAACCAGGGAACATATGTTTAAGGTGAGGGGGAAAGATTTAATAGGAACTTGAGGAATAACTTTTTACACAAAGAGTTTTGGGTGTATGGAACAAGGTGCTAGAGGAGGTAGCTGAGGCAGGTACCATCGCAACATTTAAGAAACATTTAAACAGGTACATGGATAGGATAGGTTCAGAGGGATATAGGCCAAAAGCAGGGGACCAATGTGGATGGGGCATGTTCGTTGGCATGGGCAAGTTGGGCCGAAGGGCCTGTTTCCATGCTCTATGCTTCCATGCTTTCATGCCTAACTTTGAGATTGTAGACATTTCATTAATATGTACATAATTGAACCCATCAGTACTGGGTTGTGAGGTTTTACATTTGGTAAATTCAGTCCCTGAGGCAGTTCTTGTGCTGCTCTGGAATATTAAAGACCCATTTCCTTTCTCCATATGTAAATCCATGTTTTTGAAACAATTTTTCGTATGCGCAGACAATAAATCATAAGTGAAAAATGCAGAGTATTGTCTGCATATCCTTCACACAAAAAGACGGCATTGAAATATTCAGGATAAGGAGTGAGGACTGAGATGATGCAAGATGTGTTTTTTTTGTACTCGGAGTATTATGAATCTTAGGAATTCTCCCATCTAGCCAGCCAGTTTTTTAAAAAATATATTCAAGATGGAGCAATAGATTTTTGGGTATTCAAATGATTATGGAGACCAGGAAAGTGGATGAAATGTAGGATCAGTCAACTGAATGATGAAGTCAAAAGTAAAATTAAAGGATCCTTTATTGTCATTCAGACCTTTCCGTCTGAACAAAATGTCGTGCCTTGCAGTCTTACATATAATAAAAATGACAAAAACACACTATCAACACAAATTTAACATCCACCACAGTGAGTTTACCAGGCACCTCCTCACTGTGATGGAAGGCAAAAGATGATATGGTGTCTTTCTGCTCCTGTTACTTGTGTTCTAAACTGAACTGCACAATGTCCATTGTGTGATTTACAATGATGCACTGATGGATGGCACATGTGCACTCGTTCCACAGCAGATGTGTGATGTCAACCATGCACAACCATAATTGGAAAAGCAGGATGTTACATTCCAGTTATGCAACATGCTGGTGAGGCACTGCTTGTTTGGAGCACTGTGTTCAGTTTTGGTAACCCTGTTATAGCAAGGATATCATTAAGCTGGAAAGAGTGGAGAGAGGATTTACAAGGATGTTGCCAGGGCCTGAGCTATAGGGAGAGGTTGGTTGGGTCAAATGATCTGTTACATTAACACTTTGGAGTTTAGAGATACTCAGTCCTTTCGGCCCAACAAGTCCGTGCTGACTGGCGATTACCCGTATACTAGAGAGAAGGAATGGGTGATGTTTTGGGTCGAGACCCTTCTTCAGACTGGTTAGAGATAAGGGAAACGAGAGATATAGATGATGATGTGGAGTGATTAAGAACAATGAATAAAAGATATGTAAAATGTAACAATGATAAAGGAAAGGCAATGGTTAGCTGTTTGTAGAGTGAAAAGGAGAAGCTAGTGTGACTTGGGTGGGGTGTAGGATGGAGAGAGAGAGGGAATGCCGGGGCTACCTGAAATGAGAGAAATCAATATTCATGCAACTGGGCTGTAAGTTGCCCAAGCAAAATATGAGATGTTGTTCCTCTAATTTGCGTTTAGCCTCAGTCTGACAATGGGGGAGACTTGGGACAGAATGGTCTGTGTGGGAATGGGATGGAGAATTAAAGTGTCTGGCAACCGGGAGATCGGGTAGGTTCAGTCGGGCTGAGCGAAGGTGTTCCACGAAATGATCGCCCAGTCTATGATTTACCTGACGCTGGGCAGTGATCCAGATGGGAAGGGTTCCATTGTCCCAGTAATCATTGACACTTTGTGCCTGGTAATATGGCTTCTTCAGTCCACTGGTGGTGTTGAACCACATGTTGTGGATCACTCCGTGGGACTCGATATATCTTCCTTTGGAAAAATAACATTAGTTTACTTTTAGTTTACAGATACAATGTGGCGCTTTGGCGCACACTTCCACGGTAACCCATACACTCGTTTTGTGTTATCCCAGTGTTGCATGCTGGTCAGTGGGCGGCACGACTCGCGTCTGCAGTCCGTCTGTCTTTTTGTTGTTTTTTTTCTCGTTTGAATGTAATTTTTATTATTTTTTTTGTGTATGTGTGTGGGTATATGTGTGTGTGGGGCGGGGGGTGGGGGAAACTTTTAAAATCTATCCCCTGCTCGGGGAACCCGACCTTATCTCTGCCGGGTCTCCGTTGTCGTTGGGGCTGCAACGTGGAGCGGCCTCCAGCAGGAACGACCTGGGGCTCCAGTCGCGGAGCCTGCGGACCTACTCACCATCGCGGAGCTGGCCAAGTTTGGAGCGGGAGGAGCGGTGGTGGCGCGCTGCTGTGACCCGACCCCGGGGATTCGGAGGCTCCAACCGCAGGTCTGGTGGACAGTGACACCGGGAGCCCGCGGGTCCCTGCTGGGAGACCGCTTTTCGGGGCTTCCGCAACGGCGACTTCACCCGCCCGAGTTGCGGGGTTGAACAGTACCTGGAGCGGGGCCTTACATCATTGCCCGGCGTGACTTGGAATGGCTGTGGGACTTTGCTAGCACCCGCCGGGGGCTCCAACAACAAGACCCGGAGCGTGGCCTTGCATCACCCGGCGCGGCGTTAATGGCCGTGGGACAATTGCCATCGCCCGCCAGGGGCTTTGACTTTGACTCTGACATCGGGAGGGGAATGGGAAGTGGAGGGGAGAGATAAGTCTTTGACTTCCATCACAGCGAGGAGGAGATGCGCTGTAATGGATGTTTGTGTAAATTGTGTTGTGTCTTGTGTCTTTCTTGTGTGTATGACTGCAGAAACAACATTTCGTTTGAACCTCAATGGGGTTCAAATGACAAATAAATTGTATTGTATTGCATTGTATTGTACATATCTGGGGCAATTTACAGAGACGAATTAACCTACAAAGTGGACGGCTTTGGAATGTAGAAGAAACCAGAGCACCCGGAGAAAACCCACAGGGTCACAGGGAGAACGTATACACTTCACACAGACAGCACCCGTAGTCAGGATCAAACCTGGGTTTCTGGCACTGTCAAGCAGCCACTCTACTGCTGCACCACAGTTCCACAAGTGAACACAGTTTCACAGAGAGTGGTGAGTCTGTGGAACTCTCTGCCTCAGAGGGCAGTGGAGGCAGGTTTTCTGGATGCTTTCAAGAGAGAGCTAGATAGGGCTCTTAAAAATAGTGGAGTCAGGGGATATGGGGAGAAGGCAGGAACAGGGTACTGATTGGGGATGATCAGCCATGATTACATTAAATGTCGGTGCTGGCTCGAAGGGCCGAATGGCCTACTCCTGCACCTATTGTCTATTGTCTATTGTTTAATATATCATGATTCACATAGTACCATAGAAACATAAAAAATAGATGCAGGAGGAGGCCATTCGGCCCGTTGAGCCAGCACCGCTATTCATTGTGACCATGGTTGATCGTTCCCTATCAATAACCCATGCCTGCCTTCTCCCCATATCCCTTGCCGGGGTATCTGCAGCAACAGACGGGATTCGAGGATGGTGTGCTGCCTCCCTGGTGCCAGGATCCAGGATGTCACAGACAGAGTGCAGAAAATCCGCAAGGGCGAAGGTGAACAGCCGGAAGTGGTAGTGCATGTCGGCACAAATGATGTCGGAAAGAAGGGGATGAATATTCCGCAGCGTGACTTTAGAGAGCTCAGAAAAATGCTGAAAAGCAGGACCTCCAGGGTGGTTATCTCCGGTTTGCTTCCAGTTCCTCGTGCTGGCGAGAGCAGGGACAGGGAGATACGGGACCTGAATGAGTGGCTGAGGAACTGGTGCAGGGGACAGGGATTTAGATTCTTAGTCCACTGGGATCTGTTTTGGAGTAAGGGAGAACTGTACAAAAGGGACGGATTGCATCTTAATAGGTGGGGGTCCAGCATTCTGGCAGGCAGGTTTGCCACTGCTACACGGGTGGTTTTAAACTGAATAAGGGGGGTGGGGTGTCAAATGGGATAGTCGAGGATGGAGTTAAAGGGAAAGAGAGTAAAGGGATAGTTAATGACCCCAGAATTAACGGGAAAGGAAGCTCACAAAGGGAGAGGAGCGTATGGCCAAGTGTAATAGGGATCGATGTGAAAGGTGAGATGCGTAAGGAATTAAAAGTATTGTATATGAATGCGCGAAGTATAAGAAGTAAAGTAGATGAGCTTGAGGCTCAGTTAGAGGTTGGTAGATATGACATTGTGGGGATTACTGAGACGTGGCTGCAGGAGGATCGGGCCTGGGAACTTAATATTCAGGGTTATACATCCTATAGAAAGGACAGGCAGGTGGGCAGAGGAGGGGGGTAGCTCTGCTGGTGAGGGATGGAATTCAGTCCCTTGTGAGGGAAGACATAGGGACTGACGAGGTAGAGTCACTGTGGATTGAGTTGAGGAATTGTAAAGGCAAGAAGACACTAATTGGTGTTATCTACAGACCCCCAAATAGTAGCCCGGATGTAGGGTGTAAGTTGCAGCAGGAGTTAAAACTGGCATGTAACAAAGGTAATGCCACTGTGGTGATGGGGGATTTCAATATGCAGGTAGACTGGGAAAATCAGGTTGGTTCAGGACCCCAAGAAAGAGAGTTTGTAGAGTGCCTCCGAGATGGATTCTTAGAGCAGCTTGTAATGGAGCCGACCAGAGAAAAGGCAATTCTGGATTTAGTGTTGTCCAATGAACCAGATATGATAAGAGAACTCGAGGTAAAGGAACCGCTTGGAGGTAGTGATCATAATATGATTAGTTTTAATCTGCAATTTGAGAAGGAGAAGGTTAAATCGGAAGTGTCAGTGATGCAGTTGAACAGCGGGTGCTGACTATGAAGGCATGAGAGAGAAGCTGCCCAAGGTAGACTGGAAAGGGATACTGGCAGGAATGACGGTGGAACAGCAGTGGCAGGAATTTCTGGGCATAATCCGGAAGACGCAGGATCATTTCATTCCAAAAAGGAAGAAAGATTCTAAGGGGAGTAGGAGGCAACCGTGGCTGACAAGAGAAGTTAGGGATAGAATAAAACTAAAAGAAAAGATGTATAACACAGCAAAGAGTAGCTGGAAGCAAGAGGATTGGGAAACTTTCATAGGACAACAGAAGGAAACAAAACGGGCAATATGGGCTGAAAAGATGAAGTACGAAGGGAAGCTGGCCAGGAATATAAAGAAGGACAGTAAAAGCTTCTTTAGATATGTTAAGGGAAAAAGAGTAGCAAAGTCAAATGTGGGTTCCTTGAAGGCAGACATTGGTAAAATTATTATGGGGAAAAAGGTAATGGCAGAAGAGTTGAATAGGTACTTCGGATCTGTCTTCACTAAGGAAGACACAAACAATCTCCCAGAAGTACTGGAGGACAGAGGATCTAAGGGGGTAGAGGAACTAAAATAAATTTTCATTAGGCGAAAAATAGTATTGGGTAGGCTAATGGGACTGAAGGATGATAAATCCCCTGGGCCTGATGGTCTGCATCCCAGGGTCCTCAGGGAGGTGGCTCTAGAAATAGTGGATGCATTGGTGATCATTTTCCAATGTTCTTTAGATTCAGGATCAGTTCCTGTGGATTGGAGGATAGCTAATGTTATCCCACTTTTCAAGAAAGGAGCGAGAGAGAAAACAGGGAATTACAGACCTGTTAGCCTGACTTCGGTGGTGGGAAAGATGCTGGAGTCAATTATTAGAGGTAATAATGGGGCATTTGGATAGCAGTAAAAGGATTAGTCCAAGTCAACATGGATTTATGAAAGGGAAATCATGCTTGACTAATCTTCTGGAATTTTTGAGGATGCGACAAGTAAAATGGAAGAAGGGGTGCCAGTGGATGTAGTGTATCTAGACTTTCAGAAAGCCTTTGATAAGGTCTCGCACGGGAGACTGGTGACTAAAATTAGAGCACATGGTATTGGGGGTAGGGTGTTGACATGGATAGAAAAATGGTTGGCAGACTGGAAGCAAAGAGTAGGAGTGAACGGGTCCTTTTCAGAATGGCAGGCAGTGGCGAGTGGAGTGCCGCAAGGCTCGGTGTTGGGGCCGCAACTGTTTACCATATATATTAATGATTTGGAAGAGCGAATTAGGAGCAACACTAGCAAGTTTGTGGATGACACAAAGCTGGGTGGCAGTGTGAACTGTGAAGAGGATGTTAGGAGGTTGCAGGGTGACCTAGACAGGTTGAGTGAGTGGGCAGATGCGTGGCAGATGCAGTATTATATAGATAAATGTGAGGTTATCCACTTTGGCGGCAAAAACAAGGGGGCAGATTATTATCTCAATGGGGTTAGGTTAGGTAAGGGGGAGATGCAGCGAGACCTGGGCGTCCTTGTGCACCGGTCACTGAAAGTTGGCTTACAGGTACAGCAGGCAGTGAAGAAAGCTAATGGAATGTTGGCCTTCATAACAAGAGGATTTCAGTATAGGAGTAAAGAGGTTCTTCTGCAGTTGTATAGGACTCTGGTGAGACCACATCTGGAGTCTTGTGTACAGTTTTGGTCTCATAGTTCGAGGAAGGACATCCTTGTGATTGAGGCAGTGCAGCATAGGTTCACGAGATTGATCCCTGGGATGGCGGGACTGTCATATGAGGAAAGATTGAAAAGACTAGGCTTGTATTCACTGGAGTTTAGAAGGATGAGGGTGGATCTTATAGAAGCATATAAAATTATAAAAGGACTGGAGGAAAAATGTTCCCAATGTTGGGTGAGTCCAGAACCAGGGGCCACAGCCTTAGAATAAAGGGGAGGTCATTTAAGACTGAGATGAGAAAAAACTTTTTCACCCAGAGAGTTGTGAATTTATGGAATTACCTGCCACAGAGGGCAGTGGAGGCCAAACCACTTCCTTCCTCAAATTGGGAGACCAAAACTGTACACAATACTCCAGATGTGGTCTCACCAGAGCCCAATACAACTGCAGAAGAACCTATACTGAAATCCGCTTGTTATGAAGGCTAACATTCCATTAGCTTTCTTCACTGCCTGCTGTACCTGCAAGCCAACTTTCAGTGATCGGTGTACAAGGACGCCCAGTTCTCGCTGCACCTCCCCCTTACCTAACCTAACCCCATTGAGATAATAATCTGCCCCCTTGTTTTTGCCACCAAAGTGGATAACCTTATCTATATTATTCTGCATCTGCCCACTCACTCAACCTGTCCAGGTCACCCTGCATCCTCCTAACATCCTCTTCACAGCTTCAGTGCCACCCAGCTTTGTGTCATCCACAAACTTGCTAGTGTTGCTCCTAATTCGCTCTTCCAAATCATTAATATATATGGTAAACAGTTGCGGCCCCAACACCGAGCCTTGCGGCATTCCACTCGCCACTGCCTGCCATTCTGAGAAGGTCCCGCTCATTCCTACTCTTTGCTTCCTGTCTGCCAACCAATTTTCTATCCATGTCAACACCTTACCCCCAATACCATGTGCTCTAATTTTAGTCACCAGTCTCCCGTGCGGGACCTTATCAAAGGCTTTCTGAAAGTCTAGATACACTACATCCACTGGCACCCCTTCATCCATTTTACTTGTCACATCCTCAAAAAATTCCAGAAGATTAGTCAAGCATGATTTCCCTTTCATAAATCCATGTTGACTTGGACTAATCCTTTTACTACTATCCAAATGCCCCATTATTACCTCTTTAATAATTGACCAGCATCTTTCCCACCACCGAAGTCAGGTTTACTGGTCTTTAATTCCCCGTTTTCTCTCTCGCTCCTTTCTTGAAAAGTGGCATAACATTAGCTATCCTCCAATCCACAGGGACTGATCCTGAATCTATTGAACATTGGAAAATGATCACCAATGCATCCACTATTTCTAGAGCCACCTCCCTGAGGACCCTGGGATGCAGACCATCAGGCCCAGGGGATTTATCATCCTTCAGTCCCATTAGCCTACCCAATACTATTTCTCGCCTAATGAAAATTTCTTTCAGTTCCTCTACCCCCTCTACCCTCTGTCCTCCAGTACATCTGGGAGATTGTTTGTGTCTTCCTTAGTGAAGACAGATCTGAAGTACCTATTCAACTCTTCTGCCATTTCCTTGTTGCCCATAATAATTTCACTTAATATCTTTCTGAATGTATCTTATTCGCTAATGATAACTGATGTATGTGAAGACTTGCTATCAGTCAGGCACTTACTGAATAATATCTGTTTACACTCTGATTATCAACTTTTACTTTCTTTAATCAAAAACGTATCTACTTTTTGAAAATAAGTTGTGTAGGTTATATTTTCTAAAGAAAATCTTTGGCTGAAAAGTTGTTTTGGTAACATTGGAATTGTAATTACAATCAATAAGCATTTAAACTGAAACTGCTAAAAGTCTCTCTTCTCAACCTGAGGAAATATCCATATAAATATTTGGATACTTTAATCAGTCATGATATCAGCAAAGGTACACAAAAATGCTGGAGAAACTCAGCAGGTGCAGCAGCATCTATGGAGCGAAGGAGATAGGCAACGTTTCGTGCCGAAACCCTTCTTCAGACTGAAGTTCCCTTGCTCCATAGGAACTGCGGAGGCTGGAAAATCGAAGGTACACAAAAATGCTGGAGAAACTCAGCAGGCTGCACCTGCTGAGTTTCTCCAGCTATTTTGTGTACCTTCGATTTTCCAGCATCTGCAGTTCCTTCTTTAAAACATTATATCAGCAATATAATTATTCTTGGAGACGAAGTGAAGCTGAATTAAATGGCCTTACCTGTTACCAGAGTGAAGTGAGATGGGGCAGTTATTGTAATGAAGGCAGGAGTAACATATTTTGCCTTCACGCCTTCTTTGACCAGCTTTTGAAAATTCGGAGTTTCAACGTCCTGATCATAATTCCAGCGAAAACCATCCAAAGAAAGAAGTAGTAGTTTATTTTGCGTTCTCCTTTCGCCTGTGAAGAGAGCGTGACCCACTGCCAGTGACAGAGGAATAGTCAGGTATAGGATAGGATAGATTCCCATGGTTTATGATAGTCCGTGCTGCATGCAGGAACATGGAAATGAAGTGTACACAAGCAGGAAGTTGGGCTTATATAACTTTATCTTATCGTGATGTAAATCTTCACTGACGAAAATATGTCGCAACAAATCCATTTATATTTAACTTTGGAGTAACTGTACTGGAGATTAGAATGATATAATCGCGATGGTTTGTTGATTGTCCTCTTGTATGCGATTTTGATAGTTTATCTCTTTTGATACGAGAATTACCTCCTGCCAAATAATTGTTACGAGCAGAATTGCAAGGAGTTATATAATTGTCTGAACGAGATTGATCCCTCCCAGCTTTACATTTCTTCTCCTTATCTGACCTCTCCTTTTCTCCTCCAGTCTTTTTCCACCTACTCCATCCATCTGTTTGATTGGGGATAAATAGAAAGTGCTGGAGTAACTCAGCGGGTCAGGCAGAATCTCTGGAGATAAGGGATGGGTGACGTTTCGGGTCGAGACCCTTCTTCCGACCTCGTTTGAATGGGGGACTGGAGGGGAGTAAGGGAAAGGGAATTAAATGGGAGATGCTTCAGGTAGGGGGAGGAATACTGGAGGTAAGAGTTTCACGGGAGGTAAGGGATGTTTTGAGCTGGTTTTTAACGATGAAAATGTTATTGGGTTACAGATTTAGGAAAGCAGTGATGTGGGAGACCATACAGGAATCCTTTCAAAGGGGCATCGGAGATAAAATGGACCACCTGGCAAACATTCTTTGACCAAAACACAAAGAGCTGGAGTAATTGAGTGGGTCAGGCAGCATTATGTGGAGGGAATGGACAGAAGACGTGTTGGGTTGGGACATTGGAGTCAGAGAGAGAAAGCTGGAAAAGAGAGATGGGAGTGGGACAGAATTTGGCGAGTGACATGTGGATGCAAGTGAGGGGGGGGGGGGAGGGAGGGAGGAAGTGGCTGATGGGTGGAGTAAGTGGAAAACGCTGGAGGTGAAAAGGAGTTAGATAGAGAGAAAAGAGGAGTGAAATGCAAAGCCAGAGGGAGGGATAAAGGCGGAAGGTGTCAGTTTCTAGCATTTACAGTTCCTTGTGTGTCAGAGATACTTTAATGTTCTATGAATCAATGTTCCTGGTTCAATCCACAGTGTAACCAAAATGGCCAACAATTTTGCATGCAAACCCAACACCAGATGAAAAGGCATGAGCTAAAGCTAGAGGGTCTGAGCTATAGGGTGAGGTTGAGCAGGCTGGGCCTTTATTCCTTGGAGCACAGGAGGATGAGGTGTGATCTTATTAAGGTGTATAAAATCATGAGAGGAATAGATCGGATAGGTGCACTGAGTCTCTTGCCCAGAGTAGGTGAATCGTGGACCAGAGAACATAGGTTTAAGGAGAAGGGGAAAGGATTTAATAGAAATCTGAGGGGTAACTTTTTCACACAAAAGGTGGCGGGTGTGTGGAAAAAGCTGTCAGTGGAGGTAGTTGAGGCTGGGACTATCCCGATGTTTACGAAACAGTTAGACAGGTATATGGATAGGACAGGTTTGGAGGGATATGGACCAACTGCGGGCAGGTGGGACTGGTGTGTAGCTAGGACATGTTGGCCAGTGTGGGCAGGGTCTGTTTCCATGCTGTATCACTCTATGACTAAAGCATTGTGATCCTTTTAGGATTCTGATAGTTCCGTGCAGACGTTACTGCCTCTCAGTGGACCTTGGATGGAATCACAAATACACGATAAGTCTCGAGTTTGCTTCATAGTAAAAAGGTGTGATTTTCACACATGTGGAAAAAGTATTATGTAGGGGATAGGTAGATATTATTTAACGGCATCATGTTTGGCGCAGACACTTTGAAACACTGAGTGAGGGAGGACTACAGTCTATGGCCCTTCCGCTGCTGGCCATTGAGGGAAAGTACAGCCATGCAGTGGTAGAGCTGCTGCCTCACAGCGCTAGAGTCCTGGGTTCAATCCTGACTACAGATGGTGTCTGGATGGAGTTTAGAGGCGGGGCGGGGCGCTGCTCTGGCAGCAGCCATGTCAGCAGCACGTCAGTTTATTTCAACTTTTTTTATTTTTTAGTATGTTTTAAAGTATGTATTTTGTGTCTCTTCATGTGTTTTGTGTGGGGGGGTTAAGGGGGAAACCGCTTTGGTCGCCTCCTCCATGGAGAGGCGACTTTTTTCCAGGTCGCCTCCCCCGTGGCCTAACATCAAGGATCGGCGCGGCTTTTCTCGGAGACGCGCCCGGGGCTTCAGCGGCGGGCGCAGCGTGGACTCTCGGCGTGGAGCGGGTGAGCCCTCGCTGGGGCTCGCTGGAGGGGAGCGCTCCGTTTCGCTGGCCCGGGGCAGCCGGCAGCCTGAAGTCGCAGCCTGAAGTCGCGGTCTGCAGAGCTCCAGCTGGTGCGGCGTCTACAGCCCGGGATCCCTCGTGGGGGACCCGGGGGAAGAAGAAGCCATCACTGCCGGCCCGCGGCCAACTTCTACCGTGGGGCCGGCATGGACTTACCATCACCCCTGGAGGGGAGCTTCGACCGCCGGCCCTGCAGTCTACGGTGCTTCTGGCTGCGGCGGAGACTTTAAATCTCGACCGCCGGCCTGCGGCCTACAACAACTTAAAGCCGCGGTCTCCGGTGAGGAAGAGCCGATCCTGGACTGACTCTGGACTCTGGTCCTGTCCACGGGGGGGAAATGGAGGAGGACTGGCCAAATTATTTTGTGCCTTCCACCACAGTGATGAATGCTGTGGTGGATGTTTGTGTTACATTTTTTTATTGTGGTTGTGTGTTCTTTATTATTGCATCGCTGCTGACAACCCAAAATTCCAGCAGCCTGGCTGTGTGGTCATTAAAATACAATACAATACAATATGTACTCACTTTGACCGCACGGGTTTTCTCCGGATGCTCCAGTTTTCTTCCGCACTACAAAGATGTGCAGGTTTTCAGGTTAATTGGCTTAGGTAAAATTGTAAATTGTACCTGGTGTGTATGGGGTACCTAGTGTGCCTAGTGCTATTGTATGGGGTGATCACTGGTCGGCATTGGACTTCTGCACTGTATCTAAAGTTTAAAGTCTTTAAAGACAGAGTCCGGTGGGACACCCCTCAAACAAGAGAAGGGATATCACCACAAGGGGCCTCAAGTGTGGCAAGGATGTTTTTTTTTAAAAAATGGGGCGTAAGCTACTGAGTATGACACTATTGAATGTATAGACACTGATAATATACAGTATGAAGGGTTTATTGCACAGTATTTTTGATTTGTACTGTATATATTTTAAGTCTGAATGAAGTTTATTTTTGAAATTGTGGGCTGTAAGGCCTGTTCTTGTGCCATCCTGTTCTATGTTCTATGTTTAGTGATAAGCCATCATAAAACAAATGATTTGAAGATACATGTATTATTTTGCTGATTTGCAATCCAATATCTTGCAGGTATATTTGGCTGATCAGATCTGATAAGATACCAATGGAAAGACAATTCGGGATAATTGGGGTGTAGTGATTTATGTTACCAAGTACCATTTTATATCTATAAATGCAGTGACTTCCTATGTTTGATCATGATATCTTCAAAATAATGGGAGCAATTGCATATCCATCTAATGTCGTGTCGATGAGGCCAAAGGAAGTACGGAGGCGGAGAGGAGAGCTCTTCAGTGCGTCGTCCACAGAGCGCAGAGGATCATTGGGACAGAGCTACCAGCATTGGAGGGCATCTACCACACACGGTGCCTCAGGAAGGCCGTCAGCATCCATAAAGGCTCATCACACCCCTGTAACGTTCTGTTCGAACTACTTCCCTCCGGCAGACGTTACAAGGCCTTCTACGCCCGAACCTCCAGACTCAGAAACAGCTTTATTTCAAGAGCTATAGCGGCTCTGAACCGGCCCTGCTGAGTGCACCCCACCCCCCCTGGACTGTCTCCCTCGGATGGTCACGACACACAGCTTATTTATTTATTTTACTTTTCTTTTTCATCGGTTGGAGCTGCATACTAAATCTCGCTGCACTGACTGCTGTGGACCCGCAGGGAAGTTGACTTATCTCGTGTACCTGAAGATAAATTGCATTGGCATGGTTTTTTTTTGCAGAAACAGCACCTTATTAGCCTAGTGAACAGATAAGACTGATTGTGATAAAGCCAACTTGAAGTGAAATAAACCTTGCACCATTCCATAAACTAATCAACAAATGCGCACTTACGGTGCAAAATGATAATGTCAGCAGCAAAAAGTGGCTTGTGTTTAATTCTGAAAAGCTCAATGCTGCAAAAGGTTCAGTGCTGGAATTATGGGCGGCACGGTGGTTACATTGCCTCACAGCACCATATACCCCGATTCCATCCTGTCCTCCGCTGCTGTCTGTGTGGAGTTTGCATGTTGACCACGTGGGTTTTCTCCGGGTGCTCCGGTTTCTTCCCACACCCCAAAGACGTGCGGGGTTTGTAGGTTTATTGGCCTCTGTAAATTACCCCCAGTGTGTATAGGAGTGGATAAGAAAGTGAGATAACACAGAACTAGTGTGAACGGGTGATCGATGGCCAGTGGGGATTTGGTGGGTTGAATGGCCTGTTTCCATGTTGTGTCTCTCTAAACCAAACTGAACTGATGAGTGCAATTCTTAGAATTGGCAAAAAATATATCATTGAACTTTGGAAATAGTTGTATCATTTTTAATACCTCTACTTGTAACTAGAGATTCTATGTGGTGTTTGGAATTTTCTACGATTGTCTTCAGAGTGGTTGGTTATTCGCTCCATGTTTTCTTGATGTTGCAATAAGTTGTGGCTAATTTTAACTGAGCAGGAGGCCATTGAAAGTGGCTACCAGCCTCGATGATAATTGCTTGCTGTAAGGTGGCAGATTTCTGACGTACAGCTATCCCTCCTGCATAAGAGGGATAGCTGTAAGAGGAGGAGGTCCAGCACTTAGCAGCATGGTGCGCTGACAACAACCTGGCCCTTAACTCCAAGAAGACCAAGGAGACTTCAGGACTTGTAGACTTCAGGAAGTCCAGAGGCGGCACGCACACCCCCATCCACATTAACGGGACGGAGGTGGAACGTGTTTCTAGCTTCAGGTTCCTGGGAGTCAACATCTCCGATGACCTCTCTTGGACCCACAATACCTCTACTCTGATCAAGAAGGCTCATCAGCGTCTCTTCTTCCTGAGGAGACTGAAGAAGGTCCATCTGTCTCCTCAGATCCTGGTGAACTTCTACCGCTGCACCATCGAGAGCATCCTTACCAACTGCATCACAGTATGGTATGGCAACTGTTCTGTCTCCGACCGGAAGGCATTGCAGAGGGTGGTGAAAATTGCCCAACGCATCACCGGTTCCTCGCTCCCCTCCATTGAGTCTGTCCAAAGCAAACGCTGTCTGCGGAGGGCGCTCAGTATCGCCAAGGACTGCTCTCACCCCAACCATGGACTGTTTACCCTCCTACCATCCGGGAGGCGCTACAGGTCTCTCCGTTGCCGAACCAGCAGGTCGAGGAACAGCTTCTTTCCGGCGGCTGTCACTCTACTCAACAACGTACCTCGGTGACTGCCAATCACCACCCCCCCCCCCCCGGACACTTATTATTATTTATTCAAATCGTTTGCTATGTCGCTCTTCCAGGGAGATGCTAAATGCATTTCCTTGTCTCTGTACTGTACACTGACAATGACAATTAAAATTGAATCTGAATCTGAATCTGAATAAACTTGAAGCTAGAGACACAAGGACCTGCAGATGCTAGAACCCTGAGCAGAACATTCCTGCAACATTGTCTGTTCTCTCCCCCCCACAGATGCCGCCTGACCAGCAGAATATAGTTCTCAGCATTGTGGTGCACCAAGTTTCATAGACAAAGATTAATATCTGCAATGAGGAAGAGGAGAATTGGACAGTGCCCTTGTTTTTGTAGAAGAGCCATTCAGAAGCCTGATAACAGAAGCTATTCCTGAGTTTGGTGGTGCGTTCTTTCAAACTTTTGTACCTTCTGCCCAACAAGAAAGAATGGCCTTGTTTTGTTATTTTTTTGGTTTGAACGTTCAAAATGTTATCTTTTCACTCCTAGCTACTGCAAGGAATCTCACTGCAGTTATCTCCAATCCATTTTATTGTCAAAGTACAGTTTCAAAAGTCATAACAACATTCAGATTTACTGCTCTGCATTTATCTTTCCTCCTTATCAGCTGTCAGCAGAGGTCGATAATGTAGATAGTTTCAAAGTCTGTGATGTTGTGTATGAATGTTTGGTCTCTATAGCTTTGTATTTTGGGTATTGAAAGGCTGCCAGTTAAATGCATTGTGCACCAAAATGTCAGAACATACAGTAGGAATCTGAAGCAACAGGCTAGTCTCGGGCTGCGTGGTGGTGCAGCAGTAGTGTTGCTGCCTTACAGCGCCAGAGACTCGGGTTCGATCCTGACTACGGATGTAGTTCGATTCTCTGTACGGAGTTTGTACGTTCTCCCCTGGTTGATCCGGTTGCCCCTCACACTCCAAAGACGTACAGGTTTGTCGGCTACTTTGGCTTTGTTAAAATTTGTAAATTGTCTGTAGGATAGTGCTAGTGTACAGGGATCGCTTGTCGGCACGGACTCGGTGGGCCGAAGGGCCTGTTTCCGTGCTGCATCTCTAAACTAAACTATCCCTTGGGTCTACCCAACCAAAGCGTCTTGAACTTCTGTTTTCATTTCTTCTGGTGAACTTTCCTTGCGTACAAATGCTGAAAAACTGTGCAGCAATCTCAGTCATTGAATATGTAATTTACAGTTCAAGTCTTGTGCAAAGCTCAAAAATGAATGGCCTTTGTTTTGCGGACTACCCTGTTCATTGACACTGTTACTGTAATCCCATCTCCAGGCCTATTTAGGCCTGGAGATGGGATTACAGTAAAAGTGTCAATAATGAGACTAAAAAACTATAGCGTTCAGTTATTCCGTTTCTCATGCTCGTTGCATGGAGCTCAGATGTCAGATCATATCCAATGTTTTGTCCATTCAGATTTAGTGTTAATAACCAATTGCCATTGATTATGATTAATACAGTGGATTTTACAGCCTCAGTTGAACGATACATGCCCCTTGGCCGACAGAGTCCACGCCGACCATTGATCACCCACTCACAATAGTTCTATGTTATCCTACTTTTTTATCTCGCTCATTGCAATCTAACGGCAATTTACAGACGACTAATTGATGTGCAAATCTGCACGTCTTTGTGATATGGGAGGAAACCAGAGAACACGGGGGAAACCCATGCAGTCACCCGGAGAGCATGCAAACTCCACACAGGTAGCACCTGAGGTCAAGATTGAACAGTAGTTTAGCCTTTAGACTTGAGAGTTACAGCGCAGAAACAAACCCTTCAGGGGCCGTCCCACTGCGGGGACCTAATTGGCGACTTTAGAAGAGTTTGCCCTCGACTCATACTCGCAGCATGGTTGGCAGGAGGTCCCAGGAGGTCTTTGTAACTCTCCTTCATGCTCAATAGTAGTCCCTGCGTACTCGAGGCCTCAGCTAGGTCGCGGTGTATTTTTCAACATGCTGTAAAATGCCCGCAAATAATAAAAGGTCGCCATGGAAAAAATAGATATTTTTTTTACTCGTAAGTTTCGTCGAAGTAGGTTGTAGTAGGTTGGTATGTTTATCGTAGGTAATCGAGGGTAGTCGATAGGAGTTGTGGATAGTCTTCATCATAGTTGAAGGAGGTCTTCAACATGACATTTCAATGTGACACTTTTTTCAAACTCTCCTAAACTCTTCTAAACTCGCCAATTAGGTTGCCGCAGTGGGACAGCCCCTTAAGGCTCACCAAGTCCATGCTGACCAACAATCACCCCGTAGACTAACACTATCCTACATGCTAGGTGTAGTAGCCATTTAGCTTAACTCGGTGTTATAACTATAACCAGTTACCTTTATCTGCCTATATTTACATTTTCACAATTTACAATTTTACCGAAGCCAATTAACCTACATACCTGCATGTCTTTGGAATGTGGGAGGAAAGCGGAGCACCGGAAAAAACCCACAGGGTCACTTGGAGAACGTACAAACTCCGTCCACAGTCAGGATCGAACTCTGGTCTCTGGTGCTGTAAGGCAGCAACTCTCCCACTGTGCCACCTCAAGTTGTGGCTTAGCTGAAACCAATAAGTTTGTTATTTCTATCTGATTTGTGAACACCAGGTATTAATATTAAACAGACAATCTGATGAGACCTAGCACTATTAAACTGATGCTTTGTTTGACACCTGTTTCAACTGCATTCATTAAGTGAGATTTTAATCTCAAGGTCTCTGTCAGGAAATAGAAATGTTTTGATTTGGATTAAGCTGCTGAAGCTCCACAAAGAACATTATCTTGTATGACAACCTTCAATTCCAATTACAGAGAAGTCACATCTGAGTAAACATAAGGCTTCCTGATTCTCAACCTGATAGACAGACCAGAGGGGAAAGTATATTTATAACAAATACTATACCTGGCTGAAAACTACAAAACTATATGATAAGTACATTTATGCCTAGGTGAATATTTACTAAAATAAACTGCTATGTAGCTGTCGACACTTACAAAATAGTGTTCTTCATGGCTGAATGAGTGGTGGAGATAGACACTCACATAACATATCATGCTGGTTTCCATTAAGATTCCTCTCCGTTTTCTAATTTATTGGCAAAAGGGTGATCTTATAGAAGTGCATAAAATCAGTAGGGAAATAGATAGGGTGAATGCACGGAGACTTTCTCCCCAGGATAGAGAAATCAAGAACAAGAGGGTATGGATTCAAGGTGAGAGGGGGAAGATTTAATGGGAACCTGAGACACAAAATGTTCACACAGAGGATGGTGGGTATGCAGAACGAACTGCCAGAGGAAGCAATTATGGGAGGTATTGTAACACGACTTAAAAGACACTTGGCAAGGTACATGGAAAGGAGTAGTTTAGTTTAGTTTATTATTGTTGCTTGTATCAAAGTACAGTGGAAAGCTGTAGTTTGCGTGCTATTCTGTCAAGGAAAAGACTATACATGATTACAATCAAACTGTCCATAGTACACAGATAAAGGATAAAGGGTCCAATATTTAGTAAAAGATAAAATATTGATAAATATTTGAATAAAGATGGATCAAAGGTCTCCAATCAGGTAAATGGGAGGTCAGGACCGCACTCTTTCTAATGGAGTTAGAGATTAGAGATGTCTAATCTCTAATGGGACTATCTTCGATGGAGCATATTTGTCAGTATAGGCAAGTTGAAAAGGGCTTGTTTCTGTGCTACACAACTCCAAGAAAATCATTTCCAGAGTCAAGAGTTTTATTGCCTTATGCCAGGAATGAAAAATGAAATTCATACTTGCAGCAGAACAACAGACAAACAATAATAGTGCAAAGTCAAAAATAATGTACCCAAGACTATGTAGCTCAGAGCCTATTTGGGAGGTTGTTGTGTGGAATAGCCTGATTGTTGTAGGGAAGAAGCTGCTCCTGCACTTGGAGGTTACAGTTTTCTGCATCCTATACCTTCTTCCTGATGGCAGGCTTGAAATGAGTGTGGGGCCAGGGTGGTGTGGGTCTCTGATGATGCTGGCTGCCTTTTTGAAGGAATGACTCTTATAGATGTCTTCGATGGTGGGGAGGTCAGCACCTGTGACTGACTGGCCACTGTTCACCATTTTTTGCAATCTCCTTCGTTCCTGGGCATTCGAGTTGCCAAACCAGTCAATAGGCTGTCTACTGGACGCCTGTAGAAGTTCGAGAGAGTACTCGTTGACACACTGAATCTTCTCAGTCTTCTCAGTAAGTCGAGGCACATGTTAAAAGTCACATGTAGTACAAGGGCTGGATAATTCCAATTGGATGGTGCCAGCCTCAGTCAATTGAAGCTGTGGAAATCAGATAAATATTGTGACTTGAAGATTAAATATATAGTTCAAAAAGCAAAGAGGGTGGGAGACAATAGGTGCAGGAGAAGGCCATTCGGCCCTTCGAGCCAGCACCGCCATTCAATGTGATCATGGCTGATCATCCCCAATCAGAACCCCGTTCCTGCCATCTCCCCATATCCCCCTATCTTTAATAGCCCTATCTAGCTCTCTCTTGAAAGTATCCAGAGAACCGGCCTCCACCGCCCACTGAGGCAGATAATTCCACAGACTCACAACTCTCTGTGTGAAAAAGTGTTTCCTCATCTCCGTTCTAAATGGCTTACCCCTTATTCTTAAACTGTGGCCCCTGGTTCTGGACACCCCCAACATCAGGAACATGTTTCCTGCCTCTAGCGTGTCCAAACACTTAATAATCTTATATGTTTCAATTGGATACCCTCTCATTCTTCTAAACTCCAGAGTATACAAGCCCAGCCGCTCCATTTTCTCAGCATATGACAGTCCCGCCATCCCGGGAATTAACCTTGTAAACCTACGTTGCACTCCCTCAATAGCAAGAATGTCCTTCCTCAAATTAGGGGACCAAAACTGCACACAATACTCCAGGTGTGGTCTCACTGGGGCCCTATACAACTGCAGAAGGACCTCTTTGCTCCTATACTCAACTCTTCTTGTTATGCAGACCAACTTTCTTCACTGCGTGTTGTACCTGCATGCTTATTTATCCACACTAAATTGCATCTGTCATGCATCTGCCCACTCACCCAACCTGTCCAAGTCCCCCTGCATTCTCATAGCATCCTCCTCACAGTTCGCACTGCCACCCAGCTCTGCAAATTTGCTAATGTTACTTTGAATCCCTTCATCCAAATCATTGATGTACATTGTGAATAGCTGCGGTCCCAGTACCGAGCCTTGCGGTACCCCACTAGGGAGAAAGAGGAGAAAGCTCAGGACGGATCAGAGCAAGGTATTATTGACATCCAACATAATAATACGAAGTGTTGGGGCGGCACAGTGATGCATCTGCTGCCTGACAGCTCCAGAGGTTCAGGTTCGATCCCGACTACGGGTGCTGTCTGTACGGAGTTTGTACGTTTTCCCTGTGACCACGTAGACTTTCACCTGGTGCTCCCATATCCTCCCACATTCCAAAGATGGTTTTATAGGTCAATTGGCTTTGGTAAAATTGCAAATTGTTCCCAATGTGTAGGATAGTGCTAGTGATCATCTATAAGATCACCCTTTCGCCAATAAATTAGAAAACGGAGAGAAATCTTAATGGAAAAACATAAGATCCTGAGGGATATTGACCATGTTTCCTCTTCAGGGGGGGAACCTAGAACAAGGGCTCACTGTTTTAAAATAAGGGATAATGCCAGAGATGAGGTAAAAAAACAAAACCTTTCAAGGTGTTCAAGAAGGAACTGCAGATGCTGGAAGATCGAAGGTACACAAAATTGCTGGAGAAACTCAGCGGGTGCAGCAGCATCTATGGAGCGAAGGAAATAGGCGACATTTCGGGCCGACACCCTCTGGATGTCTTTCACACTCTCCACCTCAAAAGCTGATGAATGTTAACGTTGAATACTTTCAAGACATGGATAAAAATAGTTATTTTTTGTAGATAAGGTGCTGGGTACATACTTTGAATAAACATGCACCATAATGCTGATTACTAATTCTATGCTCTGTATCCTCCCCTTTGCTCTACCTGTTGTGTTTGAGTTTGACCTATAGTTTAGTTCAGGGATACAGTGTGGAAACAGGAAATTTCCAATCAGTGATACCCATACATTAACACTATCCTACACATCAGGGACAATTTAGTCTTTAGCGAAGCCAATTAACCTCCAAAACGGTAGGTCTTTGCAGTGTGGGAGGAAACTGGAGCACCTGGTCAGAACCCACGCAGTCACAGGGAGACGTACAGACAGCACCCGTTGTCAGGATTGAACCTGGGTCTCTGGAACTGTAAGGCAGCAACTCTACCGCTGCACCACTGTGCTGCCATTGTGGACTTGATTGTATTAATTCAGTGCTATTGGATCTGTTTGGATAGCATGCTTTTTAAAACAAAGCTCTTCACTGTACCTCAGTATGCGTGACAATGATAAACCTGAATCTAAACGCAAACATCTCACTTGGCTGGGCAATGAAATCATAACATTTTTTTAGAGGTGCCATCATTTAAAAATAAAACGCTGGCTTAAAGGATTCCTGATAAACCAGGGGGTGATGTGTTTTTTAAATGTTACGGGAATATAGAGTTTAGTGTGCCATCGGTTGGGGGCCGAGTGGCTCGTCCTTCTTCAAACTCGTCTGTCGGTGTAGCACACTTGCAGCCTTAAGGGCCTGTCCCACTTGGGCGTTATTTGCTCGTCAATTACGCGACATCATTTACGTGCATTACGCGCGCATGGCGAGGTGGTGGCGTAGAGCAGTGACAGTCATTTGCGTGTCACTCAGGTGGCGAGCGAGGATTTTGGGATTCCTGCGTGACGTGCAAATTACACCCAAGTGGGACAGGCCCTTTAATGTCTCAGCTGCATGATACTGATTGATACTGTGCCTGGTTTTCCTGGGGCCATGTGCTGTTGTAATGCCTGAGGCATTCGAGTGGAACAAGAAAAAAGGAAAATTTACAGATGAATTGAATTTTACAATGGTTCATTATTACCCTTGTTGAAACAAGAGAGTCGAGAGTGTTTAATTGACATACGCACCAGGAACAGAACAATGAAATTCATCCATGCTGCAGCTGAACAGGACAATTAATGAAAGAACACAACAAACTAATATATAAGAAGAAATTGGATAAACTTGGAATGTTTTCTCTGCAACTCCGGGAGGGTGAGGAGAGACCTGATAGAAGTTTATAAAACGGCCAGAGCACAGATAGTACAGACAGTCAGAACTATAAGAGTGATAATGTCAAAGACTGGAGGGCAGGGCTTTAAGGTGAAAGGGATAAAGCTTTAAAGGTGGGCACTCTGATAGCAGCCTGAAGAACAGCCTCGACCCAAAACGTCACCTATTCCTTTTCGCCAGAGATACTGCCTGACCCACAGCGTTTTGTGTCTATCTTCAATTTAAATTAGCATCTGCAGTTCCTTCCTGCGCAAGTTTTAAAGGTGGTGTGCAGGACAAGTTTTTATTAAGGAGTAGGAAAGAATTAGGCCATTCGGCCCATCAAGTCTACTCCCCCATTCAATCATGGCTGATCTATCTCTCCCTCCTAACCCCATTCTCCTGCCTTTTCCCCATAACCCCTGACACCTGTACTAATCAAGAGGTTAATCAAGAGACACCTGTACTAATCACCGCTATCTCATCTAAAGAGTGGTGGGTGCCTGGGGCACTGTGCCAGCGGAGGTGGTGGAAGCAGGTACAGTAGTGGGATTTAAGAGACTTTTAGATAGGTCGATAGATGCAGGGATATGGATCATGTACAGATAGAGGATATTAGTTTAATGTGGCATCATGTTTGGGGTGGACACTGTGGGCCAGAGGCCAGCTTTGCTCTGCTCTTCTGTATGTTATGTTCTATTCTGGACAGTTGTAAAATGCAAATTGGAGGAACAGTACCTCATAGTTTGCTTGGGCAGCTCACAACCCAGTGGCATGAATATTGATTTCAAGTTACTCTTGTATTCACTCTTCACTCCTCTCTATCTCCCCCCCCCCCCCCCCCCCCCCCCCCCCCCCCCCCCCCCCCCCCCCCCCCCCCCCCCCCCCCCCCCCCCCCCCCCCCCCCCCCCCCCCCCCCCCCCCCTAGTTGGTATCTCTCGCTCTCTCCTTTGCCACAACCAACAATGGACTCTTGTGGGCTCTGCCCTTCCTTGATCATTGTTGCTGGTTTTGATTTGTTCTTTGCATACCTTTCATTCATTTGGCCTTTGACCCTTTTCATACCCCTGGTTTCACACTCCCCTGTCTCTGTCTGAAGAAGGGTCTCAACCCGAAAAATCACCTATTCCTTTTCTCCAGAGATGCTGACTGGCCCACTGAGTTACTCCAACACTTTGTGTCTATCATCGGTGTAAACCAGCATCTGCAGTTCCTTCACTGGCTGTAAACAGGTTTGCTGTGAAAATGCCACCCTGTGGAAAATGGTTAAAAGTGTCCCAGAGCAAAGATTTCTGCACGATTCTGTCAGGCTGTGCAGCGAGACTGACATCCAGTGGTCCATTGTGGAATTGGCTTTCCATAAAACCCACACCGTCAGACAGACAGACCACAGGGGAAAGGAAGCACTAAAGCCTGTGCTCCATAGTGCCTTCTGCTGGACTCTCAGGAGTTGTACACCTAGATGTGCAACTGTCCAGTTAACTTGCTTTTATTTACCTGGTGCAAATAGTGAGGTGATTGATTGAGAACATATTGCCACAAAGTACTTGGTACAGTGAAGTTCTTTGTTTTGGATACAATGAACAAGTATGCAAAGAGTCGCCACGTATAGGATGCGACAAAGTCACAATAGTATTCAATTTCGCCACACATACCACCCCCCCCCAATTAAATCACGTTGGATTATTACAGCATAAAGAACATTAAATATGTCTGTCTATTATAGCTTTGTAAAAAATGTGGCCTATTCCAAACGTTGATTTTTCTTCCCCCGCTCTTTGGTTTGCCTTCTGTGCTTCCCTGTGTGGTCTGCCGATTATTATTACAGACTGCATTCTGAGGCTGAACTCTTGGTTTGGCAAAGAAGAGACACAAGGTGCTGGAGTAACTCAATGGGCCAGGCAGCATCTCTGGTGACGTTTTGGGTCTAAACCGTTCTTCAGACTGAAAGAAGAAGAGGGGGAACTGGAGATAGGAATAGGGCCTAGTTTGGTAAATGTATCAATCTTAAACCTAAGGCAATACATATGTTTAAAAAATAACTAATTGTGTTTTGTTTTTGTAACTCATTTGGTGATGAAAATGAAAGAAAAAGAAACATGTGACGAATAAAATTGACTTTGACTTTTTCTTTTGAAACAATGGCATAAGAATACAAAAATGTTACAGTAGATGATACTCCATTCAGTCCATTAATGTCTTTCCCATTCATCATATAACATGGAACCATATAACAATGGCAGCTCGGAAACAGGCCATCTCGGCCATTCTAGTCCATGCTGAACACTTACTCTCCCCTAGTCCCATCTATCTGCACTCAGACCATAACCCTCCATTCCTTTCCCGTCCATATACCTATCCAATTTATTTTTAAATGACAAAATCGAACCTGCATCCACCACTTCCACTGGAAGCTCATTCCACACAGCTACCACTCTCTGAGTAAAGAAGTTCCCCCTCATGTTACCCCTAAATTTCTGTCCCTTAATTCTCATGTCCTCTTGTTTGAATCGTCCCTACTCTCAATGGAAAAAGCTTATCCACGTCAACTCTGTCTATCCCTCTCATCATTTTAAAGACCTCTATCAAGTCCCCCCTTAACCTTCTGCGCTCCAAAGAATAAAGCCCTAACTTGTTCAACCTTTCTCTGTAACTTAGTTGCTGAAACCCAGGCAACACTCTAGTAAATCTCCTCTGTACTCTCTCTAATTTGTTGACATCTTTCCTATAATTTGGCGACCAAAATTGTACACCATACTCCAGAATTGGCCTCACCAATGCCTTGTACAATTTAAACATTTGTATCATTGATCATTGCCTCATTGGTTTTTAGGTTTAGAGATACAGTGTGGAAACAGACCCTCTGGTCCACCAGGCTGACCATGATCACCCGTACACTGGTTCTATCCTACACTAGGGGCAATTTACAGAGGCCATTAACCTACAAATCTGCACGTCTATGGAATGTGGGAGAAAATTGGAGCACCTAGAGGAAAGCTTGTGGTCACGGTGAAGTAGACACAAAATGCCGGAGTAACTCAGCGGCGACTCTGGAGAGAAGGAATGCAAGTAGCCAGCAGCCTACTGACAAAGGTTTATATCGCTGTGTCCTCTTGAAGCCCATTTAGCTTGGAGTCGAACAATTTTCTGAAACCCAAGGATGCCTACAGATGTGGGGTACAAAACTGATGGATCAAACAATACATTCACCAGACATCCATTAACCAATGGTTAGTACATGGCTGATGGATTAGTGAAGATAATAACACAGTCCTGTTTCCAGCCCAGCAGCCACCAGATGTGGAAGAAGCTGAGGAACTGCATTCATAGATTCATTCAGCACGGAAACAGACCCTTCAGCCCAATATTTCCATGCTGACCAAATTGCCCCATCTACACTAGTCTCACCTGCCTGCATTTGGCCCATATCCCTCTAAGCCTTTCTTATCCACATATCGGGCTAAATGTCTTTTAAATCTTGTTATAGTATCAAATGGTGACATCGGAACGGCAGATGCTGGAATCTTGAGAAAAACACAAAGTGCTGGAGGAACTCAGTCTAGAGCTAATAAAGAACACTCCAAGTAATGGTCCAACAAGTTTATTAGCTCTACATGGTGTCAGAAGTGGTTAGTATTTGGTAGAGCAGATCCACATCTTTCCTCTTAAGAAAATAACGTAACTATGAATACATATATGTGAGTAGAATCAATCAAGTTTGACTGGCGTCTAACAAAATCAGCACTAGAGCAGGTTAAGCATAGTCTCTGCATCTAAGGGGTTTGCAAATGCGACCTGTGCGCGTATGGTACAGGCTCGCATCTCCATCCTTCACCGGCGAGGCTGGTGGAGCAACGGAGACCCGAGAGACGGATGAGGGGAGACCGCAGGGTGGGATACCGACAGTGGTGGCGAGAAGGCAGGATACATGTTGGGCGCAGACACTGCAAACTGAGTTTCGCCAGTAAGTCCCTCCATAAATGGCCTGCTTATTTTGTCATACGAGTGTTTTTGAAGCGCGCGCTTATGTTGAAGTTGTGCTTGAATTACTGATGGCGTGAACTTGTGGCTGTCGTAGTTCCTTGGGTACGGGCAGCATGGTACGGGTCTGCCTTGACATGAGGCATTGGGCAAGAGACCCTAGCACTGGGTCACAGGCTGTGTTTCTTAAATTGAACAAGTCCAGGTAAACATCAGATTTTGCCAAGTGTGATCTTTTCATCACTTGTTTGGCACTCCGGAACTGCCCGCTCGGCCAGCCCGTTCGATTGAGGGAATTCGGGTCTGCTGGTAATATGATGGAAGTCCCATCGTTGGGAGAAATTCTTGAAACACTGGCTGGTGAACTGGCTTCCGTTGACAGACAGGAGTTTCACGGGTGCCCCATGACTTGAAAAGTGTTGCGCAAGTTTTTGAACCACAACTGCTGAAGTGGAGCAGGAAAGCAAATCAATCTCAAATGAGCCCGAGTACGAGTCGACCAGAATGAGGTATTGTTTACCACGCCATTGGAAAATGTCTGTTGCCAGTGTGGACCATGGTAAGGCAGGGACTGGGTGAGGGAGAAGTGGCTGCTTGGGTTGATGGATTGGGTTGCAGATCGCGCAGGCTTCCACCTTCACCCGTATAAGCTCAGTCATTCCAGGCCATAAATACACGCTCTTGGCTCGAAGGATGGTTGCCTCAGTGCTAGGATGTCCACCGTGGACCAAGTCTAAATATTTGTGTCGTAGAGCAGTTGGAATGACCGCCTTGTCCCCTTGACAATCACTCCGTCCTGGAACACCAGCTCATCGCAGACTGGGAAGTACGGGCGAACAGGTACGTGCAGTTTATCCGGCCAGCCATGCCGGATGATCGAGGAGAGGGGCTGTAGGGTGTCATCGGCTGCTCTGAAGGCAGGCAGCACCCAATCCGTACTGGGAGTCTTTGTATTTCTTGGTGTCCACTACCATGGTTGACACCCTACTGGGCGGTGGTGTGAAGGATGGAAATGCGACACAACGCACAAAATACATTTAAACATAAACATCCACCACAGTGATGCCTCCACATTCCTCACTGTGATGGAAGGCGGAAAAAAAAGTTCAATCTCTCCACATCTGTGTTCTCCAG